>NC_089847.1:121785983-122453483 GCF_035609145.1 Eleutherodactylus coqui | reverse complement strand
ATCTAGGAAATATAGAATATAGCGAGAGCAGCAGGTGAAGGATATTGGGGTCGGAATACCAATATTGGGTTTAATGCATACCAATAAAGATTATACCTTTTAGTAAAGGGATACCATAATTTGGGTTATATTACCTCAGGCAAATTGTGAATTGCCCTTTAGAAACCCCAGGTCTTTGCTATCTGTTCCTGGGTGACAACCAATATGTTCACGTTTATGACTCTGACATCTGGTTGTCTGATCAGTCAAAAAAAAAACTGAACGAAACTAGATGAAAAGACGTACGGAGGGACTGGGTCACAAGTGACGCCTTTCCTATATGCATAACCTGCTGGTTCAGGGACTTGCCAGTCATGGATGGAAAGCTGGATGTCTCCTGGGACCAGGAATTCACCTACTAGAGTTTTGTAAAAAGTTGCAAAGGAACAGACTACAAACGTCATTGTCTGCAGGCTGCAAACTCCCAGCTTTACAAGGAGAATGTTGTCATCAGGAGGACTGTGAGTGGGAGGGGAAGCCTTATAAAGCTGAGGGGAGAGACAGCCAGGAGCATTCAGACACAGAGCAGAGGAACAGGACTGAGCTGGCTAGGCATAGCCTTGGATATCCTATTGCTTGAGGACCAAGCAGCTCAGTTCGTTGCACAGGACATTCTGTCCTAGCTGTGGCACTGCCAGCATAGTGCCCACTGCAGCTCAGAACAAGCAGGTGGTGAATCAGCTCTGCATCACATTTCCATCATGTCTTCAGCAGTCATGTCAGCCAAGCAGACAGAGTCATTGGGAATGTGCTCTACTTACCATTCTGCCTTGCCACATTACTCTGGTGCCATAGAGGAATACCCACAGCCCATTCAGCCCAGACCCCTGAGAGGTAAAGGCAAGCTGAGAAGACCCAGGCAGAGTAGATTCAAGACTCAGCCTGTTACCTTTGATGAGATCCAGGAGGTGGAAGAAGAAGGGTTGTCCCCTACTGCAGAGGAGAAAGCAAGAAAATCCTTCCTGCAATCCCTGGAGAGCCTCAGGAGAAGCTCCCACAACATGCACCTCCAGAGAGACAAGCTGAACAGCTGCAAGCTGAGGCATAGCCTGGACTCTAGTGACTCTGACTCCACACTGTGATTGACCATGTGCTCAGTGCCACCCCAGGGACACACAGATGGTTAATGAATTGCCCCTGCTGGCTGCCCCCCAGCTGTGCATTTCAGTGCTCTTTTGCTGGGCACCACTAGAGGGCACATCAGCAGGTATGTGCCAGTCCTGCACCTGACTCCATAGACTGATACTGGCATGACTGAATTCCTGTAAATAATCAAGAATGGGTTATGATTGCCCAACAAGTGAACTAGGACTGCATTGTGATAACTCTTTGGCGCTTAAGGAGTTAACCAGTTGGTTGTTGCATCCTATGTCGGATGGATATGGAAGGGTTAAGCATCCAGTTTGGATCAGCTGCTTGCATATACCCAGAATTGGGGAAGGATGTGAAGACAAGTGTGGCATGGACCTGCTGTATAATCCAACCCCTCTCCCTACTTGCTGTGCAGATTTGCTCTCCAGCTCTTTCCAAGAAGGGGTTAAATTTATTTTTGATGAGATAATAATGGATACTATTTATTTTTGCACCTTCACTGCTCTTGTTACATTTCTATTTGTATAAAGTTCTATATATTTACAACTATTTTAAATAAACACAATTGCAAAGTTGCTTACTGTGTAGTTCATCGCTGATTACAGGGGGCGCTGTATTCATGAAGGCCTTTACAATGAAGGGTTTTCCTGATGGCTCATTATACAGATGTTACAGCCGTTGGCATGTGATCTGCTATGTGACTCCTTTTGCAGCATTGTAGCTACATAATTATAATCCTTTAAATGTCATTAATGTTTGCTACATCTGTATATAAAGCCACCAGGTGTGTATATGTGTATCTATATATAGCAATTGCCTAATGGTTACCTACTTCATTCCAAGTAAGCAGGGGAGAGACTTAGGAATTGCTGGGTTTGATGGAAATTTCAAGGTGTCATGTGACATTTGAAATAGTACAGGTTTTTCTAATTTCCTCTCCCCCCTTAAGGCCGCCTCACACGAGCGTAAGATTACCGCATATGATGTGCGTGCATGTGATACGCGGTAACTCACCGGAAATAAAATACACTGCCTTACGCAGTTCGGCTCACATTCGCATGTAGGAATTGTGTAATACGCGAGAGCAAAAAAGAGCGCAGCATGTTCTGCAGCATATTACGTGGGAGAGAGAAGATTGTTCTCTATAGGTGCATAATAAATGCCGCCCGTATGCAATTACATTTTGTATGGGTGGCATATATACGCACCGTTGCAAAGCGACAGCGCGAGAAATTTAAACAAAAAAAAACCAGGAAGGCGACCCTGTGTGGGGGGAGTGTATATATATATATATAGAATCTCAGATTTTTTTTCCAACAGAAAATAATAAAAATACGGAGGTGAATCGCGTCTGAAAAACTGATGCCCTATGGATGTAATGTCTTTTGAAATACGTAATAGATTTTAAAAAAATAAAATACTAAATTTTTTTAAATTTTATATATGACTTGTTTCAAAAATACATTCCATCTATATGTTTTCCATCTGTATTTCTATTTTCTGTTGGGAAACTACTGATCTCTATTTGCCCAATAGAATACCAATAAGGAGACAAAAATTAGATCATGCTGCTTTTTTGAAAACTTCTTCAATGTGATCAGCCGTATAAATTAAAATGAATCTTCATTGTGCTCATCTCAACATGAAACCAAGGGCTAAAATAGATGGCCATATGCGCAACTACGCTTGCCGTTACAGTGTGTAGTTGCGCATGAGCTGGGATTTTTTTTTTTTTTTTCTTGAACTTTTCAAACCCCGCACTAGTGGTGTGAGTTTGGGGCAGGCCTGTCTATCACGCATGCAGTACTAGGGCTTATTCAGCGTATTTTACATCAGTATTTTTTGAGCCAAAACCAGGAGTGCAGAGAAAGTATAATTTAAAGATTTGCATTTCTTGGATATTTTGGACCCATTTCTGGTTTTGGCTCACAAAATACTGATGTAAAATGCGCTTGTCTGAATAAACCCCTAATAAGTGAGAAAATCGCTAATGAAAACTAAACCATTGAAATCAACGGGACTGAATCACACCCATGTGCTTTAGCCCTAATCAGAAGTAAAATACGCTAGTCTGAAAGTAGCTTTAGGCTGGATTTAGAGGTGTGATTTGTTTTGTCCTGAAAGAGCTATCCAATTTTTCTTCTTTTTTTTCAAATGTATTTTTGCAATTTTTCAGGTGCGATTTGCATCAGTTTTTTACATGCATTAAAAAAACAGAAATGTACATGCTTTGCACTTCCTGGTTGTTTTTTATAATTTAATTTAATGCACCCATTGACTTGAATGGGTGATTTTCATATGAAATTAGCACTGAAATAATACAAGCTGCTATTTTTTTTCCTAAATCTTCATATTGAATAGAATGAAAAAATCATTTGTGTGAATATACCTTTTAATAAAAAGCTGTGCTTGTCCACAGTTACTTTCTAGCATTGCAGCCCAGAGCATTGCAGCCCAGACCCAATCAATTGCCGGGGTAAAGCGGTAATGCAGTTAACGTTATCCCCTACCCAAAGGAAAGGGGACAACAATATGATCAGTGAGGGTCTGACCACTGGGACCCCACTTATCCCAAGAACAGGGGTTCCTGCATGAATGGAGTAGAGATCAAGCATGCACCATTGCCTCATTCACATCAATGGGAGTGTCAGAAATTGCCAAGTGAAAGCGATCAGCAATCTCAGGTACTCTTATTCAGGAACCTTTTGGGACCCCCATTCTTAGGATCAGTAGGGGTCCCAGTAGTTGGACTGACTGATCATAAAGTTATGCCATATCCTGTGGATAAGGGATAACTTGGCACAACCCCTTTTAAGTGAATGGAGCTGCAAAATCAGACAAAGCCTGAGGACGAGAGTGACCCCATTTCTGAAAAGATGATTACATCCAAAAAAATTCTGTCTGCAACTTGGCTGTAGTGTCATGATGATAACCCTTCTCCTCTCTAGGGCTTCAGGCAAATGGTGGAGAGGGGGCGGGAGCTCAGTGCACTGCTCCCGGCTCTTCCAGCCTCCTCCCCCTGAAGCGAGGGACGCCGTATATCGGCCGGGCGTGAAAACCCGGCCGATATACGGTCGCCTGAAGGCGCCCTAAGTTACAGAACTTTGAGTGGCTTTCCCATTTATCTGAATGCATCTTGCAGAACTAACCCCATCCAGTTATATAGAACTTTCTTTCAGTTGAATAACTTGCTACAGCATGTGAATTCTCCCCTAAGGGAATGTTCACAAAGCGTGGAGAAAACCCGCACCAAAATCAGCCCATGTGTAGATTTTGAACACATATCTCACTCACTGTATTGCAATGAATGAATTCCGATGTGAAAATCTCCACAACAGATAGAGTACGCTGTAGGTTTTGTTTTCCCGCTGTCGGGCTACATCCACACACAATATTTTTCTGACGACATTCATCATGCGGGGCAAATAATGTGTTACTTTGATAGATCAGACTTTTACGGACGCAGCGATACCAAATATGTATCTTTGTTTTATTATGTAGATTCTTTTATTATAAATATGGCAAAAGTTTTTTTATTTATTTATTTTTTTACTTTTATTCCTTTTTAGTTTTACTAATTAGTAAAACTTTCTTGATCTTATTTTTACTTCTTTCTTTAGTCCCCACAGGGGACGACCATTTACGATGCTTTGATCGCTCCTGCAGTATGGTGTAATGCTACAACATTACATCATACTGCGATCGGGCAGGCAGTTCTATCAAGCCACCCCACAGGTATGGGACCCCCAGCTACCATGACACCTGCACAGCTTCCTGTGATCTCATCGTGGGGGGGCTCAACGGGACTTCCAAACATCATTTGGGTGATTTAAATGCCCCTGTCAGAACTGACGGCATTTAAAGGGTTAACAGTTTCGATCAGCTACGCTGTTGATTGAAGCTGTTGCCGCCAGATGTCGGCTGTAAGAAACAGCTGACACCAGCATTGTATGAAGGAAGATCGGAGCCCAATCTCTCTTCATACATAGACCGCCAAAACAGGCCTTCAAAAGGAGTATCGGTGGTCACTAAGGGGTTAAACAACATAGGAGCCAAGTAACAACAAAAATGGAAGTGCAATATGTGGCTCACGATGGGGACAGACAGCACCCGCTAGACCCTATTGACTATAATGGGGTTTGTCAGGTGTCCATTGTGCATTTTACCAGACAAAGTAGCACACCATGCTGTATAACTTGTCTGGCATCTTTGGCAGATCTGTGCCCAAGCCTGGATGGAAACAGAACCTCATCTGATGAGCGTTTGTGTAGAACGGGAAGATGCCGCCTGTTCCTCACTTGGATCTAAATCTCTATTTTTGTGCACCAGCCTGAAATGTAAATGTCTTCAAGCAACAGGGGACGATTTACTAGGCAAAATGTTTGTACGTGTCGTGTGCCACATTTACTATGTGGTTGAAACCCTTTATCCACCAACCTGATGATTGTGATACTATGACTGTCTGGAGAAAGAAGTTTGACTAAGAGGAGTCTTAAGATGTGTCGTCTACAGTATTATAGAAGTGCGCCATTTTTGGCTGCAGAATACTGTTGTACATAAACAGAACATCAGCTGGAGAGGCGGTGGCGGAAGGAAGAGAACAGCTTCTAATATGTTTAGTGAGTCACAGCCAGTATATGTCTACCATTTTGACACCGTTGGCACAATTGCGCAGCTTGTAAATTTGTACCTTCATGACCTTATTGATAAATCTCCCCTGATTTGTCATTACTTACCTGAGAACGTCTTTAAGTCAAGTCAGGCTGTATTTACATAGACGAGGACAAGCTCATGCTTACAAAAATGTGTTTTCCCTGCGATACGTTCTGTGAGAAACGCGGTATGTACGTGTTTCATGTGCATGAAAATTGGATATTATTTCAATAGTAAAAATAAAAATCGCATCAAACTCGCATGAAAATTGCATCTGCATGCAAGTGGGATAAAAAAAATGTTTTTCACTACCATAGAAAATAATGGGCGGTATCCCCCCAAAAAATAGGACATGCTGCCCATGTAAACAGACCCAATGCAGATGAGGGGCCTTTCACACTGGGCGAAATAGGAAGCACCACACATTGCAAGCCTTTGTAAATTGCACGCCAAAATTCGCTGGCTACCTGCGGATTCTGATACTGAATTGAAAATGGCTTAAAACCTGCCTGCAATTCCGCATCCAAATCCGCAGTTAGGGCTTAAACACATGAGCGTAGATTTCTTCCCTTACATATGCAAAAAAAAAGACAAAAGTATTATAGAGGTGATACTTGTATTGACTGACCAGATAAATTGTATGTGAAAGCTCTTAAGATTAGACAAGCGTATTTAAATGGAGGTGCTGACATGTTCTGACCAGCTGACAGGAAGGGGTCAGCGATTCATGCTGCTTGTGCAAATTCTGACCTCATATCAGCACGGTGCAACAGAAATCTGGATTCATCTGACCAGCAGATGTTTTTCCACTGCTCAGTGATACAATTTTAGCGCTTTTTGGCTGACCGGAGTCTCGCCTTTCTGTTTCTCAGAGACGGCATTGGTACTTGAACTGGTTGTCTACTCTTATAGTCAAGAATGACGAATTCTGGATTTGAACACATTAATGGGAATACCAGCATTGTATTTGGCTGCAATTTGCTTGTATGTGTACCGCCTGTTCATCAGAATGATTCTTGACATTCTCCTCTGACCCCTTGGGTTAACAAGCAGGGTTGGAGGCCAACAAATTCTTTTGACTTTTCTGTTACATGATATTTTTTTTACTGTTCCAATGTGCATTTTCAATGCTGATTTCAAATCTGGCATCAGTTTTTGTGTGGATGCTATAGTTTTCTTGCAATTTTATATTTTTGATTTTAGTCGGAAAATCTATGCTTTCCCATTTTTTTTTTTTTCCGTCTTTCAGGTTCCACTGACTACGGGCTACATTGTGATTTGTTTACAGTCAAGTACAGGAGGTTAAATAGAGTAAAGGCCGAACCTCAGAAGGGCATAAGAACACGTCAATCTCACAGTTTGTAATATGGCTTCATCAAGTAGAGACAGATGTGTGAATAAACCTGATGCCTTCTGCTACATATGGGGATGCTACACACTTCCTCATCAGAGACGGAATATAATGTCTTTTGTGAGGCTTGCTTACAAAACTTACTTCAAAATTCCTCTTGGTGACCGGGACAAGAAATGGGCTCCATATATTATGTGTCATAACTGTGAAGAAATGCTTCGTGCCTGAACGAAAGGAAAACGAAAGGGTCTACCTTTTGGGGTTCCTATGGTTTGGTGTAGGAAACAAAAATTGCCATGCAGTCACGTACCCTAATATACTTTCGGCAATAAGACCTGTACAACATGGTGAAGATCACCCGGTTCCACATTTCAAAGGCTTTGCATGTGAAGGAGGTGAAGATAGTGAGGATGTTGAAGACCATGATATGGGGGATGAAATAGTTCTAGAAAGAGAAGAATCCTCATCTGACACGGCACAGTCTTCATGTCCTCAAAAACTTAATAAACAAGAACTTAGTGACTTAGTGATTTGGGCCTCTCCAAGCAATCGTCAGAGCTGTTAGCCTCAAGATTCCACAAGAAACATTTGCTACATCGCTCAGCAACAGTTTCTTACTTCCGAAAGAGACAGCAAGATTTTATTAGATTCTTTTCAGAGGAAAAGGATTTTGGTTTTTGTCCCGGTATTCCAGGCCTTCTCCATGAATTAGGGATAAACCCATACAGTGTAACAGAATGGCGATTGTTTCTTGATAGCTCCAAGTGTAGCTTAAAGTGTATTCTCTTGCACAGTGGTAACGTCTACGGTTCAGTTCCAGTTGGACACTCTGTGAATTTGCGAGAAGAGTACAATGATGTCAGGAGAGTAATTGATCTACTGAAATATCATGAGCCCAACTGGATCGTTTGTGTGGATCTGAAAATGGTTAACTTTCTTCTTGGGCAACAAAAAGGTTTTACCAAGTATCCGTGCTACATATGTATCTGGGATAGCAGAACTCGAGAAAAACACTGGGTACAAATGAAGTGGCCATACCGAGACACTTTAGAACACAGGTGTCAAACACAAGGCCTGCGGGTCGAATCCAACCCGCCGCCTTATTTTCTGTGGCCCACCAGCTGTGCAGCAGGTTCCCTCACCCTCCGTGCTGCTGTCAGTAGGCGATCTTCTATCGGCTTGTTCTGTCTCAGTAGAGCAGACAAAGATAGAGGAGTGCCGATAGCACACTGACAACGGCCACAGAGGAGGGGAGAAGACAGCATAGAACATGATCTCTGGTGCCAGAAGAGCGGTGCTGAGGAGGAGCAGCTGCAGGGTGAGAGCCTAGTCAGCACTGATCTCCTCTCACCGGCCCTCCCTCTGTTTATGGCTGCAGGCGTAGGGAGATATTAGGGACCCAAGTGTGTAGGAGAGCCCCAAAGAGGACTGAGATCAGTTGGTATACCTGCCAGTGAATCCACATTGGATGCAGGTAAGTATAAAAATGTGTATAAAAATGCAGAAGTGTCCTTGTGTGTGTGTATATATATGTGTGTATGTATATAATATATATAATATATACAGACACGCACACTCTCACAGGTGCACATATATTATATATAATATATATAATGTGTGTGTGTCTGTGCATATATACGTTTATTAGTGTGCCTCTGTGCGTATATGCATAATAGTGTGCGCCTGTGCGCGTATATGTATAATAGTGTGCGCTTGTGCGTGTATGTGTATAATAGTGTGCGCCTGTGCGCGTATGTGTATAATAGTGTGCCTGTGCGCGTATGTGTATAATAGTGTGCATCTGTGCGAGTATGTGTATAATAGTGTGCGCCTGTGCGTGTATGTGTATAATAGTGCGCCTGTGCGCTTATGTGTATAATAGTGTGCGTCTGTGCGTGTATGTGTATAATAGTGTGCGCCTGTGCGTGTATGTGTATAATAGTGTGTGTCTGTGCATGTATGTGTATAATAGTGCGCCTGTGCGTGTATGTGTATAATAGTGTGCGTCTGTGCATGTATGTGTATAATAGTGCGCCTGTGCGAGTATGTGTATAATAGTGTGCCTGTGCACGTATGTGTATAATAGTGTGCGCCTGTGCGCGTATGTGTATAATAGTGCGCCTGTGCGAGTATGTGTATAATAGTGTGCGCCTGTGCGCGTATGTGTATAATAGTGTGCGCCTGTGCGTGTATGTGTATAATAGTGTGCGCCTGTGCGTGTATGTGTATAGTGTATGTGTATAATGTGCGTGCATGTGTATAATAGTGCGCCTGTGCGCTAATGTGTATAATAGTGCGCCTGTGCGTGTATGTGTATAATAGTGTGCGCCTGTGCGTGTATGTGTATAATAGTGTGCGCCTGTGCGAGTATGTGTATAATAGTGCGCCTGTGCGAGTATGTGTATAATAGTGCGCCTGTGCGAGTATGTGTATAATAGTGTGCGCCTGTGCATGTATGTGTATAATAGTGTGCGTCTGTGCATAATAGTGTGCACCTGTGCGTGTATGTGTATAATAGTGTGCCTGTGCACGTATGTGTATAATAGTGTGCGCCTGTGCGTGTATGTGTATAATAGTGTGCGCCTGTGCGAGTATGTGTATAATAGTGTGCGCCTGTGCGCGTATGTGTATAATAGTGTGCGTCTGTGCGTGTATGTGTATAATAGTGCGACTGTGCGTGTATGTGTATAATAGTGTGCGCCTGTGCGTGTATGTGTATAATAGTGTGCGCCTGTGCGAGTATGTGTATAAAAGTGCGCCTGTGCGCTAATGTGTATAATAGTGCATCTGTGCGTGTATGTGTATAATTTTGTGCGCCACTGGCCACTAAGGGGTACCTTATTACCAATCCGGCCATTATGGGGGTCATTTTTATTATACTGTCTTACAATTAGAATCAGCCCTTTGAAGGCGACCATAAGGCTGATGTGGCCCTCGGTGAAAATGAGTTTGACACCCCTGCTTTAAAAAGTAGCAAAAGCAAACATTGTGAACGAACCTATCGTCAGTCGAGACAGAATAATCCCCACCCCTCTCCCCCCTCGCTCCACATCAAGCTCGGCCTGATGAAGCAGTTTGTGAGAGCATTGGGTACATATGGTGATTGTTTCCAGTATATTGTTTCTGCATTTCTAGCTTTATCTTTTGAGAAAATTCAAGCAAGAGTGTTCAACGGTCCTCAAATTCTTGTTCTTTTACGTGATGAGAAATTTGTCAAGAAGATGAATAGGAAGGAACAGGCAGCACGGATGTCTTTTGTAGAAGTTACAAAAAATTTTCTTGGTAATAAAAAAGCTAAGAATTATGAGGAACTTGTTGAAAAAATGTTAGCGGCCTTTCGTGAACTTGGATGCAACATGAGTGTTAAGCTGCATTTCCTTAACAGTCATCTCAGTCAGTTCCCAGAAAACCTTGGCGATGTTAGTGATGAGCAGGGAGAACGCTTCCATCAGGACTTGTGTACAATGGAGGAAAGATATCAAGGACGATGGGGTAAGAACATGATGGCAGACTACTGCTGGTCCATAAAACGCGATTGCCCTGAGCAAGTACATAAACGCAAAAGCTATAAACATAAATTTCTGCCGGACTAGAACTAGCGCCGACTGTAATGGCCGTCAGAAAGTTGTTGTTCATTACCGTACATGTTATGTAAATAATAAGTACATTTGCATCATATCAACTAAGGTTTTTATTTCCCTATGTACCATGTACTTAATTGTGTTGAAAATGCCCGGCTGCTGAAAGTTCTGGAAAGCAGTGCAGGGGAGCCAGCAGGAGGATGCGTCTGAGTGGCGGAGAGGTGAGCAAAGTTGTTTTTTTTAACCAGCTAGGGATGATTTTCAGGGAAGGGCTTATATTTTAAGCCCTTACCTGAAAATCATGCTGTGGGGGTTGCCACAAAACCACTGCTTTCAATGAGGCCAGCAGCAGCGCCGACCCCATTGAAAGCAATGCGATAGCATCCTGGACTTCTGCCACAGCTAGGACAGCTGTGGTAGAGGATTCCTTAATCCTGTGGCAGAGGATTCCTTAATCCCCGCGGTCCCTGCAGCGTTTTGTTTTGCGCTGCGAGACGAGTGTTTTCACTCGCTCTCGAAGTGCAAGAAATAAAAACGCCAGTGGGTGCGAGCCCTTAATCATACAGCATAAATTACATGATACTTTTTTTCTGCAGGTCAATACGATTACGATACCCAAAATATTATAATTTTTTTTTTGGTTTTTCACTTTTGCACAATAAAAACCCTTTTTTGGAAATTATAATTATTTTTACACTGCGGCATTCAAAGTCCCATAATTTTGTATCTTTCCATGGATGGAGCTCTGTAAGGACTTGTTTTTGAGTGATGAGCTGTAGTTTTTACTGGTACCATGCAGAGGTACATACGGCTTATTTGATCATAGAATCATAGAATAGTAGAGTTGGAAGGGACCTCCAGGGTCATCGGGTCCAACCCCCTGCTCAATGCAGGATTTACTAAATCATCCCAGACAGATATCTGTCCAGCCTTTGTTTGAACACTTCCATTGAAGGAGAACTCACCACCTCCTGTGGTAACCTGTTCCACTTATTGATCACCCTCACTGTCAGAAAGTTTTTTCTAATATCTAATCTGTGTCTCCTCCCTTTCAGTTTCATCCCATTGCTTCTAGACTTTTCTTGTGCAAATGAGAATAGGGCTGATCCCTCTGCACTATGACAGCCCTTCAGATACTTGTAGACAGCTATTAAGTCTCCTCTCAGCCTTCTTTTTTGCAAGCTAAACAATCCCATATCCTTTAACCGTTCCTCATAGGACATGATTTGCAGACCGCTCACCATCTTGGTAACTCTTCTCTGAACTTGCTCCAGTTTTTCTATATCTTTTTTAAAGTGGGGTGCCCAGAACTGGACACAGTATTGCAGATGAGGTCTGACTAAAGAAGAGTAGAGGGGGATAATGACCTCACGTGATCTAGACTCTATGCTTCTCTTAATACATCCCAGAATTGTGTTTGCCTTTTTTGCTGCTGCATCACATTGTTGACTCATGTTCAGTCTATGATCTATTAGTATACTCAAGTCTCTTTCACATGTGCTGCTGCTTAGCTCAATTCCTTCTATTCTGTATGTGCTTTTTTCATTTTTCTTGCCCAGATTTAGGACTTTGCCTTTCTCTTTGTTAAATACCATTCTGTTAGTCGCTGCTAACTGTGCAAGCTTTTCTAGATCTTTTTAAATACTCTCTCTATCTTCCCCAGTGTTAGCTATCCCTCTCAGCTTTTTTTCATCAGCAAATTTGACCAGTTTCCCATCAATTCCCGCCTCCAGATCATTTATAAAAATGTTGAACAGCACTGGGCTCAGGACAGAGCCTTGTGGTACCCCACCAGCTAAGCTCCCAGCCCTCCCCAACCTTTGTTCATAGCCAGCAATGGGACTGGGCGGGACAGAGTGGAGCTTAGCTCCGCCCCACCCACGCCCTCCCATTGCAAATGCCGGACTGGAGAAGAGAGGCAGAGAGCCAGTGAGGGGGAGAAAAGGGGGGAACTGCTTAGCTGGAAGCGTATATCGGCTGGACGTGAAAACCCGACCGATATACGCTTGTGTAAATAAGCCCTTCTTGCGTTTTTTTGTGGGATAAAATGAAGAAAATAAGCATTTTGCCTCCTTTTTTAAGTTTTTTTGCTGTGCAGGATAAATAGTGTGTTCAATTTGTAGTACAGGTCGTTACAGACACGATGATATGAAATATGTGGGTTTTAATTCTTTCATACAAATAGGGCAAAATGAGCAAAAAGGGGTAATTTTTTTACTTGTTTTTTTCTACATTATATATATATATAAAGCTGAAAGCCCTCACTCACTCACTGACTGACTCGCCAAAAGTTCTCCAACTTCCCGATGTCGTAGAAACATGAATTTTGGCAGAAGCATAGATTATCTCCAAAATAGGAAAAGTAATTGGGTCCCAACTCGATTATTCAATTCTAGCGCAAAAGAATTAGCGTCAAAATTTTACATACGTAATCTAAATCTCTCACTTCTCAATGTCATAGAAACTTAAAATTTGGCACGAGCATTGATTATGTCATAAATAGGAAAAGCTAATGGGTCCCAACTTGATTATTCAATTCTATGCGCAAAAGAATTAGCGTCCAAATTTTACGTACGGAATGTAAGTTTCTCACATAGAAACTTAAAATTTGGCAGGAGCATTGATTATGTCATAAATAGGAAAAGCTAATGGGTCCCAACTCGATTATTCAATTCTATGCGCAAAAGAATTAGCGTCCAAATTTTACGTACGGAATGTATTTTTCTCACTTTACTGTGTCATAGAAGCGTGAAATTTGGCAAGAGCATTGATTATGTCATAAATAAGAAAAGCTAATGGGTCCCAATTAGATTATTCAATTCTATGCGCAAAAGAATTAGCGTCCAAATTTTACGTACGGAATCTAATTCTCTCACTTTTTGGTGTCATAGAAACATGAAATTTGGAACGGGCATTGATTATGTCATAAATAGGAAAAGTTAATGCGTCCCACCTTGATTGTTCAATTCTAAGCGCAAAAGAATTAGCGTCCACATTTTACGTACAAAATCTAATTCTCTCACTTCCCGGTGTCATAGAAACTCGAAATTTGGCAGCAGCATTGATTGTGTCATAAATAGGAAAAGCTAATGGGTCCCAACTCCATTATTCAATTCTATGCGCAAAAGAATTAGCGTCCAAATTTTACGTACGGAATGTAATTTTCTCACATAGGAACTTAAAATTTGGCACGGGCATTGAATATGTCATAAATAGGTAAAGTTAATGGGTCCCAACTCGATTATTTAATTCTATGCGCAAAAGAATTAGCGTCCAAATTTTATGTACGGAATGTATTTTTCTCACTTTCCGGTGTCATAGAAACGTGAAATTTGGCACGAGCACTGATTATGTCATGAATAGGAAAAGCTAATGGGTCCCAACTCGATTATTCAATTCTATGCGCAAAATAATTAGCGTCCAAATTGTACGTACGGAATGTAATTTTCTCACTTTCTGGTGTCATAGAAATGTGAAATTTGGCACGAGCATTGATTATGTCATAAATAGGAAAAGTTAATGGGTCCCAACTCCATTATTCAATTCTATGCACAAAAGAATTAGCGTCCAAAATTTTACGTATGGAATGTAATTTTCTCACTTTCCAGTGTCATAGAAACGTGAAATTTGGCACGAGCATTGATTATGTCATAAATAGGAAAAGCTAATGGGTCCCAACTCGATTATTCAATTCTATGTGCAAAAGAATTAGCATCCAAATTTTACGCACGGAATGTATTTTTCTCACTTTCCGGTGTCATAGAAACGTGAAATTTGGCACGAGCATTGATTATGTCATAAATAGGAAAAGCTAATGGGTCCTAACTCCATTATTCAATTCTATGCGCAAAAGAATTAGCTTCCAAATTTTACGTACATAATCTAAATCTCTCACTTCCCAATGTCATAGAAACATGAAATTTGGTACAAGCATTGATTGTGTCATAAATATGAAAAGCTAATGGGTCCCAACTCAATTATTCAATTCTAAGCGCAAAAGAATTAGCGTCCAAATTTTATGTACGTAATCTAATTCTCTCACTTCCTGCTGTCATTTTATATAAAGGAAACGTCGCATGGTTGCCTCCACGTGGGGTTTCCTGGGTAACGCAGAGAACTATGCAAAATGGTGAACACATTTTACCTCGGTATCTCTAAAGTAACCACGACTTCATAAGATTTTCCGTGTGAACACCAGATAAACACCAGTACCAAATTAACTCGGGCGAAGCCGGGTATATCAGCTAATATATATATATATTTATTTTTTTTATTTATTTTTACACTCTTTATGTCCCTGATCGCTATGATAAGGCATTGAGGGCTTTTCTACTGAAATGCCATAGCGCTTATAATAGTGATCATAGGGAATGACAACATATCAGCCCTCCACAATTACATCGCGGGGGTCCGATCACATCCCAGGGGGAGCGCCCTTCCTCTGTGAACCCTTTACATGCCACGATCTACATAGATCCCTAATGGGTTCTATTTTTGTATGTCTAGCAATACCCATGTAAATGCACCCTAATGATGATGCAATGACATTTTGCTGACTGCAATGTGTCAAAAAATCATTTTGAACAGCGACCAAATACTTCTGCTGCTCCAACACATCAGAAGACTTGAAGTTATTCTTCTTTGGGGCTTTACAGGTTTTATATAAAGTGAAGTCCTTGAAAAGTTCTTTAACCTCCTAACACATTTTGAGCTCCAATTCTGCACTAATTGCAGAGCTCTGCTTGCTGCCAGTGAATTGAATATTCTTGCTTACAATCAATGTCTAAAACAATGAGAGTCCCAGCACAGCTGCTAGAATTGTTACAATGTATCAGTGGTGACAGGCTTCTGTGAACTAATGAATACTTTACACGGGGTGATTATCACCCAAATTATTGTGGGAAACAGTAAATTAAGGTGATAATTGTCAAGCAAAACTAAAAACCAACTGACTATCGTCTCATGTAAACAGGAGCCGCTCAATGTTTGAGCAACTCCTGTTTACTGTGAATGGAGGTGAGCGCTGGAATAATCCAGACTCACTGCTTCCATTCACTAGAACACAGGAGTGACAGTCGGGGATGGGGGGGAGGGGGGGTGAAGAATTTGGACAGCATCAGAGCCCGACTTCTCCTCTGTGTCTGCTGTGGACAGACGAGGAACTGAGCTCTAAGGGTGGGTCATACAGGCGAAGGTGATATGCTGATTACATCAGGATGATCACTGAGCTTCCCCCCTTCGTGCTGCTGTCAGTAAAACCTCCGGAACACTAGTGGTTTTTTTTCCGTTGGTGTATAGTTCATTAAAAACGAACTCCACACAGACCTGTATTATTATATGGTGCAACACACTACAAAGTTTTTTCACGCAGACATGAACTTCGTGAAAAAACTAATCACATGCAGTATTCTGATTTGTTTTATGTACGTGCCTTGCCTATTCAAATCAATGGGGAGTCAAAAAGAAATGGATACTACATAGAAGTCATCTATGTACATTCCGCACGCTGTCCTTTTTTTTTTTTTTTTAAAGATGCAGAAAAAAAAATTGGGCTTGAGTCAGTTTGTATCCACGTTTGTATACTTAAAAGGGTTACATGAGGAACACAAGTAATCCCCAATCCACAGGATAAGGGATGGGGGGGTCTCACTGATGAGTCCCCCACCGATGTTGAGAACAGGAGTCCCGTATCCCCCTCTGCCTATCACTGTGGGGTCGCTTCTCCCCTCATAGTGATGTCAGAATGAATGAAGCGCTGGTTCATTTTGTGCGTTTGGCATTGCATTCATTTCAGTGGGGCTGACAGAAATACATGAGTAATTGCCACTTGGCTATCTCCGCATTGAAAGTGACTGGAGCGTCTGCGCACAATTCGCCATCAGCTATACACATCAGCAGCACAAATCTCTGCCCTGTTCTGGGAGTTTGTTACAGTGTATAAGTGCAGGGAAAATGTATTAGTCTGTAGTCCTCGTTGCATAGGTTACAGAGGATTGCCTCCATGTTGAAAAGAGAGAAGTCGTCGTAAAATGCGCAAAATTGACTAACGATGAACACCATTTTTATACAGATATTTGTGCAAATGTATTGTAGCCTTAAAATGGAATAAAGAACAATCGGGCATATTAATGAAGTTTGGTATGCCAGATTTCTGGCATTAAACCCCTTAATGACGCGGCCCTTTTTTTTCCCACTTTTTTTTTCCTCCCCCATTTAAAAAATCGTAACTCCTTCATTTATCCATCGACGTCGCTGTATGAGGGCTTGTTATTTTGCGGGATGAGTTGTATTTTTCAATGGTGCTATTTAATGCACCATATAATGTACTGAAAAAGTTAAAAAAAATTCTAAGTGGAGTAAAGGGAACAAAAATGACATTCCGCCATCTTTCAGTGCGTCTTGTTTCTACAGCGCATAAACTGCAACAAAAACGACATGATAACTTGTATAGGCTTTTTTTTACCGTACTACACTTTTTTTTCAAAGACATTTATTTTTTTTCAATTATTTTCTGCTGTCACCTCCTGCGCGCAATAACTTTTTAATTTTTCCACCAACGTGCTTGAGCGAGGGCTCATTTTTTGCAGGATGTCCTGTAGTTTCCGTTAGTACCAATTTGGAATACATACGACTTTTTGATCGCTTTTTATTGCATTTTTTTCTGGGAGACAGGGTAACTGAAAAAGTGCATTTTTGGCGCTCTTTATTTTTTTTTCAGACGACATTCACCGTGCGGGGTAAATAATGCACTACTTTGATAGATCAGACTTTTACGGATGCGGTGATACCAAATATGTATTTTTCTTTTATGATTTTGATTTTTTCATTATAGATATAGCAAAAGGGGGTGATTTAAACTTTTATTACTTTTTTTTTTACAATTAATAAAACTTTATTGATCTTTTTTTTAACTTTTCTTTTAAGTCCCCCTGGGGGACTACAACATGCGATGCTTTGATCACTCCTGCAGTATGACGTAATGCTATAGCATTACGTCATACTGCATTCTGACAGGCAGCCTATCAAGCCACCCCACGGGGATGGCAGTCTCCTAAGCCAGCCCTGGGGCCTTTCAGAAGGCCCCCGGCAGCCATAACACCTGCACGGCTCCCCCGATCTCACTGTGGGGGGGCGTACAGGACCCCCGAATATTGTTCGGTGATTTAAGTGCCGCTGTCAGAGTTGACAGCGGCATTTAAAGGGTTAATAGCCGCGATCGGCCATACGTAATAAACAGCTGATGCCCGCGCTGTATGAAGAGAGGTCACCCCGCGACCTCTCTTCATATATACCCCGACGCTCCAGAACGTAAATGTACGTCCTGGAGCAGGAAGGGGTTAAAAACTGTAAATTATTGAGCACACCATAGTTTTCAACCTTTGGTCTTTTTTTTGGCCTCCGACACTTTTCTAAATCTAGTGGTGGCTAAGCAAAAACGGAGTGTGGCCACATGCAGCCCATCAGATTTACTATAATTTCTGCAATAAATTGGGGTAAATTATGTCTGCAGCCTACATCAGCTCCTAGCTTGCTTACATTTCAGCTTTGCACAGACGGACTGAAAGATGCGCCAAATGTATGTAGATGCCCGTCCCTCTTAATACATTTCACAGCAGCGCCACCTCTACTTAGAACGACATCTAAAACGCCAGTCTAAGTATATATACCCCATAGTCTCATCATGATATTTCAAGTATATAATAACAAGAGTGCCACTGTCCTAAATTTGGTATAATTTCTACAATTTTCATTGGCTCATGAGTCACACGTTGTACGACTAGACCCAAATATGGGATGAGGTCCAAGCCTCTGAACCCTGCTCTGTACCCGTGCCCCCTAGCCAGTGGAAGTAGTTCTTTCTAAGTTCCTTGCTGTAACAGATTCTGAGAAGCTGTAATGGTAGGAGGACAATGTTCCGAACAGCATAAATATTAGTTTTCCAGCGTCATGCTTCCACTTCTGAAGTATCACATTGGGAAAACTGGTAATTTGGCTCCACCTTCTGGTCACATCTTAGAATGCTGGTAGAAAAAACTTTCCAAGTGCCGTACTGCAAGTTGTTGATGCACATTAGCACCCGACCGCTGTCCCAGTGACTACTGCTCCTGCACTTTTACATGGGAGCCATAGTCGATCTCTTCCAACCGCCCACCTCTATTCCCTGTAAGCAGTAGTCGTTCATAGAATGAGTTACTCCTGTTTACACGGGCCGATAGTCGCTTGATTTTTAGTTCTGCTAAAACTCGAGCAGCTCCAACCGCTGCCCTGTCTGCGGTCACTTGTAGATAAGACAACTATCGCCCAAATTTGCTGTTAACAGCGATAATTCGGGCAATAATTGCTCTATGTAAAGGTAGTTTAAAGGGAACTAAACTCATCATGGTCTATTCCTCTTCCTTTGTATTGATCTCCCTCATGTACAATATCCCTCTCCTGAAGACAGCTACTGGAAGAAATTATAACAGCAGAGGTGGAGGAGTGCCTTTAGGCACCCTTCTGTCTACAATGATATATATATATATATATATATATATATATATATATATATACTCAGTGTCAGAAAAATCCCTCCCCCAGAAGGGATTATCAGAATGTGATTCTAACATTGATATAGATAAGTGATTAAAGTTCAGGGCAAAAAGACCATTCATTGCAGAAAACTGACCCCTTGTGGGGAAGCTCTAGCACCCTGTTGTACCACCTCTAGCTTGGATACAGGATGTGATACGGGCGGACATGGAGGCTCCAGTACGCTGTTGTACCACCTCTAGCTTAGATACAAGATGAGATATGGGTGGGTATGGGGGCTCTAGTACCGTGTTGTACCACCTCTAGCATGGATACAAGATGTGATACGGGTGGGCATGGAGGCTCTAGTAATCTGTTGTACCACCTCTAGTTTGGATACAAGATGTGATACGGGTGCGCATGGAGGCTCTAGTACCCTGTTGTACCGCCTCTAGCTTAGATACAAGATGTTATATGGGGGGGGGGGGGTATGGAGGCTCTAGTACCCTGCTGTACTGCCTCTAGCTTGGATACAAGATGTGATACAGGTTGGCATTGAGACTCTAGTACTGTGTTGTACCGCCTCTAGCTTGGATACAGGATGTGATGCGGGCGGACATGGAGGCTCCAGTAACCTGTTGTACCACCTCTAGCTTGGATACAAGATATGATACGGATAGACATGGAGGCTTTATTACCCTGTTGTACCTCCTCTAGTTTGGATACAAGATGTGATACAGGAGGCATGGAGGCTCTAGTGCCCTGTTATACCGCCTCTAGCTTGGATACATGATGTGATACGGGCAGGCATGGTGGCTCTAGTACCCTGTTGCACCAACTCTAGCTTGGATACAAGATGTGATACAGGTTGGCATTGAGACCCTAGTACCCTGTTGTACTGCCTCTAGCTTGGATACAGGATTTGATACAGGCGGGCATGGAGGCTCTAGTACCCTGTTGTACTACCTCTAGCTTGGATACAAGATGTGATATGGGGGACAGAGATGCTCTACTACCCTGCTGTACCACCTCTAGCTTGGATACAAGATGTGATACGGGCGGACATGGAGGCTCTAGTACCCTGTTGTACCGCCATAGCTTGGATACAAGATGTGATATGAAGGGGGGCATGGACGTTCTAGTACCCTGTTGTACCGCCTCTAACTTGGATACAAGATGTGCTATGGAGGCACATGGAGGCTGTGGTACCCTTTTGTACTGCCTCTAGCTTTGATGCAAGATGTGATATAGGGGGGCATTGAGGCATATCAGTCCACATTTGCTGTTGATCATGCAAACTCGTAGGCCGAGTAGCCACGGAAGTGTGACAATGGAAAATGCCTCCTGGAAGCCGCCATGGGAGGAACACATGTGGCTGCAGGATGTCCTGAACATATTGCTGAGCTGTCATTGTCCTTCGTACCACTACTAGGAGTGACCGACTGTAGTATGCAATGGCCCCCCAAACATCACACCAGCAGAGGGCAGTTTGTCGCTCCACAGCAAAGACAGGATTGGGGCGCTCATACTGAGGTCTCCAGGCATGAACATGGCGATCGTCAGCGTACAAACTAAACTTGGATTAGTTGTTGAAGACAACCCGGTTTCACTGCATAGCATCCAGTTTTGTCACCACTGCAAAGGAGGAGATAGTGGGTGGGTGTCAAAGGCTGTACACATAATGGACGCTGTCAAACCAAATGTCCTTTAGCCAAGCGCCTGGAAATGGTTCCGACAGACACCGGGGTGTCATGATGGTGCCACCTGTCTCTGGATGGTGGACAATGAAACAGAGCTGCTTGTCAGACGATCAGACGCTCCTCTCTACTGGTGGTCTGTCGGGGGTCCTCAGCCCGGTTGACTTGTGTGCCCCCATCCACTGGTCCCAACACCTCCTAACAGTCTGCTCAGACGCTCCTTTTTACTGGTGGTCTGTAGGGGGCGTCCTGAGCCCAGTCACCTTGTGTGCCCCCATCTACTGGTCCCAACACCTCCTAACAGTCTGGTCAGACAATCCTCTCTACTGGTGGTCAGTAGGGGGCGTCCTGAGCCCGGTCACCTTGTGTGCCCTCACACATCCACTGGTCCCAACACCTCTTAACAGTCTGGTCAGAATGGCCCGGGGGGGGGGGGGGGGGGGCAATTCATGGATAGACCCTCCAGCTTCTTACATGTCTAGTGGTCAACAAGTTCTACACAAATGGAAAAAGACGTCCACTACACACAAGTAGCCTTTGAGACTCTTTTTATAGGCCAAGGGTGGAATCATTTTTAGGGTCTCAGGTGACAAGACCATTCATCTAATCACCCCACAACTCTCATCATTTACATATCTGCCTGAGTTTTGCAGCAAAACAACAACTTCTTCTAGGGGTGAAATTTACTTCATTTTTTTGGAAAGAGTATATGTATAGCTGGTACGTCTTCTTGTATATACTGATATGGGCCGTGTTGGTATATAATTATATATGTACAACTGATAAAACTTAGGCTGCAAAGATATTTCTAATTTAACGACAACTCAGATTTAGTAGAGCTTCTTATCTACTCTTATATGGATGTACACGTCACCGGATAGTTGTGGTAGTGCGAAGCGGTGGCATTTGAGCAGATTGTGTGTAGGAAGCCGCTGGGATATAAAGGAATGACAGTGTACTAGAGGGAATCACAAGCTCCAGAGATGAATAGAGACTGATCGATGCTGCGAGAAAAAAACATCGAAACAATGCTGGAAGTTTGCACCTCTTCTGCATAGATCTGGAGATTATTGCCTGGGATCTTCTGCAGAGTAACCCGCACCTTCCCCCTCTTTTGTTCTAATCCTGTAGAGCAATAGAATACAAGATTCAGAGCAGCAAAATACACCTTGAGCGTCTTCAGCTTTCCACTACAGACCAACCTCTATCCTTCACCATGTCAGTCCCTCAGGCTGAGGACCATCTCTACACTTATGAGGAGGCCATGCAGTACTGCGCCTACATGGAAGATGAGTTCCCTTTGCCCTCTCCAGCTCAGGGGGCTCCTAGGAAACGTAGACTAAAATCTCAGATTCTGTCCTTTGAGGAGATCCAGGAGGTGGAAGAGGAAGGAAGATCCCCTACTGAGGAGGAGAATGCAAGAAGATCCTTCCTGCAGTCCCTGGAGAGTCTCAGGAGGAGCTCCAACCACACTCATCTGCATAAAGACATACTGAGCCGCTACAAGAACAGTCAAGACTCCAGTGACTCTGATTCTACCCAGTGAGGAGCAACAGGTGCCTCCACTCCAGGGCTTCTGTCTATGGTACCAACTACTTCTTTCTATGGACCCTTTAGTAGATGTCCTGGGATCCTCCATTCTTGCTTGGGTGTCTCACCAGCACATGAGCACCTTGTGGATTCACTTTCAGACTTGACTCCAGACCCAGTTATCTGGTGAGGTTGGGACGTTGTCCTCAGGAACTTCATCTATTACTGAAGACTTCATCTTCATATGGACGAACCCGAACATTACAGCCCCTTACAGTAGAAAGTGGTGCCAGTTTCTTAGTATGAGATGGGTCTGTCCAGCCTGAAAATCCCCATTAACTTGTTGGTTCCTTATCCTACCCTAGTATTTGTACATAAGTCCCATGAGTCCTATCATTGTTACTGTGCACTGTGTTGACTGCAATGGGCTCATCTGCAGTCTGTGTTGGCTCCAGTATGCTATGTAACAATGATGGCACCGGTGATGTTTTTGTCATGGTTTCTGCCACATTTTTTGAGGTGAAGAAACATTAAGACGGAGAGAGCTGGCTGTCTGTGGCAAAATGTGCAATTACACCTTTTTACTGCTAGAAATCTTAGTTGCTACGCTTACTATCTTTAAGGCTGCGCTCACATCTGCATCTGGGGTTCTGTTGCTCCATTCGAGGAACAGGAAAGGAGAATCCCCTGGCTGAATGGATCCATCTTATGATGGAACCGAAGAGTGGCGAACGGATCCCATTGACTATAACGGTGTCTGTTTGGTTTCCGCTCAGCTGTTGGCATTTTACTGGAAGAGAAAGTGCTGCATGCTGTATTTCATGCTGGATCTGTGATGGAAACTCCGAACGGAGGTTCCAGCGTAGATGTGACACCACCGTAAATCTACCCTTGCTGTAACAGCCATACCTTTTATTTTTACGTCGGTGTGACTGTATGAGGTCCGGCTTCTTGTGAGACGAGCTGTTCTTTATTTTAGCATTTATTTTGTAATACACAAAGTAACAGTTCCATTTATATGAACTTCTACTGTAGGAGAAAGGCAAAAAAAGGCAATTGCTCCATTTTCATTTCCACCCTTTACTTCCCATACATAATGTAATAAGGGTTATTATGATTACATTTCCTGTTATTTGCAGCTTATTTAATAAAGTGTGTGTAAAAACGTGTTTATTGTAAACATTTATTGCAGTTATTTTGCAACAAGTTTAACTTTTCATCTTTTTTCCTACCTATGATACACTGGAATATACACTGTTCAAAACCAAAAAACGCATGGGAACATTTAGGCCTCATGTCCACGGGGAAAATCAGGCCCGCTACGGATTCTCCATGGAGAATCTGCAGCGGGTCCCTCCTGCCCCGCGGACATGAGCGCTGAAAAGAAGAATAAATAAGAATAAACTTACCCGCAGCGGACCGGGCAGATCTTCTCTTCTTCACGGCCGGATCTTCTTTTTCGGCCGGCGGATGAACTCGGCACGTCGCCGGCGTGCCGCGCGCATGCGCCGGGCACATCCGCCGAGCCGAAGCAAGAAAGATCCGGCCGTGAGGAATAGAAGACCTTCCCGGTCCGCTCCGGATGGGTAGATTCTTTTAAATTCCTATTTTAGGTCTCCCGCGGATCCGGACGGCTTCCATAGGCTTTAATAGAAGCCCGCGGGAGCCGACCCCGTGGGAGACCCGCACGAAAATGGAGCATGGTCCAGATTTTTTCATGCTCCATTTTTTTTTAAATCCCTTTTATTGACCATCCGCGGGTATTTATCTACCCCGCGGGTGGTCAATGCATCCCTATGGGGTGCGGATCCGCGGGCAGGAGAAGAGTTAAAATCCGCTGCGGATTTTAATTCTTATTTTGCCCGTGGACATGAGCCCTTAGGCCTCATGTCCACGGGGAAATTAAGAATTAAAATCCAGAGCGTTTTTCCTGCACGCGGATCCATGCCCCATAGGGATGCATTAGACACCCGCAGGTAGTTAAATACCTGCGAATGTCATTTTTCCCTGCAGGCACGGGTCCCGCGTGCAGGAAAAAATCCGGACATGCTGACATGCTCCATTTTAGTGCGGGTCTCCTGCGGGGACGGCTCCCGCAGGCTTCTATTGAAGCCTATGGAAGCCGTCCGGATCCACGGAAGACCCGCGCCTGAATTAAACTCAGCTGCTCCTGTGCGGTTCTTCCCTTCTTTGCAGCCAGATCTACTTTCTTTGGTCCGGCAGATGAGCCCGGCGCATGCGCACGGCACGCAGCCGGCATGCCGAGCACATCCGCTGGGCCGAAGAAAGAAGATCCGGCTGCGAAGAAGGGAAGACACGCACCGTCCGCAGCAGGTGAGTTTATTCTTATTTTTTAGCCTCATGTCCGCGGGGCAGGAGGGACCCGCTACGGATTCTCCATGGAGAATCCGTAGCGGACCTGATTTTCCCCGTGGACATGAGGCCTTAGGCCCAATATCCCCGGGCGAATTTGATTTGCAGAAACCGCGTGGGACACCCACCCGGGAGATCCGCAAATTAAGCCGCCCATACAGAAGCATGGGCGTTCGCAAATGGATTTAAGCATGCAGATTTGTTTTGTGTACCTTCTGGCCCGGAAAACAAATCCCAGCATGCTCCATTTTTGTGCCGTTCCCGTACGGACAGCTTCCATTTTGCAACCCTGCATCCCCGAAGTGATGCAAGGCTGTTTTCACATGAAGACACCTCGCATCCCTGGGGATTTTACATGGATGGTGAGCGAACGATGGTATAACCTGGGTACATACTGTATATAATTATATATGTACAGCTAGTATAAGTTATGGCTCTCCTGTATATAACTATATATATACAGCTAGTATAACCTGGGTATACACTGTATATAATTATATATGTATAGCTGGTATAGCCTGCGTATATACTGTATATAATTATATATGTACAGCTAGTATACGTTATACCTCTCCTGTATGTAATTATATATGTACAGCTGGTATAACCTGGGTATATACCGTATATTTGAACACTTTACCCACAACTGAAAAAAACGCATCAGAAACCTGCATGCAGTTTACAAACCGCATGTACTGTATGAATCCACGTGCGGTTTATAATAGTGCACGCAGTTATGGATGTGATTATAATTGTGGTTCAGAAATGCAACAAAATCCATGAACAGAGTCTTCGGCCGGCTGCACGCAACTGGGTCGGATTCTGCATGCGTGAGCCCGCGGAGGTATCCATCTCTGTGCCCCGCTGGCATCCGCATGTACCTGTAATTTCTTTCTTTTTTCTGTACTGCGGATGGTCCACAAAGCGAGCCATCAGACCCGCGCAGTACAGTTTTTTTTTTCCTTTTAATCACTGACTTTCCAGCGCCGTCGCTAGGAGATGACGCGGGTGCCTGCGACTTTTCCGCAATGTCAGGGCAGCGGGTCGCACGGCTTGCATTGAGTTCAATGGAGGCCGTCTGTGCAGAATCTGCACTAAAATAAACATAGGAGGCAGTATTATAGTAGTTATATTCTTGTACATAGGGGGCAGTATTATAGTAGTTATATTCTTGTACATAGGGGGCAGTATTATAGTAGTTATATTCTTGTACATAGGGGGCAGTATTATAGTAGTTATATTCTTGTACATAAGAGCAGTATTATAGTAGTTATATTCTTGTACATAAGAGCAGTATTATAGTAGTTATATTCTTGTACATAGGGAGCAGTATTATAGTAGTTATATTCTTGTACATAGGGGGCAGTATTATAGTAGTTATATTCTTGTACATAGGGGGCAGTATTATAGTAGTTATATTCTTGTACATAGGGGGTAGTATTATAGTAGTTATATTCTTGTACATGGGGGGTAGTATTATAGTAGTTATATTCCTGTACATAGAGGGCAGTATTATAGTAGTTATATTCTTGTACATAGGGGGCAGTATTATAGTAGTTATATTCTTGTACATAGGAGCAGTATTATAGTAGTTATATTCTTGTACATAGGGGGCAGTATTATAGTAGTTATATTCTTGTACATAGGGGGCAGTATTATAGTAGTTATATTCTTGTACATAGGAGGCAGTATTATAGTAGTTATATTCTTATACATAGGGGGCAGTATTATAGTAGTTATATTCTTGTACATAGGGGGCAGAATTATAGTAGTTATATTCTTGTTCATAGGGGCAGTATTATAGTAGTTATATTCTTGTACATAGGAGGCAGTATTATAGTAGTTATATTCTTGTACATAGGGTGCAGTATTATAGTAGTTATATTCTTGTACATAGGGGGCAGTATTATAGTAGTTATATTCTTGTACATAGGGGGCAGTATTATAGTAGTTATATTCTTGTACATAGGAGCAGTATTATAGTAGTTATATTCTTGTACATAGGAGGCAGTATTATAGTAGTTATATTCTTGTACATAGGAGCAGTATTATAGTAGTTATAGTATTGTACATAGGAGGCAGTATTATAGTAGTTATATTCTTGTACATAGGGGGCAGTATTATAGTAGTTATATTCTTGTACATAGGAGCAGTATTATAGTAGTTATAGTATTGTACATAGGAGGCAGTATTATAGTAGTTATATTCTTGTACATAGGGGGCAGTATTATAGTAGTTATATTCTTGTACATAGGGGGAAGTATTAAAGTAGTTATATTCTTACACATAGAAGCAGTATTATAGTATTTATATTCTTGTACATAGGAGCAGTATTATAGTAGTTATATTCTTGTACATAGGGGCAGTATTATAGTAGTTATATTCTTGTACATAGGAGCAGTATTATAGTAGTTATATTCTTGTACATAGGGGCAGTATTATAGTAGTTATATTCTTGTACATAGGAGCAGTATTATAGTAGTTATATTCTTGTACATAGGGGGCAGTATTATAGTAGTTAGATTCTTGTACATAGGAGGCAGTATTATAGTAGTTATATTCTTGTACATAGGGGGCAGTATTATAGTAGTTATATTCTTGTACATAGGGGGCAGTATTATAGTAGTTAGATTCTTGTACATAGGAGGCAGTATTATAGTAGTTATATTCTTGTACATAGGGGGCAGTATTATAGTAGTTATATTCTTGTACATAGGGGGCAGTATTATAGTAGTTAGATTCTTGTACATAGGAGGCAGTATTATAGTAGTTATATTCTTGTACATAGGGGGCAGTATTATAGTAGTTATATTCTTGTACATAGGGGGCAGTATTATAGTAGTTATATTCTTGTACATAGGGGGCAGTATTATAGTAGTTATATTCTTGTACATAGGAGCAGTATTATAGTAGTTATATTCTTGTACATAGGGGCAGTATTATAGTAGTTATATTCTTGTACATAGGAGCAGTATTATAGTAGTTATATTCTTGTACATAGGGGGCAGTATTATAGTAGTTAGATTCTTGTACATAGGAGGCAGTATTATAGTAGTTATATTCTTGTACATAGGGGGCAGTATTATAGTAGTTATATTCTTGTACATAGGGGGCAGTATTATAGTAGTTATATTCTTGTACATAGGGGGCAGTATTATAGTAGTTATATTCTTGTACATAAGAGCAGTATTATAGTAGTTATATTCTTGTACATAAGAGCAGTATTATAGTAGTTATATTCTTGTACATAGGGAGCAGTATTATAGTAGTTATATTCTTGTACATAGGGGGCAGTATTATAGTAGTTATATTCTTGTACATAGGGGGCAGTATTATAGTAGTTATATTCTTGTACATAGGGGGTAGTATTATAGTAGTTATATTCTTGTACATGGGGGGTAGTATTATAGTAGTTATATTCCTGTACATAGAGGGCAGTATTATAGTAGTTATATTCTTGTACATAGGGGGCAGTATTATAGTAGTTATATTCTTGTACATAGGAGCAGTATTATAGTAGTTATATTCTTGTACATAGGGGGCAGTATTATAGTAGTTATATTCTTGTACATAGGGGGCAGTATTATAGTAGTTATATTCTTGTACATAGGAGGCAGTATTATAGTAGTTATATTCTTATACATAGGGGGCAGTATTATAGTAGTTATATTCTTGTACATAGGGGGCAGAATTATAGTAGTTATATTCTTGTACATAGGGGCAGTATTATAGTAGTTATATTCTTGTACATAGGAGGCAGTATTATAGTAGTTATATTCTTGTACATAGGGTGCAGTATTATAGTAGTTATATTCTTGTACATAGGGGGCAGTATTATAGTAGTTATATTCTTGTACATAGGGGGCAGTATTATAGTAGTTATATTCTTGTACATAGGAGCAGTATTATAGTAGTTATATTCTTGTACATAGGAGGCAGTATTATAGTAGTTATATTCTTGTACATAGGAGCAGTATTATAGTAGTTATAGTATTGTACATAGGAGGCAGTATTATAGTAGTTATATTCTTGTACATAGGGGGCAGTATTATAGTAGTTATATTCTTGTACATAGGAGCAGTATTATAGTAGTTATAGTATTGTACATAGGAGGCAGTATTATAGTAGTTATATTCTTGTACATAGGGGGCAGTATTATAGTAGTTATATTCTTGTACATAGGGGGAAGTATTAAAGTAGTTATATTCTTACACATAGAAGCAGTATTATAGTATTTATATTCTTGTACATAGGAGCAGTATTATAGTAGTTATATTCTTGTACATAGGGGCAGTATTATAGTAGTTATATTCTTGTACATAGGAGCAGTATTATAGTAGTTATATTCTTGTACATAGGGGCAGTATTATAGTAGTTATATTCTTGTACATAGGAGCAGTATTATAGTAGTTATATTCTTGTACATAGGGGGCAGTATTATAGTAGTTATATTCTTGTACATAGGAGGCAGTATTATAGTAGTTATATTCTTGTACATAGGGGGCAGTATTATAGTAGTTATATTCTTGTACATAGGGGGCAGTATTATAGTAGTTATATTCTTGTACATAGGGGACAGTGTTATAGTAGTTATATCCTTGTATATAGGGAGCAGTATTATAGTAGTTATATTCTTGTACATAGGGAGCAGTATTATAGTAGGTATATTCTTGTACATAGGAGGCAGTATTATAGTAGTTATATTCTTATACATAGGGGGCAATATTATAGTAGTTATATTCTTGTACATAGGAGCAGTATTATAGTAGTTATAGTATTGTACATAGGAGGCAGTATTATAGTAGTTATATTCTTGTACATAGGGGGCAGTATTATAGTAGTTATATTCTTGTACATAGGAGCAGTATTATAGTATTTATATTCTTGTACATAGGAGCAGTATTATAGTAGTTATATTCTTGTACATAGGGGCAGTATTATAGTAGTTATATTCTTGTACATAGGGGGGCAGTATTATAGTAGTTATATTCTTGTACATAGAGGGCAGTATTATAGTAGTTATATTCTTGTACATAGGGGGCAGTATTATAGTAGTTATATTCTTGTACATAGGGGGCATTATTAAAGTAGTTATATTTTTGCACATAGGCGACAGTATTATAGTAGTTATATTATTGTACATAGGAGGCAGTATTATAGTAGTTATATTCTTGTACATAGGGGGCAGTATTATAGTAGTTATATTCTTGCACATAGGGGGCAGTATTATAGTAGTTATATTCTTGTAGATATGGGCAGTATTATAGTAGTTATATTCTTGTACATAGGAGGCAGTATTATAGTAGTTATATTCTTGTACATAGCAGTATTATAGTAGTTATATTCTTGTACATAGGGGGCAGTATTATAGTAGTTATATTCTTGTACATAGGAGCAGTATTATAGCAGTTATATTCTTGTACATAGGGGCAGTATTATAGTATTTATATTCTTGTACATAGGGGGCAGTATTATAGCAATTATATTCCTGTACATAGGGGACAGTATTATAGTAGTTATATTCTTGTACATAGGGGTAGTATTATAGTAGTTATATTCTTGTACATAGGGGCAGTATTATAGTAATTATATTCTTGTACATAGGGGCAGTATTATAGTAGTTATATTCTTGTACATAGGGGCAGTATTATAGTAGTTATATTCTTGTACATAGGAGGCAGTATTATAGAAGTTATATTCTTGTACATAGGGGACAGTGTTATAGTAGTTATATCCTTGTATATAGGGAGCAGTATTATAGTAGTTATATTCTTGTACATAGGGAGCAGTATTATAGTAGGTATATTCTTGTACATAGGAGGCAGTATTATAGTAGTTATATTCTTATACATAGGGGGCAATATTATAGTAGTTATATTCTTGTACATAGGAGCAGTATTATAGTAGTTATAGTATTGTACATAGGAGGCAGTATTATAGTAGTTATATTCTTGTACATAGGGGGCAGTATTATAGTAGTTATATTCTTGTACATAGGAGCAGTATTATAGTATTTATATTCTTGTACATAGGAGCAGTATTATAGTAGTTATATTCTTGTACATAGGGGCAGTATTATAGTAGTTATATTCTTGTACATAGGGGGGCAGTATTATAGTAGTTATATTCTTGTACATAGAGGGCAGTATTATAGTAGTTATATTCTTGTACATAGGGGGCAGTATTATAGTAGTTATATTCTTGTACATAGGGGGCATTATTAAAGTAGTTATATTTTTGCACATAGGCGACAGTATTATAGTAGTTATATTATTGTACATAGGAGGCAGTATTATAGTAGTTATATTCTTGTACATAGGGGGCAGTATTATAGTAGTTATATTCTTGTACATAGGGGGGCAGTATTATAGCAGCTATATTCTTGTACATAGGGGGCAGTATTATAGTAGTTATATTCTTGTACATAGGGGGCAGTATTATAGTAGTTATATTCTTGTACATAGGGGGCAGTATTATAGTAGTTATATTCTTGTAGATATGGGCAGTATTATAGTAGTTATATTCTTGTACATAGGAGGCAGTATTATAGTAGTTATATTCTTGTACATAGCAGTATTATAGTAGTTATATTCTTGTACATAGGGGGCAGTATTATAGTAGTTATATTCTTGTACATAGGAGCAGTATTATAGCAGTTATATTCTTGTACATAGGGGCAGTATTATAGTATTTATATTCTTGTACATAGGGGGCAGTATTATAGCAATTATATTCCTGTACATAGGGGACAGTATTATAGTAGTTATATTCTTGTACATAGGGGTAGTATTATAGTAGTTATATTCTTGTACATAGGGGCAGTATTATAGTAATTATATTCTTGTACATAGGGGCAGTATTATAGTAGTTATATTCTTGTACATAGGGGCAGTATTATAGTAGTTATATTCTTGTACATAGGAGGCAGTATTATAGAAGTTATATTCTTGTACATAGGAGGCAGTATTATAGCAGCTATATTCTTGAACATAGGGAGCAGTATTATAGTAGCTATATTCTTGTACATAGGGGGGCAGTATTATAGTAGTTATATTCTTGTACATAGGGGGCAGCATTATAGTAGTTATATTCTTGTACATAGGAGCAGTATTATAGTAGTTATATTCTTATACATAGTGAGCAGTATTATAGTAGTTATATTCTTGTACATAGTGAGCAGTATTATAGTAGTTATATTCTTGTACATAGTGAGCAGTATTATAGTAGTTATATTCTCTTCTTATTATCTAATATAATAACCTCAGTACAATCTTTCAGTACAAGGATGTCTCTGCTCTTCAGGGGTTACTAAGGAAAGTTTAGACTTTGACAGTACATACTGACCTACTATAGATAATGAGCTTCTCCCAGATTATACCTTAATGCTGCAGTGGCTGCCCTTATCATTAGCACAATCCCATATCAGACTAAGAAGTAGATGTCTGTTACATTATATAACTGTCTGATATAATAATAGCTCGCTGCCAGAGATAGTGATCATGCGATTAGATTGTAAGCTCCTGGAGTCGGGAATAATGGCACTGTATGAAATCCCTGCTTAGATATATGGAAAGTGTGGGTGAGTTATGGAAGTAAACTAACACGCTCATACATTGAGTTTCTCCTCCATACTTTGAAAGAAATTAAAATTTTCCAAGACAAGATGTCATATTCCCCAAATCCTTCATCGCACAGCCGGGCGTATCTCTGCCAGTGCACTCTAAGCTATCTTGATTTGAATACTCGTTTTAGTGGGGAGAGAAATAGGGACATGGGGGAGGGTCATAGTGGAAGACGAAGGGTCTTTAGAAGCACTGACAGGTTCATGTCATATTAGACTGAGTGTTAGTAGAAGGAATGTGATCTCTGGCAGCACAGAGTATTTTAGGAAATTTAAGTGATCAGAAGCAAAGTCAATATCTTATGCCAATACAACATCCAATGATTGTAATGATGCCACTGGACTGGTGGTGGGGTGTGCAGATGAACTGCAGCCCCCATCATTACAGAGCAGTGGAGAAGATATGACCTTTCGTCCTTGTCTTTCTCTTTGAGGCGCTGTTCCCGGTGCTGAACCTCCTTGTAAGGATTCGTACAATCTCCTATTGACAATATACATAACCTGTACAACTGCAGCTGATAGGGAATACTGGATCTTGTAGTCCATCACGCATAGACGCTCCGCAGGTTACCTAGGATTTAGCTAATTCACTGAGTGCCATTTATCCTTATTCTTAACAATTGCTCATTCAGTTTCTCATTGTTATGTCACCTCGGAGCCGGTTTGTCTTTTAATGAGCTTTGAGAAGCTCATGTCTCACTTTTCTGCTAGAGCCAGATGTAGCAGGGCTCAGTTTGTCATTAGAAGCTTTGGAGATGAGTTGCTAATATATGGTGTTAAGATAATGGAGTTGTTGTTTTACCTGCAGTTCTATGTAAAAACACAGATAGCCTAATTACGCCAAATTACAGACTCAGCTCTGCTACATTTGGCTGCTGTCTCTAGCTGAAGAGTGAGACATGAGCTTTTAAAAGGATGATTTTTTTCATTTGGAACAATTATACTATCTGTAGTTTTATCTACTCCATTATTTTAACACTATACGTAAGCAACTCACCTCCAAAGGTTCTAATGACAAATTAAGCTCTGCTACATCTAGCTACTGTCTCTATGTTAAAATGTAGCAGAGCTGCAAGGTTTTTTTTTTAGGAACAATTTTACTATTTGTGCTTTTACATAGAACTACCGGTAAAACGATGACTTCATTATTACCTTAGCCCATTAATCCCATAATGAGCAAGTATAGAAAAGTGTTGGAAATGCATTGGTGTATCAGAACGGAGTTTGTCATTTGGCATACAATTTTTTTTTGTTTTCAGTGGTTTTCAATAATCAGTTAGTTATGTTGATGCACAAAAACAGCTCTGCTACATCAACAACTAATACCTGTCACATGTGACAACATCACATATAATCGCTCATACATCATCAGGCATTTTTGGATTCTATTTCTGTTTCCAAATTCGAAGCTGAACTAAAACATTTTACAGATGCAGCAGAGCTGAGTTTTTTCATGCAGCAGAGCCAATTTTGTAATTTGCTCCATTGTATCTTCATATAACTTTACTGTGGTATTCCAGATAAACGGGCTACAAAAAATGTGCACAGAAAAACCTGTTAAGTGACAAATTCAGCTCTGCTACATCTTTATATATTTGTGTACAATGTTATATCTATAAGATTAAGTATTTTATGGTATTAAAAGGGAAAGAATTGACTCCTCTATGATGCTGGACCATCCGTGTGTTATTGATCACGGTATATTTGGAGGTTGCAGGTGGGAATTGTAGTTTCGCCACAGCTTGTCATGACGAAGGTTATAGACCACTGATGTATAGAATACACAGAGTTAAGATAAGGGTCATGCCAAGGGTTAACATCTTGTTTTGTATTTAAAAAGAGGCAAAACAACAATTAGATAAGAAATTATATTTATTAATTGAGAAATACATAGCATGAAAAATAGAACTATTGCTGTCAATACACAACGCTGCCCCCTAGAGGATATGAGGCTGGATAGAAACCTTCACCAGATTCAACTAGAAAACTCACATTGCTGAAAAGGGATCTCACAAAAAGTCAATAGAAAAATAGATACTTTGTCCTAGAAAACATGCAGTCCTATGTAAACATTGCCAGGAGCCAGAGATTTATAATCCGATATCCCTGTGGGATCCCAGCAAATATCAAGTAAGTTCCATTCATAAATGAAGATGTCGATGTATTGGAGTGCAGGACCTTTAGAGTCCTAAATGAAGGGGCCCTTTTGAAGAACTTGAATGTCAACCCAAGAGTGGAGGCTCCTTACAAAGTCCACGTTGACATAAAAATGGCTGCCTTGGAATGCAGAACCTTTGGAGTCCTGACTTAGGGGTCCCTATGAAAAAGTTGTTGGATCCATGATTGTCATCCTTGGAGTGGTGGACCTGGCTCAAGGGTCCTTACAAAGTTCACACTGTAGTAGAGGACCTTTGCAGTCCCAACTTCCTTATGAAAAAGTTAATTCCATGGAGGGCAGCTCTTGAGTAGAGGACTGCTGACTCCTAACATAGTCATGGTTGATGAAATGGATGGAAGTCCCATGACTGGTAAGATCTTTGTGAAGTAGTTGGTACCATGGAGAGCAGCCCTAGAGTGAAGGCATTTGCTGCTCCTCACAGAGTAGAATCAGAGTCACTGGAGTCCTGACTGGTCTTGTAGCGGCTCAGTCTGTATTTATGGAGATGAGTATGGTTGGAGCTCCTCCTGAGACTCTCCAGGGACTGCAGGAAGGATCTCCTGGCTTTCTCCTCCTCATGAGGGGACAGCCCTTCCTCCTCCACCTCCTGGATCTCCTCAAAGGAGAGAATTTGAGATTTCAGCCTGCTTTCCCTATGTTTCCTGAGAGCCCCTCTGCTTTTAGAGCTCAAAGGAAATTCTTCTTCCAGGTAGGCGCAGTATTGCATGGCCTCTTCATAGGTGTAGAGATGGTCCTCAGCCTGTGGGACTGACATACTGGAGGAGAATGGGATTCTGTGAAATGCTTTGCAGAAGATGCTGAGAAGGTTTTGCAGCTGTGTCTATAAGCAGCAGATATCCAGGTTCTCTGAGGCTTATGACTCCCTCCTGCTCTCTCTTTATATTCCAGCCTCCTCCTACACATAATATGCTCAGATGACACCCAACTCCTTTTAAAGGCTGCCATCCGGTGACGTGGAGCTGGATTCTCAAGTGACACAAGCATGAGGTGGTGGGTGATGTGGGGGATCCTGAAGAGGGCTTCCTGTAAAGGGGATGTTATGGGATATTCTTATTTACTGAATTAATGGCATCTGTAAACTATAATTTCTAAATGAAAATACCTGTAATCATGATTGACAGCTCACCCTAAACCACTTCCAGTGACAGGTGCCCCCACCATCTTATGCTCTTGTCATCATAGACTTACACATTGGGAGGGGGGGCAGATTGATCCAGTAAATCATAGAAACCAATAAACTCTGCAATATATGATACCTAGTAGGCTGCAAGATGTAGTTTATAAGCTCCAGCTCAGAGACCAATGCTTAAGCCTACAGGATCACCTGTGATGAAACTATAGTAATGGATAGTTACATAACCAGCCATTCCCTAACATACTGTTCCAGAAGGAGTAATAATAGATTAGACAAGATTTAGGGAAGTTACATCCCCATATCAAGAGGTTTTATCATAAACTATGTACACATAACATTACTTATCCTGTATTATACTCCAGAGCTGCACTCACTATTCTGCTGGTGGAGTCACTGTGTACATACATTACTTATCCGGTACTGATCCTAAGTTACATCCGGTATTATACTACAAAGCTGCACTCACTATTCTGCTGATGGAGTCACTGTGTACATACATTACTTATCTGGTACTCATCCTGAGTTGCATCCGGTATTATACTCCAGAGCTGCACTCACTATTCTGCTGGTGAAGTCACTGTGTACATACATTACTTATCCTGTATTATACTGAAGAGCTGCACTCACTATTCTGCAGGTGGAGTCACTGTGTACATACATTACTTATCCTGTACTGATCCTGAGTTACAACCTGTATTATACTCCAGAGCTGCACTCACTATTCTGCTGCTGAAGTCACTGTGTACATACATTACTTATCCTGTATTATACTGAAGAGCTGCACTCACTATTCTGCAGGTGGAGTCACTGTGTACATACATTACTTATCCTGTACTGATCCTGAGTTAAATTCTGTATTATACTACAGAGCTGCACTCACCATTCTGCTGGTGGAGTCACTGTGTACATACATTACTTATCCTGTACTGATCCTGAGTTACATCCTGTATTATACTCCAGAGCTGCACTCACTATTCTGCTGATGGAGTCACTGTGTACATACATTACTTATCCTGTACTGATCCTAAGTTACATACTGTATTATTCCCCCGAGCTGCACTCACTATTCTGCTGGCGGAGTCACTGTGTACATACATTACTTACCCTGTACTGATCCTGAGTTACATCCTGTATTATACTCCAGAGCTGCACTCACTATTCTGCTGGTGGAGTCACTGTATACATACATTACTTATCCTGTATTGATCATGAGTTACATCCTGTATTATACTCCAGAGATGCACTCACTATTCTGCTGGTGAAGTCCCTGTGTACATACATTACTTATCCTGTACTGATCCTGAGCTACATCCTGTATTATACTCCAGAGTTGCACTCACTATTCTGCTGGTGGAGTTACTGTGTACATACATTACTTATCCTGTACTAAACCTGGGTTACATCTTGTATTGTACTCTAGAGCAGCATTCACTATTTAATGCAATGGCTGTGATTGGTTCATCGAGCGCTGTAGTGATTGGTTGATCTCGAGAACCAATCAGAGCCAGTGCTTCTTGGAGGCGGGGTTTGTGACTCCTCACCAGGAAGCGCTGGATGAAAACTACAAGCAAGTGTGCCGAAGCTGTAGAGGAGAAGTGCAGCAGAGCTGGACAGAGGCTGTTAGGTGATGTATTGAGTTTTGTTTTTTTAATGCAGCCAGGGCTTACTTTTGTGCTAGGGCTTGTATTTAAAGCCCCCACTGAAAATCCCGGCACGCGTAACTTTGTAGCAATAAAAAATTGCAGCGAGAAAACGCAGCGATATTGGCCAGAATACAGATGCAATATTGCTGCCGCCTGTGTGAAAGAGGACTAATACTACATTTTCCATGCAGAGGATGCTATAAGGTAAATCTATAGTCAGCCACAACTTCAACCAGTGGCCTTGTTCTACATTCACTGACTTCTGCTGAATTTGTGCTTATAGTCTAAGGCTGATCTGAAAAAGCAGAGCTGCAGTGTAAAGCATGGGGGAGGGAGGAAACAACATACTCAGCCTTTCATGAGTGAGAAGGTGAATTTCAAACTACATACGACTCCAACGGACATTGTAACTAAACTGCACTCATAGGATTATAGTTGTGCCTTAAGGGAGCAGAGATAAAAAGATGGCACAGCTGATGACAATACACAGCAGGTAAACAGCAATCACATGGTAGTGACATACATATAATTTGTAACACTACAACTACATCATAGCTCTAAGTTGGCTGTGTAATATTTGGGGTAAGCCTTAACAGAATGGGGACATAAATGTGCAACCTCCTTAAAATGGCTGGGCTTAGAGGATAGCAGTAGCTCCATAGGAATACACTACCCAACCCAAAGTACCTGGACCTCTTATCAGTAGAATGGATTGTCTTATTAGCAAAAACCATGCTACACAAGGTGCGGACCCTCGGAGGTGTGAGACATAGCTTGTGGTGGGAACTGCATGCGATTGGATACATGGATTATGCCGCTGCACACAGGCCGTCCATCATGAAGTGCAATGCATCGGCCCGTCTACAATGGTGCAAGAAGTGTTGCCATTGAGCAGTTGAGCGATGGAAGAACATTCTATTGAGTGACAAATCACTTTACTCTCCATTCAGCTTCATAATAGTGCAGGGAAAGCTCTATGTTATCCCTAAATGTCAGTAATGGGTTGGTATTTAGGAGATACTTCTCAGGTTCGGTTCCAGTGCAGCAGTTACTGACAGCTCCATCTTATCCTCCTGTAAAGGAGACTTCTTCTCAGCAAGAAGTGATGTGTCACCGCAGCTCAGTCATCTAGTAAATGCTGCTCCCATGTATCACCTGGGGGCCACTTCAGGGATTCAGGGTCTAAGCATGAGGCTGCACATGCAAAGATGGACACAGCACACACTCTGATCAGTGAGGGTCTCCACCGATCCCAAGAATAGGGGTCCCGTGTCCCCCTTATCTTGTCACTGCAGGCCTGCAATACTCCCCGCAGTGATAAGGAGACTAAACAGAGCTGCAGTCAGGTATGCATGGCACTACTCTATTAATTTTCAGTGGGACTACTGGTGATAGCCGAGAGCTTTGCATTCAGCTATTTCCATCGGCCTCAGTGAAATGGAGTATGATCCTGTCAGCAGCACATAAATATTTCCATTAACCCAAAGAGGGGGCTTAAGGCGTGTAGGGTCTGTATATGCCGCATTACCAAGGAGTCCGAGCAGTGACTCCACTGTACATCCAATAATCAATAAAGAAGGCGGCAGCATAAATGGTGAAAAAATACTTTCAGTTTTTATTCCTTCAATCTTAATACAGTCTATGTTTCAACCTTGTGTGGTCTTTGTCAAGCCCTGGCCTTAGTGCTCTCCTCCATGTAGCCCCCCGCCTTAGTGCTCTCCTCATGTAGCCCTGGCCTTAGTGTTCTCCTCCATTAAGCCCCGGCCCTAGCGCTCTCCTCCATGTAGCCCCCAGCCTTAGCGCTCTCTTCCATGTAGCCCGGGCCATAGCGCTCTCCTTCATGTAGCCCCAACCTAATTGCTCTCCTCCATGTAGCCCCGGCCTTAGCGCTCTCCTTCATGTAGCCCCAACCTAATTGCTCTCCTCCATGTAGCCCCGGCCTTAGCGCTCTCCTCCATGTAGTCCCCGGCCTTAGCGCTCTCCTCCATGTAGCCCCCGGCCTTAGCGCTCTCCTCCATGTAGCCCCCGGCCTTAGCGCTCTCCTTCATGTAGCCCCCGGCCTTAGCGCTCTCCTCCATGTAGCCCCCGGCCTTAGCGCTCTCCTCCATGTAGCCCCCGGCCTTCGCGCTCTACTCCATGTAGCCCCCGGCTTTAGCACTCTCCTCCATGTAGCCCCCGGCCTTAGCGCTCTCCTCCATGTAGCCCCTGGCCTTAGCACTCTCCTTCATGTAGCCCCCGGCCTTAGCGCTTTCCTGCATGTAGCCCCCAGCCTTAGTGCTCTCCTGCATGTAGCCCCCGGCCTTAGCGCTCTCCTCCATGTAGCCCCCGCTTTAGCACTCTCCTCCATGTAGCCCCAACCTAATTGCTCTCCTCCATGTAGCCCCCGGCCTTAGCGCTCTTCTCCATGTAGCCCCCGGCCTTAGAGCTCTCCTCCATGTAGCCCCCGGCCTTAGAGCTCTCCTCCATGTAGCCCCAACCTAATTGCTCTCCTCCATGTAGCCCTGGCCTAGCAGTCTCCCCCATGTAGCCCTGCCTTAGCGCTCTCCTCCATGTAGCCCTGGCCTTGGCGCTCTCCTCCATGTAGCCCCCGGCCTTAGCGCTCTCCTCCATGTAGCCCCGGCTTTAGCACTCTCCTCCATGTAGCCCCAACCTAATTGCTCTCTTCCATGTAGCCCTGGCCTTAGCAGTCTAACCCATGTAGCCCTGCCTTAGCGCTCTCCTCCATGTAGCCCTGGCCTTGGCGCTCTCCTCCATGTAGCCCCTGGCCTTGGCGCTCTCCTCCATGTAGCCCCTGGCCTTAGGGCTCTCCTCCATGCAGCCCCAACCTAATTGCTCTCCTCCATGTAGCCCTGGCTTTAGCACTCTCCCCCATGTAGCCCTGCCTTAGCGCTCTCCTCCATGCAGCCCCGGCCTTAGCGCTCTCCTCCATGTAGGCCCCGGCCTTGGCGCTCTCCTTCATGTAGCCCCCGGCCTTGGCGCTCTCCTCCATGTAGCCCCAGCCTAATTGCTCTCCTCCATGTTGCTCTGGCCTTAGCACTCTCCCCCATGTAGCCCTGCCTTAGCGCTTTCCTCCATGTAGCCCCAACCTAAGGGCTCTCCTTCACGTAGCCTTGGCCTTTGTGCTCTCCTCCAAGTAGCTCTGACTTTAGTGCTCTACTCTATAGAGACCTGGGCCTACCACTCTCTTCCATGTATCTCCAGCCTTGGTGCTCTTTTCCATGCATCCCTGGCATTAGTGCTCTCCATCATGTATATCTGGCTTTAGTGCTCTTCTCTATATAGACCTGGCCCTACCGCTCTCTTCTATGTAGCTCCGGCCTTAGCAGTCTCTTCCAAGTTCACTTGTTAGCTGATCCTTATCTAGATCAAGAAAGGCAAAAATAAGTGTGCGAGTATGCAGGTGGGTGCCCGAAAGCAGCTCTCCAAAACAGTTGACAATAGATGCACCTTCCTGCTTCAGTTGACAGTAGGAAGAACAGCTCTGGAGTACAAACTGCTACTGTAGATACATTATTCAATAAAGAAGGCAACAACAGAGTACAGAGCAAATTTTTAATTAAGGGGACGGTTTGGATCATACAAATAAATAAGTACGGGACATTTGGCTCACTTGGGTGCAGTTGTGCCTCTTCCTACAGGTTCAGATAAAGCAACAACTGTCCCCGACTCAGCCCTGAAGCTAAATATGTTACACGCTTTGTACTGACACGTTAATGCTCTGATCACATCTGCATTCAGGGTTTCTGTTCTCCCGTTCTCTTACAGAAGCAGAAAAACACAATGCGTGCCAGGAACGTATCCGTCCTATGCCAGAACCGATCGGTAGCAGATGGTTCTCCCTGACTGCACTAGGGTCCATCTGGCTTCTGTCAATCTGTCCAGTATTTTCCTGGACAAAGGATTGAAGCATGCTGTGCTATTTTGTCCGGGACGGATCTGCTTGGGATGCTTTGAACGGAGCATCAAACACGGGTATGAACAGAGCCTGAGTTGTACCTTGCAGTAGTAAAGCCGTGCAAACTCTGAAAGTAGGTACTGATTGGTTTCATCACGCCCAAGTAAGGACAATCAGCGCTGGTCAGTAGGTCATCATGACCCATTGGATCCAGCTTGTGGTGGGAAGTGTAAGAATATGGAGTTGTGATTTCTGGTTTTAGATAAAACTCAGGTAAAGTCATCATTATCAGATCAGATCTGACTCCTGGCAGCACCATGGAGCATTGGCTTGAAGTGGTCCAAGGACTTGGGTGAGTGCAGTGGGGGTGATGGCACTGAGGAAGAGGCTGCAACTGTTGCCCGAGCACCATAGCTCTTTCAAACAGCTGACTGGCAGCAGTGCCAGGAGTCAGCTTCCCACCAGTCTGATATTGATGATGACCTACCTTAAAGGGATTGTCCAAGAATAGTATAAAATTGCTACTGTCAGTACAGCCAATCGCAATCCCACCTAGGACAGGACATGTGTGGACCAGAGGGGCATGGCCATGGCAGAGCCTACGGCTTCATTATTCTGAACATGAAGTGATAGGCTCCGCCCTTACCTCCTTTCAGTCTGCATATTAATTCTCCTACTACTGTACTGTTAGGCCCTGTCCCCTTTCCTCCCGTGGTCCACATATGAATTCTCTCATCCTAATACCGGTTTCCACTTGTTGCACTGAGAATTGTCATTTTACACCATTCCTGCATAACCCCTTTAAGGATAAGTCATCAATAGCTTAGGCCTGAAAAACAAAAAAAAAAAAACTTTAATTCTTTCTTAAAATGACCTCCTGCTTTTGGGACAAAATTCAATCCCAGGACTGGAGGATAAGGAGAGTATATAACCTGCAGTTGTTGTTCTCTGCTCCCCCTCCCATCCATCGGTTTTGGGGGGGGTCTTGCTTTTGGTTGTCTATTGTGTCTGCAGCAATTTTCTATCTACCTACCTAGCACCGACTGTGTACTGCTCTCCGATGGATCACATGAGCAGCTCTGGCCAATCAGAGAGCAGGTATAGGGCACCGGTAGTCTAACACTATCAACGCATCGGGCGATTAGGTAGTGTGAAGATCGCATCTGCCATCCTGGATGACTGGTAGCAAGGCCCAGAACATCGTAGGGTCGGCAGAGAAGAACAACTAAATATAATATGCCCCCCTTTCGCGGAAAGAATTTTCTCCCAAAACTGGAGGGTTGCTTTACTGAAGAATTCTGGAACTTTCTAATCGACTTCACAATTCAATTTCTTATGACTTTCGAGTTCTCTGCTTGCCGTCAGCTAGTCAGCAGCTGAAGTCACGTTTTTTGTTTTTGTTAAGTCTTTTTCCCATATTTCTAGCCAAATCAGAGCCCCCCCCCCCACTTCCCGTTCTGCTTCACCAGCTGCCCAGCATAATGTCAGCTTATGCTCAGCTAACGGCGGCAGACCGGTTGCTATGGATGTCTCATCATTATCCCTCGCCTGCACCCACATAGCGATGGCCACGTAATAAGTGTATATGTGGGGGTGGGACAGGCATAGCCATGGAAATCAGATTAAGGGAAGATTGGACCGGAAGTAACAGGTTATGTAACGATAAGCACTGAACACACAGAGGACGTCTCTGCTGGGAGCTGCAGCCGGCAGGTGCGATGTTCTGCAGAATATCGGCCATGATAAACTGCATTATTAGATCAGGGGGTGCAGGCCGCTCTAGGATCTGCTGACTCACAATTCACTTAAAGGAACAGTAGCCCAAGTAGTTTATATCACCATTTACTTGACAAGGGAGTACAATCTATTACTCTCTGTTATGCGTCATTTCGGCCCACAGAAGAAGCTGGCTGTAGTGCTCTTCTATGGGATGAGTAACAGGAAGGACAGAATCATTACTTTATGTCACGTAGCTCCATTGTTGAGAACCTCCAGAGACATTTACATGCATATATGTGACGGATATAAGAGCAGTGGCTCATAACGCTCCAGCACTATTATAAGATGGCAAGATGGAAGTTCATTAACATTGAACTTTGTGAGAGTTGAATACGGCAAAACTTTCCTATCAGCTCAGAGCCATTTGGAACAGGAGTAATCTGGGTTTGGTTGCTATGAATGTGCCCGACAACCACATATAAGAGTTTGTAGTTGCTAGGCATTAAATCCATAGCAACCAGACTGTCTCAACTGTTTAGCTCAAAACTGAGTAGATTAGCATAGGATGATCATCTTCATCTCTGGCTGCATTATAAGGGTGCTTTCACGCGTAGAGGAATTGGTGCAGACTTGGACTCTAATTCAGCTGCGGAACTGCAGCCGATTTCACCTTTTCAGCTAGCGCTAGGACCTAAGGAAGAGAGAGAGGATTCAAAAAGATCTAGACAAGCTTGCACAGCGGGCGGCGACTAACAGAATGGTATTTAACAAGGAGAAATGCAAAGTCCTACATCTGGGCAAGAAAAATGAAAAAAAGCACATACAGAATGGGAGGAATTGAGCTAAGCAGCAGCACATGTGAAAAAGACTTGGGTATACTAATAGATCATAGACTGAACATGAGTCAACAATGTGATGCAGCAGCAAAAAAGGCAAAACACAATTCTGGGATGTATTAAGAGAAGCATAGAGTCTAGATTATGTGAGGTAATTATCCCCCTCTACTCTTCTTTAGTCAGACCTCATCTGGAATACTGTGTCCAGTTCTGGGTACTACAATTCAAAAAAAGACAGAGAAAGTGGAGCAAGTTCAGAGAAGAGTTACCAGGATGGTGGGCGGTCTGCAAATCATGTCCTATGAGGAACGGTTAAAGGATCTGGGAATGTTTAGCTTGTAGAAGAGAAGGCTGAGAGGAGACTTAATAGCGGTCTACAAGTATCTGAAGGACTGTCACAGTGCAGAGGGATCAGCCCTATTCTCATTTGCACAAGGAAAGACTAGAAGCAATGGGATGAAACTGAAAGGGAGAAGACACAGATTAGATGTTAGACAGTGAGGGTGATCAATGAGTGGACCAGGTTGCCACAGGAAGTGGCGAGTTCTCCTTCAATGAAAGTCTTCAGAGGCTGGATAGACATCTGTCTGGGATGATTTAGTGATCCTGCACTGAGCAGGGGGTTGGACCCGATGACCCTGGGAGGTCCCTTCCAACTCTAGCATTCTACGAGGAGCACGTAAAAACACCTACAAATGCCCACTCACTGCCTGCACATAACACACTCTGAATACTAAGCACTCACTGCCAGCACCAAGAGCACAGCGCCCACCTTCACCTGCTACTGATCAGGTGATATGGAAAATCTGCACCAATTCCACTACGTGTCAACGCACCCTTAATCAGCTTTTTACATAAATTGAGGTGGAGAAACTTTTTTCGCTGCTCACACATGAGTGAACTACGGGCACATTTTTGCGCCCATATTCCATACTAGTGTCCCCGCCCAGCTGGAGGTCTACTGCCCCAAACTCAAAACATCATAGAGATCTACAATGATGTGTATCCAGGTCAAATAGACCCGCAGTTTGGCTGGGACACTTGTCCGTATAATGGATGCAAAAGTGCATGTGAATCCGACCTCATACGTAGTAAACATTATTACATACTTGCCAATACAATGACTTGTTAATAATGGAAACAGTCAACAAGTTTGTTGTCCAGAACCTCCTAAAAGATTTATGCGGGAAGGGGGAGTGGGCGAAATACTAAGTTTTTGATGACTGCACTATGCCCAATGTAAAGATGAGACTTCCCAGAATAGAAATCACCAGAGCAAGTTGAATAAGCAGTAAATGCTGGGAAATTATATCACTGACGCTGAAAAATAGTGAGCGCAGCTCTGGAGTATAATACAGGCTGTGATAAATCAGAATCACGGTAAATAATAGATGGGAAAAAATAAATAAAAATCAGCAGACTAGCGCTCCAATCTGAAGGATTCCTTCGGGAAGGTGACTAATGAATATTACGCAAGTGTGCAGAGATGCGAATGGTGGGACTTACCTGGTGTGAAGCACCTGTCTGAAGACAGGAGTCCAACACCATCAGTCCGGTGGGGCTTTGAAATATATCCAGAAGAGCAGAATCCCTAATCCTTAGGGAGAGCGTCTGGAGAGAGGCCACAGGTGGAACGAACTTGGTCAAGAACACAGTAAACAAGGTATTGCTGGAAATACTGTAACTCCCTTCATCGAGGAGCCCTATGGACACACAGGACTCCTCCACATCCAGGTACGTAAGGAGCCAGAAAGGGTTCTGGGAGGTTTCAACATCAAACAATTTATTGGTAAACAAACCGCCATACCTAAACACAGTCAATGGTAAAGGAGGAGGGCAACGGAGCGCAACGTGTTTCAGAGCTCCTTCTTCAAGCACAAATCTGGTGGTCCCGGCTGCCTGATCAGGTGTTCACACTTATGCAACCACATTATTTTAGTGTTTTTTTTTTATTTTTCCACCCTAAAAGATTTGAGTTGGTTTTTCAACATAAAACTGTACAGATAACGGGTCACACTGAAGATGGAAATAAACCAACAAAGGTACTTGCGCTGTGGGATCTGGAGCGAGCGTTCTCCTCCGGACCCTGCAGCACATACTCCCCATAGGGCATGCTATGGAAAATGCTTTTCCACGCCCACGAAAATCAACTGTGATTTTCCACTCGCGGGGTAAAAATCGCAGCGTGTCCCATTCTAGTGCAAGCCTCGCACGGACAGCTTCCATTGCAGTCAATGTAAGTTGTCTGTCCCATGGCGAGTTGCATCGGATCCACGTCATTGCGGGGAGTCAATGCCGGGGCACAGGGTCTGGTTTCTCTGCCAGTTTTCGCAGTCGGAATCAGACCCGGTCGTGTTCATTCGGCCTAAGATGAATCCTTTCAGATTTAACAGGTGTGTAGACTTTTAGTTTCCACTGCACGTACACAGTGACTGCATCAGCAGAATAGTGAGTGCAGCTCTGCAGTGTGTATGTATATACAGTAAATCATAAACATAACTAAGCATTTCCTCCTTAATTACTACCATTAAGTACAACAAAATAAGAAAAAATTAATCTAGTTCAGTAGACTCCTCCAGCCAGAGAACGCAGCAGCTTGGTTTATTTCAGTAACGCTGGGGAAAACAGATCCCAAAATCGTTGGAGCGGTCCATGGAATACCCTGCAGGGGGCTTCTTACGGCTTCCCTCCTGGGAACATAGTCCGGAACGTAAGGTTAATCCGGGGCCGCCGGTCATGATATTCTTTTGGCACACGGTGCTGCAATGAAGAAGTATGGGAAGTAGGATTACAGTGAATATCCAGCGGCATACCGCGTGACCCAGATGCAACAGACACTAGAACACAGGACTTCTGCAACCTATGGCTGGCAGGGCATGCTGGGATTTGTAGTTTCCTGCAAGTACTACCACTATAAGCTAAAGGCCTGATGTGCATCAGGCTGTGCAGACCCAAGTTTCTGAATTTCACAATCGCATAGTTTAGGTCTCCCTGGTGTGCTGCGAGGCATTAACCTGTTCCGAGGACCTACAAACTGTCATTTCTGACTGTAAAGGATCAGACTTCCTGTACAAGTCATACATTCTATTTCCTAATAATATGTCCTGTGAAGTATTAACTAAGTAAAGCCTGGGAGGAAAAACAAAATTCCACTACTAGCAGGAAACCATCAACAAGCAGGTTAGCTGCTGCTGACTGATTTTATGAGGTCATTTTTTATTCTATGGATAGCTTGTATTATGGAGTCATGCAAGGAAACAAATAAAGGAGCCGCTGTGCTTCATGGAGTGCAAGTAAGGCAAGAGAAGCCGAAGCTCAAAGGAACCTCAACGAAAAGGCGTCCCACCATTCAGCTTGTAGCCACCTGGATCATTTTAGCCCCCACCTGCATGGAGCCACAGACTGCCCTGGACACCTCGCCCATACAAGGCCTCCATGCCAGAGATGGGATAGAGCTCACACCACGCTTTATGCCCAGGGTTTTCCTTCAACCTCACCAAGCCCTTGCCATGGTCCCCGTATTTTAGCAATTGTGGAGGTTCCAACAGTTGGAGCCCTATGCTCATTTGCAGCATATTGCTAGGATAGTCTGATATGCCAAAAGTCATAGGGCAGGAACAACATATAGGACCCCTTCTAGCCAGGCAAATGGCCACCAAGCAGTGAAGCATAGCAGGCGCTGGTCAATGACATATTAGGTGGATCAGTGGACCCAACACGTCATGCGAAGACCGTTCACACCAGTATGGTATCACCACCAGTCTGCACAGAGCCTTGTTGACCACTGCCATTCATTGCTTCATGGGGTCTACGCCACACGCAAACCTGAAACAATTAGTACCGTGACTCATAGGACCACGCCACATATTGCCAGTCCTCTAGGATCCGGTTAGTAACCTCACAAGCCCAGGTGGGGCGCTGTGTCCGGAGATAACAGAGGTCTCCGGTGGTCTTCTGCCCCCATGTCCCATGAAAGCTACAGAACGCTGTGTGGACCTGCAGGATACGTGTGTGGGGTCTCCTACATTGTATGCGATTTCTGCTTAAGTTGCTTGTCTATTCCCAGGGACAAGCTTAGCCAGACACCACTGGTAGCCATCATTAGACACCCGTGGGCGGCCACTGAGCTGTCCACTGTGGGTGGTAATGTCTTCTATATTGCATTCCCGATACACACGTAACACTGTGGATCGAGGAATGTTAAAATGTCCCCGCAACTCTGGAAATAGAATGTCCTATCCATTTGGCGCCCACCATCACGCCTTGTTTGAACTCTGATAATTCATGTTGCCTTCCCATGAGCACGCTGACCAGTATTCAACTTCTCTTCTTACATGGTTAACACCTCAGACAGGTGAGGTGGTTCCCAGGACATCACCAGAGAGAACACCACTTCATCATCAATTTACATACTGCTATCCCAACACTTTTGGCATGTCAGTGTATGCATACAATTATATGTTCCAAAGGCCCATTTAGACAACGATTATCGCTCAAAAGATATCTTTTGAGTGATAATCGCTGTGTGCATTTACACGGCAAGATGATCGCTCAAAAAGCAGTTTGAGTGACAGTTTTGAGAGTTTACTTTGCATAAGTGTGTAAATGAAGACTCCTCTGTATGCAGAAGACAAGCGGGACCGCCATCTTCTGCATACAGCCGTTGCCTTCTCGGAGCGCTCAGCTGGTCTACAGCTGAGCGCTTTGAGCAGGGTATGCAGAACACAGCTGTAGCCCTGTCTTCTGCATACTCCTGCTGTGTTCTCCGAGCAGGATACCACCTGAAACAATAGTATCAGAGGAATTAGACCCAACTGAGAATCATTGGGTCTAAAAGGGACTTTAGAATTAAACCATGAAAGATCTATTAACAGCAACATGATGACAGTTTCCAAAATGCAACTGGATATACAGTTCGGAAATTGGTATGGACATGATGAAGGTGGGGCTCCCCTAAAATGGCTTCAGCTTTTGACTGTTCTGGACTCTGCATACAACCCTTAAAATGTTCATTCATCCCAATAATCCCTTTCCCGATTCCCCATTAACCCTAACCAGCCAAAGCAAAAGCTGATGTGCAGGAGTTATGGCAGACGCGGTCCATCCGCTTAACGCAAGTGTTACCTCAGTGCTTCCTCACCTGCCAGTCTTCTTGCGTTGCTCCCTCCATAAGCAGGAGGCTTCCATGGTCCAGTGGTACATGCACACGTTCTGCATACGTGTAATCTCCGTGCTCCTCCTGGATAATAAGGGAATAGTAATGACGGAATCGTTCTGCTTCAATTATTCATCATTTTCAACATCTCCACTGCTGAATGAAAACAATGCTTGCATCCAGGGGCTGAAAACCCTTTAACAGATCTACTACTATTTACAGCTGAGTATTTGCTACAATTGACTGATACTTTTATACTGCACTGATGTTATAATGAGTCCTGTGCTCGTTTCCATTCAATAACAGCAAGCATGGATCTTAAAAATCAGACCGGAAAGGAATACAAGATTAGAAAGTTTCAGGACTTTTCATTACTGAAAGATTACCGCACTCTTAGAAAACTTTTAATATGTCATAGTGACAAGTCAGTGTTTAATTCGGTGGAGGTCTGGGCACTGAGACCCCCAATATTAAGTAAGGGGCAGCTCACAGACGTCTAGTAATGCAGGCAGGACTGTAGCTGAGCTGCTGCAGAATTGACGATGCCATCTGCTTCCAGTGCTGTCCATCCTGACTCTAGGGAATCGGCTGAAGGGCAGATATCCTGCGTGGGGTACCTCCGTCTAATCAACTATTGATGACCTATCCAAGTCATCAATAGTTAAAAATCCCTGAGAACCCCTTTAAGCTTCATTGACAAACTCCTTTTTGCAGTTAGTCGGCACTAGAGATATGGCGATAAAGTAATGATTATGGAAGAGGAACTTGATGGGTATTACAGTAAATAAAAAGTTTGTTAGTCTCCCCCTAGAGTTAAATGTCTGATAGCAGAGAGTAAAAGACTGCGTCCATATGTGCAGTAAGATGGGATAAAACAGAATGTACAGTCAGTGTCACATTACCTGTGTAATGGAGCCAAATACCTGAGATATATGAAGTGTGGAGCAGTAACTATTCATATCTATGTAATCCATCTCCTGAGCCATGTACTATCACGTATACCAGAGAGGATCCGTCTCGCACCTCTATCACAGCACATAATACTGGGAACGCTCCCGGCACGTCATCCCCTGCTGTGTGTAGGAGGCGGCTGGAACTTCTGCACAGATTGTAAATGGGAACATGAATGGTGACATCTCCGCTGATGCCTCCCCCGGTGCCCCATTCATACGCTGACATTCACGTTACCGCGCTGCGCTGACATCCTGCGGGGGAGACGCGGATGACATCACTTCCCACAATCTAATGCTGAATAACACAACTAATTAACTCGATTTTAATGCAGTGAGAAGTGTAGCAGTTATGTAAGAACATTCAGAACTGGTCTTGTTACATAATGAATGGCTGTAACCAAGCAGGGAGGTAATCATGAAGAGGTGGATGATGGGGGCAGTAGTACCAAGGTGTTATTGTGTATCCAGAAGGTTCAGCGATACTCAGTTCTGTGCGTCACCGAGGTCGTTATATAACACCATCTCGTTAGATGGATAAAGGGGTTTACACGAAAGTTCCTCAAAAGAAGCTGCTGCGGCTACTTGTACAATGAACCGGTTCTGCTAATCAAACTGCTAGAAGCTGGAAAGGAGCCTTCTTTGCCAATTATGACATTTTACAATTCAACTTTTACTAATTAAAAAGGCCACACAAAAAGCATCCTAAGTGCCCTTTAACACAGGAGAATGGTCAGGCACTTAAAGGGGCATGGGTGAAAACTGTTAGATCGGTGGGAGTCTGACTGTTAGGGGGTCTCCCATTCTAGGAATTGGTGGGAGTCCCATGTCCCAGGCTTCCATTTCTGTAGTGGGGAATGAATCCACTGGCCGCACATATGCGGCAGCAGCTCCATTCCACACAATGGCGCAGATACATAGTCGAGAACAGCACTCGACTATTTCTGACAGCACCATAGAAATGAATGGAGTGCTGCCACGCCATCCGTTTCTATGGGGCAGAGATAAATTCTCCTTTTGCTCCGATATTGTATTCTCTTATATCAATGTTACAATCACACAGAGAAAGCTTCATTTCCATTCCGACCACTTCCAAATCTCTCTAGTTTGTACCTAGCCCAAGTTAAACCTGCTAACAACCCCCCGCCGTAAATGTATAGTAGTCACAGGCTTGGGAGCCAGCTGCCTGCAACAGCCACAATTGATCAAAGCTAGTTAACTACTTGGATGCTGTGGTTGATGATGACCTATCCTGACGTGCGACATACGGAACAGTAGTGGAAGTGCCCTAGCCAGCTTCATTCTCACTGAAATCAATGGGAATATTCAAAGTTCAGAAGAAAACATTTTTTTTTTTTATATGAAAAATGGGGAAAAAAGAAAAAAAGAACACTTTGTATCGCCAGTCCATAAAATTTTGACCTATTACGGCCACGTTGATGGAAAAATAAAAAAGTTATGGCTTTTGAAAAATGGAGATGAAAAAAAATACCAAAAATCGTTTGGTCCTCAACGCCAAAATAGGCCGTGTCCTTAACCCCTTGAGTGGCGGGTTTCCTACCACCCTGTCGTGCCCACCAGGGCAGGTTTTTTAAAATGGTCTAATCATTGAATTTCAACTAATTTTGCAGTTGCGTCTCAAGAGCCATAACTTTTTCATTTTTCCATTGACATGGCCATATGTTTTTTGCGGGACAAGTTGTGATTTTTTAAAACAGGAGGGAGGAAAAAAAAGAAATGGGGAAAAAAGAAAAAAAGGGGCCATGTCATTAGGGGTTAAATAATGTATTAACTTCCTTCTCTGGGTCATTACGACGCATGGATACCATGTGTGATTGTATTTTTGATTTTTTACAAAGTAAAGGGAGACAAGTGTTTTTATAATTTTTAAACTTTTTTTTTTTTTTTTTTGTCCCTTTAGGGGACTTCCACAGGGACCCATCAGGACCCTCTGATCACATTCCGGGGGTCTGATGGTGACAGCCCTTTACATGCTGCAGTGACAGCCCTTTACATGCTGCAGTCACATAGACTGCAGCATGTAAAGGGTTAACACAGCAGAGATCGGAGGTTTTCTCTGATCTCTGGTGTAAGAGCTGGTACCTAGCTGTCCTCTGATAGCCAAGCACCAAGCTCTCCCTGTCACAGAGACCATCGGCTTGCTTCTGACAAGCCAATGGTCTCTATGGCAACCTGTAAACAAAGCAGGAGATTGCCGATATGCCGGCAATATCTTCTGCTGGTTTTTCAAAGCCCTTGCACTGCTCTGTGTGGGTCTGTGCAGGCAGAGCACACTGTCACAGCTTGTGGCATTGTGTTCTGCAGCTCCCATAGTGATACATAGCCCGGAAATCTTCCGGGCTATGTCACTATGAGCAGTGGAGCTCGTCCCGGAAAATTTCCGGGCGTGCCACTCAAGGGGTTAAGGGGTTAAAATGATGACAAATAGAAGAACGCTGTACATTTAGTATCAACGTATTCGTATTGTCCTGCACAACAAAACCTGCCGTCATTAAAGGGTTAAAATCCGATCACTGTCAGAAGTTTGTGATGACAATATTTGTAACAGCACTCATTCACCAGGTATACACGGCTCTCCTGCTAAGCAGTATATAGTTGTGTAATACTGCCACCTAGTGACGTAGGTCTGCTGCGCATTATCTGCAGTATATCTTATGTGGACATATCCTATATACTGGAAATAAGGAGCAGAAAAGCGAAACAAAAAATAAATAAAAACCACAAATTGATCATGGGATGATAACAGGTCCCTTTTAAACACGGCATCAGCTGAGGTAGCATCATCGGTTGTTTCGGTATCCACCAATCGCTACAATGGAGATTAGTTGCACAACTATGGCCAACTTTCTGCCAGAAGCAGTGGACCAATCACCTTCTTTTCTTGGTAGCCCCCCCCCCCCTCCAATAAATCCGATATTTATGGATAGCTAAATGTCAATCAAAACACCCTCAATCTGCTGATTCGTCGGTACCAGATTTTCTACACCTCATGGCACCTGGTGACCCGAGCTAGCCTGGCAGGCAGCGGGCACAGAGCTCGTACTCCTGCATGCTTCTACTTACAGGTGGTGGCTTCTTCCTCATCTGGAACATGCGGGTCTCCCCAAAACTCAAAGAGGCGATGACTGGATTCTTGCCCAAGTCAGGCTCGTCATCGCTGTGCCAGTCGATGCTGTCCTTGTCGTGTCTGTAGAGGTTGCAGAGCAGGGAGTTGAAGCTGTGGCCGGTCACCTCCTCAATCCGATCCTTCAGCATGGTCAGCAGAGGATGCCACTGCAGGGAGAGACACTCCAGGACGTCAGGCGTGAGAGGTCTCAATATGGAAAATAATGCAAGTTCAGTAATTCTCAGTATGCATCCTGGCATGTAACTTTAAAGGGGTTGTCCACTGATGTGACGTACTTACCCGCTACAGCGATGTCAAAACTTCTATGGCCGATGCAGAGACAGAGCAGGGGGCCGAACAGCCAGCCCTTTGCGATGACGTGACAGGCAACGACAGGGCCATACCATGTGACTTGGTGACAGTGCCATAAGTGGAGGTTCCAATACTATTGGACCAAGTTAAAAGGGGTTTTCCAGGACTTTACCAATTATCCTCAGGATAGGTCAACAGTTCGGGTCCGCCATTCAGGATCCCTGCCAACCAGTTGATTCCTGGCATCACTGTCAGCAGTGGCGTGCAGCCACGTGATCTCTAGGAGAGATGGCACTACCACATTACAGCAGTGAGCTGTCAGCATTCAGAGAGGGCTGCTTGGATGATGGACAGGGGGGGGGGGGGGGGGGGCGGAACCTTCATTCTGGCCCCCACCACTACCCGCACCTCCCACACGGACAGCAGCTCCGGGGACCATCTGATCGTCCGGGATACCGAGCAGGGGACTCCTGTCAATCAACCACTGTTGACCTAGCTTGAGGATAGACCATCATTACTGTAGTCCTAAAGAACCTATTTAAAGGGGTTGTCTGGGTTTGTTTTGACTGATGACCTATCCGGAGTATAGGTCATCAGTAGTTGATGGACAGGGGTCCACGCCTCGGGGGCCCAGTCCATCAGCTGATCATCTGGCCCGCTGTCCACTGCAGCAGGCAGGACACATGGTCATCAGTGGACACTGGAGGAAATGTGGCTGCCGGCTCCACTCCCATTGAAATCAATGAGAGTCCTGCTTTGCTACTGCACCTCCTGTCTTGGGCAGAAAGTGCACGTGACACTTGCATTGACTTCAATGGGAATTAAGCCAGCACTCGAACTTCCTTCCCTGTGGAGGACAGCGGGCCTGATTATCAGCTAGCTGATAGATGAGGGTCCTGAGCGACAGACCCTCATCGATCAACTACTGATGACCGACACAAGCCCAGACAACCCGTTTAAATATTTCGCCTCCCTGGATAGCCAGCTTAAATCAGTCAGATCTCTTCATAGCCATTAACCCTTCTGAGTCCAAAATCAATAGCATATGCCATAAGTCTGAGGACTCAGCCAATATAATTCACACTGATCCCAATTCCCAATGCAGAAGAGTCCATTATAGTGAATGAGACGTAAGAAAACGACCCCCATATCTTGTGATCGGTGGGGGTTTCTAAAAGAATTTTATAGATAATCGGCTTGTTATCTGACTTAGCGAAACCGTTATGGATCAACACTCACTTGCCAAAAAGTGGAATATCTGACATTTATACATGAAAAAAGTTTAGACACTCACATGAGGATTGGGCTGCATTGTCGAACGGGAGTAGGTGTAGGGGACCTCCCCAAACCAGCAAGTGAGTCTTGGTTCCTGGTAAGGTCCATCTGTCACAGGGAGACAATGAATGCAGAGGAGACGGAGGTTAGATGTGCATTTCCAGGGCTCCGGTATAGAATGTACGCAGCAGGGTGGGGGTTAATATTGGATATAGTTTTGCATGGGCTTCTGTTGCCCTCTGCTGGTGGATGTTAGATATAACAATATTTCACCTACCCAGACCTACATTGGTTTTCTGACTCCATGGAATCTCATGTTGTAATTGTTCAAACATCCAATTTGCTTCTTTGGGGTCAATGAATCGGGGAAAGAGTCTCAGCCTGCAAAAGAGGATACAAAGTATGTGGATCTCCAAGCTCTCCTCCTGCTTAGATTTTTTTGTGAGATTCTCATCTGTTTTTCCCGCACCTTAAAAAACACGCAAGGTGGCGCAAATTTACAGGCTCCGCACTTCCTGGAACTCTTAATTTTTTTCTATGGTTCCAATGGTTACATGCGTTAAAAAAAAAAAAAAAAAAAAAAAAAAAAAAAAGGTGCAATCCATCTTTAAATGCACCCATTGACTTGAATGGGCGACTTTTGTCTTAAAATCGGACCAAAACAGGACAAGCTTCGTTTTTTAGATAACTCAGGCTGTCTGTAGAGTAAAAGAAATGCTAATGTGAATATCCCCATTCAAATCAATGCATTCACCCATGTGAATACAACCTTGCGATTTGGTCCGTAAAAAACTGTTAGATTTTTTGTGCGATTATCATGTATTTTTGCAATTCTCAAAACGTGATTTCCACCCATTTTGAATACGTTTTTAATGTCACTGTAGAGAAAGCCCTGCGCAGATGCCCTGTACCCCCTGGCGAGGGGGCTCCACTGTCTAAGAACAAATTAGTGCTCTCATTATGGAACCCTTCAATTGGCCGCAGTTAGGCGTGACTGCAACATCATTAAAAGTGAACTTTCCCATTCGACTGGGTCACTAAGTTTCCAAGCGACCCCCTGTGCAGTTTGTGCTAGGAATGAACAGTAGATTGGACTCAGGCTTTCCTGAAGGCCCTTTTATATGGAACGCTTATCCTTCAAAAAAATGTTAAAAAAAAAAAAAAAGCGGGAATTTTTCTTACTGATAATTCCCTTTCTTGAAGGCATCATGACAGCATACGCTGGAGGTCGCTCCCCTGCTGACCTGAAGGGACAGGAAGAGGCAGAGCATAAAAGGAAGCTCCCCCTCCACCAACACCAGTGTGTTCCAAATAACCACAATGACCGTATACTTAACCAGGTGTGTTTTATTGACTTCACAAATCTCCAACAATTAAATTATATACATACACAATACATCATGTGAAAATTAAACATGTCAGTGGGGGAGGGGGAAGAGCCCGCATGCTGTCATGATGCCTTCAAGAAAGGGAATTAGCGGTAAGAAAAAAATTCCTGTTTTCCCTACGACATCATGACAGCATACGCTGGAGGAATACCAAATCATGGTAAGTGCTTTTTAGGGAGGGACTACCGCCTGCAGCACCTTCCTCCTGAAGGTTGCATCCTGACTAGTTTTCAAGTCCAGCCTATAATGTTTAATGAAGGTGCGACTAGAGGCCCACGTGGCCGCACCACAAATCTGCTCAATGGAGGTGTGTGCTCTTTCTGCCCAGGAATACACCACCGCCCAGGACGAGTGGGCTTTCAGTCCTTTGGGAAGGTGGGGGGGGGGGGGGGGAGAAATGCCCTGGGTCTTGTAAGCCTTCTGGATGGCTCGCCTGAGCCAATGGGCGATCGCGCCTCTAGAAGCGGCCCTTCCTTTGGCCTGCCTCTGAAATCGAATGAAAAGTTTGTCAGTCTTCCTGAAACTTTTTGTCGCCTCTAGGTACTTTAGTACTGCTCTTTTCATGTCTAAATAATGGAGCTTTTGCTCCTTCTCGTTTTTAAATTTCTGACAGAAGGATGGAATAACAATTGTCTGACCCCTATGAAAGCCTGACAGGACCTAAGGCTGTAAGGATGGGTCCAAGGTAAATGCGATTTTATCCGGGTGAATTGTCATATATGGGGCCCTATGTGATAGGGCCCGGATTTTGCCCACCCGCCTAGCTGACGCAACTGCCACAATAAGGGCCACCTTGTATGTCAGCATGGCAATGGACAAGTCCCTCAGAGGTTCGAATGGTGGTTTACAAAAGGTCTGGAGGACTACAGACAAATGCCAGGGAGGAGCGGTAAGTCCAGTAAATGGATGAAGTCTACCCCTTCCCCCCCCCCCCCAAGAAACGTTTTAACCCATCTGTGTTCAGCAAGAGCGAGGTCAAAGAAAGCCCCCAAGGCTGCCACCTGGACCTTGAGGATACTTGGGCTCAACCTCTTATCCAGGCCCTCCGGAAGAAAATCTGGCTGTTCTAAATGCTGTATATTCTGACCCATCCATTCCAAAGAATTTCTTCCAAACTCTTGAATAAATTTTTCTAGTTGAAGGTTTAAGGCGTTCACAAATGGTAGAAACCACATTGCTGGATAGGCCCTTTCCTAAGAATTTTACCCATTCAATATCCTGGCCGTCAGCCTGAATTTCTGAATCTCTAGGTTAAAAAAAAAAAAAAAAAAAAAAAAGGAGGGCCCCGACGAAGTAGATCCAGTCTTGGAGGGAGGTGGATGGGATCTCTGACAGAGGGATCTCAGGAGAGGGAACCAGGGTTGGATCCATGTTGGATTTCAGATTGTTAATGAGCCAACCCAGATCCCATAATAACTTAAGTGTGGTGCTTAAATGCGACCTCAGAATTGTCGGAGAATCCGGCACCAGAAGATAAACGTCCAAATTACGTAAATATGCTACCATCTCAATAAACGCCTTGGAAAAAACCCAAGGAGCGGAGGAAATGCCAAAGGGAAGGCAAATAAATTGAAAGGGGCGGATTGTCCCCTCTATTATCAGCGCAAATCTAAGGAACTTTTGAGAGTTAATGTAATTGAGGATATGATAGTACGCATCCTTAAGATCAATCATGGCAATCACACTATCCGGACTAATTAGGGGGATTAGGGTTCTGATTGTCTTCATTTTAAACTTCCTGTATTCTTTGAAGTTACTTAAAGGGGTTGTCCCACGAAAGCAAGTGGGGTTATACACTTCTGTATGGCCATATTAATGCACTTTGTAATGTACATTGTGCATTAATTATGAGCCATACAGAAGTTATTCACTTACCTGTTCCGTTGCTAGCGTCCCCGTCTCCATGGTGCCGTCTAATTTCAGCGTCTAATCGCCCGATTAGACGCGCTTGCACAGTCCGGTCTTCTGGCTGGTGAATGGGGCCGCTCGTGCCGGAGAGCTGGTCACCGCGTCGTCATCGTAGCTCCGCCCCGTCACGTGCCGATTCCAGCCAATCAGGAGGCTGGAATCGGCAATGGAACGCAAGGAAGGAGAAGAAAATCCATGGTGCACCATGGGAGAAGACCTGCGGTCCACCGTGGGAGAAGACCAGCGGCGCCATCTTCACAAGAAGAAAAGAAGAAGCTGCAGAACGCTGATGCAGGTAAGCGCAATGTGCTTTTTAAAAACTAACCCATGCTTTCTTTTTAACAGGGCAGAATGCGGGGGTAAGTGAAAAAAAAAAAATTTCACTTTCGCCGCGGGACAACCCCTTTAAATCTTTGAGATTAATTATGGTATGGTGTGACCCGCCTGGTTTAGGAACTAGAAATAATGGTGAGTAAAATCCTTTCCCCCCCTTTCTTGTATGGGAGCGGAAGTGACAGCCCTGAGGTCCAACAGATTGGGCTTAGGGCTCAATCACACGGGCACTGATCCGCTTGTGTTTCTGCTGGATAAGACGGCCGCATTGTGTGCGGACGACTCTCTACATGACCAGCTCCATTGCCGGCTATGTGTTCTTTCTTCCGGCGGTGCGGAAAGTCGTCCACACCTGCAGTGCAGCGGTCCTAATTGTGCAGAAACACAGGCGGATCGGCGTCCGTGTGACTGAGCCCTTAATGAGAGCTTGTCCTAGAACCGGAGACTGTATAGAGGTTAACACGAACCTATCCGGGAGGGCGAGACTCTAGCTCAATCCTGTAACTTTCCACTACCAGGTGTAGAACTCATTTGTTGGTTGTTACACCCTGCCAAGGTGTAACCCCACTAATCTTCTTCCTACCAGACACGGAAGTGTAGATACCTTACCCCCTTCCTCCCTTGGGATAAGACCATCTCCCAGCCTTTCCTTTCCCTAGATAAGCCGGAACCGAGGGACGTGGAGTGAAGGGTCTTTCAGGAGGCCTGTTGGTCGGAAGCCCTTGGCTTTTGTCTGGTGCCTTTCTAGAAGGTGATCTAAATCTGGTCCAAAAATGTGCCCCCGAAAGGGTAAAGCACACAGCTTGCTCTTAGAGGTGACGCCCCCTAACCACTCTTTTACCCAAATTTCTCTTCTAGCCGTATTGGCTAAAGCTGCCATGCAGGCCCCAAAGTGGACTGACTTCATGGAAGCATCCACCAGGAATCCCGTGGCCATCTGAAGCAAGGGAATGCTGCTAGACATTTCCTCTCTTGAGGCCTTTTGGTCTATTAAAGAGGAAAGCTGATCCAGCCAAACTGCCATGGAGCATGCTACTGAGGTGGCTGCAATGTTGGTTTTTATGACCAAATTAGACGTGGTCCAGGCTCTACACATGACGAGATCCATCTTATTGTCCATCGGATCCTTAAGGTGAGGCACGTCATCAAATGGTAGTCTGCTCCACACTTTTCCACTCATTTAGAATTAGCTGTTTAAGATTAGCATTCACGGGAAACACGGATTTGCGTTGAGGTAAAAGACCCGCAAACCTATCATCCTGCGCTGTGCGGGATTGTTGTACCTAGTCTTCGGCCTGCAGAGTCTTACGGACAGCTTTAAGCAATTGATCCATGTTGGCGGTGGAAAATAGGTATTTCCTTTGCTCCTGCGCCACTTCGCTTAATTCCCCCAAAGAGAAATCTTCGGCCATGTCAGAGTCAGAATCCGACGCCACTATAGCCGATCTTCTTGCGGCCCCCGAGGTCTCCGGCTGAAACTCAGAGAGGGAGGACTGTACTTCTTCACGGACAACCGTCCGGATATCAGACATAAAGGAAGAGTTTTGGTGAGCATGTAATGCAGAGTGTTTTAGTGTAGGCATCATCCAGCTTTCCCAAGCACACTGGACATTTCTTACTCCTTCTTCTAGCCTCCTTAGGTTTTGGAGTATTCCTGTCCTGAAATGACAAGGGAAAACTCCATCAGTGAAGGGAGTGTAATGCAGGTGTTTACAGGTTGGCCCACAGGACTACTTACAGCCTGGAGATTATCTGGATCCTCCCTGGCCAACATCCTGCACAGTGCATTCGGACTCCTGTCCTTAGGAATCGGTCCCCCGCCTGTAATAGCCGCCTGCAGCGTTTTTTTAGTGCAGGGGCTTTTCAATTTTCAATTTGGTGCCAAGCCACGCACCCTGCATGCTCCAGCCGACGTCCCGCCCCCTTACGGAGTGCCTAACGTCAGCCGCTAGCGCCGCAGGGAACAGATACAGCTGTCGCTGCCTGAATGACAGCCACGGTGGTGCCAGATAGCCCGTTCTTGGAGCCAGGCCCACGCAGTCCCCGGTTAGGATCCAGATGGCGTACTTCCCACTGGAGTAACCGAGGCTGCCAGGGACAGGAAAAAACACTGGTGTTGGTGGAGGTTTCTTTTATGCTCTGCCTCTTCCTGTCCCTTCAGGTCAACAGGAAAGCAACCTCCAGTATATGCTGCCATGATGTCGGAGGGAAAAGTAGTTTGAAGGAGCAAAATTGAACGATATTCATTTGGTGTGACGATGGCCAATGATTGAATGAGAATTTGTTTGCTTATAATTACTGTTGGCTCGTTCGGTTTACATACCAATCGTTCAGATGTTCTCGTTGGCCAGTACAGTTAATGACGGAACGATTTAGCGAGCCAACGATGTATCTGCCTGTAGAAACAGGTTGCCTGAGCGAACGATAAATCGTAAGGTGTAAAAGCCTTTTTACACCAAGTGGTACCCAGACAGCGGTCTGTGCTACAGATAGTGATCATTAGCATACAAGCATATGCTAACACAGCATAAAATAAAGAGGTCAGTTATCCGTCAATGGGATTTACAAAACACATGATTAGCCCCATTTACACTGATTGAACGACTTTTGAGCGATCATCTAACGACAGTTTGAGGGACAGTTTTGAGCGATCATCTTTGCATACTTTATAGTAGCTATTTAGCTACTATAGAGCTCTGCAGGCAGAGCAGGACACAGCCTCTAATAGGACAATACAGCTGTTTTGCATAAACAAACAGCTGTATTCTTCTCAGCTCTGACTGCCAGTGTCCCTGCTGTGTCCTGCTGTGAATTCACAGGCACAGAGAATCTTATCAGAGCAGCCGACTGATATCAATGGGTTTGTTCACATTAAAAATATGGTTGTGTGCAAAAAAATAAAAAATTAATACCCGCTTTATCTATTTGCGCATCAAGGGGCTCCATGGAAGTCTATGGGAGGTGCAGAAATAATCAAAATATTGTGCAATGCCTCACGCACATATGAAGGCGCCCTAAATCACACATGCCTTTCAGCTGGGTTTTTGATAAACAATTAACATGCGCATCAAAGAAGCCGACATTGGGGTGGCCCATAGAGATATGGCAAAAACTAAAGTGGCAGCTATGCAGCAAGACACCTTCCCAATGTGTTCCATCTGCTAATAGTAATGTTAGGGGAAAGTAATAGCTTTAGATTCCAGCTGGAAGATGGGGCTCACAACTGATGGATAATATGAGAAATGGCGCTTACGCACAACATTTCCGATTACACGAGCTACAGCAATAATATTAACTATTTGCTTCTGCAAAACAACCATCAGACTTTAAAACTTTACGTTTTTGTCCTGACCATCTACACATTTGTGCCGTTCCTACAAAAATCCCCCCAAATATATGAAAATAGACAAAATTCCGACACAAATACTTGTCAGTCGGCGCTTAAGGACCGGACAGCAGACCTCTTGGTAATCTCTGTTGAACAGCCTTGCGATCTGCTTCCATGAAGTGAAGCAAGAGTTGTTTTTCTTCTTCCTTATTAGTAAAAGTCTGAAAATTCATGGTCTTTGAGCTGAACCTAGTCGTAGACAAAATCAGCTGAAACTGCCCCAAATAAAGGTTTGTTAAGAGGAAAACAATTAGATGGGGTCTGGCTTTGTAGCTGAAAGTTGGGTTTTTTGGGCCACCCTAGCTGACATCCTAGTAAGACCAAAGGAGTGCTATACAGGCAAACACAGTGGTAGGACATCCGTGACCGTGTTCAGCCCGCCCCTCCAGCTTCCAGTAAGTGCTCACCTGGACACCCCAGACGGAGACGAGCTGATGTCATGGGTGCCGTCCTTCCTGAGAACAAAAATATTCAAAAATGTTCTTATTAAACACTCAAATAACCCAAAGTTACATACTTGTTCTACATTTAACCTCTCACATCGCCAAGCTCGTTTTTTTGTTGCTGTAACATATAGAGTATTTCATCCTACAGTGAAGTAACTATAAACTATCCGTGGTCTTCTCCATGGTGGATCAAGCAGCACAGTGCTCTGCCAAAAAAGGGGTTTCCCGGGACTTCAATCAATAGATAATTGTCATTAACAGATAATTGGCGAGGGTCCACCACTTGGGACGCTACAATGGGGACTGAGCTGTCTGCACTGACAGCGAGAAACGGCAAATTAGCAGATTGGCAGGGATCCGTGGCGGTGGAGTGCCACTCACCAACTACTAATGGCCTATCCCCAGGATAGGTTATCAATACTAAAGTCCCAGACAACCCCTTTATGCAATAGGACATAATGTATGGGCTGTGGGTGATACAGCCTCAGAAGCCGAGTCTGCACCATCCCGTTGTAGGAGCCAGCTGTGACCGATACCCGACCTTCTGCTGTTAACCGCTTAAATATCACAGTCAATGTAGATCATGGCATTTAAAGGGTTCACGGGTTGCCATATCAACCGGGCAACAGACAATGGCGTCCAAGCATGAAATGGTGTGCGATTGCTATAGTAAGCGACAATGCATTGCAGTAGAGAAGTACTGCAATACATTATCAGAACATTTCTGGTTCAAGTCCTCTAAAAGAGAAATAAAAAAAAATAGAAAAAAAACCCCACAAAACAACAAGTAAGAAAAAAACCCCTTTTTCCTCCTTGTATAAAATAAGTTTTAACAATTTTTTTTTTGTGGTAAAACTTATTGACTCGGCTTATACTCGGGTCGGCTAATACTCCAGTATATACGGTATGTGGGTTTAATTGTTATTGACTAGAGTATAAGCCTAGCTATACTCGAGCATTCAGGTTAAAAAAAAAAAAAAAGCAATACTCACCTATCAGACGGCATCTGTGTCCCCGGCGCGATGCTCTCCCCGGTGGTGCAGCCAGCTGCTGTAGTCTTCTCCCCACTGTCTTCTCCCTGGCTTGCTTTTGAAATCCCCGCCGTCAGCGCTGTGATCGGATCGAGCGCCGGCCAATCACAGCCGGCGCTCGATAAACCAATAACAGCCATTCAGAACAACATCACTGAAAGGCTGTGATTGGTTTATCGATCCAATCACAGCGCTGACGGTAGGGATTTCAAAAGCAAGCTAGGAAGAAGACAACGGGGAGAAGACTTCAGCAGCTGGGCGCACCGCCGGGGAGAGCATCGCGCCGGGGACACAGACGCCGGCTGATAGGTGAGTATTGAGTTTTTTTGTGTTTTTTTAACCTCACTCAAGTATAAGCCGAGGGACCTTTTTTTAAGCACATTTTTTTTGTGCTGAAAAACTAGGCTTATACTGGAGTATATATGGTATTTGGTATCACTGCAGCCGTAAAAAAAAAACAAAAAAAAAAACAAATCCTAAAAGACAGTCAAAATGCTTATTTTGTTCATTTTGCCTCCCTAAAAAGGCAATAAAAGTGATAAAAAAAAAAAAAGATGTATGTACTGCAATATGGTGCCGATAAAAACTACAGCTTGTCACCCCAAAAACATACCCTTACAGAAGTCTGTTGATAGAAAAATAAAAAAGTTATCGTTATATCCATGAAAATGGATATATATAATTCTGGTTTCATTGTAATTGTACCAACCCGGTGAAAGTTTATCGTATCACATATGCTGTATGATTAACGCTTTCTCCCTGCCCACCAAAAAAAAAAAAAAAAAGCTTAACATTAAATTGTATGTACTGCAAAAGAGTAATAATAAAAACTACAGCTCAACATGAAAAAAAAAATGCCCTCAAAGAACCAGGCCAACAGAAAAAAAAAAGTTATCGTTTATGAAAAGTGGAGATGAAAATTCCCCCAACTTGTTGCTTCCTTAGGGATTAATTAGGCCATGTGAATAAGTGATTACAAAAAGGTGTATATCGCATAATCTAGATTCTATCAAACATCACAGCTATTGGCTCCATGCAAGAGGGGAGGGCCCACCGTTGCACGATGTGGTACAAGTCACTGGAACGACTACTCACTCAATGACGCGCGGCTCTGGCACTCTCCGGGTCACCTGAAACAGAAAACGAATGGTTTGTATCAGGCTGTATTCACACAGGTGGCTTTCATGCACAAGGAAGAAAATCGCTGCATGTCCTACTCTCGTGGATTTCACGGACAAGCTTCGAACACGCAGCGTGTGGTGCGTTGGCATCCATGTCCAATTTTTATGGGAGCAATTTTCATGCAGCCTACGGATGGTATACATGATAAGCACAGGACCTGCATTGCATCATCCTGGATGACAGATTTGGTGCGCTTTCACACAAATGTAAACAAGCGCGTAATACGTAGCGAGTAGAGCTCACTGGTTTCAATGGGTTAATTCCCAGCTGCGCATTTTACGTAGTGTGTCCTATCTTGGCGTGTATTACGCACCAAAATAATCCACTGAAATCAATGGGCGTGAGTAAATACGCAGTAAATATGCAGAAACTTGCGTATTCGCCGCGTATTTGCGCTCAAAATCAATGCAATTTCATGGTTTTTTTTAAACGCAGGTAAAAAAAAAAATAAACAAAGACACACAGGGAATCGGCGTATTTCGGGTCGTGTATACACAGTGTATTCACAGACTGAAACACACAATACGGCCGTGAGAGCCTTTAGTGTCACAGTTTTCATCAGAACAACTGCTGGGAAACTTCAGCTGCAGATCCAAGTTTGTCTCTGAAATCCCCCCTAATATACGGAGCTCGTTTACTATACAGATACAGCGCAAGCCATGCTTACCTCTGCGGGTTCTTCATATACAAACCGCCTGTCCGGATTGACCACCTCGCTCGCCCAGCGCTGGGGTACGGCAGCGGGAAGGACCGTCCGGGATGCTGGAAGACAGAAGACATTGAGCTGTGATGTAGTTGTGTGGATAGTAAAGAAGAGCGCAGTATATAGACAGAGCCCAGCAAGGGGCTTAGTTACAGGGGCCTGCTAAATCACACATAATGACCTACATCTCTCTAACAGATTGCGTATTTCATGGCCAGCACACAGACCCATTATAGCCAATAAGGCTGTTCATACAGCCAATGAATTATCACAGAATGTCCTATTCACGTCCGTTTCACAAACTAGAATCGGACATGCAATGTCCACTGCCGCAGGTATTGGGTGTCAGTGTGGTGTCCGATGTAAGCTATATTATATATATAGTTATTCCTAACTCTTGGAACAACATGCGACTTTGACGCTTGTGAAAGTTGCGAGTGCAAAGATACAATACATTTCTGTTGCAAAACGCATCGCAGTCACACATACAAAAAATAAAAATTGCGGCTCTGCACGTTTGATATCAATCCAAGTTTCTCAGAACAATATTGCACTCGCTCGTGCAGATACACCCTAGAGGGGTTTTCCATGCAAATGCTATTGAGGACCTATCCTCAGGATAGGTCATCAATAGTTGATCAGCTGGTTGGGCGCCCACTGTCAGCACCGCAATACACTGGCACTTGGCTCAGACCCGTGTGTAATGGCTGGCGCTTGTAATGGATTTTAATGACAATTACACCTGCAATTACAAGCAGTAGCCACTACACAAGAATCGGAGCCATCTACTTCTGTTCAGACCCCTGTGTATTGCAGCGCTGTCTATGGGCGCCCGATCTAGTGATCGACTCTTGTTCATCTATCCTGAGGATAGAATATAGTATTTGGGTGGAAACCCTCTTTAATTGGCTTCTTATGAAACTGGCCTTGAGTGTGTGGAGCTTAGAATGAGCACCAGGGACCGATAGACATCTTTGTATGGGGCTGCAGAATATGTTGGTGTTATATAAGCAACAGAATATAAATAGTGCAACAAGACGCGTCTAGATGAGAGATTAATTACTTGCAGATATCAGTCCTGGCTGCAGTCTTGACTAATATATTGAGGCTCATAGTAACATAGTATGTTAGGTTGAATGAAGACAATGTCCATCTAGTTCAGCCTGTTTCTACTCTCCCCTTGTTGATCCAGAGGAAGGCAAAAAAAACCCCAATGAGGCAGAAGCCAATTTAGCCCATTACGGGGAAACATTCCTTCCCCACTCCATAATGGCAGTCAGAATAATCCCTGGATCAACCTTTGATAGTTCCCACCTCACTGTAAGACCCGGATCAACAACCCGCTGGTCACTTAATGCCTATATCGTGTAATATCATAGCGCTCTAGAAAGACATCTAGTCCCTCTTAAACTCCTCTATGAATTTTGCCATCACCACGTCCTCAGGCAGAGAGTTTCACAGTCTCACTGCTCTTACAGTAAAGAACCCCCTTCTGTGTTGGTGATGAAACCTTTTATCTAGACGTGGCTCTGCTTTTTAGCTTCTGGTTCTCATTCAGCTTCTTGTGGAATTTCATTAAAAAAGGCCCCATTGAAAGCAATGCTGCACGGACCTGCATTTAAGCGCGTTTGTGCACGTACGTGGGTGCACGGTTTTGTGCGCACCTATGTACGCTTACGCTCATCTGAATGCACCCTAAAAAAGAAAAAAAAAAGAAACATTTGCAGGCAAAATTTCGATACAGAAAAGAGCATCCCTTGAGGAGGCTCTCCCACTCGGAGAGGGCGATACGCATTGGGTTTCATCCCCACTTTTTGCCGCCTGTATAATCAGGTTATTTACCTTCCATGCATTTGAGGTTTGTCTGATATGGGGTCTTTGGGGGCTTGGCTTAAAAGATTGCAGCATATCTGCACATACTCTATATGTTTATGTATTACAGATAGCACGCTTGCACTTCAGCATTTATACCCCTTGTTATTCTGTTATACTGGGACAGGTCACAGCACTGGGGTCTATTAATCAGTATTGGCCTTTTATTTGGAAGGTGGTTAGCCATTTGCAGGTTGGCGCAGAACAAGTCATCTTGGGAGAACAATATGGGTGTGTCGGTCACACATTGTGGGGACATTTACTGTATGTTTAGTGTTTTGTACATTATTGTAATTATTTTTCGCTCACGTGTCTATATATTTATATATGTGCAATAATCTTTGGTATTTGTGACATATCAGTCTCCTATTTTTGGTGCGTCAGAGGCGTTCATACACACAGCTTTTTTGGAGGATCTCCTTAGTATTTGATCTTTAGTATGTTGCCTACTGCAGCCATTTATTATATGGACAAGGAGGAAAAAAAGAGGGGTGGAGCAAAACCAGTACAGTTGTATTTGTTGTGAACAATGATACTATAAAAGGTCGTGAGGTGAAGTGGTAACTTCAATAATAGAGGTGCTGCCAGACCAGATGACGCACCACCTGGGTGGTCGTGATAGAGTGAGAGAATAGAAAAAAAAATGGCAATGGAGACGGCGCAACACTCCAGATTAAAGCAATATAAGAAGTGACCAAATGTATGTGAAACTTCTCCTTTTATTTAATAAAGTACGTGGACAGCTTGTGAATACACGTTTCGGGGATAACCCCTTCGTCAGTTCAGCTGGTGTTTAAAATATACAGGCAATTGGTGGGTCCCAAAAGGGTTAAAGATTAGATCGGTTTGCCTGTGGAGTGTGGGTCAGCCAGGGCAGGAGAATTTATTATATGGAGCTCAGATTCAGTATGTACTAAAGGTGATGGCTGTGATTTTCCTGTTTCTTTGAAATTAGGTCTGCATCAAGAAGTGACATGCAGAAACACAATTTTCTATGTTGGAATTTCGCACATGGATTTTGCTCATTGACAGGGCTACATCTGGGCATGGATCCACACCAAAAAGCGGGTCAGAAAGATGTGGATTTAAAAGACTGATTAAAAAAAAAAAAAAAAAGAAATTTCGCATAAGATTTGTGCGTTTTGAGACACTCAAATCTCACACCAATATAAACCCCATTAATTTGAATGGGGTCATACACATGAGCGATGTTTTCTTGCTTGGCACCGCAACGCGATGCGTGAAACAAATTGCACCATGTTCTATCTGGCTGCCTGATCTCACATTGCAGCCCCTGTGTTTTCAATGGGACCAGCAGCAGCAGTGCCAGCTCTATTGAGAGGAACTGGAGAAACTTGGCGATCCTCTGCCACGGCTGCGACAGCCACAACGGAGGATCCCTTCATCCCCCAAGTCACGCGAGGCTGTTTTCACATAAAAGCACCACACATCCCTGGTGTATTCACATGGATGGCGAGGGCAATATGGGGGCGGTGTTCACGGCCTAATAGGCAACTTCACACTGGTGAGAGCTATAACAGATGGGGAGGGGGGGGGGGCAGCTCTATTTGCACAAGTGCCACTAGCATCAGTGGTCACATGCCATTCATGCACAGATGCTCGCTGAGACCCGTGGCCAATAAATTATGAATGGCACATTACCGCTGTACTCGCTTCCAGGGTTGGAAAATATGTTTTAAGGCTTATTCACACTGCATATTTTTAACGTGCGTAATACACACAGAATGAAACCCATTGGCGTTTGTGGCGTTATTCAAATGAGCACATTATTGCACGCATATTTCGGTTGCATGAAAAGAAATGCAGCATATCACATTTCTGTCCTTACTATGGACCAAAATAGCCCATTTAAGTAAATGGGAATGTGTAAATACGCAGTGAATAGGTGCAATATATGCATATTTACGCCTGAAGTCAATGGACCTGCTTGTATTTTTTGCGGGTGTGAAAAACCAGGACTAAAAACTGCATATGTCCGTGTGAATGAGCCCTTATGGTGTGTTCATGTGTAGTGGAAATGCTCTGAATCCAACTCAAAATCCACAGCGTTTGCGCATCAAAAGACACCTCAAAATCTGCACCATTGGGGTGAATTTTGACCGGTATTCAGTTGCGGACGTGCAGCTGATTTGAATCTGCAACAACGCTCCTATCACCTCATACTGAGCCCTCCCTGCAGCGTACATCCCTCACCGAGCCACCGCTATGAAGCGCTGCTGCTGGTCAGGTGGGCCGAAATCCTGCAGATTCCACTATGTGTGAACGCAATCTCAAAGGAATTTATCCAATGCAAACAAGTAGCCAAGTACAAACCAGCAGGACAAGAGCAACACATTACGCTGCCAGATGCGACTTACCAGGACGAGAGGCACTTTTAGCAGGTCCCGCCCACGCTCCCTGCACCCGCGCCCTTTGTCTCTTATCATCCATCCTCCGGTAGTCCGCCTCCAATATTCATCACAGTGATCTGGAACGAGAGATCAATTTACTCATTTCAGTATTTAGGGAAAGCTTTTTTTTGAAGGGGGTGGGGGTGAGATACTGCTGCGACAACTGGGGGAAAAGGCGGCCTAGCTGTGACTACTGGGGGGAGGCAATGCCATCAATGTTGAGTTAAAGGCCTAGTGTTTCTCAAAAAAACAGCAACCCTTGCCCCTGGACTGTAGAAGTGAAAATGTTGAGTAAATTTTGGCAAGAGTGGTGCCGTTTCTGGAAAAAGAGAACCCCTTTAGTAGTGTCACCACCTCCCCCAGTAGTCAAAGCAAGGCTCCCTTTTTTCCCAGTTGTCATAGCAGTATAGCCCTCCTTACCCCCCCAACAGTCACAGCTGTGCCGCTTTCCCTCAATAGTGACAGGACAGCTCCAGCCTTCTCCCAGTAGTCACAGCAATGCCCCCATTAGTAACACCAGGAGTTCAACCGCACCTCCAACCCACCTTCAGCCTCCTCCCACAATGGCCTATTATGGGCAAATCTTGCCCGCTGCTGTATGAGGTTTCTTGTTCAGTACCAGAAGAGTACCACGTCATTATGTGGCAGCTGCTGAGATCTTTGACTGCCTGGTAAGAGTACCCTGTGCCCACTTGTGCCAAGAGCGATGGAAGGTGCAGCTACCTATAGTGATAATATGCCACTGTTTCCTTCAGCAGCCGAACATAATTGCATGCAAGGCTGGGGAGCAAGACTCAGTAGCCAAAGCAGATTTTCTAATGGCCGTAGCAATGAGATCTTGACAAGGCCTGAATTGAATCTGCTAATCAGTGACTAAAAAGAAAAAAATATGCCACGTACAGCGAGGATACGGAGCACATTAAAGTGACCCTACAGCTTCAGAACAAAATTGTGCCCCAGGACAGTAGGAGGAGGGGGGTATATTACCTTTAGTAGTTCTTCTCTGTCAGCCCTCTGATCCGCCAGTTCTCTGTCCCATTTTTGGCAATTCAAGATGGCCGATGCAATCTACAGACTCCCTAATCCCCATAGTGTTAGATGGTATTAGTGTACCTTGAAGCCACCAGGAAGTAGTGCTGGAGAGAGCACTGACAGCTGAGTGATGCCCCCAAGTACCTCACTGGCTGCACAGATGGCTCCCCTGCAGGTCCTGGAAGCTGAGTCGTATTCTCTCCTGTTCTCCCGGCCAACACTTGTCCTCCCTGCTCCTACTGTGGGCGCAGCTCCTGCTTCATTTCCGTAGTCCCAGCCGCTGCTGCTGATCGGCATGGTTCCCCCTTGCTGCTGATGTTGACTTCCGGTGTCCCCGCCGCTGTCGTCCTGCAGTCACTACTTTATCCAGCTGTATGGCTCTCCAGCCTGAGCTCAGTGTATGTTCCCTGTGCGTGGCCAGCCAGTTAGTCTTTGTCGTCGTCCCCCAGCCCCCGCTGCTGTAGGCTCCGTGCTGTCCTCCTGGAGCATGCGCCGTCCGCCAGGCAACTACTGTCCCCCGGGACACTAGCCCTTCCTGCTGTCCTCCTCCTCTTATACTCAGCGCCCGGCAGCTGTGAGTCCGTGTCCGGCCGCCGTGGCCTTCATGATGTCCTTGTCCGGTACTGTGCGGGCCATCTCGCCTCCCTGCAGCCGTGGCTATGTCCAAGTCACCTCTTCTGAAGGCGATTAAAGTTGGCGTTGTTAGACATAACCCATTACACACACTACTTAGGCAGTACAATCACCAATGATGGGGATGCCAAACCTGATGTCCAGTGTTTTATCGGTAGTCAAAAAAGTATGGCGGTCATTTTGGAAATCCAAAATCAGAACCAGCGGATAGGAGGGACAGAAGAGACTTTCAATGGCAGGTGAGATACTCCCTCATCCCTCTGTTCTGGGACAGAATTTTCTCCTGAAACCAGAAGGTCGCTTTAAACAAGGTAAGAAGTCTTGTAGCGTCAGAAAGTGATCACCCGTTGCAATAGTTTAGAACGTGGCTAGCAACCTAAACAGAGGTCAGATTTAGTATGGGCACGACACACTGCCGTACTCAAACGCCATTTAGGAGAAGTTGCAATTTGTAAAAGATTTATGACAGCTCTGAAGTCTGTTTCTAGAAGGATTTTGTAACTATGGGCCATGCAGCACCGTTAGCAGAAGGTCCTGAATTTAGCAGGCCTGGGCCTATTATTTAAAGGGAAATCCTGGCAACTTTTCGTACCGGGCAGTGGCCTGCAACAAGTAGGGGAGGCACAATTTTTTTTTTTATATCGGTCATTACCAGTGGCGTAACTAAAGGCTCCTGGGCCCGGGTGCAATCGAATCCTCTATAGTTACACCAGCAATCATTACCTATTGGATTAATCTAACAGGTCAAGGTCTATATTATTTACCCTCGTGTTCCTGGATGACACCATGTGCGGTAGGATTCAGAACAGAAGAGGAGGCGAAAGAAAAGAGATGTGCGGCAATTAAAGAGGGCTTATATTTTGTGGACTCTGATCTGGATTAAAGGGTTTATTCAGGCTTTAAAAACTTTAAAGTCTTAGGCTGCATGTCCACGGGTGTGATTCCGCCAGCGAATCACGTTGTCTGGAGCCTTCCATAGCCGTGGCGTTCACGAACAGCGAATTATAGCGATTCTCCGCTCGCAGGATTCAAATCGCAGCATGCTGCAATATGCCACGATTCTCTGCAGTCAGCCTATCAGATAGACCCAGTGCTGAGCACCGTCAGCTGTCTGCTGTTCCCCGGCAGCGGCTCCCCCGGTGGAGATCTGCCGTGCGATATCGCTACGCCCGTGGACAGGCAGCCTTACGCCTCATGTCCACTGCTAAAATAAATAAAAAATCTGGAGCGGATCACCCGCAGAGTGATAAGCGCCCCATAGGGATGCATTGGACACACGCAGGTAATTAAATACCTGCGGATGTCATTTTCCCCTGAGGCGCGGATTGCGTGTGCGGGAAAACACCTGCAGCATGCTCCAATTTAGTGCGGTGCTTCCGCAGGCTTCTATTGAAGCCTATGGAAGCCGTCCGGTTCCGCAGCTGAATTTCTGCTTTTCGGTGCGGGAGTGTGGGAGTTAAAAAAAAAAATACAGTGCACGGCGCGTGCGCGCAGCGCGTTGCCAACGTGCCTAGCACATCCGCCGGGCCGAAGAAAGAAGATCCGGCCACGACGGAGGGCAGATCCGCAGCGTCCGGACAGGTAAGTAATTCTTCTTTTTAGGCCTCATGTCCGCGGGAAAGGAGGGACCCTCTGCGGGATTCTGCATGGAGAATCCGCGGCGGGCCCGATTTTCCCCGTGGACATGAGGCCTTAGAGTGAACGCCCACGGATGGATTTGCACCACGTTTCCCGCACAGAAATCCACTCGTGAATTCCGCAGGGGCAAGGTTCTATTGCAGCTAATGGTTTCCTGCCTGCCAACACACACATATGGATTTCTACCGCGGATTTCCATAGCGGGGAAAAAAAAAAAGATTAAAAATCGCAGCAGGTTGTATTTTACAGCGGCTTTCCGCAGCGGGAGGGCTTCATTGATATCAAGGAATGGAGACCGTGGAAATAGGCGATCACTTCCTGGCACTTTTTTGTTTTGAATCGCGGGCGGGAGAATATTCTAGTAAACGAGTCACACCCGATAACCACTCTGTCAAACCCAAGCTATACCACAAAAACATATATTTTTAACATTGGCCACTATGAACATCCTGTATATAAACTGGCAGAATGTACCAGAACAAGTGCAAGGACCTGGCATAACAACCAATCAGACTGCAGCTCTCATTCTGCATAGGCTCCTAGGCAGATAAAACCTGCCACCTGATTGGTTGCTTCCTACTTGCACTGATTGCTGGTTCGCGATCACGCGAAAAGGGGGCGGAGCCAAAACGCCGATGCTTCCAAGACCAGCCGAAGGGAGAAGATGCATCTGCGCAAGCGCGTCTAAAAAAGCAAGAAGACACCGAAGTTAGACGGAACCATGGCAACGGGGACGCCAGCAACGGAGCAGGTAAGTGAATAACTTCTGTATGGCTCATATTTAATGCACGATGTATATTACAAAGTGCATTAATATGGCCATACAGAAGTGTATAGACCCACTTGCTTTCGCGAGACCACCCCTTTAAATTATTATGGCAGGCAGACGGCTCCAGCGGCGCCTCGTGTCCTCTACAACCACATGATCCCAGCTGTAATGGCTGGCACACTGTACACATAAAGTTATAGAAAAGCCGAGAACTGTGCGTTCCAACTACTCCCACCTGTTTATCACGCTGCTTCCGCTTTCTGTGTTACACTCAAATGTATCCCTCGTCTACAACGCTCCAGCAAAAAGGTTCCACCTCATTATGTGTGTATTATACCACTGCAGAAGAGCATAATAGGGGCTGATTGCAATAAAGGGCAGGATGGTGTGAGAGAAAGCTGAGGCATTGATAAAGACATAACGTGAATGGTTGATGGAGACCTAGTAAAGGGTTGTTAATAAAGCCTTTGTACAGTCATTAGTAATGATAAATTCTGTCCCTTTCTAATACACATGCTAGAAAATCGTCATAAGGCCGCAGTCACACCTGCTTATTATTGTATACTCTTTTATTCATCTACTCAAGGCGAATATATAAGAATGCACATATTATTCATTTCACAGCAGATGCTGTTTCACCCTTTAAAGCAATTTAGAAAAATGTCTCAAAGTAAAACCGTCTTTGTTGCCGGTAGCAACCAACCACAGAGCGGCTCTCATATTTTAAAGGCAGAATATGAAATGAAAGTGAAGGCGTGATCAGTTGCTATGGGCAACAAAGACAGTCTTCATTATAAACATCCCCCAATGAGTTTTTGCACCTAGGAAGAAATATATTGCATACGGCAGCATCTATATATTGGGTTACCATCTTCATCACAACAAAAATTACCAGCGGGATAAAACAGGAGTGGAGACATGGCTTCCATCAGGGTCTAGGGTAATTAAAGGGTTAAAGAATCCTAGAATGGTAAAGTTGGAAGGGACCTCCAGATATTTGTCCAGCATTCTGCGATTTGCCGGCCGCTCATGGACAGGGCAGCTGGACTCTCCATAGAGCTTCCACTGCGTTCCCGCGGGGAATGCAATGCAAACTTGCCCGTGGACAGGCAGCCTAAGGGCGCATTCAGACGACCGTATATCGGCCGGTTATTCACGCTGGTCGATATACGGTGTCCCTCTCTGCAGGGGGAGGAGGCTGGAAGAGTCGGGAGCAGTGCTCTGAGCTCCCGCCCCCTCTCTGCCCCCTCCCCGCCCCTCTGCACTATTCGCAATGAGAGGAGGCGGAACAGGGCAGGGCTAAGGTCTGAGAATTAGCTCCACCCCCATCCTGCCTCTCCTCATTGAAAATAGTGTAGGGGGGTGGAGAGGAGGCAGAGAGGGGGCAGGAGCTCGGAGCACTGCTCCTGGCTCTTCCAGCCTCCTCCCCCTGCAGAGAGAGATGCCGTATATCGGCCGGCGTGAAAACACAGCCGATATACGTTCGTGTGAATGCACCCTAAGGCCGTTTTCACACAGCCGCGAAAATTGTGTAAAATTTGTGCACTGCGAGACGCACAAATCTTGAACGAGTATGAACTCTATTATTTTGAGTGAGGTCATACACATGCGCGATATTTTTTCTGCATCGCATCGCCCATTGTTTTCAATTGGGCTGGCGGCAGCATCGCACCACGTGCTAGGTACATGAGGTGCAATTCGAGGTTTCCCCCATTGAAAGCAATGGTAGAAACGCCACAAATTGCTACTTCCCCGCTAAGTAGGATCGCTACTTTCTTTCCTAAAGTGATGCCAGGCAGTTTTGACATAAAAACGCCCCGCATCCACGGGAAAAGTCACATGTTGGCGACCGTGATATCAGGGCAAGATTCACGTTCCAATATCAAACTCGCCCGAGTGAACTTAACCGAAGGAAGAGTAGAGGGGGACAATTAGCTCACGTAATTATCTAGACTCTATGCTTCTCTTAATACATCCTGGAAATGTGTTTGCCTTTTTGCCTGCTGCATCACATTGTTGACTCATGTTCCGTCTATGATCTATTAGTATACCCAAGTCGTTTTCACATGTGCTGCTCAGCCCAGTTCCTCCCATTCTGTATGTACTTCTTTCATTTTTCTTGCCCATATGTAGGACTTTGCATTTCTCCTTGTTAAATACCATTCTGCTAGTCGTCGCCCGCTGTCCACGCTTTTATAGATCTTTTTAAATATTCTCTCTTCTCTAGTGTTAGCTATCCCTCTTAGCTTTGTGTCATCAGCAAATTTGATCAGTTTCCCATCAATTCCCTCCTCCAGATCATTTATAACAATGTTGACCACCACTGAGCCTAGGACAGAGCCTTGTGGTACCCCACTTTATACATTCTTCCACTTGGATGTGCAGCCATTTATGACCACTCTTTGAGTACGATCACTCAGCCAGTTGTGAATCCACCTAACAGCTGCCTTGCCAATCCCATAGTTGGTCATTTTGTCAATAATACCAACCTCCCTGCTGGTCTAGGGTAGATAAGGGATGAATGCTTTCTGGAGTTTCTAGATACTCCAGTACGGACATCTACTGTATTGACAAAGTCTACACCAATATCTTTGGTGATCTGGGGCAGTGAATGGGTTAATGTAAACATCCCTGGTGGTCTAAGGTAGTTAAAGGTCTATGTACTGAAGAGGTCAATAGCCACAGCCTTGGACTAGTTTAGATATATATTATACAGTAAATGCCAAAATCCTTGTTGGTCTAGGGCAGTGAATGGGTGTAAAGCACATTGCTCCGAAAATCCATTTAGAAAGTGTATTTGGATATTTTCCTCTAATCTAAGAATGCATTTAAATGGCGGAACACGATATCGGCCTGCAAAACAATGATCAATATCTCGCTGTCAAACCTGCAATTAGGATGTAACTGTGCTCATGAAACTCGCCTGTTATTACAATAGGAAAAAGTCATAGTACATCACACACACATGAAAACTGCATAGGAAATGTAATGGGCGATATCTCCTAAAAAAAAAGACCTACTGCAATCTATCATTGCTGCGAGAGAAAAATCGCCGTTGTGTATAGACCCATTGCCAATAATAGGTTCTATTTTTGTGCGAGTTCTGTGCGATATGTGAGGAGTCAGTGTGCTGCCCAAGTGCAGTCAGTTGCCAATATGTACAGAACACGAATGTGAAAATCACTTGTGAATAAGGCCTAATGGAAAGGTCTGCAGCAGGTTTTCTGATTCTATCTAAATAAGGGCTTATTCACACAGTTTTGTCCGTGTTTGCAACAGGTTGCACAGAGACAGTCCATAGTCACACTGATTTCAGGAATGCAATGCTCTTCATAGATCCATGATCCATGCAACAGTCAAAGGGTGTCCTATTTTTTTCTGTATCACATGCGATGTCCACTATCCCTGCTGCTGGGACCGCGGACAGAGAATCCCAAGTATAATTCCCATATAGAAATGTGAATAAGCCCTAAAGTGCGATCATTAGATCATGAATTCCTAATATACACCTTATTGTCAAAAAACCAACCCCTCCCCTAGAAATAGTAATTATATACACACACACAGATTGTCAGCTTGAATCCCTCCTCTAGAAGTTGTCAGATGAGACATTGTCTGTGTGATTGTAACGTTAATAAGTGATTACAATATCAGAGCAAAAGGAGAATTTATTGTGGAGAACCGACCCCTTGTAGGGAGGTTCTAGTACCCCGTTGTATTGCCTCTAGCTTGGATACAAGATGTGATATGGGCAGGCATGGAGGCTCTAGTACCCTGTTGTACCGCCTCTAGCCTGGATACAAGATGTGATACAGGCGGGCATGGAGGCTCTAGGACCCTGTTGTACAGTCTATAGCTTGAATACAAGATTTGATACGGGTGGACATGGAGGCTTTAGTGCTGCCTTTAGCTCGGATACAAGATGTAATATGGAGCTCTAGAATCCTGCTGTAATGCCTCTAGCTTGGATACAAGATGTGATACGGGCATGGAAGATCTAGTGCTCTTTTGTATCACCTCTAGCTTGGATCCAAGATGTGATACCGGCAGGCATGGAGGCTCTAATATCCTGTTTTACCGCCTCCAGCTTGGATACAAGATGTGATACGGGGACATGGAGGCTCTAGTATCCTGTTGTACCGCCTCTAGCTTGGATACAAGATGTGATATGGGTGGGCATGGAGGCTCTAGTACCCTGTTGTACCACCTCTAGCTTGGATATAAAATGTGATACGGGCAGGCATGGAGGCTCTAGTACCCTGTTGTACTGCCTCTCCCTTGGATACAAGATGTGATACGGGTGGGCATGGAGGCTCTAGTACCCTGTTGTACCGCCTCTAGCTTGGATACAAGATGTGATACGGGGACATGGAGGCTCTAGTATCCTGTTGTACCGCCTCTAGCTTAGATACAAGATGTGATAAGGATGGGCATGGAGGCTCTAGTACCCTGTTGTACCGCCTCTAGCTTGGATATAAAATGTGATACGGGCAGGCATGGAGGCTCTAGTACCCTGTTGTACTGCCTCTCCCTTGGATACAAGATGTGATACGGGTGGGCATGGAGGCTCTAGTACCCTGTTGTACCGCCTCTAGCTTGGATACAAGATGTGATACGGGGACATGGAGGCTCTAGTATCCTGTTGTACCGCCTCTAGCTTAGATACAAGATGTGATAAGGATGGGCATGGAGGCTCTAGTACCCTGTTGTACCGCCTCTAGCTTGGATACAAGATGTGATACGGGGACATGGAGGCTCTAGTATCCTGTTGTACCGCCTCTAGCTTAGATACAAGATGTGATAAGGATGGGCATGGAGGCTCTAGTACCCTGTTGTACCACCTCTAGCCTGGATACAAGATGTGATATGGGTGGGCATGGAGGCTCTAGTACCCTGTTGTACCGCCTCTAGCTTGGATACAAGATGTGACATAGGTGGGCATGGAGGCTCTAGTACCCTGTTGTACCGCCTCTAGCTTGGATACAAGATGTGACATAGGTGGGCACACAACGCATGAGTCTTGCATGAATATGAACTCCATTCTTTTGAATGGGGTCATACACAAGCGATTTCTTTCCCCTGTATCACATCGGACCGCGATGCGGGAAATAAATCATGGCGTGCCCTACCATTGCCATTAGTTTCAATGGGGCCGGCTCAGCGTTACACCTTGTGCGAGGTGCACGCAAGAGCGACGCGAGGTTTACCCATTGAAAACCATGGAAAACACTCCCTGACTCGCTTTTAGCTGCAGCAGAGAATCACTACTTCCCTGAAGTGGTGCGAGGCAGCTTTAGCACAAAACCACCTTGCATCCACGGGGACATCACATGTTGGCATCGCAGTCGCCCATGTGAAATTCGCCTAAGGCTACATTCAAATGAGCGGGCCCAATGCCATGCTTGCCAATGTGCATTTTACACGCGGATGTGACTTCCCATCACGGACGCGTTTACACACGCTAGAAGACCGCAACTGTTTCCTATTGCCTTCAATGGGAAACATGTCACGGCGTGCGAGTGCCATGCGATGTCTTCCAAGGTCCAATTGAAAACAACGTGTGATGCTTTCTATGGGGATGTAAAAAGATAGAACATGGAACATGCTGCGATTTCTAAACTCGCAGCATCGCTGTGAGGGGGAAAAAAAAATATCGTTCATGAGAATATTCGTACAAGTTTTATGCGTTTTGCAATACACAAAACCCACATGAAATGCTCGCTCCTGTGCATGCAGCCTAGGGCTTATTCACACGTCTGTATATCGGCCGGATTTTCACGCCCGCCTGATATACGGTGTCCCTTTCTGCAGGGGGAGGCGGCGGGCCGGGGCAGGAGCAGTGCACCGAGCTGCTGCCCCCTACCACTGTTTACAATGGGAGGGCCGGGGTGGGAGCTCAGTGCACTACTCCTGGCCCGGCCCACCGCCTCCCCCTGCAGAAAGGGACACCGTATATCAGGCGGGCATGAATAAGCCCTAAGGCTTACACAGTTCAGGCCGATACAGTCCTTAGTCATAACCCTTCCTAATTGCGTAATACGCAGCGCTAAAAGCTCCATGATTTCTATTGGGTCGCAGAGGAAAATAAACAACACACGACATATTGCCTAGAAGTAAATTTATTAGTATAAAAATTAAACAATCTCACCAAAGTCTTTAAAACCTTATGAAAACACAGATATTGTTACCTCCACATGCCTGCCCCAAATAATACGCAGGAAACACCTTCTGCCCCAATCAGGATGGGAAAACACAAAAATCAATAACATTTATCAAAACCAGTGCAAGGGAAAGTGGAAGATTTATCCATAGCCCGAGAAATCAGAGCTGGAATCTGATTGGTTGCTACGGATAACTCCTCCCATTTTCCTTTTGCACCAGTTTTTATATCTCTCCCCCAACGTCAGTGCAACAAGCTTTAGTCTTGTCCAGTGCAAACATGGTCCCGATCCTAATGTGAGTTTTATCATAAGCCAGCAAGAGTCCAGTGGTCCTACAGCAGTGGTAGAACTAGAAGTCCCATAATGATAGCAATTATATACACAAATGACTTATGCAGGAATGAGGCTGATGGGTAATGTTGTGTTTAAAGAGACATTGGAAGAAGGGGGGCTCATTTGGTGGGGTGCTATTGCAACCAAAGTGCCAACAAGGCAGCTAGAAGAGGTAGATTCCACCCACAACTCCTTAGTTCTACCTGTTCCTTGGCGGCCCAGTAGAGCAAGATGAGTCATGTGACCTCTATCCTCCACTAAGGGGCCCAAAAGTAAGAAGACCAAGTTATTTTCAGCCATTTACCTGGCACTTCAAGCAGTTGTTTAGTTGGTGCACTGCCTTTCGCTGCACTTGTCTCACGGACGGACATCTGAAGTGCGTCCCGTCCTGACTGCAGGTCTCCGGACCCGAACTATGATCATCGTATGATATTCAGAGTTTGTGTCCGGAAACCCGCGCTCAGGTTGGGACACACTTCAGATGTCCATCCGCGAGATGAGTGCAGCGAAAGTCAGTGCGGACAGGCCCTTAAGAACGGGTAAATCCTGCAGATAAACTCTATTAAGGCCAGTTTCACATGAGCGCCAGTTATACCAGTCTCCTGTTCCGACTGCAGATCGTAGATCCCTATGATGTTCTCAGTTCAGGCCATTAGACCCGCGTTTGAGCCGAGACTCTCGGTCATAAGCAGCTTGTGTGCAAATGGTCTAAAGCAGAGTTTCTGCAGCGTTTGGCTCTTTAGCGGTTGTGAAACTACTCAACTGATAGGCGACACGTGGATCAATTGCAGGAAGAGCAATCCCTTAAAGCTTCTTTAGCTACCTGTGAATAATACTGTCAGATAGTCGCCCCTTTATATAAGAAACGTGACCTCAGTATGAGAGCTCCTCAACAAGTCATTAAGAGCGGAGCCACGTCAAGGTGCGAGCGGCAGTTTTTGGTTTTACAAGAAGTTAAGGGTAAAGAGACAGAAGCCAAAAATATGCAGAGACTTTCTAATCAAGTCACACAATGGATGGTATGAAGACTGTCACATCAAAAGACATAAGGAAAGGAGAAAGAGCTCTCCTTGAGAACTGTGAGATGACATGCACAGATGGAGCAAAAGCTTATCTAAACGGCCATAACATAAGATAACTTGTTGCAGCAAGTGAACACAACAAAAGCTACTAAAAAGACAAATAAATGTCGGCACAGAACTTTTTCTTAACACATTAAGTGTCAAGTTAAACTTTGCTACATCTGTATGTTAGTATAGTAAATTAGTGTGAATGGTTTTGTTTAATATCATTGGTCAAAATCCTTATGAAAACGCAATGAAAATGTATTAATGTGTAAGTAAAGGTAATTTATTGATCATTTCCTAAGTGTTTTTTGGTAGCGTCTTGGGAGGAGGGTTCATGCGTCGTGCATTAGCTAGAAGGCTGGGGGTTGTGTCAGGCAGGATAAAGCAGACAAGCATACAGAGCTGACAGCAAGAAGTCCCATATCCCACTGCCCCGACTCATATAAAGCCCCTGAGTCTTATGCATACAGTAGAGTAAGGCTGGTGGTATTAGGGTGACCACTGGCCAGGAAATGGGTAACAAGCAGAGATGTACCACTCATCAGTCCGAAGACCACAATGGGAGAAATTAAGTACATTCTTCCCCCTATGAGCAATTGAAAACCTGCCTAAAAGGGGTTGTTGTATGAAAGCAAGTTATCCCCGATCTGCAGGATAAGAGATCCTTTGCTGATTGATGGTGATCCAACCACAGAGACTCTCAGTAATCCTTATGGCCCTTTTACATGGGATCAGAATCTCACGATTCTCGTTTGCCCAAGCGAACGCGATTGTGACCTCATCACCAGCTTGTTGGCGTTTGGAGGCCTGTTTAGACTTCACGATTCTCAACGAGGGAACGATCAGCATTTAAACTGCCCGACGATCACACGAGCCGGCCATAATCTTTATGCCGGCTGAGACTGAACAAGAACCACACGATTCTCGTTTGTGTCGGCTCACGTTTACGATCATCGTTCAGTTTCGCTTGTTTGAACGAGTTTCTGAACGATAATCATAGTTCGATATATTATATAATAACCTTTATTTGTATAAGCCCCAACTTATTCCGCAGTGCTTCTATAATAACGATAATTCAGTCTAAATGCAGCATTAGAATGGGGCTCTGCCATGTCCGAAAGTGCAGGCAGCAGCGGTGGTTAGGTATGTAGACTATCATAACAGGGAGACCGTATTTACACGGCTGATATTCTCACGTGCGTTTTCTGCGTTGCGACACCCCTAAAAGTCACATGAAAGTACTAGCCTTTATTTACAATGAGTGGATTGATATGGGCCCTTTTTCTCTCACTGCATGTTCTATTTTGTGCAAGTCTCGCACAAAGATAGAACGTGCAAATGTGCGGTCTTCCACCCATCGCACACCACACGGATGGAGTGTCAGTGTGCTGTGCGATGCGACCACTCTTGCCCTTGTGAATGCACCCTTAGACAGATGTACATAGTCAAGCACTTGAACTCAGCCATTTCCCACAGTTCCACTGTAATGAATGGAGCAGAGGTGTATATGTGCCACCAACACTGCCCTCATTCCAGGCCACGCCGATACCCCATTCTCTGGGTTACTGAGAGTCCCAGTAGTCAGACCCCGACCGATCACCAAATGATCCCCTAATTAGTGGATAGGGCATAATCTGCTTTTATGGGATAACTTTAAATGGGACCCATCAGCTTGAACACGCAGTCTAACCCGCAGGCAGAAGGAGCGGAGCAGATGGATATATAGTTTTAAGGGAAAAGATTCAGCATAACTTGTATGGTATTCAGTTAGATCTCCGCACATTCCGAACTCCCTAATATTTCCACTTATTGCTATTATTCAATCTAAATCGTCAAACTGAACTTCAGTCTGAGGAGGCCGCAGGTAAAGCCATATGGCTGCAGCTTTGTAAAACAAGTTAGATTATATTGCACAAATACAGGTTATCACCTTATAACTTTTACTTTGAATCCCCAGAATAACCATTTACTTGTCCAGTTGGCGGTCCTACCAGTGATTAACAGCTATTTCTATATGCACAGTCATTCACAGACAGCTGTCAATCACCGATAGGACCGCCCATTGGACTGTCCAGAATGTGTGGGGGTTTAAATGAATAACCTTCAAGTTATACTAAATCTTTCCCCATAAATAGGACACATTGATCTGCTCAGCTGCTGCTGCTGCTCCATAACAGGATGCCTGCAGTTTGGACAGCAAGTTCAAGCTGACAGATTCGCGTTAAGACTGCAATCATACATGCCGTTTTTCAGCTAAAGCAAGAAGTGAACTGCAAAGGAATGGGAAACCTACAGGAAAGACTTCTACTTCTTGCTGGATCCATTTCGGATCCATTTTTCGCCCAAAGAACTGTATAAAAAACTGCATGTATGTTGTCAGCCTATAGGAGTTGCCTCATCACAGAAGACCCATTCAATAGAAGAGCCGCCGCAGGTCTAACTCATCAAGAACCTTAGCAAATAGCCAATTATGCCAGGAGATCTTGCTGCTCAATTTCCCTGCAGCCGACACTACAGTGTTATGTCCATGTAAGACATGGACCAACCAGGACCACTAATGTAAGAGATGCTGCTTCGCTCTGCTCCGGGACCCCGTTATGATATCCATAGGTCACAGAAGAAACGAGTTGTCCGGATAAAACAGGATCTACACATCTGACCTAAAGAAGAACATTTAGCAAGAAAAGCATTAAGTAAAAGGGGTAAAAACAGAGTGGTCAGAAGCAGCAAAAGTTAGTCTGAGGGTCTAATCATAGGGTCTTCATGTTACATTTAATCATTGTAAAGACTGGAAGATTCTCAAATTTGGTGGAAGTGATACAAGAAGAGTTGCTCGTTAGTTTTTCTTTGCTTTCTTCAGGAAACGACTGCGCAGCCCTTTGTTCCCATTCATAGCGAGCTTCATAGAAAGGCATTGAGGGAACAGAGATTCAATGACCCATCCCTGGGGGGAAAAAACAGAAGCATACCCGATTATAGAAAGTGTTATTGTGCAGAGCGTCATTCTAATGAAAAGAAAATGGCGCATAATTTATCATTTCTCCAAATTCTCAAAATCGGAACATAGATCTATGCAAATTTACACGTGGAAACCCTACTGATGACTAAAATGAAGGCGCCTGTGCCTTTAAAGGGTTATCTCAAAATCTAAAGTTATTCCCTGTCCACAGGGTAGGGGATAATTTTATGACCAATGAGGATCTTACCACTGTGACCCCCACCGGTCCTGAGTAAGGGGGTCCTGTTGCCCCCTCTTCTCCCACCTGTAGTAACTCTGCATTGAATGAAGCAATGGCAGAGCACGTGCAGCAGCAGGTCCATTCATTTCAACTGGGCTAACGGAAAGTGCCAAGCACTTGTACCTGCTATCTCCAGCAGTCCCATTAAAATGAATGCAGCAGCACTGCACCTGTATTGTCATTGCTGCACTCAGTCTCTACCTCACTGCGTGGGGTGCAGTAAGCTCGTAGTGAGGAGGAGGAGGAGGAGGAGGGGAAACATGGGACACCCATTCTCGGGATCAGTGGAGGTCTCTGTGGGGAGACCCCAACCGATCATAAAGTTATCCCCTCTCCTGTGGATAGGAAATAACCCCTTTAAAGGTATATCTGTCAGTATAAAATGGTACAAGACATTGTAGGTGAACAAAGCCCTGAAGAAGGCCCAAGAACACCCTAACTAATGTGCACTATTATATACAGTAATGTCTTACCATGATAGCATGCGGCAGGTAGCCATTGGTCCGGGTCTGTAAGCCAACAGTATTCAGTGCTGACTTCACATAGTCTTCTGGGCTTGGCTTGTCCCACGTTGGTTTGCGGATTTTGCTCATTTTGGTGGCCACATAGAACGGAAGAACACTCTGTAGACAGAAAGAACATACGGCACAGATGTCATCTAGGGAACCCCAGCATTTATTACACAGTGATGTGTCTCTTTTGATACACTTTACAATATGCATCTATTTAACATGAACATCTGATACAGTCCCCAACAATACAAATACATGACTTAAGGCCCATTTAGACACGATTATCGCTCAAAAGATGCCTTTTGAGTGACTTTTGAGCGATAATCGTGTCATTTACATCGCAAGATGATCGCTCAAATGTTGAGCGATCACCTTGCGCTCTGGAGGATGCAGAGAACAAGCGGGGGGCCGCTTGTTCTCTGCATCCAGCTGTTCCCCGCTGGGAGCGCCCGGCTGTGTCCCCGCTTGCCTTCTGCATCCAGCTGTTCCCCCGCTCTGAGCGCCTGGCTGTTATACAGGCGAGCGCTCTGAGCGGAGGATGCAGAAGACAAACGGGGTGTCCCCACTTGTCTTCTGCATCTAGCTGTTTTCTGCATGGAGCGCTCCGTGCGGAGTATAGAGAACACAGCTGCACAGACTCGGACCAATGGTTACCTGCCGCATGCTATCATGGTAAGACATTACTGTATACCATAGTGCGCTCTTCATACTCAGCCTGTCATCAGGGAGCGGGATACAGCTGAAACAATAGTATCAGCTGTATCCCGCTGTGAATCCCTGATAAGACTCATCCTTGTATTTCAGCACGCTGAAAGACAACAATGAGCGATGGTTTAACGAAAACTGCACGAGGTCAGTGCAGTTACACACAACGATTATCGCTCAAAAGATAGCTTGGAGCGATAATCGTTGTGTCTAAATGGGCCTATACTGTGATGAGTGGTAACGAGATGGGGGGGGGGGGGGGGGGGGGAGAGGGAGGGGACATACCTTACCCTTTAAGCTGCTCATATGACTATGCTGCTCTCCAGACAGTCTTAGATTTGCTTTTTTACTGTAAGCTCCTCTATACTTGCAATGGATTATTACCAGTTTTGTAGCTCATTCTATAGCTATACAAATGTTTATTAATATGGTTGATTGCAGTTATAAGCTGTGGCCACAAGATGGCAGCAACAGGCAGCAATATCAGTCAGCAGAACACAGGCGCTGTTTACAGCAGACTGTATATACTGCCCATGGCGCAGCATGCAAAGTATTGTTAGACACACTTCAATAGTAACATAGTATATAAGGTAAAAAAAGATATCTGTCCATGCAGTTCAGCCTATTAACCCCCCAATGTTGATCCAGAGGAAGGCAAAAAAAAAAAACCAATGAGGTAGAAGCCAATTTTCCCCATTTAAGGGAAAAAATTCCTTCCTGACTCCAAGCTGGCAATCGGAAAAGTCCCCGGATCACCGACCCTTCTGAAGGTATTATTAATTATAACATAATATTTAATACTCAAGAAAGACGTCCCGCCCCTCATACTTTTTAAAAAATCAAATTCACCATCACCCTGTCTTCAGGCAGAGAGTTCCATCATCTCACTGCTCTTACAGTAAAGAACCCCCTTCTATGTCAATGTAGAAACCTTCTTTCCTCTAAACGTAGAGTGCGCCCCCTTGTTACAGTCCTGGGTATAAATAGATGATGGAGAGATCTCTGTATTGTCCCCTGATATATTTATACATAGTTATTAGGTCGCCCCTCAGACGTCTTCTTTCTAAACTAAATAATCCCAATTGTGATGACCTCTCTGGGTAGTGTAGTCCGCCCATCCCATTTATTACTTTAGTTGCCGCCTTTCTACCCGCTCAGGCTCTGATATGTCCTTCTTGAGAACTGGTGCCCAAAACTGTCCACAATACTCCATGTGGACACTGCAAGAGGATCTGGATAAGTTGGGGGGCAGAAAAATGGGAAATGAGGTGCAAAACAGACAAATACAAGGTCCTGCAGATGGGCAGAGGACATACATGCCACCACTGCAACCAAATGGGAGACCACCAGGGAACACCGACATGGAAAAGGACCTAGGGGGCTCCAGGTAACTGTGCAACCAGTGTCAGGCAGCTTCTGCCAAGGCAAACAGGATCATGGATCACAAGAGGTCCAGGGGCACATGACCAGGTTAGGCCTCCTGCACACATGCGGGTCGGACCCCACATGCAGGATTCCCGCAGCAGAGTTGAACCTGCTACCCGGCCGGTGACCACTGTGTACCTGTCCGGCGGCATCTTCTGCGCTGTGGATGCGCAGTAGGCGCTGGCGCTCGGCAATAACGCGGACACCCCAATACTTCCGCAGTGCTCACTGTGGAAGTGCCATGGGACGGACGTGCGTAGCCCGCACAAAATCACAGCATGCGTCGATTTCTCCCCCGAGAGCGGAAAATCGCAATCGATATCCACTGGTGGGCAGGAAATCGCGTATTTCCATAGCATGCTATAGGCTGGAATTGCTGCAGAATGCTGCTCCGGATTTCGCAATGCAAATCCGCATGTGTGCAGGAGGCCTACGATGGGAAGTGGGATTGATCCGCCATTAGTGATGTGACAACATCTGGATAAGCGATGTCTACGACATGTGTAGCGGCTCCCAGCGGGGCTTCTGAAGTCGGAGTCTACGGTTATAAAGCGTGCCGATGCGATTGGTGGTAATGCCGCAGACAAGACGCTGATAGTTGTGTAGTCATGAGCCTCGCTGCTGCCAAGAGATGAGCAAACGTACAGGTCGGCGAGGGGCGCTGTTTGATGAGGAGTGGATTCTGAGTCACTGGACATATTTAGCGCCCTGTCACTTTATACCGCAAGTTTATCACGTAACGCTAAAGTATGAAGACCCTCCTGTGGGGAGAAGCCATGTTTAATCAGTAAAAGCATATTTTGTAAGGATGTGCCGCCTCCGTCTGCCACCGCCGCACCATCTCGCAGCCAGTGACAACCAACGTTACCACCGGCCTGATCCACTGTGATAGATGTAGTCTCAAGCTGTGTATCAGCAGGGATGAGGCAGCCATCTTGGAAGATAGTGAGGTGGGGAAACCTCACAATTGGGGGACCAGCTGTGTGATTCATACCCAGAAATATGGCGCAAACACCTTTTATATCTGGAAATTTTGAAAATGTCCATCACAAGCGGTAAACCCCTTTAAAAGGGAACCCGTCACCTCTGAACAGCACCTTAACCCCTTAAGGACCTGGCCTGTTTTGGTGTTGACGACGCAACGATTTTTGGGGGATTTTCATCTCCACTTTTCAAAAGCCATAGCCTTTTTATTTTTCGGCTCGGCCGGATGAGGGCTTGTTTTTTGTGGGGCGAACTGTAGTTTTTATTGGTGCCATTTTTGGGTGCATATAATGTATTATAAAACTTTTATTCATTTTTTAATGATAGCAGGAAGAGAAAACAGATCACTTTTGCTATTGTTTTTGGGGGTGCTTCTCACAGCATTAATCATGCAGCATAAATAACGATACACGTTTTCCGCCGGTCGTTACGATTACAACGATACCAAAATTATTATGCTTTTTTTAGGGTTTTTTAAGTGGCAGCATTCAAAGTCCAATAACTTTGTTATTTTTCCGTGGATAATGACCTGTAGTTTTTAGGGGTACCATTTTGGGGTACATATGGCTTTATTCATCACTTTCACAGTGTTTTTTAGGAGGCAAAATGAAAAAAAATGCATTTCATTTCAGTTTTTTGGTAGTTTTTTTTTACGGTTTTTGCTGTTTAATTTGTTGTACGAGTCGTTATGGATACGACAATACCAAATATGGGGGATTTTAATTAAAAAAAAAAAATTTAACATTTTTTTCTAATAGGAGAAAAAGCACAAATAAAGAGTTTTCTTTAACATTTTTTTTTATTTTGCACTCCCCCCCCCCACACACACACATTTTATGTCCCTGTAGGGGACTTATACAATACCACCTATGATCGCTATGATAAGGCAGTGCAGTACTTCTCTCCTGCAATGCCATATCGCTTATTATAGCGATCATGGGCACTTGCAATGCAGGATGCCTGTATCTGGCGTCCTGTTGCCATGGTAACCTGATGGCCCTCTGCGATTACATAGCGGAGGGTCCAATGATGTCAGAGAGGAAGCGTGCTCCCTCTGTGAACCCTTTACATGCCGCAATCTATATAGATATCTACATAGATCTACATCGCTGTCCCGAGGCACCCCTGCCTGATAGCACGTGATCTCTTTTGACCTCGCGCTATCCCCAGGGGGTAACTGTACATCCTGTTGCATTAAGTACCTCCCTGCCAGGACTTACAGTTACATCCTGTGGCCTTAAGGGGTTAATCTAAGTTATGGTGACAGGCAGCCGGGGGACATATGTTTATACCCACCCCCTCCCAGATCCCGTAGTGGTCTGCCGGCGAGGTCTGTGCGTGGTCTGACAATCTGCCTCTTTTCAGATCGCTGTCCCATCATTTATGCCACGTCTGTAGTATCATTGTATGTGGTGCCGTGTGCCGGGGTGTGGGGGCAGGAATCATATTAGGGTGGATGGTGACATATCTGAATATCTCTGCTAGGAGTGGTGCGAAGAAGGGGGGCGGTGCCAGCGGAAGGGAAAAAGCATAGAATACATTTATATCTATGGACAACCTTCCTCTTGCCTTCTATAAGGACATGATCACACGGGGCGGATTTGCTGTGGAATGTCTGTAGCAGATCTGTAGCTGAAGCAGCAAAACCCACACCGATGGCAATTTCTGGAGGGGTTTTGTACAGATTTTTTGGCACATCTTGTGTGCCAACGTGGGTGAATTCAAAATTTGTTCAAACAAATGAAATTGAGCGATTATCGTCTCGTGTAAATGCAAAAAAAAAAATCATTTACTATTGTTTCACTTCTCATTAATCGCTGACTTTCAGCATAAAAAGCGTCGCTGGATCACAAGATTCTCACTAACTCAGCGCTTCATATAGAAGGATACGTGTACTGTATATTAGATTGTAAGCTCTCAGGATCAGGACATGTACTGCATATTAGATTGTAAGCTCTCAGGATTAGGACATGTACTGTATATTAGATTGTGAGCTCTCAGGATCGGGACATGTACTGTATATTAGATTGTAAGCTCTCAGGATCAGGACATGTACTGTATATTAGATTGTTAGCTCTCAGGATCAGGGCATGTACTGTATATTAGATTGTAAGCTCTCAGGATCGGGACATGTACTGTATATTAGATTGTAGGCTCTCAGGATCGGGACATGTACTGTATATTAGATTGTAGGCTCTCAGGATCGGGACATGTACTGTATATTAGATTGTAGGCTCTCAGGATCGGGACATGTACTGTATATTAGATTGTTAGCTCTCAGGATCAGGGCATGTACTGTATATTAGATTGTAAGCTCTCAGGATCGGGACATGTACTGTATATTAGATTGTAGGCTCTCAGGATCGGGACATGTACTGTATATTAGATTGTAGGCTCTCAGGATCGGGACATGTACTGTATATTAGATTGTAGGCTCTCAGGATCGGGACATGTACTGTATATTAGATTGTTAGCTCTCAGGATCAGGGCATGTACTGTATATTAGATTGTAAGCTCTCAGGATCGGGACATGTACTGTATATTAGATTGTAGGCTCTCAGGATCGGGACATGTACTGTATATTAGATTGTGAGCTCTCAGGATCGGGACATGTACTGTATATTAGATTGTAGGCTCTCAGGATCAGGACATGTACTGTATATTAGATTGTTAGCTCTCAGGATCAGGACATGTACTGTATATTAGATTGTTAGCTCTCAGGATCAGGGCATGTACTGTATATTAGATTGTAGGCTCTCAGGATCGGGACATGTACTGTATATTAGATTGTAGGCTCTCAGGATCAGGACATGTACTGTATATTAGATTGTAGGCTCTCAGGATCGGGACATGTACTGTATATTAGATTGTAGGCTCTCAGGATCGGGACATGTACTGTATATTAGATTGTAGGCTCTCAGGATCAGGACATGTACTGTATATTAGATTGTAGGCTCTCAGGATCGGGACATGTACTGTATATTAGATTGTAGGCTCTCAGGATCGGGACATGTACTGTATATTAGATTGTAGTCTCACAGGATCAGGACATGTACTGTATATTAGATTGTAGGCTCTCAGGATCAGGACATGTACTGTATATTAGATTGTGAGCTCTCAGGATCGGGACATGTACTGTATATTAGATTGTAGGCTCTCAGGATCGGGACATGTACTGTATATTAGATTGTGAGCTCTCAGGATCGGGACATGTACTGTATATTAGATTGTAAGCTCTCAGGATCGGGACATGTACTGTATATTAGATTGTAAGCTCTCAGGATCAGGACATGTACTGTATATTAGATTGTAAGCTCTCAGTGTCAGGACATGTACTGTAAATTAGATTACTAGCTCTCAGGATCGGGACATGTACTGTATATTACTGTATATTACTGTACTTTTGTCTTTCTGTATTCCCCCTGTCTATGTAAGCGCTGCGGAATAGGTTGGCGCTATACAAATAATGATTATTATTATATTACATTGTGAGCCATTAGAGCCAGGGAGTGTACTGTATATTAGGTGAAAAAAACCTCTTAGAAAGAAAAACAGCAGTAGAATGTATGACAACATCACAAGTCACATGATGTCACAGGGCTTATGACATCAAACAGTACATGACATAACTGGCGCAGAATGTGAAAGTTCTACAGCAGAAGCATCTTATGTCAGTTCAGCAGGACAGCCTGGCGAGGACGGATCCAGGTAAGTAGCCGGGGCCTGAGGGTAGAAGGGCAGCTACGGGGCCTGAGGGTGGAAGGGCAGGTAGCCCGAAGCCGGGGCCTGAGGGTGGAAGGGCAGGTAGCCCGAAGCCGGGGCCTGAGGGTGGAAGGGCAGGTTGCCCGAAGCCGGGGCCTGAGGGTGGAAGGGCAGGTTGCCCGAAGCCGGGGCCTGAGGGTGGAAGGGCAGGTTGCCCGAAGCCGGGGCCTGAGGGTGGAAGGGCAGGTTGCCCGAAGCCGGGGCCTGAGGGTGGAAGGGCAGGTTGCCCGAAGCCGGGGCCTGAGGGTGGAAGGGCAGGTTGCCCGAAGCCGGGGCCTGAGGGTGGAAGGGCAGGTTGCCCGAAGCCGGGGCCTGAGGGTGGAAGGGCAGGTTGCCCGAAGCCGGGGCCTGAGGGTGGAAGGGCAGGTTGCCCGAAGCCGGGGCCTGAGGGTGGAAGGGCAGGTTGCCCGAAGCCGGGGCCTGAGGGTGGAAGGGCAGGTTGCCCGAAGCCGGGGCCTGAGGGTGGAAGGGCAGGTTGCCCGAAGCCGGGGCCTGAGGGTGGAAGGGCAGGTTGCCCGAAGCCGGGGCCTGAGGGTGGAAGGGCAGGTTGCCCGAAGCCGGGGCCTGAGGGTGGAAGGGCAGGTTGCCCGAAGCCGGGGCCTGAGGGTGGAAGGGCAGGTTGCCCGAAGCCGGGGCCTGAGGGTGGAAGGGCAGGTTGCCCGAAGCCGGGGCCTGAGGGTGGAAGGGCAGGTTGCCCGAAGCCGGGGCCTGAGGGTGGAAGGGCAGGTTGCCCGAAGCCGGGGCCTGAGGGTGGAAGGGCAGGTTGCCCGAAGCCGGGGCCTGAGGGTGGAAGGGCAGGTTGCCCGAAGCCGGGGCCTGAGGGTGGAAGGGCAGGTTGCCCGAAGCCGGGGCCTGAGGGTGGAAGGGCAGGTTGCCCGAAGCCGGGGCCTGAGGGTGGTAAGGCAGGTATAGGCAGGGTATACTTTCTACTGTATATTTGATTACAGACTCTAAGGAGCAGGCTGTGTTTTTCTATTTCTGCACAGGATTAGCTCTCCTGAGTCTATAATTACATACATATATACAGCAATATGAAGCAGGACAGATTGGATCCAGGGTGACAGCCGATCGCCACATTTGGGGTCAGGAAGGAATTTTTTGCCCCCCCTGAGGTAGAACTCTCCGGGGGGTTTTTCGCCTTCCTCTGGATCTTTGGGTCCGGCGGCTCTCATGTCAGGACATCGATGGACTGCTCAAAAGGACCGCAGCAAGTTCTGTAGTCTCTACCGGTTCTAACCTGAGAGTCACTGCGATCAATGTGTCATTTATTAAAGAGCCGGTAATATTTAATTACAATGTTGCTTATTGCTCTTCCAATAAAACAGAATTCTATAATCTACATGGCGGTGTTTGTCTTTTGTCTGGAGTTCTCCTTACACAGCGACCATGATGGGAGCGATCGCTGCAGCCCAATATTCCAGAAGTATAAATTAATTAAAGTCTAATTTATCCACAAAATTTCTCTTGAGCCCCAACGAGATGGGGGCTAGAACCAGCCAAGATGTCTCCAGTAACCTCCGAGTCCAAGTCTGGAATATCTGCTCCATTAGGGGAGAAAACTCAATTTTTCAGGGAACAGCGGACTGTACCTTAGGCTGCATTCACACGAACGTATATCGGCTCGGTTTTCACGCCAGGAGCAGGAACTGAGCTCCCGCCCCTCTCTGCCTCCTCTCCGCCCCTCTGCACTATTTGCAATGGGGAGAGGCAGAGAGGGGCGGGGCTAATTCGCGGGACTTAGCCCCGTCTCCTTTCATTGCAAATAGTGCAGAGGGGTGGAGAGGAGGCAGAGAGGGAGCGAGAGCTCAGTTCCTGCTCCTGGCTCTTCGATCCTCCCCCCCCCCCCCCCCTGCACAGGAGGATAACGTATATCGGCTCGGCGTGAAAACCGAGCTGATATACATTCATGTGAATCCAGCCTTAAAGAGTCACCCTCATAGGTGCAGGCAAGCACATTGTAGGAGAAGTAGCACCCCTCAACTGTAGCCCCCTCAAACTCTGGTCCGTACCAACCAACTTGTGCTCCAAGCTACTCACTGGGTTATAGTCACTCAAGGTTAACCACCGGCTACACTAGCTAGTTGGCTAAGTAATAGTAATAAAATTGGGGGAGAGCAAGTCTACCGGGAGACAGATGGTTTCTACTTTAAGTCTAGGAAGGGAACCTCCACATAAAATGCAAAGCACTGTCCTGTGAAGAACATGGAAAAACATCTTAGGGACCCAAATCGGAGAATTATAAAAAACAAAGAAATTCAATTTCCAATAGGTTAACCCAGCCTACCAAAGCCAAAGGAAGGGTTGTAGAAAGCAGAGATCTACTTGGTCACCCTTATACCCCAATAAGTTGTCTGGTCTATCCAACGCACTGGCGTTGGCAAAGGGAACAAGGCTGCCACCAAGTTAATTGCCAAAAGAGGAGCTTTATCCCAATTAATCATTATGCCAGAGTAGTGCCCAAAAGCGTAAAAGATGGACGGCGCAGGGGTGAGAGAAGACTCCGGATCCTGCAAAAGGAGAAAGGTGTCATCAGCATACAGTGCAACGCGCTTTTCATAAGTATTCACTTTAAGCCCAACTATTGCTGGCGACGTGCACATCTGGACTGTAAGGAGCTCGATAGCGAGGACAAAAAGGGTTGGAGATGGGGGGGACCCTGCCATGTACCTCTATGCAACGGGAATCCTACAGGGTTAGGACTATTAGTTTTAATACTAGTTACCGGGAAGATCTGAACCCATTTGATGAATACTGGCCCAAATCCAAACGAGTCAGTCATCACCGCCTACACATACCTCCACTCCACCGAACTGAAGGCCTTAGTCTGGTCAAATACAGGAGTTAGTCTCCCACAGTTAAAGTGTTTATGCGCAAGATTACTGAAACGCCTCCTAAGATTCATATCGGTGCCCTTGTCTGGCATGAAACTAGATGGATCAGCAGAATTTCACTAAGAACAGCATTAATACAAATTGCCAAGATTTCAGCTAGAATATTGACGTCAGTATTTAGAAGGGAGAGCCAAAGTCCGCCGGGTGCTTCCCTGGTTTAGGGATCAGAACCACCAGGGCCTCATGCATAGTAGTCGGTAACGGGCCATTCTGCAATATGGAATTGTAGAGTATCAGAAGTCTAGGTGCTAAAAATGTTGTGCTCTTTTTATACCATCCAATGGGGAATCAATCAGTAGTTGGGGAAAGACGCAATGGCATCCACTATTTCCTCCTCGCTGAGTGCGCCATCAAGGTAAGTTACACAACTCCGAGGCAGCATCGGCAATGGAATATCATTAAGGTAGGTCTCCGATTGCTCATCAGAACAGACGAGCCTGGGGGCATGTAAATCAGCATAGAAAGTAGTGATGGCTAATTAATCAAGATGAGATCATCTGCCATAGCAACATCAGCAACCTGAGCAATTACAATAGGGGGCAGTGAGGTGTCCTCTCTGGGTAAGTAAGCCAACAGGTCAACATACATTACAGGGAGTAGAGACGTTTCTTTTTGGTATAGTCGACTAACAGAAATTTATAAACCCGCTGCAGCCCACTAAGAACAGTCCTAGAGAGGGACTTGCTATAAAAGGGTGGTTTCCCTTCTGCGTTGGAACATCTGCTCGGAGTACCTCTGGTAAAAAGCCGGGCAACTGAGTGGAAAGCGAACAAACCCTAGTACAGTCAATGGGGTCCGTTTGGCGCCATGTGGTTCAGTCATTAAGACGGATCCATTCGGCCAGGGAATTCCTCTTTCCTGCTTCCTGAACGAAGTAAGAAAACGGAACCCCCAAGCACAGATGTGAAAGCAGCCTTACTTGCTTCAGCTGCAGACAGCCAAATGGCTTGTAGGGACTTCTGGTACTCAGTTATAGCAGCGGTAAAAGATCCTCTACTAAAGGCCCTAAAGGGATCCCATCCTGAAGAGACAGAGGCTTCACTTACATCCCAATATATAGCCGCCCCTACTCAATATAGTTGTGGACCTCCTGATGGTCTAACCACAGTGGACTCTGCCTCCACGAAGGACAACACTCATGCGTTCCAGGATTAAGTACTAACTGTAGCGGTGACCTCGCTGGATTGCGTGAATATGAATGATAATCGTTCGGTGTAAAAACGGTCAGCAACTGAATGAGGAGCGATAATTCATTCACTTACCGTTTGGCTCATGCAAATTGGCCATCCATCTATGAACTCCCCGTTCACTCTGAACGGAGGTGGGTGGCTGGACGGAAGCCATCTCCGGCGCGCTCCACCGCTGTGGACGATCATTCAGTGAACGATCGTCGCTATTTTTGTTTTGCTTAAGCTTCCATGTAAGAAGACCCTTAATCAGGAGTCTCATGGTTACTGCACTTTATGCGCAACTTGAATCAATTTTAGCGGACTTGTCCGTATATAAAAGTGCATTTTTGGACCACGGGGGGTCCATATTGTACCGTAGCATTATGTCACACACCCCCCACCACCCCATTTTCATTTGAGCGCAGGTAACGTTTATGTGAATTACCTTTTGCAGATTAATAAAAGAAAAAAAAACAATGATAAGGCAGAGATGATAAAAAAAAAAAAATATCTAATTTAGACCAACTAGAAGCCTAAGAGGCGAGGACGTCACACACTCCTATGCTGGAGAACGTGATCTCCTTGTTGCCAAGACATCTGCTGTTGCCATGGAGACCACACAATAACAAGGATCCTCGGCAGCGACGCACTTCACTCACCTGCACGGTGACACCCTTACTCTTGTACTCGGCGTGCAGACCCCGCGAGAAGAAATCCACAAAAGCCTGCATGAAAAGGGAAAAAACGGTGAGAGTCAGCAGGAACCGCTCATGTGAGGACATGGAAAGAGGGAAGTACTACAACTCCCAGGAGGCAGGAGACCAGTCACACCGTAAAGGGGGAGAAAAATTAATTCCCCAAATCGCTAGGGGAGACGCGAGCCTCAAACATGTTTCATGCGTTACTTGCGTATCGAACGCCCCGTAAATAGGACGAAAGACAATAAAGCAATACAGTCCTGAACAAGCCGCGACGGCCAATGCAGGGAAATCCTGTTTGCCCCGGGTGCGGCGCCACCAACGCGGAGGCAGGATTAGAGGAGGGAAAAAAAAAAAAAGAATCAACCCTTTATCTGCCCATGTAACTGCAAAGGGCATCCGGGATTACAGACCCGCCTCTCCCTCCATACTGCCCTCATTGTAAGGTCTTTTACATTGTATTTGGGAAAAAAGGGTATTCTGGTAAGGCTCCTCCTAGACAACCCCCCACCTCGGGGGCAGGCTCCTCCTAGACAACCTCCCCACCTCGGAGGCAGGCTCCTCCTAGACAACCCCCCCACATCGGGGGCAGGCTCCTCCTAGACAACCCCCCCACCTCGGGGGCAGGCTCCTCCTAGACAACCCCCATCCCAGGGGCAGGCTCCTCCTAGACAACCGCCCATCCCGGGGGCAGGCTCCTCCTAGACAACCGCCCATCCCGGGGGCAGGCTCCTCCTAGACAAAGCCCCCGCCCCATGGCAAGCTACACTCTGATGAACTCTTTCCCATGGCAAGCTACGCCCTGATAAAACTATGACCTGTAAAAGGTGTAGAAGTGTCCCCACAAACTCTTCCCTGTTGGCAACTCCTGTATGTGGTTTCTACCTACCTTAGTAGCAGAATACACAGTAAGCAGCGGTATGGGGTACATGGCACTGGCAGAGGAGATATTCAGGATCACACCCTTGGACCTGAAATGCACAACAAGTGACTTCCATTAATCAGTCATCTGATAATTCAGAAATACTGATAATCAGACACAAACTGTAAGATAATCTTGAATTTCACAAACCCAAATGCTGGTTTTACCATTTTATGTTGGGATTTTCTTTCTCAGAAACGTGTAAACTTCTTGGACTGTCCAATAATTTGGAATGTCTGATAATTCAGCACCCATCAGATCCCATTAATGTTGCATTACCGTACTATATACCATATATTCATATACAATATAATTACTAATCTAATGACACAAGTTTAAAGCTGCCCCTGCATATCAGATGTAGATTGGTTGCACTTGCACATTTTGGTGGGAGCGGACACCCATGTTATATGTATAGGGGGACACCCAACTACCCCGATAGCAGATACAGCAACAAGAAAGGGCAGGGGGAGCAGTGTAACACAGAAATAGCCAAAGCAACTCTACAGTGAGAGGAGCCCATCAAACAGCCCTTCATATCTCAGCTTCCTACATCCCTGTGAGAATTACATGAGAAAAGGGGGGATTATTTGCAGTCTCGGCAGTTGGAGTTGTGTTTCCGTTGTTAGAACATGCTCATGTCTTCAGTGACGAGGATCAGCTCATAGACAGATCAGCTTACATAGAAGTTGATGAAGATGGGATGGGGGAGGAAGAGGAGGCAGAGAGAAGAACAGACACACACATGCTGCTGTAGGTAATAGTAAATGATGTACCATCTCTGATAGCTACGGAAATCATATCTGTAGTGCTTTGTACTGCTGTATAATGTCCTCCGTGATGCTGTTACTTATGTGGTTGTGCTACAAAGATGGAGAAAAAGAGATCCTGCTCTCACATGCAGCGTATCGGAGCTATCATAGCAGCAGTCTACAGCCAGAAGCTCAGAGAAGGAGAAGAGATCCTGCTTCCCTGTATGTACAGTGCATGGAGACATCATAGCAGCTAGTCTACACCCACCAGCTCAGAGAGATAGAATAGATCTTACTCATCTATGTGTGCAGTGCATAGGAGACATCATAGCAGCTAGTCTACACCCACCAGCTCAAGGACAACTGAGAATTCGATATGGAGACTGCATGCAGGAAAACCCATTTCTTTTTTAATTTCCTTTTGATTGTTCATGTCGTTATTATACATCCATCCAGAATGAAACTTTTTGGCCCAAGTTGCTATCCATAGCTCACTGTGACATCACATGCAGCTTGAAGGAACACTTACATTTTTCTTTCACTCGCACACATTGAAAACATCACTGTCTTGGACTTCACGCTTCTGTATGTAGCAATATCTCCTAGTGGAAACTTGAGATGGATGTTTAACGGCACTGACCACCAGAAGAAAAGAACTCTACAGCTGGTCGGCCGAATCTCACTAGCGGACCCCATTTCTGATGCACAGATGGAGGTGGAATGCAGATAACAGCTAAGACAGGTCCGATAATAACCTTGGTTTTTGCGTGGCCCTGGCCTATAAGACATGACACTACTCACCTGTCTTGTGGGAATATACAGGAAGAGCGCAGGTACATTTTTTACTTTCTCGCTTTGTACTTCTGTAAGTGCTGCCTGCTGTGACACCTACTCCTTGTTTTACGATACGGCAATCAGGGCAAGAATACTTTTACTTGTTGCAGAAAACTCACACTGATTCCTTGAGTGACCGGTTCCCTTCAATCTCCGTCTGCTTACGAGTAGCACAGACACATGGCATCTAAGCACACAAACTCTTCGGCCAATCACTGGCCTAACCACCCTGAGGTGGGCATAGGACCAAGCTACTTGGATGTGGACACAGACCAGAGGGGGCCGGAGCTGTAATTTATACAAGCCTTATAACAATAATTGGAAGTTGACAACCAAGCCAGAATCCATACGCAGACAGCCGTTTCAGGTTTTTGCCCTTCATCCGTGTGCAGCAGGTTTCATTGTTAGGCTTGTATAAAGAGTCTAACATTGGCTTGCAGGAATGCTGCCTTCCAATAGGTGGATCTGCAGAGGTACTGTTCTATCTTCCTTATTTGCACATACCCAGAGTACCATGAATGGCCTTATATGTGTCCTCCCACACCTTCTAGGTGCTCTCCCTAAGGAGAAAATACGCTTCCCAACTCACGTCCCAGGCCTCTCACCAGCCAAGCCAGAAACCTACTGAACACTGATGAGAGGCGAACACCCCGAAACAGCTGTCTCTGTATGGATTCTGGCTTGGTTTTCAATTCCCAATCATTGTTCTAAAGCTTGTATAAAGAGTCTGACATTGGCTTGCAGGAATGCAGCCTTACAATAGGTGGCGCTGCAGAGATATTGTTCCATCTTTCTTACTTACATTCAGACTAAGTACACCCTAGCCATAACTGCGAATTGTGCCCAAGAGACTCGGGTGCAACTCGCGTTGGACAGCACACAGACACCTGTCTATGGGTTGCATATTCAGTTTACCAGTCGCTGAACGAATTGTTGGAAGCATTTACAGAGGCTGAATTATCATTCACCCACTTGGTAGGGGCGTTTCCTGTTGTTTGTCGGCTTGTATTAGTCATTTCCACACTCCTCCCACTAATGGTCATGGATTCACCTGTTCACTGCCACCCGCCAGCTTTGCATGATGCAAACACACAAGTACGACCGAGGAATCTTCGACTGAACACTCGCTATGACTCTCTGGTGTATTCATGAATGAACTGATGTACTGAAGAGACCGCAGCAGCGAAAAAACCAACGAACGCACCAGCGAGTATTCAGTCGACTATCCTCTGCACATTTATGAGCGTCATGAAGAATTCCTTGCGGGAAAAAACATCAGGAGCCAATCAGTGGTTTGTGGGAGGTGCATGCTGATCAACTAAACGCCTCCCGCCAAGTTGGTGCTTCAATCGATTTCTACTCAGTTGATGAATTGTTTCGTTAAACACAACTAACGACAAACTAACAACTAGGGAGTGAATTATCGCTCAGTGCCCTGTTGGGGGTCACGTGTAAACAGGACGAATATTGCTTAAAATTCGCTCTTTCTAGCTATTACTTTGACAGTAATCGCCTCGTGTAAAAGGTACCTCAAATCAGACGCAATCCATCAAATAAGCGGAGGTGCGACTCATTCTGGTCCGGGCTGTCTGCCATTTCATCCTCACAAACCTTTCCTTTTGTCTAATGATTGACATCTACAGCTCCAGTGATAATACAAGGGGAGGGTCTGAGGAGGACTAAGCGGCAGACCGCCCACTATACGGCAGACCACCCATCAGACGGCAGACCGCCCATCAGACGGCAGACCGCCCATCAGACGGCAGACCGCCCATCAGACGGCAGACCGCCCATCAGATAGATTGCAGCTGACTTACATAGAATGCAGGGAGCTGGTAAAGCCATAATCATCCAGACGGCTGCAGGCGCAGAAAAATGGGAGATGCGATTGTGCGCATGACCATAGCGCCGATATACGCTGGCAGTGATTCATCAGCTGTCTTCCAGGGACAGACTTCCTTTAACTACTTTAGGGCCAGAGATTTATCTTTTTTATTTCATTTCTTTTGTTTTTGCCTCCTAAAAGCCATGACTTTTACATTTTCCCACTGACTTGGCTATATGAGGGCTTGTTTTTTTTTTTTTTACGGGACGAGTTGTAGTTTTCAATAGCACTATTTAATATGCTGAAGATATATGGAAACATTTTTACAAGTTTTTCATTGGGCGGAAATGGGAGAAAAACATGCTATTGCTCCATTTTTGTTAGGTTTAGTTTTTACCACACTCCCAGTACAAATGACATATGAACTTTGGGGGAGCCCAAGATGTCAGCCAGTGTAACCCACTGGGGAGATACAGGGCAATCCACTGCTTTGCCAGTAGGGGGGGGGGGGGGGTCGCACTCCTGTATAGTGTGGCACACCTACCTGTGGTTGACGTCTTTGGTATCCGTTCACATGTGCAGACTGTGGTTGTTTGCAGTCGCTCCTCCCCAATCTGGGCTGGGTTGAGTGGGCGGCTGCACGATTAGTCTGCATTGAACAAGTAGCTCCTCCATATCATAGTATGGCTGGATGGACATATGGCTTTCTTCGGTCTTACATACTAGGATACTATGAAAGACCGCTTTCTGTTACCATTGCATGGCGGTACTGGGAGCCTTCAGTTGGCTCCAGGTTGCAATGTTATCCCATCGGCACCCCTGATCGTTTTGTGGGATGTGCTGATGGGGTAGGAGGTAGGGGTAGGGGTCCCTTCCACTCCCGCTAACCATTTAGACATGCGATTAGTTTTGACCGCGGCATCTAAACCGTTAACTGTTGTGATCAGAAACAATAGTTGCCGGGTATGGAGCGAACTCTACTCCTGAGCCCGCTCCATATACCTTTCAGTACTGCAGAACATTTATATGCAGACGGCGGTCCTGAAGTGGTTAATAGTCTAATGCAACAATTATCGCAAAAAGAGACCGGGAACATGATAAAGCACTTCCTACTAACAGGTCTTTCATTGCAAATGCAATATTGTGAGCAGTTATCAATTGCAGGGTGGTCCAACTGGTCTCCGATTGTTCTTAGGCGCTCGGCACGGGGAGGGGGATACAAAGTGGTCTACAGCTCTCAGCCCTCGACCGCTTTCCTCTTCTTCACCAGGATGGTGAAAGATAAGAAAAAAAAGAATTGAGCATTCCCCAATGACAAAACGGTGAAGGTCATCGCCCTCTGTAACCACACAGATGCCAGTGTAGCCGATGCCCGCCTGGCTAGCTCACCGGGTATTGTATTGCTGTTTTGTTTACATGCTGCCATCTCCATCATGGCTGAAATGCTGCAGCCTGACGGCAGGTAATCCCAAAAGATCCACCCACTCCCCTTCTCTGTAATTCCCCCCTAAGAATAGAAAGCTGTTGAGACTATTGATGACTCAGAGCTCTCCATCTCTTCTCTCTCTTAGGTTTTTTTAATTCTGTTCTAAAAAGAAAATCACCAGAAGAGCGTTGAGGAGAGCTGAAGGATTCCACGCTGCCGGTGACTCACCCTCCGTCCTCGTGAGTCACCTCCAATCGCTCCATCCTTACCAACATGGAGGCCGAACGCATTAGTCACCAGAATGAATTTTTCAAAGAAAAGGATTCTCCCCTATAAATAATAATGAGGTCCTGTCTGGGCGCTGTTTATTTGCCAGTCTGACTCACCTCTCCAGCATCCCGGGCAACACCAGTCGTGTCATCTACAAGAGACCAGCAGAGAATAACCATCAGGAGAGACGTGATAGGGGTAGCAAGAGGGAGACGGCAGAAAAAACAATAGACTTGTGTCTCATCCCCAGAATGTAATATATATAGTGACAGAATAGTGAATGCAGCTCTGGAGTATAATGCAAGATGTAACTCAGGATCAGTACAGGATAAGTAATGTATGTACACAGTGACTCCACCAGCAGAATAGTGAGTGCAGCTCTGGAGTATAATACAGGATGTAACTCAGGGTCAGTACAGGATAAGTAATGTATGTACACAGTGACTCCACCAGCAGAATAGTGAGTGCAGCTCTGCAGTATAATACAGGATGTAACTCAGGATCAGTACAGGATAAGTAATGTATGTACACAGTGACTCCACCAGCAGAATAATGAGTGCAGCTCTGGAGTATAATACAGGATGTAACTCAGGATCAGTACAGGATAAGTAATGTATGTACACAGTGACTCCACCAGCAGAATAGTGAGTACAGCTCTGGGGTATAATACAGGATGTAACTCAGGATCAGTACAGGATAAGTCATGTATGTACACAGTGACTCCACCAGCAGAATAGTGAGTGCAGCTCTGGAGTATAATACAGGATATAACGCAGGATCAGTACTGGATAAGTTATGTATGTACACAGTGACTCCACCAGCAGAGTAGTGAGTGCAGCTCTGGAGTATAATGCAGGATGTAACGCAGGATCAGTACATGATAAGTAATGTATGTACACAGTGACTCCACCAGCAGAATAGTGAGTGCAGCTCTGCAGTATAATACAGGATGTAACTCAGGATCAGTACAGGATAAGTAGTGTATGCACACAGCGACTCCACCAGCAGAATAGTGAGTGCAGCTCTGGAGTACAATACAGGATGTAACTCAGGAGCAGTACAGGATAAGTAATGTATGTACACAGTGATTCCATAAACAAACAGTCTTCAGTACAAAGATAAAGGGGTTGTACAAGATGCGGTAAATATGGCAGTCTTTTTCAAGAAACTATGCTACAACCGTCCATAGCTTGTGTGATACTACAACTACGCTCCATTCACTTCAGTGGACCTGATCCACAATACCAGACAACCGATGCACAGGTGTAGCGCCGTTTCTGGAAGAATGCAGCCATGTGTAACACATTCTCTACAACCCTTTTCGCTTTGTACTGAAGACTGTTTTTTCACCTTACAAAAGTTCAAAAAAGTCTTATATAATTTTCTACAATTATCTGATAACCCGAAAAAGCGGATAATCTGTTACCAGGTCCCATGGACGCCGGATGAAAAGTATTTTATAGTCCCATAAAATGCCCTTGGAAATACTGGCCATGGTAAAGTATCACTCCAGGGCATCTCTGCAAACAACCAGCATTGCCTAAAGGTGCAGCAGATTGTAACCCTCTGCATCACATCCTCACCCTTTTCTTTGCTCCCCCGAACACTACTGAAGAGGTCCTACGTGACACTATGTTGCAACCCCTGCATATTAGCAGCATTCCAGGGAGCAGCTTGGTAGATACAGATGTAGCAAATGTTAACGTGACATTTAAAGGGGTATACATTTTTGTTTATAACAGCTGAGCAAGTAACTAAAGAACAGATACTTACCTCTCTCCTCCGCCCGTTTAATCTCCCGCACTCAACACTACCCGGAAGTCAGGTGACCAACTGTGGCCAACCATAGGCTGCAATATCCTGTCCCGGACTCCTGACATCATAGCGCCCAGGATGTTGACTGATAATGCCAAGAGAACGGTAGGTGACAAGGCAGCCTCAGATTGGCCACAGCAGTCACCTGACTTCCAGCGAGCGCCGACGGACGGAGATTCACTGGAGCCGCTCTGTAGCTTCCAGGGGAAGGAAGAGAGGTAAGCATCAACTCTTGTCATTTTATAGCATCAAAAAAATTATACCTGTACGACCCCTTTAAGGCAACGACAAGGTACTATAATTGGGTTATCACAATGCGCCAATCATGTTGACGATTGCTGCATCTGTACATTTGCTTTTACTGCACTGATCCGACATGCAAGGGGGAAAAAAAAAGTGGATCTGAAACGTATCGAAGCCGAGGTTCTCTTATTGTAATCAGATCTTTAAATCTGCACTACGGCTATTAGTTCCACGTCCTTCGTCTAATAACGGGTAATCCAACTGATGTCAATGAGACGGCGGCTAAAGCTCACGCATCTCCACACTGGAACGTCACTGGCATCGAGGAAAAACAGAGAATATACATTTACAATTCCCTGCATCAAATACAGCAAAACGCAGCAATGCCGAGTATTCCCTGGCATGATGCATGCAAAGAGGCGTAAAATTGGAAGGAAAAAAAAAAAGGTATTAAAAAAAAAAAACAAAAACAGAAAAAAAGTACAAAAAAATTAATAAAAAAAAGCAGTTTTTTTTTCAGCCAAAAAAAGGGAGGGTGGATTGAAAATGTATGAGAGGCAGCCTGGGATCGGTGCTGGAGCCAGACGTGGAGACGATGGGAGGGAAGTGGGTGAGATGCACTGTGTGGGCGGAAGTTGTGTGGGTGAATGCTTGCTGCGTAGGCGTCTGTTTCAGACATTCCCCTGAACAACACCAACTAACAAGGATGTCTTCCTCAAGTAATAGGGAGAGCGGGGATTAGGAAACGATTTTCACGAAGCGCCGGAATAACGAAAAGCACAAAAACAGAGAGAAAATAAAAAAAGTCTGAATAAAATACGATAAAAAGAGTGAAGGTTGGGGAAATCGCTTTCTTAGAAAACAGTTTGGACTGTGAAACGGTATGATGGCAAAACACGGGACGGAGGCAGATGGTTCAGGGAAGAAAGGGGAAGGAGAGAGGAGAAAACACAGATTGAAGTCTTAGATCAGCGAAGCGCGCAGTCTGTTACTTCTAAAAAGTTTGGCGACAACCCTGGTCCATATGGCAAAAACACATAAGAGGTTCCCAAAAACATCCCCTCCGCTGAGAAAACGCAAGCTCGGCGGTCTTACATCACACGGGCTGTTTGCCATCTCCGTGTATAAAGAATGTGTGACCATCGTACAGCCCCTTGCCTCCGGGGGAAGATGACGAGCCCTAAAGGGTGCGTTCGCACGTCGCTGATTCGCTGCAGATTTTGGGGCAGATCTGCAGCAGGTTTCACCCCTCAAGTTTGAATTCAATTGAAAGGGTGAAATCTGCTGCAAATCAGCATTATGTGAACGCACCCTTAAAGAGCATTTCCCCTTTAAAACCGGACGTCGCTATCCGAAGAAGCAGAGCAGGGGACAGACAATATTTCAAATTTACGCAAGGTCTTAGAAAAGACTTATTTCCCAACATAAGCGCAGGAAAAGGTTTTCCCGAAGTCCTTGTGTCGTGCATTTTGTTAAAAAGTCCACTATTATTTGTGCGCCCTGGAAAGCTGGGTGACTACCAATATCCTATATATTTCGTCGCCGCTGCCACGGGAGTCCTCACACAGCTTTTCCAGATGACTAAATGCCAAATCTACTTAGTTATGAGGCGATACAGGAGATGCCTCTCAGGGGCCTGGGAAAGCTGGGTGTTTTTTCCCAAAGCAGCTGTATTGCATTAATACTGGTTGGCACGCTGCTTTCCCAGAAACGGATACAACTACGAAATGTATGAATAATCAACAATTTGCCTCTGCTGGTCGGAAGGGAAACCCCCGAGCACGGATTCCTCATTTATGGAGGACACATCCATCAATGTGTTTAACAGCCCCGACACAAGAGGAGTGCGAGAGATATAGTACAATCAGCATAGAATCACGTGACAAGCTTCCATGGATCAGCTTCAGTGCTAATCCACATTAGATGGGAGAAACCAGCGATTTGATCGATTCTAACGAGGCCGGGTCATCGATGCTAGACTAGCCGGGGCCGGGATGTCTCTGCCAACACCATACGGTTTTCTTATGCAGCGGGGTGAAGAGTATACAGAGAAGGCCTTGATCGAGAAAATCATCCAGCAAAAGGGGATTCAAAAAAACTGTCCCAAAAGGGGTCAGAGGAGGATGTCAGGATTCCCCTGACGAACAGGAGCTGCACAAGTCACGAAAACTTCAGTTGAATACAGGTCTAGTGCCCCAACTAATGTGTCCAAATGCACAACTTGTAGTTCCTCGGCACGGACGGGCTAGAACAAGAGTTACGGCACCATTGCCGTCTAAAGAGAAACAAACAGGGGAGACTCCAGGGGGCAAAGTGGTGCAAAAATTATACCATTGAGCAGCGGAAAAACATCACCTGTCAGATGGATCCAGATTTCTGTTGCCCCGTGCTGATGGGAGGTCAGAATTTGGTGCAAGCAGCATGAATCAATGGACCATTACTGTCAGGCTGGTGGAGTAACTGTGTGGGGCGTTTTCTTGGCAGCTCGGGTCCTTTAATTCACGTAGATGGAGGTCATGACGAATTGGTGCGGTACTGAAAGCCAAAGAAGGCCCAACGTGCTACTAGATGGGGATCTCTAATAAAGTGGACATTCGGCATTAAGATGGCCATTTCAAACGCTTGCCTTAATCTAATTGTAGCTGGCATGAGGCATCCAATGTATGCAGAGGGGCACGCCTCGCTGTACGTTAGGCGCATCTCGGCATCGCCAACCGTCTACATAGAAATCTACGGCAGTGAGGAGTTGAGTAAATTCTTGGTATAACGTACCCCAGTTTCACATGTTGGGCCCGGGTGCTCCCCACAATGCAGACCCATTTTTGGGCTGATGTACATAGCAAGAAATTGAACATTTTTGCACAAGTAAGGCTCGCGCCAAACTTTGTGATTTTTCTACTCCTTTTTTCTTTTCACAAATCTCTCCTTAAGCGGTTTGGACGCATTTCGTATTCAGCGCTCTCCAACCTGTTGCATGCTGTGGCAGCCATGGGTACGGTATATGGACACCGCCTCTATAAGGAGGGCGAAGATCATAGACTGAAGACTTTTCCTACCTTACAGACGGACGTGATGTTTACGGTGATCAGCTTGTCAAGAGTCTGAAAAAAACAAGGTACAATGAGAAAAACAAATCCGCGCCGAGAACAAACAATGAAGTTACTTCATGGGTCTTCACCTCCGGACATGTGACAGGAGTTGCGCAAAGTTATAAAGTTATTACCCATCCCCAAGATCGGGGTTCGACCGCTGGGACTTTCACCGATCCCGAGAACGGAGGTCCAGTGGGTCCCTGAGTGAACGGAGCAGAGGGCCAGCAAGTGCGCTGCTGCTGCTCCTCCATTTACATCAATGACCACGACGGAGATTACCCAAGTGCTTGAACTCTAATCTCCGCTGCGGTCATTGAAGTGGAGCGTCCGCGGGACCTCTGCTCCGTTCACTCAGGGACCGACCGGACCCGGTTATCTTTGTTTTCATGGTGCGGCCACAAATATGTATACAACTGGAAGAGTCTTTAGAAGCAGTACTTGCCCTGACCGGCTTCTTCTCTAGTGCCCTTCCTGCAATATGATAAATAGTTGTCTAGGGCCGTTTTTAGCTCATTAGCCATTAGACTGCAGTCACCTCATATCAGACACTGCCATTAACTTGCAAATTTAGCTTGGCTTAAAGGGGTTACACCATCATCTATCCATAAAATAGGTGATAAGTCTGATCAGTGAGGGTCTCACTGCTGAGGTCACCATCGATCTCAAGAACAGGGGTCCCGTGTCCCCCTCTACTGATCATTGCAGGCTGCACCCACCCACAGTGATGTGGAGACTTAATGAGGCAGTAGTCGTCCATGCCCAACGCCACTCTATTCATTTCAATGGGTCTTATAGAAATAGCCGGGTACAAGCGCTTTGATATCTCTGGCCTTCTCACTGAAGATGAATGGAGCCGCACTGCGCATATGCAACCTCCACTTCATTCACTCTCCTATAGCGAGAGGTGCAGTGAGCCCGCAGTGAGGAGGGGAGTAAAGGCTCATTTACATACAAAGACAATCTTTCAAACAATTGAAAGATTGATAGTTTCAGCGATCATTTTGCATAAAGTACTAATGGGCACTAATGCCCATTAGCACTTTATCAGCTTCGTTTGAATGTAAAGAAGCCTCTGGAAGCTGCTTGCGGAGAACAGCAGGTGGTCTGTTCTCTGCACACAGCTCCTCTGTTCTCGCATAGGGTTGTCAGCTGAATAAAATGTAATCAGCTGCTCCGTGCAGAACACAGCCTGCAGTCCCTGTTATCTTCTCTCCAGCTGAGCCACGGATTTTATGCTCACCTAAAAATCATTGTTCAGCTGAAGAGTGAAAGATGGAAGCATTTACACACAACGATTATCTCTCAAAAGCCATCGTTTGAGCGAATCTTGAGCAATAATTGTTGCGTGTAAATGGGGTTTAAGACACGGGATTCCTGTTCTCGTGATTGTGGAAATTTCAGCAGCGAGACCCCCACAAATCCGACTTTTATCACCCACCCTTTAGCCCATCTGTTTATGAAAGTCAGTTTTTGGATAACCTCTTTAAGAACAACTTATTTTAATGGAGAAGATAAGTGGCTGTCAGACACCGCTTATCTCAGGATGATCCACTATCTACTAGATTATTCTGATTGCAGGAGATGGGGGGGGGGGGGGTAGTCTTGCAGTTTCCAACAAACTCATTAAGTCAATGGGACAAGGCCATCTCTATTCTTTAGGTAGTCATCTGCTGACTACAGGGTAACCTGAAGTCCGCTAAAGGGGATCCAGCAACAGACGGCTGTCCAATCGTTAGCCTGGAGAGCAGCGGCATACATTTCTAATCCCTACAGCTGTCAGGGATACCAGCAAATAGAAATATGAGAAAAGTGCTAGAAAAGCCATTCCCCAAAATACACCAAAAAAATAAAAATGTGTTGTTGGAAAGTTGAGCTAAATAAATTATCTGGTGGACGAGCAGTCAGCTGTAAGTAGTATAGGGGAAGTAGAAGGCACGAAATACTGAATGTTACACCTACGTAGATATCTGCAGAGTCCGTCTAGGCCTCGTTCACATCCGCCTCAGAGGTCTCATTTAGAGCGTCCGTCATAGATTCTAAATTACCGGAAAAAATAGCGCCACGCGCAGCACTACTTTACTGATAAAGTACCAAACAAAAATGGAAGGAAGACGAACCCAGTATAGTAAACGGGGTCCGTGACCGCTGTGCGTGAAATATCAATGGGGGTCTGTCACCGCTGTGCATAAAAGATCAATGGGTGCATTAAAAAAACACTGGCTTGGACTCGCAGGATGCATCACAGTGCATTCATCGTCCACATGCTGATAGATAGGATCTCATTGACCCGATGCAAGATCAGCCGCTTCTCTGGGACGCCAATATAAAGGTGTGTCATAATAGTAATCAGTAACTTAGGCCTCATGTCCACGGCAAAACTGAATTGCGGAATCTCCACAGGTCACCCGCACGGACGATGCGTAGATCAATATGGCCACAGAACCATTGGACATCTGCAGGTAATTAAATACCGACGGATGTCATTTTATAGCGTGCAGATCACACACGCGAGGGAAAAAAAAAAAAAAATCACAACATGCTTCATTTTTTGCGGATTCCTGCACGTACGGCTTCCATTGAAGGCCTTCTGCACACGGGCGGGTCAGGCCCCGGATGCGGTATTCCTGTAGCAGAGTTCGACCAGATGCCTGGCTGGTGACTCCAGCTTACCTCTCCGCTGTCTTCCCTTTCTGCTGTGAATGGGCCGCCGCACATGCGCAGTACAGAGGACGCCGGGCCATTGCTATGGAGATGGTCATGGGAGCCGCGTCATTCTGCAATGATTGTAGAATGGCTGCGGGACGGACTGCTTCGATTGCCTTAAATGGAAGCCGGCCGTGCATAGCCTGCACACAATTGTAGCATGATGTGATTTCTCCCCCGTGAGTGGAAAATCACAATCAATTTCCGCTTGTAGGCAGGAAATCGCGTTTTGCCATAAATGCATATTTCGCAATGCAAACCCACCCGTGTGCAGGAGGCCAAATTCCATGAAAGCCATCCGATCTGTGGTACACCCGCAGCTGACACTGCGGATGTGCCACGGATCCGCGGGAAAGCAGGAGATTTGAAAAGAAAAACATTGCGCATGCGTGCGGCACGCCGCAGTGCAGAAGAGAAGAAGATCCGCAGAGAAGACCCACGCCGCATCTGGACAGGTGAGAAAATGTTCATGGCTGCGGGCACAGGTGAAATTCGCTGCGGGATTCTACACTTGGAATCCGCGCGTGCCGTGGACATGAGACCGAAGTCATGGCACAGGAACGTGACAGAGCTGGGTGATGTCCCCCACGTGCCATGGAAATCCGTGTCTCTTCAGAGTCCCGTGCACACGCTCTTCAATAGACTTCTAGAGGAGAGTGCACGCACGGGACTTTCATGCTGACTTCAGACTCTTTTCAGAGGAGTGGGCGATTATAAAAAATACCTGACCCAACTCATGTCGTGTCCACTAATCGCAACATAACCGTTGGCGCTGGGGGAACGTGACGAGGTCTCTTTAACCGATTCAGCGTGGGTGGAGGGAGCAAAAGAAACTTATATCCGGCAGTGGGAGAGAGCAACTAGCGCAGAACAGGGCTGGGACATGACGACATCATTTGGGCCATCTAACAGAGAAAAAACAAACAGATGACACTTGTGCGCAAAAAAGGCAAAACACACGAAAATCTATCTATTTTTCACGATCACAATCACACTCCCCTATGTGGATGAGGCCAAAGGGAGCGTTCCTACAGCGCTTATCACTATGCTGTGGGGCTTCCATCACAGGAGCCAAACACAGAATCCTGATGAACATGGTGTCCATTAACGAGGGTTCTGTTCATCTCTGCTGTATTTGGTGTAAAGAATAGTCACCGATGTTATTTTATACTCCAAATATAACGGAAACGCTGTCAAATGGGCACCAAACTGATGTCCCCTTCATGAATGGCAATGAATGGTTCCACTTCGCAGAGGTAGCGACCGCGGCGGAGAATCACGGAGCGTTTACCATTGTTTTCAATGGATAAACCTTGCATCGCACACCGTGCAACGCTGTGCCGGCCCCATTAAAAACACCCACAGATAGGGCATGCTGTGATCTTTTCCCGCACCACTCGTGTATGACCGCAGTCGGTTCATATTCGTGCGTCTCACAACGCACCAATCTGGAGCGATTTTCTCGGTTGTGTAGAAACAGCCTAAGTGATGCAAACTGCAGCCGGCACATCCGGTTTTCTGCCAAATGCATTAAACGAATCCGCAAAGAACAGATGATCGTTTCCGTCCGCTTCGGTTAGACAGCCGTTATGATCAGTTTTTTACGGATCTTTTTTATTTTATTTTTTTTTTATGCAGCTTTATTGACACAAGCGAGTGCAATCTGTGAAAAACGGACTGATTGTTTGGTGCGAATTTCATGCATTTTTGCTTTTTCACACGCAAGTGTCATCCGTTTTTCCATGCGGTAAGAAAAAAAGTAAAAGTGGTTCGCATATATTCCTAATGCTCTGCTTTTTTATGTTTCCCCTAGTTAAATGAGCTAAAAGCAGATCGCACTCACATCCTGCGACAACAATCCGTTTGAACTCATCGACTGACTTGAATGAGCGACTGTTGTCCATACATCAGACCGACATCCGGTAGGACATGGTGCTTGTTCTTTTTGTAACTCTGACTATCCATGCGAGTAAAAAACGCTCGCGCCTGGATTTAAGAAACCAGACCGTAGTCGCACAGAAAACCGCCGCGGTGAATAACCCGTTACATTAGTGGTCGTATTAAACGGATCCGGTAAACGGAGGAATAACCAGATGGCTTCCGTTTGTGTCCATTCCCCATTGACAGCAAAACTATAAAAATCAGATAAGGATGGAAAGCGCCGCTCCCTTCGGTTTCCATTATTTTGTATGGAAGAAAAATTCCTGAAGGTCAGTCTTTTTTTTTCTGTCAACAAGATGGAAACCGAGCAAAACGGAGGCGAATGGAGAAGAAAAGACCTATTTAAATCAAAGGGGATTCTGTAGGATGCAGTTTTTTTCCTGCACATTAGGCGAAACGGAAAAACTGAACGCCAGTGTGAGCAAAGCCAAAAAACGATTTTTTCCTCTGGGTTTCTAATGTGTCTGCAGCATGCAGTACTCACGTTATCCAAGTCGGGAATATCAAGAAAATACTCCGGATACTCGTAAGCGATCCCCACGTTGTTCACTGAAAGAAAAGAAATGTTACTTAATAGGGATATTCCCATTTATACAGCGCAGAACATCGCAGGCGCGTGCCGTCCCTGTGTGATTGGTGGGGTCTGTCCTCTGGGACCGCAGCGCCAAGTCTGCACCGCGTAAACAGTATGTCACAGCGTAGAGCCTGTCATTGGGGTACGCAGGGAGTCGGAAGAGCGGAGGGTAGCAACATAGTATATCAGGCTGAAAACAGACATATGTCCATCCAGTTCAGCCTATTACCCCCCAATGTTGATCCAGTGGAAGGCACAAAACCCCAATGGAGGTAGAAGCCAATTTTCCTCATTTAGGAGAAAAAAAACATTCCGGGGCCACAAGCCGCCTTGTATCCCCCGCACTGCCAGCTGCAGCTAGGATCTGAACATTTTTTAATTAATTGCCTTTAACCCCCAAAATCTTCTGATGTTCCTGAATTTAAAGCGATTTTCCAGTTTCAGGGAAAAAAGAAACTCTGTCCTGGGACTGGAAGGCGCAAGAGGTATATGATATGTACTTGATCTTCTTGGCCGTCCCTCCATTCCGCCAGTCCTGTTTTTGGGTGGCCAAGATGGCCACCATTTTCTAAACTATGCAGTGCTCTGTGATTGACCAGCGCTGATCACATGAGCGAGCAGCACTGGCCAATCAGAGTATTGGTAGTCCCAACTTTACAAATGCACTATAGAGGATTTAAAAACAGCAATGGACATCTTGACTGCCCAAAAGTAGAAAGCAGAACTAGTGGAAAGGAGGTCCGTCGCAGCGCTTCAAAATAAAAATTGGGGCAGCAGGCGTCCCTTCCTGGGTTCACGCAGCATAAATCTGAAGTGATGAATTTAAAAAAATATATATAATTTTGGCATTATTGTGAATTGTGATGACGACAGGAAAAAAAAGTTATGTTATTTATACTACATAGTGAACACTTAAAAAAAATAAATTAATTAAAAAAAAGGCAAAATGTGTTTTTTCACCCTGCCCGTCCCCCCCTCCCATCCCTGAAAAAAAAAATAATTATACATTGTATGTACCCCAGGTGTCGACGCAACTGATGAGCCCTCATACAGAAGCGTCAGTGGAATAAAAACTACGGCTTCTAAAAAGTGGAGACACAAATCTGGAGAAATCATTGCGCCCTTATGTAGCAAACTAGGCTTCGCCAGTAAAGGGTTAATGCTAGTCTTCTATTTACTTGCAGGGACTGTTTTTGCAATACTGCGGTGTCCCCTATAGGATTAGCTACTCAGAGGCGGATTTTGCAAATATGTCCTCTACAACGGAACAGAAAATGTAAGATTTGAAGGGACTGTAAACAACCCAGAACCTCCGGCTCAGCAACGAGGAGGGGATCCAACCAGACAGACGCCATCGAAGGGATGTGACATCTGCTGGAGGCGACATCGTTTGACCCATAACCAATGCGCTGCCCCCAAGGGGGGGAACCGTTGCAATGCCATATGCAGTAGCCTGTCCTATTGTCTGCCTGCACCGCTTGCAAAAGCCATGAATATGCTGCAAGCACTGCCATGGCACCGGGGGGCAAAAGAGCTTAAGTGTGAAGACACTGCCGTCTGCCCATGTACATCCTATATGGACCAGACACACCCAGCGGCCCATTGTATGCAGCCACGGTAAATAACGTGGTATGCTGGACAGGGAGCGCTGTGTATTTTTGTCCACCGTTTTCACGAAGGTATCAAAATGCCAAAAAGATACCCTTGGCATGAAAAGATCACCCAGATGCCCAGTGCCAACGATGGATGGCAGGGTAAGGGGAAATACAATGGAAAACAGCGCAGTTTATATCAGACAGTCCCCTTAACATATTGATTATGAGGGACTTGTATTGTGGTTACTTAGTACACAACGGCTTTCTGTACATTGGGGAATTCTAGCTATATACACCATGTTGATAAAAGTATTGGCCCCCACCAGTCCTGTGCCATCAGGTGAAGGGGATGGGTGGCATCAGGTATGAAGGAGAGGATCACACAGGCAGATCCCAGTACAGAAACCATTAGATGCTTCCAGATATAGAGCCGACAACGGGGTCTGGTGGTGGGATGTCCCTAACAGAGATGAGCGAGCGTACTCGGAAAAGCACTACTCGCTCGAGTAATTTGCTTTATCCGAGTATCGCTGTGCTCGTCCCTGAAGATTCGGGTGCCGCTGCGGCTGACAGGTGAGTCGCAGCGGGGAGCAGGGGAGAGCGGGCGGGAGAGAGGGAGAGAAAGATCTCCCCTCCGTTCCTCCCCGCTCTCCCCTGCAGCTCCCCGCTCCGTGCCGGCACCCGAATCTTCAGGGACAAGCACAGCGATACTCGGATAAAGCAAATTACTCGAGCGAGTAGTGCTTTTCCGAGTACGCTCGCTCATCCCTAGTCCCTAACCATTCACTACGGGACATTGCAGCTTTTGGATCTTCCAGAGTCCCCTGTCGGCCATGTTATTGGTGTGTGCGGTGCCGCTACGTTCAGGAGACCTCGTAGACTGGCAGAACGTGGACAACGAAGCCTTGTACCAGCTGCCCTCGCCCCGGAGGTCTCACAAACCTCACAAGGTTACCATGAGACTTGGTTTGAGGTGTGGAACGTATGCAAAAGTCATTGGCCAGCCCAAAGTCCAGATCTCCATCCCATCGAGGAGCTTTGGGACAAACTAGAACACCGTACCCGTGCTCAATACACCCATCATTAACCCCCACCTCATCACTATGTGAAGCTCTCCTCGAGGACTGGGGGTGGGGGGGGGAGGAAGGGAAATCCCTCTACACATCTACTGGAATTTGGTGGAAGGCGGCCGCGGAGGGTTACTGCAGTCGTTGATGCCAAAGGCGGCCAACACTGGATGGAAAAATGGGAATAGAAGAATAGAAGGTGATGAAATTTGATTTTATGTGTCCCAATACGTCTGTCAGCATAGTGTACGTCATTATGTACACTCTATATTGTATCGGAGGGTAAATCCCTGTAAGTGCACATACAGACTGTGGCCACTAGATGACAGCAAACACCAAGGAGCCGTGAAGCAGTTTTTGCGCAGAATGAAAATAGTTCGTGCCAGATCATCTAAACTCACTGGATGATTCCCCAAAGCTGTCTGAATGAAAAGTGCACAAATGCAAAACCTACAGTAAATCGGCAGCTATGGAGGGATCTGGCTCCGGGACAGCTGATGAATGTGCTTTTATGAGCGGTGATAGAATTAACTCGCATGTAGCCCCCCAACTCGGATTTCGCTGCACCCTGATAAATGCATCCCGTGACACTGAAGTGGATTTTGGAAACTGGCAGAACTGAGCTGTAAGGAGCTCAAACTAAACAAGTCACAATTTAGGCTGTCAGGACCAAGCCTGTTCGTCACTTGTTGGGGTCGATTGTCGGCCGTGTAAACAGGCATTCACTTTCAACAGCTGCCCGTTTGCAGTGAACGGAGGCGGGTGGTCAGCAGTGATCGCCAGCAGACTCCGCCTCCATTCACAGAAAAACTGTAGCGATAATCGGCGGGGCGGCTGTTGTCCCGTGTGCCACTCTCACACTAGCGGAGGAGAGAGAGGGGTCCTATAGCACTCAAATGCAAGGAAAGTTTGTTACTACAACAAACTTTCCCAGCCAGTGATACGAGTGGATGTCACTCTGATCGCGTCATTAGGACTTGAACCAATCAGGTCCCGATGACCACACCTGAACAACAGGTTGTTAGTAACCGCCTGTTTCAGATGCTTCAGCTGCTTTGGTGCAGGTGATTGCCAGTGGAATTGGGAACATAAATTTACGTCACTGCTGCGCAGCAAGACGCAAAGTAAATTTACGGTCAATGGTTGCGAAGTAGTGATAGAATTCACAATTAATAATTCCTGGCTGTGGGATTTCGTTTTCATTCCTTGTACAAAAGTTTCTCCTTTGTACAGGATTCCCAGAAAGAAGGAAATGTAGCGTGAAGCCCCAGGGGCCCCAACCGACCCTCTATCCTTAGCTCACTGTACAGGGGAGTTGCGTTAAGGTTCGTCCAAAAGTAAGAAAACCCGTGTCAAATATATCTTATAGACAAGCTTTATAGAAGAAGTCACCTACCCAGGACCCCAATCTCTAAGCCCTTCAGTCCTGCTGCGATGTGGTCATAGATCTCTGCAGGTTTCCCAAAATCTGCTGCGATGACCTTCGTTTCCACTTTAAATTTCTCCTCTGTAAAAAAAAATAATAAGTAGAGTATTAAATGGGGTCTCCATGTTAGACAATTTCTACTTACAAGAACAGTCCTTTTATAAATTGGTCATAAAATGTCCCTTTGCAAAGATCTAGGAAACCTGGCAGTAAGTGTTCAACTTCCCTGCAGCTCCCCCATAGGGAAAATGAAGTATTACACAGTGTCCCTTCACATCAGTAGGTTGTCTGTAATACAGGACAGGACAGAAGAGCGAGAGACAGTCTCTATAAACGCTCTCTGCTATGGCCAAGAGAGGAGGATCCTGAACAAAGGACCCCCTAAGTGTCAGAATACCTGCCATTTTTCTCTGCCACCGGTCTGACTGACCGATTCCAGGTCCCGTTTTCAGCCACCCAGGATGCCCAATGCCATCTTCAGACTACATAGACCCCACAATACATTGCTAGTTTTAGACTACCAATGCATCTCCGCTCTACGATTGGCCAGAGCTGCTCACATAATTAACATTGGCCAGACACAAAGCAGTGCAGAGTATGCATTAGGTAGTTAGAAACTGCAGCCATCTTGGATGGCCAAAAAGGAGTCTTGGAACTGGCAGACCGGATCTTCCCCTTCCTTTCCCAAAGCTAAAGGGCCACTTTAACTCCTAATAGGGTGTATGAAAATTGGTTTTCTAAGCTGGACAACCATTTTAAAAGGTTATAAATCTATACCCTATTCACAGTTTAGGTATAACTTTATGAGTGGTGGGATTCCAACCGTTGGGACCCTCATTGATCCTGAGAAAGGGGGTCCAGATGGTCCGCAAGTCAATGGGCCGGAGGCAGCATAAGCACACCACTGCTCCTTTCACTAGAATGACAACACTGAATATTTTTGAAGCGCTTGAACTCCATAATCTCCAGCAGAGATCGGACCACCGCTCATCATAAAGTTACCCCTAGCCAGTCAATCGTCAACTTTTGAACGATAATTGTTTTGTGTAAAATAGCCTTTAGGACACGGTCCCACAATGTGGCAAACCACATGGCATAAGAACAAAACCCTGCCCACCCCCAGCGACTTCAGGTTTGGTTGATAACCCTGCCTCCTTATCGGCAAAATCTTTCGGCCATTGACTGCATGCGGCCAAAACCCCACCTGCCTGAGGCGGTTACCATATTGTGGGACTCTACCCCCTCATGGACAGGATTCTGTGTATTTACTAAACGGAGCGTTGACAGAAATACTTATAGACCATCTACAAGATTATGCCCGGACTGAACACCCCCGGGGCTCACATTGTGGGTGACGGAAGGATCTCCTTGGGGTAAACTTAGCAATCAGCTGTTATATGTAGGTGAAGTGTAATGTAAAGACTTGTTTTCACATGAAAATGAGGGAGCACCGAAGCTCATTACTCCTCTTCCTCCAGTCCGGGGTGCTACATTGGATATGGCCGCCACCATATGTAGGTGAGGGAGACCTCATCAGACGTAAAGGTGGGGTGTCTGGAGATTGAACAACCCCCTTAAAGCCACCTACAGAGATCAGATGGAGGTAGGATGCCAACTGTGGAAACTTCAAGCTTGGATCACCCGAATAGCTCTGGTCACATCCATGTTGGCAGACGAACATATGGCCAGTGATAACTTATCACAGACCCATCTACCCCAAGACCAGGCAACCATCTAATACCTACAGGACCCGTCACCTCTGTGCCACCCTAGAGGCGGGTGAGAATATGTTCCAAGTCCATTTGATGTTCAACAGCGTGGTGTAACTATTTCCAATCTGCTTTTCCACCTCTGTGTCATCTCCATGGTGTTAGTCCAGCAATGAAGTGTCAGGTCTGACAGTCCGGTTACTATGGATACCTATATAGTGCTGCCAGACATGTCCATAGCAACCTGTCTCCGGCAGAACGGTCATAGAACTGAAGACCGTACAGCAGGGAGGAGGCCTGTGTGCTCCAAATAAGTTTTCCTACAGCTTTTAGGGCACCTTCACACGAGCGTATGCGCCGCAGCACTGCGTCTTTGCAGAATGACCTATGCGTCCTGGTGCAGGTAGCGGCATATGTTACTGTACCTTTTCCACCTGTAGGCCATGTTCATTTGCGTGTGGCAAACAAGACGCACTAATTGGAATGCATCTCTTTACGCACTGTCCACCCATTTGCACATTCCTCCACTGACTTCTATGGGGACCTTTGGTGCACAAATACGTCGAAAAATTTGAACTTTTTTTTTGCATGGCTGAAATGCACACGAAAGATAGGGAAATGTATGTGAACCCACTGAAATCAATGGATTCCATTCTCTGCATATTGCGCACAAATACGTCTATGTGAAGCCGGCCTTTGGCTCTGATCGAGGCCTCATGTTCACGGGTGGGTCGGATTCCGCATGCGGGTGGCGGCATAGGAATCCGACCCTGGCCACGGCCGAGGACAGCGCTTACCTGTCCTGGGCTTCACTGCGGATGGGTCGTCCTATGGGCGGCTTGAACTGCAGATCGTCAGCGCAGATTCCGCAATTCAAATTTGACCGTGGACCTTGGGCCTTACTATTGGAAATTTGTGCCAGAAACCTGTCTTCCAAGTTTTCAACATCTTGCGTTTTAGAAACTTGCGTTGTCTTTTTGCTGCGTCCTACCTAGTTTTTGAAAAAGTGGTGGGGCTAGCGCTAAAGACTGAAAAATACCCGCTACATGTTTGCACAAAATTTGCAAGTTTTCTACCCCAGTAATCTGGCAAAAAGCCATCATAAAGCCCCCTAAATCTCCCCCATTGCTTCTTCACCTTATTCTGCACAGAGCAGATCCCACATTTTGAGCTAATGAGCAATCCCACCAGATACTGCATGATGCCAATTACCCTTCTCCTAGAAGTCAATGGAATCTGTCTTGTTTGATCAGACTCCATTGACTTCTATAGGGGGAAGCACCATTCCTGTGCCTGCCCACCAGTGAAATGTCATCCTTTTGGAGCCAGGCTGCAATATTTCCATTTTCAACAAGTTCTGCATCCAACGTGACAGCAAGACGCTGCGGAAAGCCTAGTTGGAGCACGTCCGATCCTCCGTGCCCTTGAATGCAGAGGCAGAGTAACCCAGGTTAAATAGCCCGTTACTAGGCAGCGTTCTACGTAGCAACCGGACGGTCTATAAATGTGGATGGAGGGACCCTTTCACGTAGCTTCTTGTTGTAACAGTGAATGAGCTGACATTAACAGTAAGTGAATGGTCTCTATAAAGACATCTTGATCCCGGTAGATCAGGTCAGATTAGTCTGAAGACGTATGACTAAGGACTGCCGCACGAGTAGATGTGGCGTGCCAGATCATTCATTCATTAAAAAGAGGCCACTAAGATCTATAAAACATGAATGACACGAGTCCTGCTGGCCTTCTTAGAAAACAGATGGTTGTGTGAATGGAGGAGAAGCGAAGAAAAAAAAAATAATTAAAGACCAAAAAAAGGAGAAGAATATTTATATATAGATTTAAGGATGAAGGGCGTGCGAGGACAGGCTGTCTGCACCGTGACTCACCGCACGCTGATCGTGCCGCTCGCCATCACACAGGTTTTCCTCTTTTGAAGAATAACGCCAATGTAATCATTGTATGAGGAGTCTTCAGGGCTTTGGTGAAGCAAAGACAACGCTTTATACACGATTAAACCCCTGCAGGTCTCCACATGGGGAATAGGTTAATCAATACCCCCCCACCCCCCCCGAGACCCCCTCATCGGGGGCAAGCAGTGCATAATATATACTGTATATGCGTATACACTGATCAGCCCTTACATTAAAGCCATCTGCTTAATTGTGTCTAGGTTGCCCTCTCCATCCTGCCGAGGCCCGGACTCCACAAGACCTTCGAGGGTCTCCTGGGGTATCTGGCACAAGACGTTAGCAGCTGATCCCGCAAGTTGCTCGGTGCGGCCCCCATGGATCGGATGGGTTTTTCTGCCCCTGATGATCGATTGGGTTGAGATCTGAAGGACAAGTCATCATCTTGAATTCTTTGTCACCCATTTCTGGACCATTTTTACAGTGTGGCTGGGCACATTGGTACATCATCTTGCTGATGGGGGCACTGCCATTAGGGAAACCGGCTGCCATGAAGGGGGTACTTACCTGTCAGTACAGTGTTAGGTGGTACGTATCACATAGTATGTATCACAGGACCCAAGTACCCAGCAGAACATTGCCCAGGCCATCACACTTCCTCCGCCAGCGGAGCATCAGCAGACTACAAGCAGCCGGTGAATGGGACACAAATGACAGATAACGCCCCGGCCTGGAGAAGGGGGCAGCTGGATTTGAGAAGGAGAGAATTGCTACGGATGCCATGTTTATATCGGACGTAGATGCGACTTGTACTTTAGACGCAGCGCTACTTTACGTTAGCTTTCTACATGGGCGGATTTGTAGTAACATCCAGCCTGGAGAACGAAAGCCACTTGATGGACACATCCTGGCGTGTTCTGCGGGCGCAGGAAGTAAATGTCAGCTTCGTGCAGCGCGTCACGACCATACGATGGCTCTGTAGTGACCTCAATGATATCTCAGGAGGCTACGGGGAACTAGGGCAAGTAAACGGGCGTCCGTGTTCCAGCGGAGCATGGCCCATGATTCTCCCCAGTGAAGCAATCCAAAAACTGCATTATGTGTCTTCTGCAGAGTCCCCGGGGGGCCGGCGTTGTGACGCGGTAGCGATGTCTCTGGGCACTCAGGCGGATAAAGGACTTTCAGAGCCATTCCTCATACTACTGCTGAGGTACTACAGACGCGCGCAGCTGCTGACGGAGGAGGAAAAAATTAAAGCAAAAATATTCCAAGGGGAAAGACGGATTTGCAATTAATATGAAGGACGTTTATCCTTCTAGGAGGGGTCGTCCCACGAATACCATTATCACGCCAAACGGCCGGAAAGGCTGTCAATAGGGGTTTTAGGCTTCGTACACATGTGGTGGGATTTTGGGGCAGATTTAACACCCTCAGTTGAAAAGGTGAAATCTGTGCTGAAAATCCATAGCATTAGGCCATTAGGCCATGTTCACACGGGCGGGTTTACTGCGGGAAAAATCTGCCACCACTGTTGGGGATTTGTTGCTGCGGAGTATCCGCATGTTTCCCGTGTGGCTGTTGTGGATTTGTTGCTGCGGAGTATCCGCATGTTTCCTGTGCGACTGTTGTGGATTTCAGCTTCTCCATTGAGGTCGATTGTAGAAATCTGCATGATTTTTGCAACAAAAATCCACCGCCAACATGGACAAGCTGCAGATTTAAATTGCGCGCCGCGGGTCAATGTTTGTACTGATTTAGGCCCCATTCACACAGATGGCCTGATAGCGCACTTCTTAAGGTTGGATTTTCACGTCGATGCAAAGCGTTTTGATTAAAAAAAATTGCATCGCTTCTGTGAAAATTGCGATCCTCGTGCGAGTGATCGAAGCGCAAATGTTGCCGATCGCACGGCACAGCATAAGAGCGTTACGCAATGTCTTACAAGGTCCTATTGAAAACAAAAAGGCGAAATGTTCCAAGGGAACGCCAAAAGATAGAATGCGCTGCGAGGGAAAAAAAACAATCACTTGTGTGAATGGATTTCATATTTGTGCGACTTCCATATTGGACTAAAAGAAATGGTCCGAAAATCGGACCGAAATAGCAAATAAAAAAAAATAAAAAAAATACGCATGCGAAAAAAAAAAAAAAGCCCATATGAATACGGTCTACGGGCAGATTTTTTCTGCGGTGTTTGGATGAAACCTTGGAAGCCTCCTCCCTGTCGCTGCTGCTATAAATGCTGCCAACTTTCCAAACGGAAAGTCGTGCTTTCTGGTTCTTGTAGTCTCCATAGGACCCTACATTGAAAACCGCAGCGCACTTGCATGAAAAATCACGTAGTATGCAAGCGCGGTGTGTTTTTTTCACTATTTTAATTATTGGAACCAAAAGCAATTTTGTTTCACTTGCGGGAAACACGCCCGTACACGGACGCAAGTTGTGTGTTTACGGACGCCAAAACGCATTGTTTATGTTGGTGCATCACATAGAAATTGCTGACAAACGAGCCCGACCAACATTGCGCCGCCCGTGTGAGCGCCCAGGCTGTGATCACCCGGTCTGAATCCACTTGGATTTCCCTGCACAGATTCCAGCTCACCGGTCGCAGCGGCGCTCCAGATTTCTGCTGCGGCTTCACTTGTGGATCTGCAACAGATTTGGACCAAATCCAGTCTAATAGTAATAGCGAGATCTGCCATTCTACTTTCTGCGTACAGATTCCAAATCTGCATGCGAAGAAATCTCTGCTCTATACACTAGAGCCCGGATTACCACGGACCGTAATGGGGTGCCGATTTCGCGGCAGAAAATGCAGTGTGAACATAAACTTAAAGCAGTTTACAGAGCTTCTATGATAAAAATACTGTTTTCGTCCATTTTTCCTTCCTCCCTTGGTAGTGGTGCTAACTAGAGATGAGGGAGCACCACAATGCTCGGGTGCTCGTTACTCGGGACGAAATTATCGCGATGCTCGAGGGTTCGTTTCGAATAACGAACCCCATTGAAGTCAATGGGCGACCCGAGCATTTTTGTATATCGCCGATGCTCGCTAAGGTTTCCATTTGTGAAAATCTGGGCAATTCAAGAAAGTGATGGGAACGACACAGCACCGGATAGGGCAGGCGAGGGGCTACATGTTGGGCTGCATCTCAAGTTCACAGGACCCACTATTAAGCCACAATACCGGCAAGAGTGCCCCCCCCCCCTCCCAACAACTTTTACTTCTGAAAAGCCCTCATTAGCAATGGATACCTTAGCTAAGCACCACACTACCTCCAACAAAGTACAATCACTGCCTGCATGACACTCCACTGACACTTCTCCTGGGTTACATGCTGCCCAACCACCCCCCCCACGACCCAGTGTCCACAGCGCACACCAAAGTGTCCCTGCGCAGCCTTCAGCTGCACTCATGCCACACCACCCTCATGTCTATTTATAAGTGCGTCTGCCATGAGGAGGAACCGCAGGCACACACTGCAGAGGGTTGGCACGGCTAGGCAGCGACCCTCTTTAAAAGGGGCGGGGCGATAGCCCACAATGCTGTACAGAAGCAATGAGAAATAGAATCCTGTGCCACCGCCATCGGGAGCTGCACACGTGGGCATAGCAATGGGGAACCTATGTGCCACACACTATTCATTCTGTCAAGGTGTCTGCATGCCCCAGTCAGACCGCGGTTTTTTATAAATAGTCACAGGCAGGTACAACTCCGCAATGGGAATTCCGTGTGCACCCACAGCATGGGTGGCTCCCTGGAACCCACCGGCTGCACATAAATGTATCCCATTGCAGTGCCCATCACAGCTGAGGTAACGTCATGTTTAATGCAGGTGGGCTTCGGCCCACACTGCATGCCCCAGTCAGACTGGGGTTCTTTAGAAGTGGACACATGCGTGATTACGTGAGGTTTCAGGAGGAGGAGCAGGAGGAGGAGGATGAATATTATACACAGATTGATGAAGCTAAAAGGTCCCCGTTTTGGATGGTGATGGAGAACGATGCTTCCATCCGCGGGTGCAGCCTACGTATTGTTTAGGTATCGCTGCTGTCCGCTGGTGGAGAAGAGAAGTCTGGGGAAATCCAGGCTTTGTTCATCTTGATGAGTGTAAGCCTGTCGGCACTGTCGGTTGACAGGTGGGTACGCTTATCTGTGATGATTCCCCCAGCCGCACTAAACACCCTCTCTGACAAGACGCTAGCCGCAGGACAAGCAAGCACCTCCAGGGCATACAGCGCGAGTTCAGGCCACGTGTCCAGCTTCGACACCCAGTAGTTGTAGGGGGCAGAGGCGTCACCGAGGACGGTCGTGCGATCGGCTACGTACTCCCTCACCATCCTTTTACAGTGCTCCCGCCAACTCAGCCTTGACTGGGGAGTGGTGACACAGTCTTGCTGGGGAGCCAGAAAGCTGTGAAAGGCCTTAGAGAGTGTTCCCCTGCCTGTGCTGTACATGCTGCCTGATCTCTGCGCCTCCCAGGCTACCTGGCCCTCGGAACTGCGCCTTCGGCCACTAGCGCTGTCGGATGGGAATTTTACCATCAGTTTTTCCGCCAGGGTCCTGTGGTATAGCATCACTCTCGAACCCCTTTCCTCTTCGGGTACGAGAGTGGAAAGGTTCTCCTTATACCGTGGGTCGAGCAGTGTGTACACCCAGTAATCGTAGTGGCCAGAATGCGTGTAACGCGAGGGTCACGAGAAAGGCATCCTAACATGAAGTCAGCCATGTGTGCCAGGGTACCTGTACGCAACACTTGGCTGTCCTCACTAGGAAGATCACTTTCAGGATCCTCCTCCTCCTCCTCAGGCCATACACGCTGAAAGGATGACAGGCAAGCAGCATGGGTACCCTCAGCAGTGGGCCAAGCTGTCTCTTCCCCCTCCTCCTCCTCCTCCTCCTCCTCAACGCACTGAGATATAGACAGGAGGGTGCTCTGACTATCCAGCGACATACTGTCTTCCCCTGCCTCTGTTTCCGAGCGCAAAGCGTCTGCCTTTATACTTTGCAGGGAACTTCTCAAGAGGCATAGCAGAGGAATGGTACCGCTAATGATTGCAGCATCGCCGCTCACCATCTGGGTAGACTCCTCAAAGTTTCCAAGGACCTGGCAGATGTCTGCCAACCAGGCCCACTCTTCTGTAAAGAATTGAGGAGGCTGACTCCCACTGTGCCGCCCATGTTGGAGTTGGTATTCCACTATAGCTCTACGCTGCTCATAGAGCCTGGCCAACATGTGGAGCATAGAGTTCCACCGTGTGGGCACGTCGCACAGCAGTCGGTGCACTGGCAGATGAAACCGATGTTGCAGGGTGCGCAGGGTGGCAGTGTCCGTGTGGGACTTGCGGAAATGTGCGCAGAGCCGGCGCACCTTTCCGAGCAGGTCTGACAAGCGTGGGTAGCCTTTCAGAAAGCGCTGAACCACCAAATTAAAGACGTGGGCCAGGCATGGCACGTGCGTGAGGCTGCCGAGCTGCAGAGCTGCCACCAGGTTACGGCCGTTGTCACACACGACCATGCCCGGTTGGAGGCTCAGCGGCGCAAGCCAGCGGTCGGTCTGCTCTGTCAGACCCTGCAGCAGTTCGTGGGCCGTGTGCCTCTTATCTCCTAAGCTGAGTAGTTTCAGCACGGCCTGCTGACGCTTGCCCACCGCTGTGCTGCCACGCCGTGCGACACCGACTGCTGGCGACGTGCTGCTGCTGACACATCTTGATTGCGAGACAGAGGTTATGTGCACGTTTAACGCTTGAGCGTGCGGGTTCGTGGCGGCGTACTTGCGCTTGCGCTCCAACATTTGCGCTAGCGACGACTGGAGGGTGTGAGCTGAGAGACATTGGTGGATGGGGCCGAGCACAGCGGAGGTGAGGGTGTGGGTGCAGGCCAGGAGACAGTAGTGCCTGTGTCCTGAGAGGGGGGTTGGGACACAGGGGGAGAGGCAGCGGTGCAAACCGGAGGCGGTGAACAGCCTTTGTCCCACCTTGTGGGGTGCTTGGCCATCATATGTCTGCGCATGCTGGTGGTGGTGAGGCTGCTGGTGGTGGCTCCCCGGCTGATCTTGGCGCGACAAAGGTTGCACACCACTGTTCGTCGGTCGTCTGCACGCTCAGTGAGCACCTCGGCCTCTGCAGGGTGGCATGGCGCGAGGGGGCGCTTTGGGAAACAGTTGGTGGATTATTTGGTCTGGCCCTGCCTCTACCCCTGGCCACCGCACTGCCTCTTCCAACCTGCCCTGCTGCTGCACTTGCCTCCCCCTCTGAAGACCTGTCCTCAGTAGGCGTAGCAAACCAGGTGGGGTCAGTCACCTCATCGTCCTGCTGCTCTTCCTCCAAATCCTCTGTGCGCTCCTCCCTCGGACTTACTCCAATTACTACTACCTGACTGATAGACAACTGTGTCTCATCGTCATCGTCCTCCTCACCCACTGAAAGCTCTTGAGACAGTTGCCGGAAGTCCCCAGCCTCATCCCCCGGACCCCGGGAACTTTCCAAAGGTTGGGCATCGGTCACGACAAACTCCTCCGGTGGGAGAGGAACCATTGCTGTCCATTCTGGGCAGGGGCCCGGGAACAGTTCCTGGGAGTTTGCCTGCTCCTCAGAATGTGTCATTGTAGTGGAGTGAGGAGGCTGGGAGTAAGGAGGAGCAGCAGCCAGAGGATTCAGAGTTGCAGCAGTGGATGGCGCAGAACCCTGGGTGGTCGATAGATTGCTGGATGCACTTTCTGCCATCCATGACAGGACCTGCTCAGACTGCTCATTTTCTAATAAAGTTCTACCCCGCGTGGACCCATTAATTGTGAGATGAATGTGGGGACGCCAGAAACGTGCCTCTCTCCTAATCCCGCAGCAGTCGGCTGCGATACACCTGGATCAGGAGCTCGGCCTGTGCCCACACCCTGACTTGGGCCTCCGCGTCCTCGCCCGCGTCCACGTCCTCTAGGCCTACCCCTACCCCTCAGCATGCTGTATTACCAGTAGTGCAGAAACAGAACGCTGTAATTAAATGTGCCGCTTATTGGCCTGTGGTTGGAGGCTGACTTCCCTTACGGAACGCACAGCAGAGCCAGGAAACAATTTTGCGCACGCCTGTAGTGAGACGTAGGTGCGTATGACTGAGCTAGTGGAATTCACAGCGCAGTAGTAGGCCTTAAGTATTTTGCTTCTATTTTTTTTAAATGCTGAGCTGATACAGCAGACAGATACTGTAGGCAGCGTATAATATTATGTATACTCTTTCCCTTTGGCGGGATGACGGCGATCAATTTTTTGGAAAAAGCCCACTGCCTATATAGCCTGAATATCTCTTTCCCTGCCTCACCAGTACTGCCCCTATACTCTGTACAATGACTGCAGACTGCGGACGCAATGCTCTGCACGGCCGATATACAAAAAAATAAATAAATTGTGCAACACTGCTAAAAGCAGCCTCAACAGTACTGCACACGGTCAGATGTGGCACTAAGAAGGACCGTTGGGGTTCTTGAAGCCTAAAATAACTCCTAACGCTCTCCCTATAGCAGCTCCGGCACCAGCAGCACTTTCCCTCAGCTCTGTCACAACGCATCTGAGGCGAGCCACGGGAGGGGCCGATTTTTATACTCGGGTGACACCTGATCTCGCCAGCCACTCACTGCAGGGGGGTGGTATAGGGCTTGAACGTCACAGGGGGAAGTTGTAATGCCTTCCCTGTCTTTCTATTCGCCAGAAAAGCGCGCTAACGTCTCAGAGATGAAAGTGAAAGTAACTCGAACATCGCGTGGTGCTCGCCTCTAGTAACGAGCATCTCGAACACGCTAATACTCGAACGAGTATCAAGCTCGGACGAGTACGTTCGCTCATCTCTAGTGCTAACCTGTGCTGCTGGGGTTGGTCTCAGAACAAAATCGGTCTCCTTCTCCCTCTGGCAGCTGACAGCATTGTCTGCCCCTACAGAAGACGTCTTCTCTGCTATACCACCCCCATGAATTATCATTCATTATTAGAGATGAGCGAACGTACTCGTAATGAGTACTTACGCACCCGAGTACCGCCATTTTCGAGTACTTCAGTACTCGGGCGTAAAGATTCGGGGGGCGGGGAGAGGTGAGAGAGCGGTGCGGGGGGGGGGAGCAGCGGGGAACAGGGGGGAGCCCTCTCTCTCTCCCTCTCACCCCCACTCCCCACTGCTACCCCCCGTGCCGCCACGGCGCCCCCCGAATCTTTACGCGCGAGTACTGCTGTACTCGAAAATGGCGGTGCTCGGGTGCGTAAGTACTTGTAACGAGTACGTTCGCTCATCTCTATTCATTATTCAGGTGCCGCCAGCAATTACATTGAACGATCATTGTTCAGATTCCTGCTATCCAACGAGAATCTGAACGATCAGTGTAAATGGGTCCGAACAGCTGTATATGGATAGCACAGGATCTTCCATACACAATAGGCTATTGTCACAGCTCACCTCCTCCCCTCCCTACAGGACACCTAGACCAAAGAACGCAACGGATCAGTTCCTGTCTTTTGTGTAAAGGACCCATGAGACTGCTGTAAAGCGTATCTTAGTCACCAGGTTGAGACCCCCCCGACAGACCACCAGCAGAGAGGATCGTCGGATCATCCTACAAGCACAAGCAGCTCCAACTGTTTCGTTGTCCACCATCTAGAGAAAGTAGGCGCCATCGTTACACCCCTGTGTCTGTCAGAACCATTTCCAGGCGCTTGGCTGAAGTACATTTGGTCTCACGGCCCCCATTACTTGTACGGCCTCTGACACCCACTGTAGTTTCTGTCTGCAGTGAGGTCATAAACGATGAAACTGGACGCTACGACAGTCGGTCCCCCTAGTGGTGGTACGAGGGACAATGACAGCTCAGCGATATGTTCAGGTGATCCTGCAGCCACATGTGTTGCTCTCATGGCAGCTTCCAAGAGGCAGCAGGATAATGCTCGGCCGCACACACAAGGGGGTCACAGGAAGCCCCCACAACATTGTCACACTGCCGTGGCTGCCCGGTCACCAGATTTATCACCAATAGAACATGGATGGGATCATCTGGGACGCCAACTTCCACAGCCTATGAGTTTGCACGATCTAGAGCAGTGGTGGGGAACTATGGCACGTGTGCCAGAGGCGGCACACAGAGCCCTCCCTGCTGGCACGCGTCACCATCGGCCGCTCACCACATTAGTGAATGCCTGCAGGGGCCGTGGCACTATTACTGTTGGGGGGACTGCTGGGGGGGGGGGAGGCATTATTACTGCTGGGGGACCCCTGGAGGGGCATTATTACTGTTGGGGGGCCGCTGGGGAATGTCACTATTATTACCGCTGGGTGGTCGCTGGGGGGGTGTCACTATTATTACTGCTGGGGGGCCGCTGTCGGGGGTGTCACTAATACTGCTGGAGGGCTACTCTGGGGGGGGGTGACAATTACTGCTGGGGGGGGTCACTATTATACTGGGGTCCGCTGTCGGATGTCACTATTATTGCTGGGGGGTGGCTATCTTCGCTGGGGGGGTGATGTCACTATTATTGCTGGGGGGGGGGTGTCGCTATTATTTCGCTATTATTGCTGGGGTATGTTTACGTTTTGCAGAAATAGGCAGGGTTGTTTCAAAATAGACAGGGTGCAGATTTTGACAGCTTTTTGGATGTGGAAATACTGCAGAATTTTCCGCTGAGGACATTCTGCAGTATTTCCGCATCCAAAAAGCAGTCACAATCTGCACCCTGTCTATTTTGAAGCGAACCTGTCCTTTTTAGAACGATAGGGGTAAAATCATATGTCGTGATAAGCCCCGCCCCCTGACATGTTGGCACTTGTGGTAAATAAGTGAGTTTTGGGTTGCAGTTTGGGCACTCAGTCTCTAAAAGGTTCGCCATCAGTGATCTAGAGGCTCAGTTACAGCAAATGTGGAGCGATATGCTGCAGGATACCATACAGAACCTGTATGCCTTCATGACCCCCGTATCACATCTTGTATCCAAACTAGAGGCGGTACAACAGGGTACTAGAGCCTCCATGCCCACCCGTATCACATCTTAAATCTAAGCTAGAGGTGGTACAACATGGTACTAGAGCCTCCATGCCCCCCGTATCACATCTTGTATCCAAGCTAGAGGCGGTACAACAGGGTACTAGAGCCTCCATGGCCGCCCAATATCACATCTTGTATCCAAGCTAGAGGAGGTACAACAGGGTACTAGCACCTCTATGCACGCCCATATCACATCGCTGTCAATCACTACCACTGATTTCAATGGGGCTTCTCAGACAAGCGTTAGAATGTGGTTACCGTGTTTTTAGCTGCGTTTTTTCAGTTCTGCCACTATGGCCGCCAGCACACGGGCAAGTCGGATTCCGCATGCAAGTCAGAATCCAACCCTGCGCCCGGCCGGTGACCCCTGCGTAGCAATCCGACGTCTTCTATTTTGCTCTGCGGATGTGTCGGCTGGTATGCCGATGCAGTCGCAGTATAGAATAGGCCGCGCTGTCGCTAGGCGATGACGGAGTTCCGACTACCTTTCTGCAATGATGATTACAGAAGGGCCGTGGGATGGACGTCTCCATTGACTTCAATGGTAGCTGTCCATGCGGAGCCCGCACAACTATCGCGGCATGCTGCGATTTCTCCTCCACGAGCAGAAAAAAAATCGCAATCGATTTCCGCTCGTGAACATGAAATCGCGTATTGCCATAGCATGCGATGGGTGGTATTTCCTGCGGAATCCGGAAATAAAGGTGATGGCATCGTACAACGTGCGCTCGGCGTCTCTATAAGTGGCGCGTCCGGGTCGCATTATAAATAGTAAAGCAATTTCATTGAGCGTTCTCTAAATCTGGATCAGGAATTGCAGCGATGATTTACAGGATTTACTGGGTCTCCTCCTACAAATAGCGAGCAGCTACTGAAATCCTCAACTTGTGAGCGCCGAGAGATAATCCGGCCGTTTGTTGTGTTTTTTCAATCATTCATTAAAAAAAAAGAAAAATCAGGGCAACAGCTTCCTGCTATCCCATCATGCCCCTCTTCATTCAGAGAAAAGCAGGCAGAAGCATTGTGTGGTCCATTCATGCAGAAATAGGGATCAGAGGCTCGGGGGCTTTGTTTAAATGCTCACTTCTTAAAGCGGCAGACGCCGCTGAGGAGCACCTTGCTCTTGCAGACCACAATAAGAGGGAACGGGGCGGATTTACGAACGTTGTCTAATAATTAAGCAGCGCAGAGTTAGACGGACCATCCTAAAATACTCCGGATTTATCACAGACTCCGCAGAATGATAAATCTGCCGCGTCTTCAGACCGTCTAGTGTAACCTACTGGTTGGCCTAGTTTACCGTAAATCGTGCGTCAAAATTTTTAGCACAAATTTGGTGCCATTTGTTGCATGACTTCACATTCAGGTCATGCCCTCTTTTCACAAAACCGCAACCTTTTACGAAAGTGCTGAAACAAAGTGTTTGAAAGGGTCTAAAACCACATGATAAATGTGGTGCAAAGCCTGTAAGGGCTCCTGCAGATTGGCGATCGCGAGATCGCTGACACAAATGTCAATAAGCCTTTCTGATGTTAAAAACGCATTGCACAAAAATCGCAAAGCACAAAATTGAGATTTCTGTGCGATGCGTTTTTAACATTACAAAGTCCTATTGGCATGTGTGTTTTAAAAAAAAAACGCAGCGATATGGCGATCGCCAGAGAGCAGGAGCCCTAGGGCTGCGTTCACACTTGCGTTCTGGCATAGTTATGTCAGTTTCGTTTTGGAAGCAGAAAAACAGAATTAAAAAGGTTTCCGCTTTCCTCCCTCCATCGCTTTCAATTGGTTTAAACAAAACAAACAAACAGATTGCTGCAGTTTGATTCCGTTCCGTTTTTTTCTTTTACCAAAACAAATAGCGTTGAAGATGGCTGTTGGGTAAAAAAAACGGAAACATTACAGATCAAAAACAAACTGGCAATTTTTTTTTCAAAATGGTAAAAAAAAAACAAAAAAAACTAGAAACATTTGGAACTGAATTAAAAAACGATCATGCCAGAAACCCCAACCCAAGTATGTGCGCACCCAAGACCGCTTTTCGCTGCAATAGACACCAGAAAACGGGCAAATTTTCAGTACTAAGGCCTAATGTCGACGGCACGCAGTGCATCGCTGCAGATATCCACAGTGGATCATTTATAGAATGCTTAAAATGATTTTTAAATGCTTGCGGGTGATCGCGGATTGTGGGCTCTTTCCGCGCAAATGCACTGCGGATCATCCGTGCGGAAAAAATCCGCAACCCCACCTCCAAGTCTTTTCCCCACCTCCCTAATTGCTTCTAACTTTCAAATCCGCAGCAGATCCGCAAATACATTACTGCGGATCCTAAGCTCTCATAGAGATGAATGGTGCAGAATCCGCAATGAAATGGAGCAAGCTGCGATTTTAAATCTGTGCGGATACTAAATACCAGAAAATAAAATCCGCAGACCTAAAATCAGTTGTGGAAGCCCCATTCATTTCTATGGATGGCGATCCGCGGCTCCAATCCGCAGGTGAACATTGGGCCTTAGGTCCAATGTCCACGGGCGTACTTTATTTGCAGAATCCGCACAAATTCGAGCCGTGGAAATCCGCCCATAGAAATGAATGGAGCTTCTGCGATTGATTTTATGGTATTTATTTGCTATCCCCGCGGATCTAAAATCACAGCCTGCTCCATTTTTATTGCAGATCCTGCATGGATCTGGCTCCATTGAAGTGTATGGGAGTCGCGGATCCGCAAATACATCTAAATGCATTTGCGGATCTACTGCGGATGTGAAGGTTAGAAGTAATTACGGAGGTGGGGAAAAGCCTTGGAGGTGGGGTTGTAGATTTTTTTTGCGCGGATGATCTGCAGTACAACCGCGCAGAAAAAACCCACAATCCGCGATCACCCGCAAGTATTTAAGAATTATTTTTGGGCATTTTATAAATGATCCGCTGCAGATATCTGCATCAGCAGCGGACGCACTGCGTGCCGTGGACATTACGCCTTAACCTCCTCCAATGTGGTTTATCAACATGTCCAAACTTGCCGAGTCCTTTCCTCAGTTAGGGTGGCTTCACACGGGACGGCGATCGCCCGAATAATCACTTGACGGAATAATGGTCGCTTACATCCACTCTATGTAAACACGGCCCCTAACAGAGTGATAGGTCGTTAACTAATTGTTTCCATTTCAGCTCACCTAAAAACAGTCACAAGTTGATTAATTACCTTCTGGTGTAAACAGGAAATAGTTTGTCTTTCAAAAGACTAGCCAACAATGTTACATGGAGGCTTTTTATGCATGATGGAATAAAACTGGAGTTTTAACCAAGGAACTGCAATCTCCTATTTTGATATATACCCCGGATGCTGCTAGTATACTCTTTTCATTTGTTTTGGAACTAAATAACTTATTTTTGCATCAACGTAGCTGTATGGAGGATTGCTTCTTGCGGGACATAATAAACATTCGACGTGTACTAATTGGGGGTGTGCACATGTTAGTGCTTAATTCCCGCTCGTGGACATGGAAAAGTGATTTTCCATAGCATGTTTATGGGCTGTATTTGCTGCGGAATCCGGAGGCGGACGACCACTTTCCACAATGCAAATCCGCCCATGTGCATTGGACCTAAATGCTACCATTAAAAATACAACTCATCTTGCAAAACACAAGCCCTCATTACGGTGAAGTCAATGGAAAAAAGACAAAACCTTATGGCTCTTGGAAGGCGGAGATAGAAAAATAAACATAAATTTAAAAAAATGTAAAAAAAAGTGATAAATCTCTGGTCCTGAAGGGGTTACACGGTAATCAGGTAATTGTGCGCTGTCCTTTTAAGCTGTACAGGAGAATACGTGATCTAGTCTTGTGATGACTCAGGACCAACTATGGGGAAGCATCTGGGATCCTGGAAGAGGCCGGCGGAGAGGATATTGGAAGTTACCGGCTACAGCAGATTTGCTAAGCACGCTCCAGGAAGACCGTCCAGCAAACAGCCCTGGCATGGCCCATCCACCTACGGAATCAGAGGGGAAGACCGGCGGCGCTGCGCGTCCTGGTGGGAGACTCTCCTCTTCCTGTTGTCAGTAACTTTCAGCTGACTTACAAAGTAGCGATCGTATTAATGCAAGAAGTTTCCAGGCTGAAGCTCACGAGGGGGAAGGATATCACCGATTACCACGCTCGGGCTCGTCCACGGTGGCCCTTTCATGTATGTCTCAGGTACGAGAGAAATGTACATGAAAAAAAAAAAACACGGTAAAGGCGCGTGCATTTTAAATATACGTTTACATTTTTTTTAAGCGTATACATGTTTTTCCCCCTTTTGGGACAGAAAAGTATGGCAGGCTATGCGGTCCAATCCCACGAAAAAAAAACAAAAACCCTGCATGTCAGGCTAAACGTAGTCACACGTCTGCATAGCTTGACTATGTTTAACCCCTTATAGCCTATAGATGTTTGAAACAAGCCGCTTTCATCCATTTCTTTGGACAAAAACTGTGCATTTAATGGATGACCATATATCAGTGTGTGCAGCCGAGAAGCCCCAAACTGTATGCTGGGAAAAGAAGACTAATCTACAGATGTAGCAAACATTAAAGGAGATGTCCCGCGCCGAAACGGGTTTTTTTTTTTTTTAAACCCCCCCCCCCGTTCGGCGCGAGACAACCCCGATGCAGGGGTTAAAAAAACCACCCGCACAGCGCTTACCTGAATCCCGGCGGTCCGGCGTCTTCATACTCACCTTCTGAAGATGGCCGCTGGGATCCTCTACCTTCGTGGACCGCAGCTCTTCTGTGCGGTCCACTGCCGATTCCAGCCTCCTGATTGGCTGGAATCGGCACGTGACGGGGCGGAGCTACACGGAGCCGCTCTCTGGCACGAGCGGCTCCATAGAAGACTGCTGAAGACCCGGACTGCGCAAGCGCGGCTAATTTGGCCATCGGAGGCCAAAAATTAGTCGGCTCCATGGGAACGAGGACGCTAGCAACGGAGCAGGTAAGTAAAAAACTTTTTATAACTTCTGTATGGCTCATAATTAATGCACAATGTACATTACAAAGTGCATTAATATGGCCATACAGAAGTGTATAGACCCACTTGCTGCCTCGGGACATCTCCTTTAACTTGACCTTTTAATGCATTATGATGACTTAAGTACTACGATGCAGTAAACAGAGTTATCGCGATTCGCCAGTCATGTTAATGATTGCTACATCTGTACCATAGATAGTTTAGGCCTGAGGAGGACTTCAACAAAAATGTCACTGCGGTTCATGTGGTACACCCAAGTTCATCCAACTCCACACATAATGTTCTGATACGGTTTCCCTTGCGCCACTGTGACCCGCGGAGGCATGGACTATCCAAGGCATCTGATGTGTCTGGCGGCACCAAGACATTATCAACAGATCCTGTAAGTTGCTCGGTGCGGCCTCCGTGGATCGGACTTGTTTTCCAGCACATCCCACTGATATTGGATGAAGATCTGGGGAATTTGGAGGACAAGTCATCCACTTGTGCAGGGCGGTCAGGCGCCATTTTCTTGCTGATAGAGGGCACTGCCATTAGGGAATCCTGCTGCCGCGAAGGGGGTACTTGTCTGTACAAGGTTAGGTAGGAGGTACGTGTCACATCCACATGATGCCGGGACCCAAGACCCAGCAGAACATTACATCACACTTCACCTCCGCCAGCTTGCCCTCTTTCCCATAGTGCATCATGGTGCCAGCTCACCCTCTTCCCATAGTGCATCATGGTGCCAGCTCGCCCTCTTCCCATAATGCATCATGGTGCAGGCTTTTCCCCAGGTAAGTGACGCACACTCACCTAGCCGTCCAAGTGACATAAAAATATAATTCATCAGACCAGATCACCTTCTTCCGTTGCCCCGTAGTCCGGTTCTGATGCTCACTGTAGACTCTTTGGGTGGTGGGCAGGGGTCAGCATGGATGCACAGACTGGCTGGCAGCTTTGCAGCCCCTTACACAGTGAGGGGCGATGCCCTGTGTGATCTGACAACTTTATATTAACGTCAGCAGGGACTTTATCAAAAGTTTGTACTACATTGTTCTACAGTAGCTCTTGTGTAGGATTGGTGGGACCATTGCTGGTTCACAGGTTGTCTTTCTTTAGACGACTTTTGGTAGCCAACAACTACATACCGAGAACACCCCACAAGACCCGTGACTTTGGGCCAGTCACCCCGCGGTGCGCCACCCTGAGCCAGTCGCCCAGCGGTGCGCCACCCTGAGCCAGTCGCCTACACATCACAATTTGGTCCTTGTCAGAGTCGTTCAGATTCTTACAATTCTTTATTTTTCCTGCCTTCAACGCATCAACTTCAAGACAGACTGATCACCTCTAATATATCCCACCCTGACAGATAATTAGCCTTATTTACTTCACCCATCAGTGAATGATGTATAGCACCCCTGCATGATACAGGTATGCCAGTCGTGTGTTACTGCAGTCCTCTGCCCAACTTCTTGATAACCCTCATACAGTGACAAAGGTGCAGTTAGGGGACTCACGGATATACTTGGCGACCTCGTCCAGCTTCTCCTTGGTCCTGCTGATCAGCACGATGCACATGCCACGTCTGGCCAACTAGAAGAAAAGCAGATAGAACAGCTCAGTTTTGATTATCCAGAACAGATAATTAAAGTATTCATTTTTTGGGGGTCATCCTATTGACGAATACCAACGTCAGCCTCTCCCCTACCCAATATGGCTGCTAACAGGGAGCAATAGACTGTATTCACCAGCACAGCAAATTGAAAGACTTTAGATTTCATGTCCCTTTAATGGCTTTAATACAAAGCAAAGAAGTAGGACTGTTTCAGCTGCTTTTGCCATCCGCACAGCAACTTCTGCTCCTCCGATACGTCCATCAGAATGGAAGTCCATGAGGAGGATGCAATATTATTCCGTTACATCAGCTACTTCGCAGCCATGAATAGAAGAGAGAAAGGTTTTAATGGTTCAAGTCACAAGCCAGGTCAGGAGGTGTTATTGGTGAGGATCCAGGTGCTCCTCCATCATTTGCAAGAACAGACAGCTGGAGGCGCTGTACTACTCTACATGCAGCTTCAGCTAGAGATTGAGGCTGGCACTACACGTCGACGCGTTGCTTGCACTGTCACGTCTAATGATAGTCAATGGTGTCAGGTTGTGATCAGTTGCAGAAAATTCAACAAAAGCTGGATTTTGGTCACATGCGCCATTTTCCACCATAGAAATCAATGTAAGGCTAGGTGCACGCTTGAAAAAAAACAATGGTATTACATCAGTGTGCAACTCCGAGTGGCCTCAGTATTTGGTCTGCGTCTCCGTTTTTAAACTATGTGCGCCATTTGGGTTTTTTCAGACGTGAAGGACAGCTGAAAAAAAAAAGTTGGCTTAACAAAAAAAATATATAAATCAATGACAGGACAAGCCCTGCACACGGATGCCCTCCATGTTCAGGCCATATTTTTCTTATCTGACCCATCTTATGGACAATACTTGCCCATTCAAGTCAGCGGGGACAGGAGTTTTTTCATGCAGTCCAAGGCCATATGAAAAAACTTGCAAGTGTGTGATTCCACATGGAGTATTATGTTTGTTTTAACGGACCATACACTGAGAGAAAAAAAAAAAAACCCCACAAACGCCTAGTGTGCTGGAAGGCCAAGTAACACGCAACTGGAACTCCGCCATGAATTTTATTCAACTTGCTGTTGGGCAACACGTGTAACCCTAGCGGAATACAGGCCACAGCCAAGAGAGGGGCGCAGCGCTCATCAGGAGCCCCCAGTACTTTATCATCCTGTGGGATCACATCAGCAGGTTCCATCACAGCTGCCAAAAGCACTGTGATGGAACCCCTGAACGAACATCAGCGAAACCATTCCCTTGCTTTAGCGAAGCAGACATCACTTTGGTCTCGTTTTACAAGGGCTCCATTTGATTCCATTATATTTTGTGTACAGAATAACGTAGTTGACCGCGCCATTTTATACTCCAAATATGACGGAGACAAAATGAACTCTTGTGAAAACGGACGTGAAAGTGGCGACTGCTTTACAAACGCTAGTGGTTCTATTCCCTTCCGTCCAGGCGTTCCGTCAGTCCTGTTTTGGGCCCCTGTGATGGAATCCGCTGACGTGATCCCACAGCGTACGGGAACGCTTGTCAATTTATCCGGGGATGATGTAGCATAACTTGACAGCCATTCAGATCAGTGACCATCCAAGCAAGGATGGCTCGGAGACACTCGTACAGGTGGGCCCTCCATTCCACCTCCAACCAGGAGACCCCCTCTACGATGTGCATGTAAACAACGGCTGAATCCATGAGATCCCTAGATTTGCTGCTCACCCTTATACTAAACAGCCCGAGACGTCTGGAAACCATGCACTGCTCAGATGAAGGATTCCAGGAGGGTCTGGAGTGGTAATGGAGGAAAGACTAGCGAGCACATTTATCTAAGACCAGCCTTTTACATGCCAGTGTTATAGAAGTGCTGCTGGAATAAGATGCGACAAACATATTACAAAGGGGTATCCCCAAAATCTATCCTTTCACGATGTGCATGACTCCTAATACACATTGATCACATTTTTGAGTTGCCCATGTGCCACCTCCTGAAATCTACACCAGGTAAAACCTGGTACAACTTTATGCCATAATTCACGCTAGTTTCTGCCATAAATTATAATGATCGGCTGTAGGAGAACACGTCCCCCTCCCACTAAGGGGCGATAAAAGTTAAAGCCGCACATTTTGGGTGCAAATATGGCATAAATTGTTGTTAAGCTTTAGCAGTTGGGTTGTTCTGTTCTCCCCTAGTTGTTTTAAGATCCATTCTGTACTACAAATGGTTAATAAGACCAATCCCTCCACACATTCACACCAATTGACAATGAATCAACAAACCCGTTCTGAATCCTCTGATCCTTCGATGCAGATTTTTCTGAATGAAAACCTGCAGCACTGGAAAATTTCATTTTTGGTATGAAAAACAACAGGGACAAGCTGCTATTAATTAGCACAGCAGACAGCGCTTACCTCTTCTGCATACGCTTTTCCAATCCCATCAGTGGCTCCGGTGACAACTACAACGAGGAAACAAAAACAAAAGACGCGGATGAGTTACATTTATCCAACAGACTTACAATGCAGCAGCAAAGTTCTTCACAAGAATCTGACCCCCCCCCCAAATAAGTGACATAAACCCCCTAAAGTTTCCACAACACAAAGGTCTTCCAGTAATAACGTACCAGGCAGACTACTAATTGTAGAGGAGAAAGGATCAGGACTTTTGTTCTATTGATCTCCTCAAAGTAAATCACCTTTGATGAATACTATAGGGGGTCGGAGCACAAATCCCTTACATGGAGTTCAATGATCAAATTCTAGCTGCTTGAGTCCTCCAGCAGGGGGAGCTCTGGAGTCTACTATATACAGGTTTTATTATGGAGTTCAGCATATTAACAGTAAACTCCCCCTAGCGGTGGCTGCAGGTAGAAGCATTACGGTGCCTGTAGACGTTGCAGATGATCCATGGTAACAGCAAGCAGATTACTGGTAATTGCCAAGAAGGACCGGGACTTAATAACTGATACAACATCCAGTTGCAGCCCGGCAATTAGCAGTAGGCTGCAGCATTTAAGAACGGTATCACAATCTTATAAAGGAACATAGAATGTAAGGCTGAAAAAAAAGACAATCTGTCCATCCAGTCCAGCCTATAGACTCTAATGTTGATCCAGAGGAAGACAAAAAAGACCCCAATGTGGTATAAGCAGATTTTCCTCCGTTTAGGGGAGAAACATTTCTTCCTGACTCGAATCTGGCAATCGGAATAATCCCCGGATCACCGACCCTTCGGAAGTAATCAGGGACTATAGCACATAATATTGTTACACTCAAGAAAGACATCCCAGCCCCTCCATCACCACGTCCTCAGGCAGAGTTCCATAGTCTCACTGCTCTTAGGCTGCTTTCGTACAGGCAACAAAATCGCATGATTTTCTCGCAATTCGTAGCGCTGTTGCATCACATGTATGTGAAGGCCATGCTTTCCAATGGGTTCCTTCACACTGAACCAATCCCAGCCGTTCATCGAGCGCTGCATGGATTGGCTGAACCGCAGTGCTCAAGAACCAGTCAGAGCCATCACTCCCTGGAGGCGGGATTTATAAACCCCCTGAACAGGAAGTGGCGGCTGAAGACTGCAAACAACTGTGCCGGAGCTTCAGGGGGAGAAGTGTGGCGGAGCGGACAGCGCCTTTTAGGTAATGTATTGTTTCTTTTATTTTTGTTTCAATGCAGCTAGGGCTTTTTTTTTAGGGTAGGGCTTATATTTCAAGGCCTCCCAAAAATCCCGACAAAAGCGAGCAACTAAATCGCGATGCCGTCATGGGAAAACGCATCAATAAATCGCACAGAAATTGCAGGAACGCAGCTGCAATATTGCTGCGATTTTCTCACAAAGACAACGCTGTCGCCCGTGTGAATGAGTCCTTACAGTAAAGAACCCACTTCTATGGCGGAGTAGAAACCTTTTTTCCTCCAGACACAAAGGGCGCCCCCTTGTTGCAGTCCTAGGGATAAATAGATGATGGAAGAGATCTCTGTATTGACCACTGATATATTTATACATAGTTATTAGTCGCCCTCCAACGTCTTTTTTTTCTAAACTAAATAACCCCAACTTTGATAATGCCATCACTTTATGGCTGTGGGTGTCCCACCTCTGGGACCCCACTGACCCTTTGATGAAGGAGGTATCCTTGGTTGTAGGACTGCGTTATCCCTGCCGATCGGCGCTCCCGACCACCCAGCTGTGCTGGAAAAGACAGACAGCGCTATTTACTTGAACAGATCCGCGCTGCAGGTGGATGAGAGCGCCAATACTACCAAAAATAGCCAAAGGACAGCTGGGATACCCCAGCACTGCCGCCGATCATAAAGTGATGGAAGATCCTAACAAGTTTAGTTCGCATCCCCTTCACGGACTTGCAGCAAGGCTCAGTTCCGGTGAACGCCTCTTCAGAAGCCGCAATGAATTACTGTATATCCAAGTCCAGATGATTCTTTGCAACAGGTGCAACCAACAATGAAGGCCACCAAAAGCAGCAGAGGACACAACGATTGGTACACTGGTACCAATAGTAAACGCTAGTGTGCAGGGGCCCTTAGTGGTGTGCCATTCTGTCGCCATTGCAGCGGTCCCTATATTCATCATTAACCCTTTAAGGACACGCCCCCTTTTTCTCCCTTTTCTTTCTTCGTTTTTACTTCTCACTTTCAAAAAATCCTAACTCTCTTATTCGTCTATTGCCGTAGGCGTTTGAGTGGAGTGAAATTAAGAGATTTTGCTATTTTTTGGCGTTAAGTTTTAACTTTTACTTCCTTTCAATTTTTCCAATACTTAAACTTTTTTTTTTTAAACTTACTTTTAGTCCACCATAGGGGACTTGAACTTGCAATCGTTTGATCACTCAGAGTATGTTGTTATACCACATACTGTATTTTGACAGGCAGGCAGTCTATGACTGTGTGCCACTAGAACACCTTGATAGGCATTTGATAGACCCCTACCCCCGGCTGCCATAGCAACCGAGCGGCCTTCCAAATAACGAGTGAGGCATTTAAAATGTTAACAGCCATAATCAGCCTGATCGTGGCTATTGCAGGCGGGTGTCTATTCCAGACAGCCGGCACCCACCTTGTATGGAGCAGGATCCGCTTCCGATCCCGCCCCATATAAACCCCGCACACCTGGTTGTAAATGTACGTCCTGTGATGTGCAAAGGACTTGTCGTGGCCCCATGGCTGCAGGGCCGGCTGTATAGCTTTGCAGCTGTGGCTCCACTGATAACAATAGCTTTCTTTTGTCTAAATCTGTTCCCCTGTAAAAGCTTTTCCTAGATTCGGCCCCCTGGTGCTTTTACCGTGTCAATTGGCCATCCCCACCCCTGTCAATCAAGTATGACTGACATTGAGCAATGGGGACCGCCCACTTGACACATTCACAGGGCCAGGAGCCAAGTCTAAGAAGAGCCTGTATCGTTGAGTAGGGGAGAGTATAAAGGAAAGAAAGACATCAGAGTCAGCGGGGCGATGGATGCAAAGCTACACAGCCGGTCCTGCTACCATGGCGGGTCCTCCCTAAACGCAGGGCGTGGGTGCACACAATGCCGGCTCAGATCTAAGCTGGTTTTCCAACTTTTTCAAAAAACTGCTGTAAAAGCTTGATAAAAATGAGTTACACGGCTGGAAAAGTGAGGCAGAAGCCTCTTAAATATGGCGTCTGGTCTGAATGTCACATGTCTTACTAGCGTTACCCCATCTGCTCCCCTCTCTTCTGTGTACCAGTTGGTTTGGGAGTAAACAGAACTGCTTCCGGTGTGGAAAAAATGCCGCAAAGTAAGAATACTTTCAAAAATAGAAGCGTTAACAGCTTTTTTGGTCAATTAACAAAATGGAAAGTTAGTGAACAAAAAATAAAAAAAATATTTGGCGTTACGCCCTTTCCTTCAAAACAGCATTGGTTCTTCTAGATACACTTGCACACAGTTTTTGAAGGAACTCGGCAGGGGGGTTGTTCCAGACATCTTGGAGAACTACAGATCTGTGGATGTTGGCTAGCTCCAATCCTATCTCTTCATGTAATCCCAGACAGACTGGATGATGATGAGCTCAGGACTGTGTGGGGACAAATCATCACTTCCAGGACTACTTGTTCTTCTCTACGCTGAAGATAGTTCTCACTGACATTGGCTGGATTTTGGGGGTTGTTGTCCTGCTGCTGAATAATTCTGGAGCCAGACACCTTCTACTTTTGAAAAAAAAAATTCTTACTTGGCAGCATTTTTCCACACCCGCCTAAGACTTTTACACATGTTCAATGAGGAATTCCAATAAGACGATAATCTGGACCCCTAAGATGCCGGATGTTACATTATTGAAATATTAATATACTCGGAGGAGAATTAAATATTTCCAATAACTTCAATAACAAAAAAAATGTAACAAAATCCCATCTTTGTAAGGGTGGCTTCACACGAGGGCGTTGATGTGTGTACAGTTGTGCGCTCAAAACCACGCTCCTATTAGAAACATTGGTTCCCTATGGTGTGTTCACATGTCCGTGTTTTACAGGTGTGCAAACGCATGTACCTGCAAAGCATAGGTCATGCGTGCACCATAGGTCCATGGTGCTCGTCAATATTCCCCAGCGGGGAGTCCCCTTGTCACTGAACACTGTGACAGCACTGTCACGGTGTTCAGTGACAAGGGGACTCCCTGCGGGGAGTAAAGAAATCCATGCCACAGCTGTGACAGAGGATTGCGATGTTCTCTCATTGCTTTCAATGGGACCTGCAGTCCCATTGAAAGCAATGCGCTGTTGGCAAGCCCTACAGGAATTTTCGGGGAAGGGCATTAAATAGAAGTCCTTCCCTGAAAATCATCCATAGAATGTGTTAAAAATAAAAAAAAAAGTTATACTCACCTCTCCTCAGCTGCCGGGGCTCAGGCGCGTCCAGCCTCTCTTCTCCCTGCACTGCTCTGAAGCTCTTTCAGCAGGTGAGCATTTAGAATCCCCACCTGCTGAAAGGGCTGTGTTTGATTGGCTGAGCGCTCAGCCAATCACAGGCAGCTCTCAGCCATTCATTGAATGACAGCTGAGTGCTGCCTTCGATTGGTCACAGTACTCAGCCAATCACAGGCAGTACTTGGCCATTCATTGAATTCAACAGCCAGCACCCTATTATGATACAACGGGCAATGGAAGAGCCATAACACAAGACCCAGTGTTGAAATCGGGCCAGATATGTAGGTTCTGACACCACTGCATCGAGTAAGTATTACCCCTCCCCGGAAACCCCTTTTCATCTCAGAAACATGTATAGTCACCGACATCGTACAGCTACTCATAAAAGGCCAAGCCACAGAGCTTCCTAGTGCAACTAACACCATTCCAGCAATGGCAGGGCAAATGGAACAATACCTCTGCCGCGACACCTATTAGAAGGCAGCATGCCTGCAAGTCAGAGCCAGGATAACCATACACAGACAGCCGTTTTGGGGTGACGGCCCTTAATCAGTCTGCCGCAGGTTTCTAGCTTGGCTAGTGAGAAGCCTATAGACGTGAGTCAGCAAGGGTATCCTTTCTCCTTAAGGAGAGCACCTAGAAAATGTGTGAGAAGACTTACAAGGCCATCCATGCTCCTCTGGGAAATATGCAAATGGAAAAAATGGAACAATACCTCTGCAGCGCCACCTATTGGAAGGCAGCATGCCTGCAAGTAACCACACCGATGAGACAATTTGAAATGATGTCACAATGTCTATCCTGGGTCAATCTCATTAAAGGGGTTGTACCAGGATCATAAGCTATCCCCTATCCACAGCTGATTGAGGGGGTCTCACTGCTGAGACTCCCACTGATCAAGGATGGGGGTTTTGTGTCCCCCTGTCTGTCACTGCAGGGTTACTTCACCCCGTGCAGTGACATAAGCACAAATGGAGCTCCATTCATTTCAGTGGGGCTGACGGAAATACCATAGCCCTTGCCGCTCGGCTGTCTCCACAGTCCCAGTGAAAATGAATGAAGCACCAGCGTACTTGCACGACCCCTGCGCCAGTCTACAGTCACAGTGAGGAGGAAGGGAGACATGGGACCCTTATGCAAGATCGGCGGTGGGGGTCTCAGAAGCGAGACTCGTACTAATAAGCAAGTTACCCCCTATCCTCTTGTACAACCCTATAAAAAATAAAAGGGGATATGACACATGAAAGTGATTGAGGTAGACCCCTCCACCCCCCGAAATATCATGCTGGCTGCCAGAGACTGATGGGACTTGTAGTACAGCGGCAGGTTTTGATCTGCCGAAGTACTATAGAGTACATTGAGCCTTCATATACGTATCCAAGTGCCACATATAGGAATCCGAGCCACGAACGCAGTCTATGACACATTCCCATTCAGAAGAAGTAATAGCAGTCGGCGTGGGTTAAAAATATTCTACACTCTTTGTCCTCAACTTTCTGGGAACAGTTATTTTTAGCCGCTACCCAATCAACCTTATCTAAATCAAACATCAAAAAATAGACTGGAGGAACACTGCAAGCAAATGGAATATTTTTAGCTTGTCCTGTCTCTTCCTTAACCCACCGAAATCTGAAAGCCCAGACTGCGCACAATCGCTTGCCGATTCAAAACAGGTCCCTTTTTCGGTGACCCTCTTGCTCCCCCCCCCCCCCCCCCCTACCCCGAACACCTGAATAGAGCGAACACTCGATTGATTAAAGATTAATACTGCTGCAAACCCGTGACAGCTGCCTTCCCTATCAGTTCTTTAGGGAAGCAAGAAAGGGGGGGCTCGATGGCGGAGAAGGGGGGGAGCGTGCAGAAGAAGAGGGATGACAGAAAACTTACATCAGTATTTCTCTTGGGGATCCATTACATAGAAAGAAAATTGCTATTTCAATTCCCCTTTGTTGCTAAAAATAGCAGCCCCAATTGATTCAAGCAAACAGGGCACCGGCTTAGCAAAGCCGAATATAGAAAGCGCTGAATTCCCCGAGACTGAATGCTAACGCAGTCTAACAGATGCCAGCTCACATTTAACAAAGAACAAAAGATGAGAAGTATGCAGGCTGCAAGTTAATAAGACAGGAGCAACTCCCGCATCTTCATGGAAGGAGGGAGGCGAAGGACCAACATGGCGGGAAGACATGAAAATGGAAGCGAAGGAGGACAGTGGGAAACACAGATGACAAGCGGTGAAAAAAAACAAACCTTTTTAGAGTAAATTTCAACAACGGCCACTAAGGATTATGGGTACGTGCCGTAGAGTTGGGTAAGGTTACCGCTTTAGGGCTTATATAGCAAGAATCTCCAGCTTAGGTTAGGCGTATCCCCCCAGTGTGAACCCGAGCGCGGACCCCCACCACCCACAGGCCACAAGATCGCACCAATGTCATCTTCTACAAAGTATGGAAAAACTTGCAGGTCTTCCTCATCATTGGCGGGGGTATGGTGGATTAAAGGGAACCCATCCCCTTCCCACAATACTATAAACTAAGTTATGGTGACCCGGAGCCGGGTGATGGTTATTTTAAACTCGCCCGCTATTCCGATCCAGAGCTGTTCCCCTCTTCTAGCAGGGCATGAAAATCTGACTCTTTTCGGAGTCCTGTGCGCAAGTTTTCCTAGGCAAGTCTATGGGAGAGAGTGTGTTCAGGACTTGGAAAGAGTCAGATTTGCGTGTCTCGCTGCAACTTCAGAAGGGGACATCGCTGGATTACGGAAGCGGATGTGTTTAAAAAAATAAATACCCCACGCGGCTCCTGGTCACGTTCGCTAATAGCACCAGAACTTAGTGTATAGTACTGTGGGGAGGGGACGGGTTCCCTTAAAGGCACCAACAAGAGATTGGAGTGGGCCATTTTAACTATATTTAGGGGGCTTTTCTCATCTTGTAAACATTGGTGTAGTGTATGGAGTATCTTGACAATGTACTGGATTTCAGGCAGTACTATTTCTCATTGTGGAGACCACCATAGCTGCTGTACAGAGTATTATAGGCTGGGCAATGCTCCCTGGGAAAATGGGTACGCAAATTAGTCACCTTTAGAAGGAAGACGGCAGTTTCTCTAGTAATACATATTGGAAAGTAGGTACCCTATAAGGCCGGTCGGAGGTTCCGTCACAGAGGTGGCTGACAATATTGGAAGAAAAAGTGCTGCATGCAGCGCTTATTGTTCCATCCGAACGCTGGGCAGCTGAGCGAAAAGCGGGCGGACCCCATAATAGTCAAGTCTTTTTCGATTCCAGCCACAGACATTCAACCGCAGGGATTCCCCTTTCCCCGAACGGAGCAGGAAAGCGGAACCCCCAGCGTACATGTGAAAGCACCTACGGCAATGTCTGGCTTTTTAACAGGTCTTGCAACATGACCAAGACTAGTTTCCCACGGCCGAGTGAGATATCGGGCCGGGAAATTCGTCTCGATATTGCACTCTTACACGTGTGATGTCGCCGCGGATATGAGGCAGTTTTGACACACTTCAGTAGAATTGCCATGGTGTTTTCAATGAGAAACTCGAAGTGTTTTCCAGCCCATTGAAAACAATCGGTGAACACCCAAAGTCAGGACATCCCGCGATTCTTTGCCTGCACTGCAATGCGGGGAAAAGAAAAAAAAGTTATATTTATCTCTCTCATGTATATGATCCCATCCAAAAGAATGGGGTTCATATTCGTGCGTCATGCGATTTTCGCGGCCGTGTGAAAGCCTCCTAAGGATATTAGCCTGATCAGCCTTCTCAAAGGGTTGGGTATCTTTTCCGCAGTCTGCAACGCCATTTGCTTCCGTTCTGTTTGGTTTCCCCTTTTTAAAATGGAACAAACAGAAACCTTTTCCTTTTTATACCCACTGAAATCAATGGGGAAACAGAAACCTCTAGTTCCATCTCTCCGCTCCAAAAACAGAGATTCCTAACAGCGGTGTAACATTGGTATGAACAAACCCTTAGGGTGTTTTTAGACGGAGCAATTTGGGTAAATCCCTTCTCCGTGCATTAACCTAACAAATAGGCTGCAGCGCCCCATGTATCGCCCCGTAAACACAGGCTGGAGTGGGGGCCCGAGCACCGAGGCGGGACACAGCACGATCAGGGAGAGGCGACTATACCACTATTCGTTATGTCAGTGCATGGGGAAGGGCTTGTAACGAGATGTTACAACCTGGACATCCCCCTTTAAAGAGGTTTTCTAGGACTAAACAATTGATGACCCATCCTCAGATTAGCTCACCAATAGTTGATTGGTGAGGATCCACCAATCCCCACCAATCAGCTGCCTAAAAAGGCCACAGTGCTCTGGCGAGTGCCATGGCCTCTTCGCACGTTCATCAGTCACAGGCCCGAGAGCAACTCCACACATATCAGATGGTTGAGTCGCTCCTGCCAAAATCAGTGGCTTCAGGTGACATTCAAAGTTTCAGATCAGTGCCTGGCCTGGGGTTGAAGGGGGGTGGGGGTATGACAACCACTTTACATTGGAGATAAGAGATGCTATCTCAATGAAAGTAGCCATGTAACTTCATATCGGCATGGGTTTATGACGGTTGGTACAGAATACCTGATGCAACTAATGAACCCCTTGATTAGTTGCATCAGGTGTGTTTGAGGGAAAACACCGGATTTGCAGATGTATACTCTTATGAGGGACTCTCTTCAGGGGTTGGAATAATTCGGAGACTGTTGTAGTCCTTAAAAGTGGAATTTTGTGGTGAATTTGGAGAAACCACTTGTGATATTAGTGGTGTTGAGCTAGTTAAATTGTTTTTGTTTGCCCACAGCTGAAAGTCTGCAAATTCGACAAATTAACCAAATTTATAATAGGAGTTGGATCATTTTGATTGTAACAAGGGGCTGTCCCCTACGTCTAGACTAGGGATTCCCAACCACGATGCTGCAGCAGCTGAAGTGCCGTGAGAACCCTCCAAGGGCAGGCGAGAGTTTTTAGTGTTTTCTATTCTTCTTTTAACAATTTTTTTTTTCTTATTGCAGGTGTGCCTCGAGACAAACATTTTTTTCCAGTGGGGGTGGGGGTTTAGGAGCATGAAAATTTTTGTAAATAGAGGTATAGAGGAAAGAAGGTTTCTACACCAACATCATAGAAGGGGGTTCTTTACTGTAAGAGTAGTGAGACTATGGAACTCTCTGCCTGAGGACGTGGTGATGGTGAGCTCACCAAGAGGGGTCAAAAGGGGCCTGAACACCTTTCTTGAGTCTAATATTATTACAGGTTGTAGCCATTGATTACTCCAGAAGGGTCGGTGATCTGGGGATTATTCCGATTGCCGGAGTCGGGTAGTAACCACAACATTACACAGGTGATCTAGGTCAGGCAGGGCATGGTTTCTCCCACTTAATGAGCAGACTTATAAGGCTATCCATGCTCCTCCAGGAAATTTATGCAAATGAAGGATGGAACAATGCCTATACAGCCCCACCTATTGGAAGGCAGCATTCCTACAAGTCAATGTCAGACCTTTTAACAAGCCTTGTAACAATGTCTAGGAATATAGGCCAAAGCCAAAATAGTCTCCAAAAGGGAAAAAAAAAAAAAAAAAAAATCCCCATGTACAGACAGACTATTCCGGGGTTTTTGTCCCTCATCGGGGTGCAGTAGATTGCCGGCTTGGCTGGGTGCGAGACTTGTAGACGTGGGTCGGGCACAATCCAGCAACACAGATGAATACTATTGGATTTACAGTACCTGAACCGAACCAGATGTATTCATAAAATCTACATAGATGCCCAACTTATGGACTACACCTCCTTGATACAAGGGCTCCTCGTGCCAATGATCATTGCACACACACAAAAAAAAAAAATTAAAAGGCGGTCGCTTTACAATCACTTCGCATATTAATAATTTGGTAAGTAGGACAATAAAAATTGCAATGGAAAATTACACCGCCCCCCCGATCCTTAGTGAGCACTAAGCCTCCCCCTCGAATAGTCAACTCAGAATGGACAAAAAGGGCAGCGACGTCAGCAGCGACGTACGGGAGACCGGACTGTGTGACGTGAAACATCAGTGAATTGAAGAAAAAAAAAATTACAATACGTGAACCGAAGCCCCCCTAACCGAGGTAAAAAGGGGGTTAAAGAGCAGCACGTTGGATGCACAGGTTAATACAATGGAAGGGAGCAGAAGTATGGAATATTTATGAAAACGGATGGCCTGTCACACCGACACTGATGAATATTTTTACAGGATAAAAATGGCAACGGAGATTCTAAAAATAAAACACTCTGTTTCAGACCTGTCTGGCTGCGCTACGCCGCTGGAATACAAACGCGCTCGCTCCCTCTCGCTGGCACAGCTCTCTAGATAGGATATGCAATGAGGAGAGGGAGGGGAGCGAGAAACAAGAAAAGAGCTGGGAGAAGCGGCAGATCTTACTTAGAAGACAAAGGTTTCATTGTACAGTTTTCTATCACCGCGCCGATCCCTGATGTACGAAACCCATGATTATCGCCGCGCTCCCCAACTAATTCCATGTGTGGTTATACATAGCCGAGCCCCAGAATGACCCCCCGACTGTCATTGCCCCAGTTGGCTGACTGTTGGGTGGGTCGTCAATGCAATTATGAGTATGACCATATCTATGGCGTTCTCCGCCCGCAACAAACAATCATTTTTAAATTTCCAATAATCGTGTCCAACCCCAAAATAAAGGAGTCGTAGGAAATTAGGGAAAAATGTAAAAAAATACAATTAAAAAAAAAGTTATTTTTCCAGATGCAGCACCAATGTCTTTATAGTATTGCACAGTGCTGCAATACTAGAAGCTACCTAGAGACAAGAATGGCGCAGTTTATGGGGGGTTGGACTTTTTGCAACTCCTTATGTGGAACTCTAATTAGTGTATATGGACGTCAGAGCCTGGGAAACCCAAAAGGGAAGGAGAATCCCTTTATTTGCTGTAGCGAACAGCCGCTCCCGCTCTGGAGGCCATATATCTTATACTCGCCCATTGAATTAAAACGTTGTATACGCCATCTTCCCGGTTGTAGTGACCACAGGAGAGCGGTTTATCATTAGGGGGGGGCTACAAAAAAAAGGGGAACAGCACGGATATCATTTTACCGCAAGGCTACTACGTGGCTGATAATCCCACTGGTGACGCCGGTCCGTGTGACTCGCTAATGAAGCATTTGCTAGCATTAGGTTGTTAATGGCCGCGCAGTTTGCCTAAGTTCACACATGGTGGAAACAGTGTGGATATTCCGCAGTGGAAAGTTTGCACATCTAATGCGGATTTTGATGCGGACTAGAGATGAGCGAACGTACTCGGTAAGGGCGATTTCGCAATCGAGCACCGCGATTTTCGAGTACTTCACTACTCGGGTGAAAAGTACTCGGGTGCGCTGTGGGTGAGCGGGGGGTTGCAGCGGGGAGTGGGGGGAGAGGGAGAGAGAGAGAGAGAGCTCCCCCCTGTTCCCCGCTGCTACCCCCCACTCCCCTCTGCAACCCCCCGACCCACAGCGCACCCGAGTACTTTCCACCCGAGTAGTGAAGTACTCGAAAAGCGCGGTGCTCGATTGCGAAATCGCCCTTACTGAGTACGTTCGCTCATCTCTAATGCGGACCCATCGCAGCCTTCATCCTTTCAATTGAGGTAAGTCCGTTGTGGATCCCCGTCAAAATCAATACCAAATGCGGTTTTGATGCAGATTTTGGTGCAAATATTCAAACCATTACCATTGATGAATTGCCATTTTGCTGAGGCTCAATTCTAACAGAACCGTGAAATTGAGATTAGTTCTGCCCCCTGATGGTGGGGCTAATACCAGGCTGAGGGCAAGAGGGGTGTGCAGGTGCCATGGGAGCGGGTCTGTGATGACTGTGGGGAGGATAGCATATGGGGGCTCTGATGAGGGAGAGGGCTTTCATGAGGTGTGTGCATAGTACATGGGGGAGCGGGGTAACGGTGTCCCGGCACACCAGCATATTTTGGGCAGTGTGCTCTAAGTGTTAATCCACGGACAGCACACGGCTCCATTATAGGCCTACAAGGACTTGCACATTGACGTGTCTTCACACGGACCGATGATTTCACGGGGGGAGAAATAGGACATGTCAGTGGATGTCAATGTGCCGCCTCCACATGGACTTGTGTCAGTGTGCTGTCCGATGCTGGTGGGCACCCGGCCTGAAGTTTGTACCCCATTCTTTTACATAAGGGAATCCCACACACAGCAATTCCTTGATAAACACTCATGATCAGATTGTCCCATTCAGTTCTGCTAACGTCTCCTAACTACATATACTGGTTATGTATGCGAAAAAAATACCAATAAAACAAGAAAATCCAGATTACAGTCACAAATTGAGAGGTCATCGAAAAAAATTGTTCAAATCCCCCCGACCTACCCAAGATCGCCCGACCATTACCAACCTACAGCTAGGAACACTTCATGCACTAACCACACGCCCGGCATCACCGGCGGGACTGCTGGCCGCATCACTGCTGCAACCTCTACACTGGTCTGTCCCACAAGAGTTTGTCTGCCCAGAATTGATATTTGTGGCCAGTCAATCACACATCGGGGCTCATTCAGACGGGCACAACATGCACTGGACCGCACACAGTTGCCCATCATCACCCGGACAGCATGTCCTATTCTCATCGGTAAGAACAGACGGCAATAGGGCATGCAGCGATCTTTTTCTTCACATGGTCCACCGGACAAACTACGGTGGGCTCACGTGAGCAGCGCTGGCCAATCAGAGCAGCGCCTTAGGCCACTCCCACACGTGCTAAACGCGGAAAAATACAGCAGACAGCCCTCAAAAATCGTGGTGCTTAAAAGAGCCGTCCAGCGCTGCAATCAAGCACATGTCTTCGAGGCCCCAATGTAATCAATGGGAGCCTTATACCGCGACGTCCAAAACGCCGCAAAAAAACGTTTGTGTGAGACTGGCCTTAGACTACCAGTGTACTACCAATCCAAAATGTGCATCATGTCGTCGGAGAAGCGGCGCGGACATCTTGATCGATGGGTCTTTAACCAAATCAACGAAAGTCTAGTTCTCGATACATTCGTCTGGAGATATCCCCACATTGTATAACAGAATTAGGGCTCATTCACATCTGATCAAAACCTCCGGCAGCGATTTGCAGGATAAAAAAGAGCAACGTCTGCACTATTTTGTCCTGTAAAGCATTAGACAGGCGGACTGAACCAAAAGGACCCTATTATAGTCAATGGGGTCTATTGGACACTGGTTGCGGCACGAGACGGATCCAACCTGTCAGGGAGTTCCGTTTTTCGCTCCCTGACCATATGAGGAAAACGTAAACCCGTGGCGCTGATGTGAAGGCGCCCATTTCCTTTATCCGACATCCAACAAGTGTCTATAACTTTCTGCAGACGTCCGATAATCCGGCTCCCATGGAAACCGAATTAAAGGAATTGTATTGCGATCGTTTTTTCGTCAACTTTTAACTTTGCTAACAAACTATACCGATCGAAGGTTAATCCTAAGAGAAGAGGGGCGGGCGGGGGAGAGAGGCGCCCGATACTCGTAAAAAGTCGTATCATCTTGGAAGTCATTAATCTGCTGAGCGCAGGGAGGGGAGATCGTGAGCCGAGGCGCCTGCCCTGCAGCTCCCGTCCCGCTCCACGTAACGAGCCCAGAGACATCAGGGGACAATCGGAGCTTTATTACAGACCTGCTTCGGAGGCAGCATGGCGAATATTTCATTGATAAATCAGGAACTTATTTTGCACCTGTGCAAAACTGCAGAAACGAGCGCCGCGGCCTCATAGGTTGGCGAGCGCCAATCAGCGCCGAGCGTGATGCTTGCTTCTGTTGTCAGGGCAGGATTTTCCTATCTCTCCAGCACCCTCTATTCTGCAGAGAACAGGCTTTTTTTCTCCTCTGCTGGAAGAGAGACGCCTGCGAAATCCCGGAGACCGGATCACACGGAGGCGGCCGGGAAGGAAAATACTGCTGTGCAGCAAACTACGGCTCCGCTCGCAGCGTCTGACCGCAAAAGTACAGAAGTAGAAAAGTAGTAAAAGGCAAGAAAGAAAAACCTAAAATTCTTTTGACGTTTAACCCCTTAAAAACCAACATCACAGCCAAATTATTGCAGCAATCATTAAAAGGGCCTCAGTATACAATGCCGTGTAGAATAAGCCCTACATGGGTGCCAAACTGCCCGGTGACCGCCAGGATCGGAGGCATCCCGACTCGGAACATTTAACCCTTTGATCAGCCTTGTTTAGGTGACATGGCCTGAACAAAAAGTACGCCTGGACTCAATTCACAGGGTTTCCTTCTGACATGGTGGACAGGGGGCGACCTAGAAGGGATACGAAGTCTACCTATACACGGGCGAGCGCGATATCGCGCCACAAAACTCGACCGCAGATGAGAGTTGTCTTCCTGGCAAAAGCGCCTCCCATCACTTCCGTGTAGTGGCGATCCTCTGGCGCGTTTGAGAACCGGCAAGTGTTTCCCGCTCGCATCGCACTCACGTGCTGCTCTCACGCCGTGCGATGTGTTTTACTGTCCCATTGAAAACAAAGTGCGATGCGGTCAGAGGAACACGAGAAAAAAAAAAAAAAAAAAAAGATAGGACATGACGCGATTTTTCCCCTTTTTGTGGGAAAACATCCTGCATGTATTCAGAAGAATGGGGCTCATAGTCGCACACGTTGTGCGCCGCTCGCGATGAACCAATCTAGCGCAAGATTGTTAGCCGCGTGAAACCTGCCTAGGGCTGCATTCACATAGGCGAGCGCGATGTAGGTCAGTGAAAAACTGACCTTTTTGTGTGGTTTCATAGCAATTTTAATGCATATATGATGCATTTTTATGATAAACCCCACGAAATTTGCATCAGACTCACATTTGCTGTTCCGTTTTTCACATACGTAAAAAACGAAGGGGGGCGACGTGTCATTCCAATACTAAAATGCTTTAAAAACAGATCGCAGTCGATCCAGTTTTTCACACTCTCATAGAAAATAACGGGCAATTTTTGTTCAAGATTAGTCCCAGAAAACTAAAAAAACTAAAAAACAAACATAGGACATGCAACGATTTTTAGACCGTAAGACTATCAGTCCGTGCGGAGAAGCGCTTGTGTGAATGAGCGCGTTCTTTCCCGTGCGAGTTCTGGTCATCTCGGAAAGGGATGCAAGTCGCACAGGAACATGGCGGATGTGAACACACCTCAAGGCCGGGCGCCCACAGCCGTATGCCGTTGGACCCCGCGGGAGACGCACAGGGTTTTACGGTTGTGGAGTTGGCCTATCGCCGCACATGGCAGCAGTATATTACTGTATATACATACAATATAGTCTATTACTGCGCATGACAGCATATCTCACGCCCGCGGTCATACAGTCTTCCTAGTTGTTTAAATTTCCTGCTGTCGCTTCGCACCGGCGCCCCCCGTATGTAATAACGCTCATAGGGAACAATGGGCTCTCTCGCACGTAATGCCTGGTGAAATACAACATGCTGTGTTCTTTTTCTTTGCGCTTACGTATTACGTAATTCTTACATGCGAATGTGAGCGAAACCGCGTAAGGCAATGTATTTGATTGTACGCGGTAATCTTACACTCGTGTGAACCCGGCCTTAGACTGCTCTTAGGGCACTCCAAGACGCAGAAGAAGAAAAAAGTTGGAATGTTTTACGCTAAATTAAAAAGGAGCACACCTCCTAACTTCAATGCATTTTGGATGGTCTTGGGGCTTACTAAAAAGAGCGCGACTAACAGCGGACAGCGAAAGACAGACTGATTTTAATCTCTATGCATTAGAGATGAGCGAACGTACTCGTTTAGGGCGATTTCGCAATCGAGCACCGCTTTTTTCGAGTAACTGACTACTCGGACAAAAAGATTCGGGGGGCGGCGTGGTGGAGCGGGGGGGGGGGGTAGCAGTGGGGAGCTCTCACCCTCACCCCCCTCACACTCCACTCTGCAACCCTCCACATCCTTTCGCCCGAGTAGTCAGTTACTCGAAAAAAGCGGTGCTCGATTGCGAAATCGCCCTAAACGAGTACGTTCGCTCATCACTACTATGCATGTATTTTTTTTTCTTCTGTCTTATCCAGTTTTTCATTGCTTTTGTAAACAAAAAACACAAAAAAGCGGCAATTTTTTTTCTCTAGCACTGCTTAGCAATGATCCAAGAAAAACAGACACCTAGATGTCCTTTGTGTGCGCTCCCTTTTTCATTGCACACCCACTGACTTGAATGGGTAACGCATCCAAGACGGCGGACCAGAACAGGCCGAGTCGTCATTTTGGTTTTGTTTTTTTTAAACGGACCAAGAAACTAAGTTTAAAAGAAGAAAAAAAAAAGGGGGGGGGGGGGGGGAATTGCTTCCTGAATTCAGTGGGAGCATGCTTGCATGTTTTTTTTGCGCATGCAAATTCGCAAGGCAAAAAGGGTGTCAATTACAGGAGGGGGAAACGGAATAGCCGAGCGGCGCTTCCACTGATTCCAACAGGAGAAAAGCTGAGGCTCTCACTTCCTCCCCGGACTTTTAAAATAGAATTACAAAAAATATATATGTACAAGTCTGTGAATTTTTGATTTTTAGCATTTACAAAACACGTTTCGGGTGCGTTCACACGTGGCGGTGCAGCAAAATCTGTGTCACAATCCTCACCATTGAGTGCTGCGCAGCAGATTCGAGCCTTTCAATTGAAGGGATGAAGTTTGCTGTAAATCCGCATTACAATCCCCACCAGATGATGCGGATGCAGCTGCTGAAATTGGCCGTGCGTGAGCGCAGCCTTACTACAAGACGCATCCTTACGTAAACGCTACACTTATTAGGTGTTCGTGGGACCGCAATCACAACTTACCAAATAAATCCGTATGAAACGTGAATGGTCAACAAAGTAAAAAAAATATGCAGAAGACAGGTTTTTTTTTTCTATATTTCTGGTGCAAAAAAAAAAAAAAAATTCTCATATAAAAATCTAACAGTAATTCATAAGTGGCCACGAGGAACGGAACATAAAACACAATTTCTCTTCATACCGCAACAAAATTAAAAGAATTATATTGAAATTTCGCATGACTTGAGGTTCGCTGGGCGCAAGAACACAATCGGGCGACTTTCGACATGACGGGTTTAAGGTTAGGGTTTGCCCATTTACGGCTCCATAACAGCCATTAACCCTTTCCAATCCACTGTCTGACCTCTAAAGACATTATGATTTAAGGCTGTACAGCTCCGATGTTGGAAGACATCCGTCGGGGTTCTCTTACTGTATATTGCCAGCCTCTCTGCTGTCGGAGCCTATCCAACGTGTCACCTCATGCAGTACCGGCTTTAGCCAGCAGATAGCGCCGTTGTATAACAGCAGAAAAAGAGTAAGCCCCCTAGGAAAACCAGGATACAAATTGGATTGGAAAGGGTTAAAGGGTGACTTGTTTTTAAGGGTATATTCGTACCTCCTGCGAGCGACTGAGGAAAACCGCCCTACAAAACCACCCGTCATATATGTGAAGTTAAGGCAAGTCCTTCAGCTGATCAGTGTCCGGGCTGCAGGTACCTCGGCGATCAGCTGTGGAGAAAACTGGCAGCAAGTATTCATCTTCCCTGCAGCACCCCCACAGGGGAAATGAAGAATTACAAGGCTTTCAATAAAAACTAGAGGCTATCCATTTAAAGTCTGGACATGTCAGGTTCTCTAGAGCCTCATTCTTAAAGCGACTCTCCGGTCCTGGACAAACCAAGATGGCTGCACCACTTCTCTGACTACCTGATACACACACTGCATTAGTGGTGCACTGGTAGTCTCAGATGCTTTAAACTGCATGATTGGCCAGCAATTCTCACTTGAGCAGTGCTGGCCAATCAGAACGGAGTGTAGTGTCGTATACTATCAATGTACCACCAATGCACAGTGTGCATCAGTTAGTCAGAAACGTGGTACGGCCATCTTGGTTTTTCTGGAACTGGAGGGTCACTTTAACTTGTAGTACACAGACCCCGGGGGTACATGCCACACCTCTAGGGGGTACTCGCACTTTGCTCATGCTGTGCTTTCATGGACTGAATTTGAATTGCCATAAGCCATATACTCCAGAGCTGCACTCACTATTCTGCTGGTGGAGTCGCTGCATACATACAGCATGTAACTCAGGATCAGTACAGGATAAGTAATGTATGTACACAGTGACTCCACCAGCAGAATAGTGAGTGCAGCTCTGGAGTATAATACAGGATGTAACCCAGGATCAGTACAGGATAAGTAATGTATGTACACAGTGACTCCACCAGCAGAATAGTGAGTGCAGCTCTGGAGTATAATACAGGATGTAACTCGGGATCAGTACAGGATAAGTAATGTATGTACACAGCGACATCATCAGCAGAATAGTGAGTGCAGCTCTGGGGTATAATACAGGATGTAACTCAGGATCAGTACAGGATAAGTAATGTATGTACACAGTGACATCATCAGCAGAATAGTGAGTGCAGCTCTGGATTATTCTATTAAACGATGGGTTTATTCTATTCTGCTAGTGGGTCACTGTGTACTCACGAGCTGTATTCACTATTCTTCGGGCTTCACAGTTGAAATCCCCCAGCATTCTCTGCAGCTCTCCTTCTCCATGCCAAAGTCAACTGGCTAGTAAACTGCCCTGAAGAGCATAAAATTCCTTTCACCCAGCATTCAATAATCCATATGTAATCGTCCGGCACCTATATGGTCCACTTGATGCCGGACTAAAAGGAATTTTATGGCATAATCAGAGTAAATCAGTAAAAAGGAAAGAGAGGAGGGGTGCACCCGTGGGTACCGGGCATTACCCAGCAGCACTCACTTCCTATCACTTTCTACTAAGTTGTTCTGGAAAAGTACAGAAGCGATGACCTACGTTCACTTCCCAGGAAGCGCGGAGATACAGAAAGAGCCTGTGGCCAGTAAATGGGAATAAGTAGACTGTAATCTACAGCTACTCCCTCCCGCTCCCCCACCTATCCCCCCTCGCCGCACGTGTACGAGCCAATGCCAGTGTCACATGACCAGGCCTCTCTAGGGCTCCGTCACATCAAGTCACCGTTTACACATGAGGCCAGCGCTCAGTGAAGAGATTACATCCAGCCCAATGTTCCCCCGCACATGAATGGCACCCACTCCAATTGATAAAAAGCAAAGGCAAAACGATTCATAAATTCTGCTTTGGTGCACATTAATGGAAAAAAAGGACGTCCTGCAAGCGGCGAGATCTACAGGAGCAGAACACGCAAAGGGACAGCGGCAGTGGGGTACATTAACGGGGGCACCTCAATGCCAATCAGGTGCTGGAGGGGGTCACAAGTGCCAATACTGCCCCCTCTGCATAGGGTTGCTTCTACGCCATCGCACACAAAGCCATTCATGGGTCCCAGGCATGCGACATTCAGAAAGGAACGACCAATCCCGGCTGCGGCTAAGACCTGTACCGTGCGAATAATGTATAAAAGAATGGCGTCTCCTGTTCACATCTCCCATCATGCTTCCCGGGCAGGCCCCGCCATCCGGTGGGTGGAATGGAGACGCTCTGTAAGGGCGGTTCTCGTCTGGACGGTCAGTGTGGCGTTGACCTAAATACAGGATCGCCATTTGTGTAACGGATTTGCCGCGGATTTTTCAGCAGTGGGAAAAATCCACAGCAAATCAGCACAAAAATCCACACAATTTAGTAGCTGATTTAGTGTGAATCGCAGCAGATTTCATCGCTTCAATTTAAGTGGAGTGGGTGAAATCTAGTAGGGATCCGCAGCAAAATCTGCACGATTTTTGGTCCCGACGTGCTGTGGATTTTTTGGGCTGCTACATGCGAACGCACCCCGAGGCCAAGTTCACACGGGGCAGAATTAGCTGCAGACGGGACTCCCCACATAGAAAAACGATTCTTACAGCAGTAATAAAGTGGATGAGATTTTCAACATTTCGCCCGCACACTGCGGAGATCGTCCCGTGGTGCGGATCCTGGATCTACATGCGAATTATAGCACCCGGCTTTGGGTGGATTTTCTGCAGATTTCGGCCACAGGCTTCAATAGAGAGGACAAAATTTGCAGTAAATTTGCGCTAAACCGCAACGGTAGCTGAAGATTTGGTGCGGATTTTGCACAGCAGAATTTCAGCATGGAAAATATGCAGATAATCTGCAGCCAAGTCTGCAACTGAAGCTGCGCAATTGTTAAAGCACAGTAAATCCGTGGAAAATCTGCCCCGTGTGAACATATAACCTGATACTACACCCCCCGCTGCAGCGGAAAGGTCTCACCGGCTGCAGCTTCCCCTGTATGCTGGGGTATCAGGAGTGGGACCTGGGGCAACTTCAATGAACACACTGGGTGACGACCACAAATCTGCATAGTCTTGTGTGGTCACTGAATCATCTTAAGGGTGCTAGATGATGAGCGTCAGTCAGTCGCTGGAGCGTACGTCGCCTGTGACATACGGCATGCTGCTGCGCACAGCACAGCCTCCAGCCTCTCCTGTGCCCCCAGCCTCTCCTGTGCCCCCAGCCTCTCCTGTGCCCCCAGCCTCATTCAGACAAGTGGATGCAAGTTGTGCCCAAGAATCTCAGGCGCAACTCTCATCGGACAACACATTGACAGCCATACGTGTGCTGTCCAATTTGTCCCGATCTCATCCACGATACGGACCAGAACGGGGCACACTGCAGACTACCTTCTTTGCTTATACACTGTATATGGACTATAGGTTAGTGGAAAAAAAAGTTACAATTGACCTTAATGGATCCTTGTGCTGTCCAGTTACAAACACAGTCGCGCACGGACCAAAAATACTCATGTTAATAAGCCCTTAAGACCTACTTTCTGCAGTCAGGCTCACAATTTGGAATACTAACCCAAAGGAGGTCAAAAGGAGCCTCTTCCTACGACCCCTGTCAGGAGAACGGAGCTCTAGGGATATGTTTGTTATATTACCAGGGAAAAGTGTCCAACTCCTCTAGCAAGAAGCTCCAACTTTATCATACAGCGTATCCCTGGTATTAAGTTTGCCGCAGTTTTTGCCCATCTCATCTGGTTTAATATGGTCTAAATTTAGGACATTAATAAACCTGCCAGAAAGATGAGCAAAACACCACAATCGGGAGGTTTAACCCTTTGCGATCCGTTTTTGGATTCAGGGTTTCCTAGGGGGCTTTCTCTTTCTGGCATTATATAATGGCGCTATCTGCTGGCTAGAGCCAGTACTGCGGTATGAGACATGCTGGAGAGGCCCCCCGACAACAGAGCGGCCACTAATATACAGTAAGAATACCCTGCCGGATGTCTTCCGACAGCGGAGCTGTACAGCCTTCAATCAGAACGTCTTTAGACGTCAGACAGTGGATTGGAAAAAGTTAAAACTAGGGCTGAGCGAGTATACTCACTAAGGCACTACTCGCTCGAGTAATGTGCCTTAGCCGAGTATCTCCCTGCTCGTCCCTGAAGATTCGGGGGCCGCCGCAGCTGACAGGTGAGTTGCGACGGGGAGCGAGGCAGAGCGGGCGGGGAAGAGAGATCTCCCCTCCGTTCCTCCCTGCTCTCCCCCGCAGCTCCCCGCCCCGCGGCGGCACCCAAATCTTTCGGGACGAGCGGGGAGATACTCGGCTAAGGCACATTACTCGAGCGAGTAGTGCCTTAGTGAGTATACTCGCTCATCCCTAGTTAAAACACAATGGATGTCAATGATATATAAATTGTGAGAATGACAGAAAGTCATAATTTCCATACGTGTCCTAATAGTAGAAAAAAAAAATACAGGAACATTGGTCGGATCTGGGATGGATCTTCTCATCTAGGACCAAAGTTCAGCAATCCCTCTCAAGTTTAACTTCCTTAAAATGGTTGTCTCAATGAGACATCTCCTATAGGGCTTCAGACATCATATAAGGGATTTCACCATTCATGACCCCTCTATCAGATCATAGCTATTCTGTAGGAGCTACGACCATTCTGGAGGACTCGAGCCATCTTTGTGCCACAAGGATAGCCATTCAGCAAATGCCTAGCTAGACTAGACCCCCCCCCCCCAGCAGGACTCGGGGTTATCAGCTGATGGGACATGGATGTCACCCCATCCTTTGCTGATGACGGCCTGTGGCAGTGATATAAGCACAACCCCCAGATTGCAAGCAGCCATATATTGCAGCATACATGTTCATTAAGGTCAGCCAGCTGTGCATGTTAATTATTAGGGAGAGGGGTTAAGATCTGCAATACACACCCGGCGCCGCTTATCTTCTGGAAAAAAGAATAATTGGACGTGGTAAATCCACTGGATTGCATACTTGGACGGTGTTTAATGGGACTTTCGTCCGGGATCAGGAATAAAAAGGGTATAAACTGAGTTAACAGGTTATAAAGTGATGCAATGTGGCACTACTTTGTGACTGGTGGCAGTTGGACTTCCGGGACCCCTACCGATCAAGAGAATGAAGGGGATACAATGATAATGTAGTGTCCCAAGTCTGCTTTGCTGGTCAGTGCTGATCGTGTGGACAGCGCTGGTCAATGACGGCAGGTGTAGTGCCTTACACTAATGCACAGTGTGCAACAGGCAGTCAGAGCAGTGGTGTGGTCATCTTTGTTTCTCCTGGCCCAGAGGTTTGCTTTAACCTTATAGCCCCAGCAACTGCCATTCAAAAGATGAATGATAACAAATACTGTATTTTGAGTGGTGTTCCATTTCACATTCAGTCTTATTGCCATGAACTTTGCTATAATATTAACCTCATCATGCAAATATTCAATATGCCGTCGCTTTTCAGCTTTCTATTAGCCACTTTGCTAAGTGCCTTTTTCAAAAACGACACTTTGGTAAAAAAAAAAATTCACTTCCACACAACAGTCAGCAGATGGCACCAAAGAGTTCTGTTTACAGGGAGCGGCGCAGCATAGCTCTATCAGGCGCCGAGCAGCGCGAAGTCTCTCCTCATCATCAGTTTTAATGAGACTGTAAACCTTTCCAAATCAATCACACCTTCATATCCTTAGGAACCCCCATCTACATAGAAGCTGCGCCATTCCTGCTTGTTCTGTGATAACATAGCGAGAGACGGAAAGATCCCCCCGAATGAGACAAAAGTTACTCCTTATTGGAGGCCGCACACGGTCCCCTATGTCCGGTTCTATCTACGGTCCCACCATTGCCTTCTATGGGACAGTAAATTCATAGCAGATAGCTGTTAACCCCTTTGAAGCCGCCCATTTATACTTAAGGAAATGCCAAATTTTGGAAATCTGGTGTCACTTTAACAACACATAAATGTAAGGGCTCATTCGCACAGGCAGTTTTCGGTCCGTAAATAGGCACCATTTCCATGGACCAAAACCCTGTATTCCCTACGGACCTGGGCCTGCTTGAGTTTTTTTGTGAGCGTATTACCAGGGGTTTTCACGTACACACAAAAAAAAGGAAACACGCAAGCCGGGACATTGATTTCATACGTAAACGCGAAGTGAATACGCATCATATGCATTCACATGGACTTCAATGGGCGAGGTTTGTCCATAATAAGAGCCAAAAAAATGGGACAGGATGCGGTTTTTTTTCACATGCATGAAAACCGCAGGTCTGAAAACCCCAATACAAGTCAATTCCATAAATACACCCTAACGGTTTTACACATCCAAGTAGTCATATAAATTGTTTTTTGGTCACACAGTGCGCTTTATGGTAAAAGTAGACGGAGATCACATACTAGATATTTATTTTTAAAAAATTAAGGAAAATGTTTAAAATTTGGCATTTTTCCTATTTTCAGCTGCCGTATGTCACGTGTACATACGTGCTGTAATTGTAATATGTCACGTGTAATTGCCGTATGCTGTAATACATGATGTCATTTTTATCATGAATACATTTCCATTTTATGTTTTGGGGAAGTACATTTGAAAAGTGTTACGTTTTTGAACAATTTAGGAAATATACTAATTTAACATTAATTTTTAAATATATTCTGTCTAATTTATAGACCAGGTATTGTTGATTAATATAACTTATTGATTAATGTAAGGGCACGTTTACACGTAGCGGCATCGGTATAGTATGACCCCAGTGGAACCATTGGTGCGGACTCGCAGCAGACCTCATCCCTTCAATAGAAAAGGTGAAATCAGCAACGGATCCGCATCAAAATCCGCAGCTGACCGTAAACCGAACAACCCCCATTATAGTCATAGGGGTGCGTTCAGGGCCGTTTGGTTCTCTCATAAGACGGACCCGTTCGGTCACGGGGAATCCCCTTTCTTGTTCCCCAAACAGAGCAGAAAAGCGGAATTCCCAACACAAGTGTGAAACTCGCAGCGTTTTACCAATACGGCGCTGACATGAGGCCTTTATGCTGCAATCACACGGGTCGGAAATCTCGTGGAATGTCCGTAGTGGGACCACACAGAAATTCTGGGAGATTTCCGCAGCTTGAAGTCCTGCGAGTTTTCAAGCGGCTTATTTCGCTGCGGCCAGCTCTTCCCCATAGAGAGGAAAGATTGCTGCAGCGGAAACGGCGATAAAATTGACAAGCCGCGGCTTTGAATTCCACCCGGCATGTCAATTTTAGCGTGGTTTGGCCGCAGCGCGTGGACGAGATTTTTGCAAATCTCGTCCACTTTGCGGCTTTATCCCGGGATAAAAGTTGCCGGCAGAAAACCCGCACAAAAAATTCTGCGACAATTCCACCCCGTGTGAACCCAGCCTTAGGGTACTGGCCAAGATGATACATTGTAACAAAACATCCTCAGGTTGTGTAAGCAAGAATAGTTCTAAGCCTTGAAATGTAAACAAGAATGTTCCCATTCACTGACAAATAGCAGAAAGTTGCAAAACTTTGATTACACTATATTTAAGGCCCCCTGTCCACGACCGTTCCGCCGCGGGGGGAGCAGGTGGGAGCACTGACAGAGGCTCACCGCACAGAATCGTGGCATGCCGCGATTTAGATCCAGCAAGCGGAGAATTGCTACGATTCTCCGCTCGTGGACGCTGCAGCTGCGCTTCACATAGCAATGCTATGTAAAGCTGCGTGGCCCGCGGACAGGCAGCCTACACCCTTTTAGAAACAAGGGTCAATACACCTTTGTACGGTCATCACTAAAAAAGGCTTACAATCTGCATATACATCCTTTTAAGTCAGTGGCTTGGCTACTATATATACTAGGAGAGCATAAACCTCAGATACTGGCAGTTTAACCCCTTACATGCCATAATCAATAGTAGACGCATCATGTAAGCAGATGACAGAAGGAGGGGATCCTCCTCCTGCCCAGTGGAACCCTGCAATGCAATCACAAGGTACCAATGGGTTCCCATGGTAGTTGGTGGCCTGACAAAGGCCTCCGTGTCTACCATGTAATAGTCTGGTCACCGAGGGGTTAATGTGTTTTGGGATAAGTCTGTTTCTGTGAGTCTGTATTATGTACAGGCAAATGGAAACAAAATAGAGATAAAAAGCCACTTTCCTCTCAGTTCTCCCTTCTTGTACTTAATAGAACCAATTGGAACTACTAACTAAAATCCTCCAATTCTCCGGAGCGCAGCGATGACCAACATGCCGAGGTTATTGGTGCACTGGCGGATATTACAGTCCACATTTCACACAAAGCGCATTGTAGTGCCAGCAGCAGGTATAATCCTTTCCATTGTCCGGTACGGAGTCACACTAAAGGTCCGGATTTTCACACAGTTTTGTTGCGGATTTTGGTGCAAATTTTCTGCTGTGGAAAATCCCCAGCCGTTCTGCTATGTGCGAACGCATCCTTAATAGAGATGAGTGAACATACTCGTTTAGGGCGATTTCGCACTCGAGCATCGCTTTTTTTTTTTTCAAGAAACTGACTACTCGGGCGAAAAGATTCGGGGGGCGCCGGGGGTGAGCGGGGGGTTGCAGTGGGGAGTGGGGGAAGAGAGAGGGAGAGCTCCCTCCTGTTTCCCCCTGCTACCCCCCGCTCCACCACACCGCCCCCCCGAATCTTTTCGCCTGAGTAGTCAGTTACTCGAAAAAAGCGATGCTCGAGTGCGAAATCGCCCTAAACGAGTACGTTCGCTCATCTCTAATCCTTAACCCTGCAATACCACATATATACCTCCCGGACAGGTAGAGGATGAAAACTCTTATCAAAAGTAGTTGTAGAACAGTCGCCAAGTAGATCATCACACATAGAAGAGATCAATGCAGTCTGCTTGTAATAAAAGAAATGACATTAATGGCGAAAATGAAACATTAATGAAGATGTAATAGGGTGACCCTTCACCCAGGGCTAACGGGGACGTCCAGTTGTAAACTACAACATAGAGCCATTCTTCTCTATGGTCACGGATATACCCGCAGCTCATACGCAATTGCATTGCGTATGGGCTGCAGGTATCCGCATCATTGCCAAGCAACGGCACGGGAAACATCAAGCAAAAGTGTACTGTGCGTGACCGCCAGTGTGTGTATGCGGTCATGCGCAGTACAATATCACCGCCATACGCGGCTGTACGCAGCGCCACGGTCCAGCTCACAGCTGGAATCCACTGTGGGTCTGTGCAAGCAGATTCCGCTTACGGCCGTGTCGGCTCGGCCTTAATCTGTAGCATATATATTTCCAGTAAAATTAAGGGGACGCGGATGTGACACATCATAGGGTATCTTTTCAAAAAAAATATATTTACACGACCGGCTACGGCGCAGGTTTCAATTCTGTATGTAGAATTAAAAAAAAAAAAGTCGCCGCCTCTTGAGGTTGATTCTGCACGAGGATTTGCCCATTAAAAAGAGCTAAATCCACATGCAGATCCATGAGTATACATGTGCGTACCCGGAGCAGAAAGCCGCGGCCTAGCTGGTGCTTTATGTCGCCGTTTTTAGAGGTGGAAAAATGTGCCCCATTGCAATCAATGGGAAACACTTCCAATCCTCTATTGCACGTGAAAGTTGCGCGAGAGGATCGGAATTTCAAAGAACTATGGGAGGCGTTTTTCTGGCCTCGAAATCGCCCCACATCAGCAGGTAAAACGCACGCCGACGAGCGCAATATCGGGCCGAGTTTCTGGGCCAGATATTGCATTTGCTGATTTTGGTCTGAGAATACCCACCGAAATAGGGCATGCAGTGATTAAGGCACAATATAGTCCGGTAACTGAGGGGTTAATGTGTTCTGGAATAAGCCTGTTTCTGTGAGTCTGTATTATGTACAGGTAAATGGAAACAAAATAGAGATAAAAAGCCACTTTCCTCTCAGTTCTTCCTTCTTGTACTTAATAGAACCAATTGGAACTACTAACTAAAATCCTCCAATTCTCCGGAGCGCAGCGATGACCAACATGCCGAGGTTATTCGTGCACTGGCGGATATTACAGTCCACATTTCACACAAAGCGGATCAGCAGCAGATTTAACACTTTCCATTGACTGGGTGAAGTCTGATGCAGAACCACACTGATTGTCCGGATTTTCATGCGGTTTTGCCGCGGATTTTGGTGCAAATATTTCGCTGCAGTAAATCCCCAGCCGTTCTGCCATGTGTGAACGCATCCTTAACCCTGCAGTACCACATACACCTCCCGGACAGGAGAGGAACACTTATCCAAAAGTAGTTGTACAGCAGTCGCCAAGTCGATCATCACACATAGAAGAGAGAAATTAAATTAAAGGCGCTCCGGCGCAGCAGTGTTATTGGGTGAACTCCCACCCAGAGTTAACGAGGATTTCCAGTTGTAAACTATTGATGGTTTATCCAAAGATTTACAACTGAAAACTCCGCATGCGGCGAAAATGGGGCAAATTTTCCAGGAAAACTTCACATCAAAATGCAGCGGTGCGATTTGACGCAGAATACATCTACAGTTTCGGAGCCGGAACATAATTTGTAGACAATGCGTACGATGAGAGTGTTAAATACCTCATTGTAAAGAGGACGGCCCTAAGTACCTACGAGCAAGAGTCTGACCCCGGTATGGCGTTATCCGATGATGCAATAGTGCCGCCATCATGAGGCACTGAGATAGTTGCGTGGCTAAAAATTAATGTAGCTCTGGCCTCCGGCGTGCTATCATGACGTGTAGCGTGGCATCGGATTTGTCTCAGTGAGTTCTACAAGTATACTGCGGGGGAAAAAAAAGCAAATCGTGAACATTAGAGAAAATTGTGGCGCGAAGTGGTGCAAAAACTTTATCGCAAAATGTTGCGACGGATGCTAAGAAATGGCTTCAAGATTATCAAAATAACATTTGAGAGGATAGAGCGGGAGAATTAAACCTATAACATCACTAATGCCCAACGTCAAAAAGTTTATCGAAAACGTCTCAAATAGAGATGAGCGAGTATACTCGCTAAGGCACATTACTCGAGCGAGTAGTGCCTTAGCCGAGTATCTCCCCGCTCGTCTCTAAAGATTCGGGGACCAACGGGGGGCGGCGGGGGAGACCGGGGAGATCTCTCTCTCCCTCTCTCCCCGCCGCAACTCACCTGTCACCTGCGCTGGCCCCTGAATCTTTAGAGACGAGTGGGGAGATACTTGGCTAAGGCACTACTCGCTCAAGTAATGTGCCTTAGCAAGTATACTCGCTCATCTCTAGTCTCAAACTTAAGGCGGCCGAGCATCATGTCTCCATCTCTCATTTGGAAATGCTGCTGTTCGGGGGCGGGAAGCGGAATGGTGGTGGCTTATTCCGAGATTACAAAGAAGCTCAGAGAAAACATGAGTGTCGATACACAAGTGCCCATCATACTAGTTGGAGATTTCAATAAACGACGCCAAACTGAACTTCCACACTTTATATTGGCACAAAATCTCCTAATTACTACAATTTGTGCAGCTTGGTACCCATTTTAAAACCCCCGGCCGCGGCGCCTTTCCTTCTTATTGGATTTATACCCCAATTTCTATGCGCCAGCTCCACCCACATTGAGCTGATCGCCGTTGCTCGGGTTGCAGAGGCAACTATGTTACATGAAGCCTGGTAGAATGCCGTCTTCCATAGCTAGGGTCGTTCTATGTAGAGGCCCTTGGATATTAAGAAGGGGGTGCTAAGTGAGGGACCCTTACTTACGATGTCGACCCACTAAGAGGACAACGCTACACTGACAGTCTACGGTAATGAAGGAGAATAAGTCATTGGCCAAGAATTTCCATACAGAACACAAATGCTCCACTGAGATTTTATCTACCACTAGAAAGACTTTCGATGGTAACCAAGAAAATAATGCACAAACTTGCTATACAGTATTTATCAACAGAGTGCATCCATAGAAATGGAAGGTCAATACCACAATCTACAGTACAAGCCGCTCTTTCTGGGTCAGTGCCACAATAATGCTTTTGGAGAACTCTAGCGAAATCTCAAGATGCCTTGATTATTATGCTAGAGTGACTTTTAGCAACTTGGTGGTGTTGCTACAATGTATCAGTGTAGACAATACTGTGCGAGTTCACGAGGTTGTCCCAAAATCATAAAGTGCATAGGGGATAACTTTAGAACGGGGGTCTTGTCACTAACACCTCCACCGATTCTGAGAATGAGGGTCCCGTGGGCTTATTGCACCCACTGCAATGAGGAGATGGAGTGGAGTGGAGCAGCGTCAGGCATGCATAGTGCCGCTCCATTCGCTTTCAATGGGAATGTCGGAGATAACCAAGTACAAAGCACTCGGCAACTTCCGTCAGCCCCATTGAAATGCATGTAGTGGCGGTCGCGCTTGCATGGCCAGCACTCCATTAAGTCTTATGTCACTGTGAGTGGGAGAAACCTAGAAGATGGCGACATGGGGTCCCTGTTCTCAGGGTCAGTGGGGACTCAGCAGCAGCAATCATATAGTTATTACCTGTCCTATGGACTGGGGATAACTTTAGATTGTGGGATAACCCTTTTAAAAGGACGGAACTGTTGGTGATCTATACTCAGGATAGGCCATCAATAGTTAATCAGCGGCGTCTGCCACTCAGAACCCCTGGAGATCAGCTGGGCCAGGGTCAGTGTATATGGAGCAGGAAGACTATTGCAAGCACTGCTCTCACTGAAGTCAATTCCATACCAACCCGGGCGACTGCAATGTGTGCAGCGCTGTAAGCTTCCAGCTCCATACACTCTGACTACAGCTGATCACCAGGAGTCCTGAGTGGCAGACCCCCGCCGCCGATTAACTAATGATGACCGATGTATTGTAACAGTGCAAGCGGGACTAGCTCAGCATGAGTTTTCAGACTCTAAACAAGTATATTTCTATTCACTGACAGCAAGTTGAAATCTTTAAATAGTGAAAGGATGAAAGAGTTTATTAGAATTTTAAATGTTTCATGATACAATAAACGTCATTTATACAAGACTGGAAATCCCCTTTAATTAAAAGGAGTTCTCCGCTTTGGGCAATCCCTACTTTTCTTGCCCCCCAGAGTAAGACTTGTTAGTATTTTGGGGTTTAAAGGGCTCCCCTGGTGTAGAAGACACCATGTTTGTACATTCGATTAGGGAATTCTGGGTTTATTGACGGGTTCGTGTTTTGGCCAAAGTGGACAGCAGTTACAAAGAACATCTCTCTGCAGGAGCTATTCTGTATTACACGGGCAACCCATTGATGTAAATGGGCACTGTGTAATACTTCATTTCTCCTGGGGAGGCACTGCAGGGAATATAACGTTTACTACCATGTATTACAGCTGATCGCAGGGGGTCCCAGTAGAGTGACACTCTGATGAGCTTATTTTAAAGCTATTTTCCAGGCAAATACTGTTGATGACCTATGTTCAGGATAGGTCATCAATAGCTGATCAGCTGCGATCCGCTGGGCTGCCGCTGTAATACAGGACAGCTCCCCTAGAAGGACGTTCTTCGTAACTGCTCCACTTGGCCAGGACCTTAACATTCTCAATAGAAGATGCCAATCTGTAAATTCAGTATTCCCTATATGGGTGTATAAACATGCCTCAAGTCTCTACCTCCATTCATTCATATATCAGTATCTCCTCTCCTTCCATTCAGGTATGCCTGTTTCAGCCTATACTCCCTCCTTCCATTCATTTCTGCCTCAGCACCCCCCTCCTTCCATTCATTTCTGCCTCCACACCCCACCCCCCTCTTTCCATTCATTTCTGCCTCCGCACCCCCCCCCCCTCCTTCAATTTCTGCCTCAGCACCCCCCCTCCTTCCATTCATTTCTGCCTCAGCCTCACACTCTTTCCATTCATGCCCTTCCCAGCCTCCCTTCCCTCCCTCCATGCCCTTCCCAGCCTCCCTTCCCTCCCTCCATGCCTGACTCAGCCTCCCTTCCCTCCCTCCATGTCTGACTCAGCCTCCCTTCCCTCCCTCCATGTCTGACTCAGCCTCCCTTTCCTCCCTCCATGCCTGTCTCAGCCTCCCTTCCCTCCATTCATTCCTGTCTCAGCCTCCCTTCCCTCCCTCCATGCCTGTCTCAGCCTCCCTTCCCTCCATTCATTCCTGTCTCAGCCTCCCTTCCCTCCATTCATTCCTGTCTCAGCCTCCCTTCCCTCCCTCCATGCCTGTCTCAGCCTCCCTTCTCTCCCTCCATGCCTGTCTCAGCCTCCCTTCTCTCCCTCCATGCCTGTCTCAGCCTCCCTTCTCTCCCTCCATGCCTGTCTCAGCCTCCCTGCTCTCCCTCCATGCCTGTCTCAGCCTCCCTTCCCTCCCTCCATGCCTGTCTCAGCCTCCCTTCCCTTCATTCATTCCTGTCTCAGCCTCCCTTCCCTCCCTCCATGCCTGTCTCAGCCTCCCTTCCCTCCCTCCATTCATGCCTGTCTCAGCCTCCCTTCCCTCCCTCCATTCATGCCTGTCTCAGCCTCCCTTCCCTCCCACCATTCATGCCTGTCTCAGCCTCCCTTCCCTCCCACCATTCATGCCTGTCTCAGCCTCCCTTCCCTCCCTCCATTCATGCCTGTCTCAGCCTCCATTCCCTCCCTCCATTCATGCCTGTCTCAGCCTCCATTCCCTCCCTCCATTCATGCCTGTCTCAGCCTCCATTCCCTCCCTCCATTCATGCCTGTCTCAGCCTCCATTCCCTCCCTCCATTCATGCCTGTCTCAGCCTCCATTCATGCCTGTCTCAGCCTCCATTCCCTCCCTCCATTCATGCCTGTCTCAGCCTCCATTCCCTCCCTCCATTCATGCCTGTCTCAGCCTCCATTCCCTCCCTCCATTCATGCCTGTCTCAGCTTCCATTCCCTCCCTCCATTCATGCCTGTCTCAGCCTCCATTCCCTCCCTCCATTCATGCCTGTCTCAGCCTCCATTCCCTCCCTCCATTCATGCCTGTCTCAGCCTCCATTCCCTCCCTCCATTCATGCCTGTCTCAGCCTCCATTCCCTCCCTCTATTCATGCCTGTCTCAGCCTCCATTCCCTCCCTCTATTCATGCCTGTCTCAGCCTCCATTCCCCCCCCCTCTATTCATGCCTGTCTCAGCCTCCATTCCCCCCCTCTATTCATGCCTGTCTCAGCCTCCATTCCCCCCCTCTATTCATGCCTGTCTCAGCCTCCCTTCCCTCCCTCCATGCCTGTCTCAGCCTCCCTTCCCTCCCTCCATGCCTGTCTCAGCCTCCCTTCCCTCCCTCCATTCAAGCCTGTCTCAGCCTCCCTTCCCTTCCTCCATTCATTAATGCCTGTCTCAGCCTCCCTTTCCTCCCTCGATTCATGCCTGTCTCAGCCTCCCTTCATTCACGCCTGTCTCAGCCTCCCTTCCCTCCCTCCATTCATTCATGCCTGTCTCAGCCTCCCTTCCTTCCCTCTAGTCATGCCTGTCTCAGCCTTCCTTCCCTCCTTCCATTCATTCATGCCTGTCTCAGCCTCCCTACCCTCCCTCCATTCATTCATTCATGCCTGTCTCAGCCTCCCTTCCCTCCCTTACATTCATTCATGCATTTCTCAGCCTCCCTTCCCTCCCTCCCTCCATTCATGCCTGTCTCAGCCTCCCTTCCCTCCATTCATTCATTCATGCCTGTCTCAGCCTCCCTTGCTTCCCTCTATTCATGCGTCTCAGCCTTCCTTCCCTCCATTCATTCATTCATGCCTGTCTCAGCCTCCCTACCCTCCCCCCATTCATTCATTCATACCTGTTTCAGCCTCCCTTTCCTTCCTCCATTCATTCATTCATTCATTCATGCCTTTCTCAGCCTCCCTTCCCTCCTTCCATTCACTATTTTTTCTGAGACCTATAATCTGTCTCTTACTAATGAAGTAGCGCAGGTCTATAGCTTTTTTTCTTTCTACCATCTATTTATTATCCGACCTCTGATGAGGAACGGAGTATTTTTATGACCTGCAGCTCTCCAGTAATCTGGATTACGTTGATCGATTGATTTACTGATTTCTGGATAAAAGAAACCTTTATAAGCTTACCAGGATGTTGGGTGCTGACATGATCACCTTAGGGTGACATGTCTGGCACCAGGTGAGTTATTATACTATACCATACTAATCACCGTTTAAAGGTGCTTGGCGTTCTCCTTTGACTTCGATCTTCTCCCTCCATTCATGCCTGACTCAGCCTCCCTTCCCTCCCTCCCTCCATTCATTCATGCCTGTCTCAGCCTCCCTTCCCTCCCTCCATTCATGCCTGTCTCACCCTCCCTTCCCTCTCTATTCATTCATGCCTGTCTCAGTCTCCCTTTCCTTCCTCCATTCATGCCTGTCTCAGCCTCCCTTCCCTCCATTCATTCATTCATTCCTGTCTCAGCCTCCCTTCCCGCCCTCCATTCATTCATTAATTCATGCCTGACTCAAACCCCCCCCCTCCCATTCATGCCCGACTCAACCCCCCCCTCCCCGCCCGACTCGGCCTTCCCCCCGCCCCCCTCCGCCTTCCCCCCGCCCGCCCTCCGCGCCCGCCCCCCCCTCCGCGCCCCCCCCTCCGCGCCCGCCTCGGCCTCCCCGCCCGCCCTCCGCGCCCGCCTCGGCCTCCCCGCCCGCCCTCCGCCTCGGCCTCCGCGCCCCCCCTCCGCGCCCGCCTCGGCCTCCCCGCCCGCCCTCCGCCTCGGCCTCCGCGCCCCCCCTCCGCGCCCGCCTCGGCCTCCGCGCCCCCCCCCTCGGCCTCCGCGCCCCGCCTCGGCCTCCGCGCCCCCCCTCCGCGCCCGCCTCGGCCTCCGCGCCCCCCCCCTCCGCGCCCGACTCGGCCTCCGCGCCCCCCCCCCTCCCTGCCCGACTCGGCCTCCGCGCCCCCCCCTCCACGCCCGACTCGGCCTCCGCGCCCCCCCCCCCCCCCTCCCTGCCCGACTCGGCCTCCGCGCCCCCCCCTCCGCGCCCGACTCGGCCTCCGCGCCCCCCCCTCCCTGCCCGACTCGGCCTCCGCGCCCCCCCCTCCCTGCCCGACTCGGCCTCCGCGCCCCCCCCTCCCTGCCCGACTCGGCCTCCGCGCCCCCCCCTCCCTGCCCGACTCGGCCTCCGCGCCCCCCCCTCCCTGCCCGACTCGGCCTCCGCGCCCCCCCCTCCCTGCCCGACTCGGCCTCCGCGCCCCCCCCTCCCTGCCCGACTCGGCCTCCGCGCCCCCCCCTCCCTGCCCGACTCGGCCTCCGCAACCCCCCTCCCTGCCCGACTCGGCCTCCGCGCCCCCCCTCCGCGCCCGACTCGGCCTCCGCGCCCCCCCCTCCCTGCCCGACTCGGCCTCCGCAACCCCCCTCCCTGCCCGACTCGGCCTCCGCGCCCCCCCTCCGCGCCCCCCCCTCCCTGCCCGACTCGGCCTCCGCAACCCCCCTCCCTCCATTCATTCATGCCTGACTCAGCTTCTCCTTCCTCCACCTGAGCCTCTCCTCCCTCCATTCACGTATGCCTGTCTCAGCCTCTCCTCCCTCCATTTCCTAATAGGGTGTATAAACATGGTGTCTTCTACACTGGACAAGCCCTTTAAAGTAACTTAGCCCAGCAGGAGGACCACTGCAAAGTGCTTATACTTGGGGGCGGGGGCGGGGGCATAGCTAAAGGCTCATGGGCCTTATTCATTCCTCCCCCCCCTTGTTAATAGCAGTTGACAAAACCAGAGAGACCCTTTGGAAAGGGGGAATGTCCAACAGTAACAGGCTGAGGGGTAGGAAGCAGTATTTGTGCTCCAGGACGAGCCCCATGCTGCACATTTGGTGGTTGCATTGTCTACATCGTCAGATTCCCTCTGTCTCTGTTCCTTCCCTCCATTCATATCTCAGTCTCTTTACCTTCCCTCCATTTATTTACAGCTCAGTCTCTCCCATTCATTCATTCTGTCAATTCATTCATGCCTCACTCTCTCCTCCCTCCTTAGTCTCTTCTGTGCCCTTCTATTTATGCCTCAGTCTCTCCCCTCTTTCTTCATTCACACCGCAGCTACTCCTCTCTCCATTCATTCCTTGGTCTCTCCTCTGTCCTTCCATTGATTCATGTCTCTGTCTCTCTTCTCTCTCCCTACCTTCATTCATTTTACCTTAGTCTCTCCTCTCTCCACGAAGGACTCTTTATTCGTTTCTTATCCATCCATTCCTTCATGCCTCAGTCTGATCCACTCTTTCTATTCATGCCTCAGTCATCTTCCTTCATTCATCTATCCAGGCCTTCGTTTCTCCTATATCCCTCCATTCATGCCTCAGCCTCCCCTCCATTCATGCCTCAGCCTCCCCTCCATTCATGCCTCAGCCTCCCCTCCATTCATGCCTCAGCCTCCCCTCCTTCCCTCCATTCATGCCTCAGTCTCCCCTCCATTCATGCCTCAGTCTCCCCTCCATTCATGCCTCAGTCTCCCCTCCATTCATTAATGCTTAACCTTTCCTTTGTGCCCCAGCCTCTCCTCCTTCCCTCTTTTCATTGATGCCCCAGTCTCTCCTTCCATTGACATCTTCTCTGTCCTTCCATTCATACCTCAGTCTTTTCCATGCCTCAGTCTCTCCCCCTTCCCTCCATTCATGCCTCAGTCTCTCCCCCTTCCCTCCATTCATGCCTCAGTCTCTCCCCCTTCCCTCCATTCATGCCTCAGTCTCTCCCCCTTCCCTCCATTCATGCCTCAGTCTCTCCCCCTTCCCTCCATTCATGCCTCAGTCTCTCCCCCTTCCCTCCATTCATGCCTCAGTCTATCCCCCTTCTCTTTCTACTAATTCATGGCTCAGTCTCTCCACCTAGCTTCCCTCCAATCATTGATGCCAGTCTTTCCTTCTTCCATCCATTCATGCCTTAGTCTCTCCTTCCATTCATGCCTTAGTCTCTTGTCTATCTTTCTATTCATGCCTCAGCTTTCCCTCCATTCATACTTCAGCCTTTTCTCCTTCCCTCCATTCATTCGTGTGTCTCTCCTCCCTCCCTGCATTTATGCCTCAGCATCTCCTCACTCCATTCATTGGCTCAGCCTCTCCCTTCTTCCTCCCCTCCATTCATGTGTCAGTCTCATTTCTCCCTCCATTCATTCAAGACTCAAGTCTCCCCTTCCTTCCATTATGCCTCAGTCTCTCCTTCCAATCATTCCTTATTCTCTCTTCTGCCCTTCCATTCATGTCAGTTTCTCCCCTCTTGCTTTATCTATTCACACCTTAAAGTCTCTCCCCTTCATTCACTCCTCAGCCTTTATTTCTTTATGTCTCAGTCTCTCCTTCCTCCTTTCATTCTTCAGTTTCCTTCCATCCAATCATGCCTCAGTCTCTCTTGTCTGTCCATTTGTTCATTCCTTAGTCTCTCCTGTGTCCTGCCTTTCATTCATGGCTCATTGTCTTCCCTCATCCATTTATTCATTCATGCATCAGCTACTCCTCTCTCCAGTTATTCATTGCTTAGTCTCTCAACTGTCCTTCCATTCATGCCTCAGTCACTTTCTTCTCCCTCTATTCATCCATTAGTTTCTCTTTTCCTTCCATTCATTCCTGTCTCTCCTCTCTCCACTCATTCCCTAGTCTCTTCCTTCATCCATCCATCCACGCCTCGGCTACTACTCTCTTTTTATTCATTCCTCCCTCCATTTACACCTCAGTCACTCCCTTCTGCCTCCATTCATCCATTAGTTTCTCTTTTCCTTCCATTCATTCCTGTCTCTCCTCCCTCCACTCATTCCCTAGTCTCTCCCCTCTTCCTTCATCCATCCACGCCTCGGCTACTACTCTCTTTTTATTCCTTCCTCTATGTCATTTCTTCCTCCATTTACACCTCAGTTTCTCCCCTTACGTTCATTCAGCCCCTCTCTTACTATCCGTCACCCCATTTACTTCAGTTTCCTACCCCATTTTTAGGCTCTCCTTTACCTACATGTTATCAGCTTCCCTTCCACACACATTACCTTTCTCTACGTTCATTCCCTCCAGTCCCCGTCCTGTCATAATTACTAACCTTCATTCAGCCCTCCACATAATATATATTATACCCTGCCTCCTTCCCCCACATAGTATATCATACCCTTCCCCACATGTAATATCATACACTGCCCCTCCCACACTGTACATCAGACCCTGTCCCCTCCTCCCCACGTAATATATCAGACTCTGCCCTTCCCCCACTGTACATCAGACACCATCCCCTCCTCCCCACGTAATATACTGGCCCCTCCCCCACTGTACATCAGACCCCATCCCCTCCCATGTATTATATCATACCCTCACCCCCCCCCCAGTAGATCAGACCCTCCCCCCCATATAACATACACTGCCCCTCTCCCACTGTACATCAGACCCTCCCGCCGTGTGATATTATACACTGCCCCTCCCCACTGTAATATACATCAGACCCTCCCTCCATGTAATATCATCCACTGCCCCTCCTCCACTGTACATCAGACCCTCCCTCCATGTAATATCATCCACTGCCCCTCCTCCACTGTACATCAGACCCTCCCTCCATGTAATATCATCCACTGCCCCTCCCCCACTGTACATCAGACCCTCCCTCCATGTAATATCATCCACTGCCCCTCCCCCACTGTACATCAGACCCTCCCTCCATGTAATATCATCCACTGTACATCAGACCCTCCCTCCATGTAATATTATCCACTGCCCCTCCCCCGCTGTACATCAGACCCTCCCTCCATGTAATATTATCCACTGCCCCTCCCCCGCTGTACATCAGACCCTCCCTCCATGTATTATCCACTGCCCCTCCCCCACTGTACATCAGACCCTCCCTCCATGCAATATCCACTGCCCCTCCCCCACTGTACATCAGACCCTCCCTCCATGTAATATCCACTGCCCCTCCCCCACTGTACATCAGACCCTCCCTCCATGTAATATCCACTGCCCCTCCCCCACTGTACATCAGACCCTCCCTCCATGTAATATCCACTGCCCCTCCCCCACTGTACATCTGACCCAGTCCCCCATTACAAGATATACCCTGCCCCTCCCCCACTGTATATTACATACTGCCCCCAGTGCTCGGTGTGTTGTATCTCCACAGTGATTGACAGTAATAACAGCTGATGATGAAGCAGCACTTCCCGCTCTGACTTCTGGGAGACACTCACCTGCCCATTTCCCGATCCTCGGGCCCACCTGCGCTCCACTCCCCAGCACCCAGACCCGAGCGCCACTCAGCAAGCGCCATGCGGCCCTCACACCCCACCAGGCGGCCGCTACCACACCTAGATACCAGAAAAAGTCAGCGCAGGGCACGGGGAGCGCCGCCATGTCCCGGCACTGCGTGTTACTGGGCACAACAGACAGAGACCCGGAAGAGCCGCACGGTGTGTAAAGAATAAGTCTCCTGTCAGCCTGTCACCACGCCCCCTCCGCCTACAACCCGCCACCCCATAGGCCAGTTCTAACGTCAGTTTTCTAAAGCCCGCCTTTTTCTCCCGTTTCTCCGTTCTTATTGGCCTAAAAACCCACTGTTTTTTATTGGTTTATTCGCCAATCCATCAACAAGTCCTGCCTTTTATTGCACTCCCGTCGTCTGATTGGATCATTGTTGTCACGGCGACCCGTCTTCTTCCCCCCCTCATCGCTCTCTGAACCGTTCAGCTCGTCCGAAGAGTTTCTATTGGACCATAGGGTCCCGTCGCCTAGCAACTCTGCCCCCTCCACCCCCGCACTGCTGCGACTTCATTCACAAAAGGGCTGAGAGGAGCTGTAACCTGATTGGTTGGCAGGATCGTGTTACTATGAATGGACTGCGCGCTGATTGGTGGAGCCGATGGCACCAGATTGTCTGAGCTGTCAGTGATAGCAAAGAAACGCTGCGCCTCAGAAACGGTCCGCAATACATTCCTATAGTGTCAGTAAATGTGACAGCTGTCAGTAAGGCGGAGGTCATACAGAAAATGTCACCTGCTAATCTTATAATAAATAATAATAATAATCTTTATTTGTATAGCGCCAACATATTCCGCAGCGCTTACATAGACGGGGGAATACAGAAAGACAAAAGTACAAACATTACAGAACCACGGTTACATAGTAATCAGTTGATGGAAACAATAGGGGTGCGGGTCCTGCTCCAACGAGCTTACATACTACAAGTAATAGGGTGATACAGAAGGTAAAATGGCTGGAGGTGTGCACAGTATCGCGTGATGGAGAGTGAGGGATGCTATATACAGACAACAGTCAGACATTTAGCCGTGTGATGGCAGAATCGGTATGACTGCAGGAGCGGTTTATGATGGCTAGCAGGGATTGCAGTCAGTAAGTCAGGGAGCATGTTATCAGGCGGCGTACAGAGGGGTTTGTTTAGGGAATTCGGTATGCCTCCCTGAAGAGGTGCGTTTTTAGAGCACGCCTGAAGTTTTTCGAGTCCTGGATTGCCCGGATGTTCTTTGGTAGTGTGTTCCAGAGGACCGGTGCTGCTCTGGAGAAGTCTTGGAGGCGGGAGTGAGAAGTTCGAATTAGAGGGGTGTGCAGTCTAGTTTCGTTTGCCGAGCGGAGAGCCCGGGCTGGGTGATGGATTGAGATGAGGGAGGCGATATAGGGGGGCGCTGCACTGTGGAGGGCTTTGTGGATGAAGGTAATAAGTTTAAATTGAATTCTGTATTTAACGGGCAGCTAGTGCAGTGACCGGCACAGGGCAGAGGCATCTGAGTAGCGGCTGGACAGGAATATGAGCCTGGCTGCCGCATTCAGGATGGATTGGAGAGGGTAGAGTCTGGTGCAGGGGAGGCCGATCAGCAATGAGTTGCAATAGTCGAGCCGTGAGTGGATGAGGGCAACGATAAGCGTTTTCAGCGTGTCTATGGTGAGAAAAGAGCGGATTCTTGAGATGTTCTTGAGGTGCAGCTGACAGGTTCGGGCCACTGATTGGATGTAGGGGGTAAATGAGAGATCTGAGTCGAATATGACCCCAAGGCAGCGGGCATGTTGTTTGGGAGTTATGGTGGCGCCACACACTGAGATGGAGATGTCAGGATGAGGTCGGTTGGTGGAAGGAGGAAACACCAGTAAGTCAGTTTTAGAGAGATTTAGTTTTAGGTAGAGAGAGGACATCGTGTTAGAGACAGCAGACAGACAGTTGGTGAGGTTTTGGAGGAAAGGTGCAGAGATGTCACGGGAAGAGGTGTATAGCTGGGTGTCATCAGCATAGAGGTGGTAATGGAGGCCAAAGCTCCTGATGGTTTGTCCAACAGGGGCTGTGTAGATAGAGAAAAGGAGGGGGCCAAGGACCGAGCCTTGGGGGACCCCAACAGCAAGAGGAAGAGAAGGAGAGGTAGAGCCAGCAAAGGAGACACTGAAAGAGCGGTCAGATAGGTAGGAGGAGAACCAGGAGAGAGCAGTGTCCTTTAGGCCGATGGAGCGAAGCATACTGATGAGGAGTTTGTGGTCAACAGTGTCAAATGCTGTAGTCACCCCACGATAATCTTATGAAAGTTGCTTTGGCAGTGCAACCTCTACTATTTCTGAAGGAAAAAGCTGTGTGTGCCATGCTGCAACATCGGAAAAATGCCCACATCTTCCATATTTGGGATCGACTCCTGATTTGGACTTCGAAATACCGATGCAAAACACTGTTGTGTGAATGAGGTGTAAAGCTGAGCGTTCAGGGAGCAGCATATAGTTCCCACAGAACACCTCCAAACAATGCTTATATAATGCCTCCATAAGCGCTTAGATAATACCACAACCTAGAGCTCACATAATACCTCCATATACTGTTCACATAATACCTCAACACAGAGCTCACATAATACCTCCCCAAGCTCTCCATACAGTTCTCACATAATACTATCATATAGTACCCAGGTAATGCCTCTAAACAATGCTCATATAATACCTCCATACAGAGCTTAGATAATACCTCAACACAGAGCTCACATAATATCTCTATACAGTTCTCACATGATACCTTATACAGTACTCACATAAACCTCCATACAATGCTCACATAATATATCCATACAGTTCTCACATAATACCATCATACAGTACCCAAATAATACCTCCATACACTGTTCACATAATACCTCCACACAGAGTGCATATAATACCTCTATACAGAGCTTAGATAATACCTCAACACGGAGCTCATATAATATGATAGAGGCCTAAATTTGACTTATAGCGCGATCCAGAAGTTGTGAAAGCTAAGCGGGACACTGCTGAGTGATCGACAAGAGCACTGAGAATTAAAATTCTCCATATAGTGCTCACATAATACTATCATACAGTTCCCACAGAACACCTCCAAACAATGCTTATATAGTGCCTCCATAAGCTTAGATAATACCACAACACAGAGCTCACATAATATCTCCATACAGCACCCAAATAATACCACCATATACTGTTCACATAATACACCTCCAAACAATGCTTATATAGTGCCTCCATAAGCTTAGATAATACCACAACACAGAGCTCACATAATATCTCCATACAGCACCTAAATAATACCTCCATATACTGTTCACATAATACCTCAACACAGAGTGCATATAATACCTCCAAACAGAGCTCATATAATACCTCAACACAGAGCTCACATAATACCTCCCCAAGCTCTTCATACAGTTCTCACATAATACTATCATATAGTACCCAGGTAATGCCTCTAAACAATGCTCATATAATACCTCCATACAGAGCTTAGATAATACCTCAACACAGAGCTCACATAATATCTCTATACAGTTCTCACATAATACTTCATACAGTACTCACATAACACTTCCATACAATGCTCACATAATATATCCATACAGTTCTCACATAATACCATCATGCAGTACCCAAATAATACCTCCATACACTGTTCACATAATACCTCCACACAGAGTGCATATAATACCTCCATACAGAGCTTAGATAATATCTCAGCGCAGATCTCACATAATACCTCCAGACAGCTCTCCATACAGTTCTCACATAATACCATCATATAGTACGCAAATAATACCTTTTAACAATGCTCATATAATACCTCCACACAGAGCTCATATAGTACCTCTACACAGAGCTTCGATAATACCTCAACACGGAGCTCATATAATATGAAAGAGGCCTAAATTTGACTTATAGCGCGATCCAGAAGTTATGAAAGCTAAGCGGGACACTGCTGAGGGATCGACAAAACCACTAAGAATTAAAATTCTCCACATAGTGCTCACATAATACCATTATACAGTTCCCACAGAACACCTCCAAACAATGCTTATATAATTCCCCCATAAGCTTAGATAATACCACAACACAGAGCTCACATAATATCTCCATACAGCACCCAAATAATACCTCCATATACTGTTCACATAATACCTCAACACACAGTGCATATAATACCTCCATACAGAACTCATATAATACTTCAACACAGAGCTTATATAATACCTCCCCAAGTTCTCCATACAGTTCTCACATAATACTATCATATAGTACCCCAAAAATGCCTCTAACAATGCTCATATAATACCTCCATACAGAGCTTAGATAATACCTCCACACAGAGCTCACATAATATATCCATACAGTTCTCACATAATACCATCATGCAGTACCCAAATAATACCTCCATATACTGTTCACATAATACCTCAACACCGAGTGCATATAATACATCTATACAGAGCTTCGATAATACCTCAACACGGAGCTCATATAATATGAAAGAGGCCTAAATTTGACTTATAGCGCGATCCAGAAGTTGTGAAAGCTAAGTGGGACACTGCTGAGTGATCGACAAAACCACTGAGAATTCAAATTCTCCATATAGTGCTCACATAATACTATCATACAGTTCCCACAGAACACCTCCAAACAATGCTTATATAGTGCCTCCATAAGCTTAGATAATACCACAACACAGAGCTCACATAATATCTCCATACAGCACCCAAATAATACCACCATATACTGTTCACATAATACACCTCCAAACAATGCTTATATAGTGCCTCCATAAGCTTAGATAATACCACAACACAGAGCTCACATAATATCTCCATACAGCACCCAAATAATACCTCCATATACTGTTCACATAATACCTCAACACAGAGTGCATATAATACCTCCAAACAGAGCTCATATAATACCTCAACACAGAGCTCACATAATACCTCCCAAAGCTCTCCATACAGTTCTTACATAATACTATCATATAGTACCCAAGTAATGCCTCTAAACAATGCTCATATAATACCTCCATACATAGCTTAGCTAATACCTCAACACAGAGCTCACATAATATCTCTATACAGTTCTCACATAATACTTCATACAGTACTCACATAACACTTCCATACAATGTTCACATAATATATCCATACAGTTCTCACATAATACCATCATGCAGTACCCAAATAATACCTCCATACACTGTTCACATAATACCTTCACACAGAGTGTATATAATACCTCCATACATACCTCAGCGAAGATCTCACATAATACCTCCAGAAAGCTCTCCATACAGTTCTCACATAATACCATCATATAGTACCCAAATAATACCTCTTAACAATGCTCATATAATACCTCCACACAGAGCTCATATAATACCTCTATACAGAGCTTAGATAATACCTCAACACGGAGCTCATATAATATGAAAGAGGCCTAAATTTGACTGATAGGGCAATCCAGAAGTTGTGAAAGCTAAGCAGAACACTGCTAAGTGATCAACAATACCGCTAACAATTAAAATTCTCCATCTAGTGCTCACATAATACCATCATACAGATCCCACCTCCATACAGAGTTTAAATAATACCTCAACACAGAGCTCACATAATACCTTCACAGAGTTCTCCATACAGTTCTCACATAATACCATCATATAGTGCCCAAATAATACTTAAAACAATGCTCATATAATACCTCCACACAGAGCTCATATAATACCTCCATACAGAGCTTAGATAATACCTCAACACAGAGCTCATATTATATCTCCAAGCAGTTCTCACATAATACAATCATACAGTACCCAAATAATATCTCTATATAGAGTTAACATATGACCTCCACACAGAGCTCACATAAAATGTAATAGTTCCATCCATACAATGCTCATATAATACCTCGATGCACTGCTTACACAATACCACAATACAGTGCCCACAGAATACCACCAAACACTGTTCATAAAATACCTCCATGCAGAGCTTAGATAATACCTCAACACAGAGCTTATATAAAACCTACACACAGAGATCACATAATACCTCCATACGGTGCTCATATAATATAATCATAGTACCCACATAATACATTCATACATTGCTCACATAATACCTCTATGTAGTGCTCTCATAGTACCACAATACAGTGATTTCATTATACTTCCATATAGTGCTCACATAATACCTATATACAGTGCCTACAGAATACCACCAAACAACGCTCACATAATACTTCCATACAGAGCTTAGATAATACCTCCATACAGTGCCCACATAAAATGTAATACCTCCATTATTTTCTTGCAGACTGCACACTCTGTTCATTTCAGTATGGGGCTGAGTTGGTAAAGATTTAAATAACTGCAGCCCTTTACTTTCTCCCTGCTGTCAGCAGCAGTAACAGATGTCTAGTTTAAAAAGATATAAGAACAAGTTGCTACATAGTGCAGAAAGTCCTGCAGACAATAACTGACACAGTGTATCAGACAGCTGTCCATATGCTCACCCCTAAACACTGCAGTTGTAGGCATGGCACTATTATAAGGCAAAGTAGAAACCAAGGTTATGCTCCCCATTTAGAACCAAATCATTGAAGACAAAAACTAATAAAATCGGAGCATGCCGTTTCATACCAACGTTTTTGCAAAAAAAGAGAGTGAAAGAAAGAGAAAGTTAAAATAACTTCAGTGTCCTATTCACACAGAGAATGATCTGTATCTGTTGTGGAAAATTGCTAGCTAATAAAGTCCTGTGATTACAGCAAATGATTCAAGCAAAGTGTGTTGCCGCGAACCAACCGCAATCAGGAAGTGGAGCCATGGTGATATATGAGCCTTTGGTGCGTCCGCCTTGTCATTCTACCTTCAGCGCTGATAAGTGCCTCTTCCTGTCACTGCAGAAGGTCCCTGAGGTGTCGTATGTGAGAAATCCCTCAATGGGCTCAGTGTATAATGTGCCCTTTTTGACAACCTTGCTACATCTCCTATGGTGTATGGACTGATTGGCCGACAAGGAGGTATGTCCCCTAGCTGGCCAATCAGCCATAATGGAAGTATATTTATTCCAGGTCCGCCTCTACATGGGCGCTGCTAAACGGAATTTCTGGCCACAAAATTGAAATTCTGAAGATGCTGAAATCTAGGAGTTACAGCTAAGTAGCGACAACCTGTACCTTTTATCTGGACCATCTTCTTTGTCCTGTGCAGCCACCGATCTGCCGCTGTGTTTACATGCATCACTTCCACAGTAAACACAACAGACTGTTACCTACAACTCCCAGCATGCGTAGAGCTTGTTTACCATTCAGCACTGTAGCTCCGCCCACAGCTTACAGGTCCTACAACTTACGGGAACCAACCTTCCTTTCTCTCTCTGAGAGTGCGAGAGAAAGCCGCTGAAGCTGACAGACAGGACCATCCAGAACTCTGATCTACTCATGAGCAATACAGCGCAGTACTTTCACTCCGGTCCTCCCATCATGCACTGCTCACAGGACGTTGGGAGACTATGGACAGGAGAGGAAGAAGCAAGGAAGATGTCAGTGGAAATGGAGATATATTTCAGGTATAGATAGAAAATGAAGAAAGTAGCTAGACCGGGTACAGGGCTCCTATTACAAAATGACGTATTGTGATGATATACATAGTCTATACACGGCATACCCCTTTAATTTCCTGCCTGAGGTGTTTGGTCAAGCAGCTAAGTACTTGAGCTATTTACACTGTGTTATATACATTGCTCTTTCCTTCTGCGTTAACCCCTTCCCGCTATAGGATGTACAGTTAAGTCCTGTGGGTTCGGGGTGTGTATGAAGAGAGATCGTGCGGCTATCTCTCATCATACATCGCGGGTGCAGGCTATTTATTACAGCCGACACAGGTGGCAACAGCTCCGATTGGCTGCGCAGCCAATTGAGGCTGTTAACCAGAGGTGTAACTTGAAGCTTCTGGGCCCCAGTGCAAAACCTTTATTGGGGCCCCCAACTATAATGCTTTATTCATAGTAATGAGCTCCCTATATGCAGAGGAGAGGCCTTATGGGCCCCTAAGGCTTCTGGGCCCGGGTGCGATCGCATCCCCTGCATCCTCTATAGTTACGCCCGTGGTATTAACCCTTTAAATGCTGCTGTCAATTTTGACAGCAGCATTTGAATTTTTCCGATGAGATCACAGGGACCGTGTGGGTGTCATGGCAGCCGAGGGCCTTCTGAAAGGCCCCAGGGCTGTCTTGGCAGTATGCCTATCAAGCCATGCCTATGGGGTGGTTTGACAGACTGCCTGTCGGATTGCAGTATAATGTAATGCTATGACATTACATCATACAGGCAGGAGCAATCAAAGCATCGCAAGTTGTGATCCCCTAGGGGGACTAAAAAAAAGTAAAAACAAGAACAATAAAGTTTTACTAATTGTTGAAAAAAATAGGTCACTCTAGAGTGTTTCACCCTACCTCAACTCTTGGAGCTCCTTCTCAATAGGGAACAATAGCACTATGCCATATTCTACACCACCCTCTGGGAACAGGGGCACCAACCCCAAACAACCAAGAACTTTGCTCACGACCAGTTGGGAGTGCAACCTCCCAGCTGCCCCTCACTCTGGCCTGCCACGGACTGGTGTCATGAACTACCACCACCATCATCCCTAATCTTCTATTTTGTCCCTTTCACTTGCAGTGGAGCGGATGGGAGTCAGAATTTATAGCTACCGTGAACCAAAGCTAATCCCCAACCTAATCGTTGCGCAAACAACTGCACATGGGAATCTAAGGTTGCTTTCACATGGGATGGAAAAGGCTACAGGATACAGCGCAGATGCGGATTTGGTCAGTTAGTGCAGATTTTATTGCATTTTTAACTGCGTTCTGCGTTAGATCTTACAGAATTTATTGTGTTTTTTGCATAGAAATTAATTGGGAATTAGTAGTACATCTGTCTGTTAGAAATCCGCAACAACAATCTGCAAGACGTCCTTAATTCCGCAGCAGACAATTTTTCTGTTGCAAAATTTAATCTTGCGGTTCTGAAGTAAAGACAATGCAGATTTTAACCTTTGTGACCGCCTGCACACGGCCGGGTCGGACCCCGCATGCAGGATCCCTCAGCGGAGTTCGACCTGATGCCCGGCTGGTGACCCCAGCGTACCTGTCCGGCGTCTTCTTTCCTGTGCTGTGGATATGCCGCCCAGCGCACATGCGCAGTATAGATGACGCTGCACCGTCGCTAGGTGATCCCACGACCATTGGAAGCCGTCCGTGCGGAGCTTGCACAAAATTGCAGCATGCTGTGATTTCTTCTCTGTGAGTGGAAAATCGCAATCCTTTTCTGCTCATGGACAGGAAATCACGTGTTGCCATTGCATGCTACAGGCTGGATTTGCTGCGGAATCTGGAGGCGGACGCCCGCTCCGGATTTCACAACGCAAATCCGCCCATGTGCAGGCGGCGTTAATGCCACAGGACGTAAGTTTACGTCCTGGCAGGGTGGTGGTTAATGAAACAGAATGTAAACTTACGGTATGTTCTGTGGATGGCATGAGCTCAGAAATGACTGACAGTCGACCTCCTGCTGCAACAGTGGGGTCCGGGAGAACATCAATGCAGATCATAGCATGTAAGGGATTCACAGGGATAGAGCGCTCCCTCTAAAATGTCATTGGCCCTCTGCGATGTAATCGTGGAGGACCAATAGTTTGCCATGACAACCAGATGCCAAATACTGGTGTCTGCGCCTGCCATGGCCTGCTATCACTATAGGGAGGCCGGAACCGGGGCCCGCAGGGCCGTAGGTGAAGGCGAACATGACGGGGTTAACGGGGAGGAAAGGGTTAATATTTTAAATAAAAATAAGGTGAGGTGGAGGTTAAAAGGGAGGGGGTAATGAGGGGGAGAAAAGGTTTATGGGATAGAAAGAGCGGGAAGGAAGGGGGGAGGAGTCATTCTGGGAGAAGCAGAGGAAGAAGACGGACCTGGAGCCTGGACAGGGAGAAGAGTGAAGACCGGAGAAGGAAGACAGCAAGATAAGAATATAAGCGTGGCAGCTGTAGAAGAACGGGAGGACCAGAAGCAGAGGACGATCGGGTGAAGTCAGAAGAAATTAGAAGACCTACCTGAAGACCGGAGCAGGAAGACCGCTGGTGAGAGGACCGGAGCAGGAAGACCGCTGGTGTGAAGACCGGAGCAGGAAGACCGCTGGTGAGAAGACCGGAGCAGGAAGACCGCTGGTGAGAAGACCGGAGCAGGAAGACCGTTGGTGAGAAGACCGGAGCAGGAAGACCGCTGGTGAGAAGACCGGAGTAAGAAGATCGCTGGGGGAGAAGACCGGAGCAAGAAGACCGCTGGTGAGAAGACCGGAGGAATAGGACTGCTTGGGAGAAGACCGGAGGAAAGAAGAGCGCCCCCTGTGGAGATCGGAGGTTACAGCCGTGCAAGAAGAGCCCGAAGAGATGGAAGCGCTGATGGAGAGGATCCGGGCAGCGGCAGCTGAGCGAGGAATCGAGTGGATCGAAAGACTGGCAAGTGTGGGAGAGGGGGGAGCGGCGGCAGTTCCGGAGAGGGAGAGGAGGCCGCGTCAGGCGCGTGCGCCGGCGCCGCACAGGGAGCCCATCAGTGGAACCTCCAGCCGGGCCAGCCCCCGCGGCGGCAGGCGGGGGGGCCAGGGCTGGGAGGAATCCTAATCGGCGGCGTGGTGCTGCGTGCAGCGCAGGTACCCGGGCTGCGAGGGGGCCGGGACCTGCGGCTGCACAGTCGGCTAGAGGAACAGTTAGAGGGGGGGGGCGCTCCAGCGGTAAGGGTAGCAGAGAGGAGCGCCCTTGTCCCAGTCCGTCGAGAAGATCTGGGGCAGGACAGAGCAGAGGGTCCAGAGCTGCTGGAGGTGAGCAGTGTGGACTTAGTGGGAGGGTTAGCCGGGGAACCAGGGGGGGGGAGGTGGAGCAGGTGCTCGGAGAAAGAGGGGGACAGCAGCAGGCTGGTCCGGAGGATGTTACTAATGCCGGTCTTTTGAGTTCCAGCGGGGCGGCTGCGCGCGCAGCGGAGAGGCGGCAGTCGGCAGAGGAATCAGACGGATCGAGCGGGACATGGACGGATCCCAGGATGAGACGCCAGGAAGACGGAGCGGCGGCTGGTGGGCCCACAGCACCTGTGCAGCCCGGTGAGTCTACCACACATAACACTGTAAATGTGATTGCTAGATCTGTGCCTGTAGGGGGGGGGTATAGGTAGTGGTGCGGTCGGTTTTGCCGGTCCGCATGGGGGGGATAACGATTTGAGGGCACTTGTGGGTTGTATGTGGGAGTTCCTGCGGAGGCAGGAAGCGGGGTCGGTCGGTTTGCCTGGATCGGCGTTCAACACGCCGGGTAGCGTGTCATCTGGCGGGGAGGGCTTCCCCGCTGGGGCGACTGGGGGAGTGCAGGCGGGGCCATCGCCGGTGGCAGCATGGAGTACTTCAATGGCAACCCCTTCCAGTAGAGTAAATACGCTAGGGGTCAGCTCGGGGGGGGGCAGAATAAACGGCGTCGGGGGTGATGGTTGCCGTACAAACGGAAAGAGATGGCGAAGCAGTGCGGTTGGATGATAGGGCGAAAGGGGAGGTATACGTGTGTTTTGAGGGCCCATTAGGAGCACATCTTAAGAAGGAAACGAAGGAGAAGATTTGGCGGGACGAATTTGTAGAGATATTCTCCCTCTTGCCTTTGGAGAAATTTAATTTGGACAAAGGCAAAAGGACCGAATATAAGAAGGAGGAGGAAGAAAAACGCAGATGGCGTTTAATTCCTCAAACATTTAATAATTGGTTGCAGGCGTTCGCGATATTGGCCAGCGTAATAGGGGAGAAGGCGCCGGAGAACTGTTCCGGCCTCTTCTGTTATTTAGATTCTATAGGGGAAGCGTATCGGGTATATGGGGGTCAAACTTGGTTAAAGGGGTTGTCCCGCGGCAGCAAGTGGGGGTATACACTTCTGTATGGCCATATTAATGCACTTTGTAATGTACATTGTGCATTAATTATGAGCCATACAGAAGTTATAAAAAGTTTTATACTTACCTGCTCCGTTGCTGGCATCCTCGTCTCCATGGTGCCGACTAATTTTCGGCCTCCGATGGCCAAATTAGCTGCGCTTGCGCAGTCCGGGTCTTCTTCTTTTATGAATGGGATCGCTCGTGCAGGATGCCGGCTCCGTGTAGCTCCGCCCCGTCACGTGCCGATTCCAGCCAATCAGGAGGCTGGAATCGGCAATGGACCGCACAGAAGAGCTGCGGTCCACGGAGGAAGAGGATCCCGGCGGCCATCTTCAGCAGGTAAGTATAGAAGTCACCGGAGCGCGGGGATTAAGGTAAGCGCTGAGCGGTTTTTTTTTTACGTCCCTGCATCGGGGTTGTCTCGCGCCGAACGGGGGGGGGGGGGGTTGAAAAAAAAAAAACCCGTTTCGGCGCGGGACAACCCCTTTAAGGTACGACGAACAATTTAGGCAACGTAAGGCAGTGAGGCCGTCAATCCGTTGGGACCAAAAGGATATTGGTCTGTGGCTTCGGGTTATGGCACCTAGTCGATTTGGGCAGCCTTTTCACGGGGGAGCCGGGCCATCAGGCCTGGCTTCAACCTCACAAGGGGGAAACCAGGGGGGTCAGTCGGGGGCTAATAGAGTCGGTTTGTGTTGGCAATTTAATGAGGGCCAATGCAAATTCGGATCAGGCTGCAGATTTAAGCATATCTGCTCACACTGCAATGGCGGGTCACATGGAGCATCAAAATGCTTCAAGAAAGGAAAAGGAAAGGCCGCAGGAGGGGGTGGAAAAAGGGAGGACGCCGGTGAGGCTGGAAGAGATGGTCAGGTTTCTAAATAGGTATCCTGACAGGGAGAAGGCAAAATTGTTAGTAGAGGGTTTTCGGGGGGGGGTTCACATCCCTCCCCCGAAGCACGAAATCCCGTTATCAACAAAGAACTTACTCTCGGCCATGAGGAATCCGGAAGTGGTTTCGGAGAAACTGGCAAAAGAAATTAGCTTAGGGCGGATGGCAGGCCCCTTTCAGGAGCCTCCTTTCCGGAACTTCGTAGTGTCTCCCCTCGGAGTAGTACCTAAGAAGGAACCGAATAAGTTTCGGCTAATACACCATCTTTCTTATCCGAAAGGGGCATCTGTGAACGATGGTATAGACCCTGAGCTCTGTTCGGTGGTTTATACGTCGTTTGATGCGGCACTGAAATGGGTAAGAAGGTACGGAAGGGGGGCGCTGTTAGCGAAGGCCGACATTGAGTCGGCATTTCGCCTTTTGCCGGTTTCTCCAGATGGTATTCACTTACTCGGTTGTTTTTGGGGAGGTAAGTATTTCGCCGATAGGTGTCTGCCCATGGGATGTTCAATCTCATGTGCATACTTCGAAGCCTTCAGCACTTTTTTGGAATGGGTAGTGAAAGACACTGCAAAGCTGCAGTCAGTAATTCACTACCTTGACGATTTTTTGTGTATTGGCCCAGCAGAGTCGCCCATGTGTGCGACTCTGCTGGGAACGTTACAGTGGGTGGCGGACCGGTTCGGGGTGCCTTTGGCTCCCGACAAGACAGAGGGTCCCGCAACTTCTCTTCAGTTTTTGGGCATCTGGATTGACACGGTGGCGATGGTATGTCAATTACCGGAAGATAAGTTGCGGGATTTAAAATGCGAGGTGGAAAAGACACGGAACGCTAAGAAAGTCACGCTGAGGGGGCTTCAGTCATTATTGGGCAAGTTGAATTTCGCTTGCAGAATAATGCCTATGGGGCGAATATTTTGTCGAAGGATGGCGTCGGCCACGGCGGGAATTCGAGCCCCGCATCACTACATCAGAGTGGGGAGGAGTTTAAAAGGGGACCTAGCAGTCTGGGCTTCCTTTTTAAACAAATACAATGGGAGGTCCATGATTATCTCGGAAGTGAGTGAGAATGTGGACTACGAGTTATTTACGGACGCGGCAGGGAGCGCTGGATTTGGGGCATATTGCCAAGGGCAATGGTGTGTTGGGGAATGGACGGTCACTTGGCGGGAGGAAGGTTTGACGAAGAATCTGGTATTGTTGGAACTGTTTCCAATTGTGGTGGCTGTGGCGCTTTGGGGCGATCGCCTTCAGAACAAGAAGGTGAGGTTCCATTGCGACAATATGGGGGTGGTGCAGGTGATCAATTCTTTGACCGCCTCATCACCCCCGGTGGTGAATTTGTTGCGCCACCTGGTATTGGAAACATTGAAGATGAATATTTGGTTAGTGGCGGTGCATGTGCCGGGGATTGAGAATTCAATCGCGGATGCTCTTTCTCGGTTTCAGTGGGAGCGGTTCAGGACCCTGGCCCCCCAGGCGGAGGACCGAGGGAGGACATGCTCGTCTCATCTTTGGAGTGTGGTAAGAGAGCAGTGGGGCATCTAATTGAGAGGTCACTGGCTCAGGGTACTAGAGCTGCGTATATAGCAGCGTGGCAGGAGTGGGAAGGTTGGGTAGGTCAGCTTAGGGTAGGAGAGGCGGAGGAAGATAGAGTGGGGGCGCTGTTAAGCTGGTTGGGGAAGGTAGAACAGGATAAAGTTTCGGTGTCACGAGTGAACAGGTTTATGGCAGGGGTAGCATTTGGGTGCAAGTTAAGGGGGGTGGTGGATATAACGAAGAATTTTCTAGTGAGACAAGCGTTGAAGGGTTTTAAGAAAGGAAAAGGGAGTGTGGATTTACGTAGACCAGTTTCGTTTGAGTTGTTAGAAAAGATAGGGGGGGTACTGGAAGGCCTCTGCGATACGTTGTTCGAAAGATCGTTATTCAGGCTAGCTTTCTCACTGGCATTTTTCGGGGCATTTAGGGTGGGGGAGTTGGTTTCCCCTAGTAAATCAGTTGGGGGAGGTTTACAGGTGGGGGATGTTAGGAAAATTGATGACCATTTAGAGCTGGTCATACGCCGATCAAAAACAGATCAGGCTGGGCGGGGACAGTTGATTACATTGGGTAGGGTTCACGGGTCAGTGATATGTCCCGTGTCGACATGGGTCAGCTATACGGAGGTAGCGGGCAAGAGATTAGGTCCCTTATTGCAGCACGAGGGGGGCCAGTTTTTGTCACGCTTCCAGTTTACAGCGATCTTTAAGAAGGCGCTGAGGGAGCTCGGTTTAGATGAGTCGCATTTTGGGACACACTCGTTTAGGGTGGGGGCGGCCACAGAGGCACAGGTGCAAGGTTTGTCGGACGAGTCGATCAGGAAAATCGGTAGGTGGCAATCTGGGAGATATAAATTGTATGTTCGCCCCCAGTTGCTGTAAAAGTGTTAGGGGGGTAGGGGGTATAATTATAATCAAGGGGTGTTGGTCAATTTTGTTTTCTCCTTTTTTGTTTCAGGTCCACAATCGGCGCTAGTGTGGATTATGGGCCACTCTTATGTGTATTGGGGGGCGGAGAGGGCTAGTGTAAGGCAGGACGGGAGACAGTTGAGGTTTCCTAGGTCAGAGGCGGTCTTGAGATGGCTGGGAGTTAGAGGGATGTCTTGGCGCAAAGTGTTGGAGGAGTTTGAGAGGATGGTGGTTTTAGACAGGGCCCCGGACATAGTTGTTATACATGCAGGGGGGAATGATTTGGGAAAAAGGCCCTTCAGGGATTTATCGAGGGATATCAGGTATGATATCCTGAGATTGTTAGCGGCACATAAGAAGATGGTGGTGTTGTCGGAGATTGTGCCGAGACAGATATGGAAGTTCATACGGTCAGCAAGGGGATTAGACAAGGCCAGGATAAAACTTAATAGAGAGGTGTCTCGCTTTGTGGGAAGGATTGGGGGGGTCGCGGTGCGACACATAGACCTAGAATCTGGCAGGGGGAACTATTGGAGGCAAGATGGGGTTCATTTAAATGAGATAGGTTTGGATTTGTGGCTGGAGGCAGTGCAGGAGGGAGTGGAGCACGCCTTGTTGTTGTGGAGGGCGGCGCAGGCTTGAGGTTTCAAGCCGTGCTGGCTGTGGCGGTTAGGGAGGGGTCCTTGGAGTCAATATACGAGGGGGTAAGGGGGGAGGCAGGGGTTAGTAGAGTTACCTCCTCCCCCCTCTGGTTAGTTTTTAAATTGTAGGTGGGTCTGTCGCCTCTTGTTTTGGCAGGGGGTTACCTGCTAAAGTTGTGGTTGTTAATAGCCGGGGTATGGCTAGATAGCCTCGGGGTCGGGAGGTTGGTGACTCGAGGTAAATGTCGAGTCTCCCGAGTCAGGTGATTGGAGACGGGAGGCGTAGTTTGGAAAATAGGGTTTCCCGAGTCAGGATTTTTAGGAGACGGGAGACAGTTACACCTATTTCCCTTGTTTTTGGGTGAGGCGACAGATATATACATTTTTGTTGGGAACTCCAAGGATCTCTCCATAGTAGTTAGGATCAGGGTTAAAAGTGTTATTCAGGATTTATTGTTGTATGTTATAATAAAATTGGCTGCTGTGGCCAAATTTAATCCAAAAAAGAAGTTGTCGGTGTTTATTTTAGATAAGCTAGGTTAAAAAGGGTAAAAGGGGGGGGGGGGGGGGGGTGTAAGTGGTCACAGCGACGACTCCGTTGTACCTAGTCATGTAATTAACAATGCATTATCATAGAAATCAGAGTTTTTCTGGTCCAAATCCCCTACAGGGACATAAAATATGTAATAAAAAAAACATGTAAAAAAATAACAAAAAAAAACTTTTGCATGTTTCTCCTCTTTGTATAAGTAATAAACCTATTTTAAAAACAAAAAAACACCACATATTTCGTATCATCATATCCGTAACGACTTGTACAGTAAATTGAACACACTATTTATCTTGCACGGCAAAAAATGTACAACAAAACCCTAAAAAAACAGACAAAATACATATTTTGCTTGTTTTCCCTCCCAAAAAATGCAATAAAAGTCATTAAAAAAAGCAGTACATACCCCAAAATGGAACACATAAAAACTACAACTTTTCACACAGAAAACTAGGCCTCACAGTGGTCCATCCGTGGAAGACTAAAAAAAACAATTTCCAAAAAAAACAGGTTTTCATTGTGCAAAACTGGAAAAAAATAAAAAAAATAAAATAAAATAACTTTGGTATTGTTGTATTCGTACGGATCTGCAGAAATTAACATGTCATTTATGCTGCATGATTAACACTGTAAAAAAAAAATAATTGCAGAATTGACGTCTTTTTTCACTTTGCCCTTCAAAAAAATGAAACACAAATTTTACGAAACATTAAATGTACCCAAAAATAGCACCAATAGAAACTATAGTCTGCAACATAAAAACAAGCCCTCAAATGGCATGTCGACGAAAAAATGAAAAAGTTATGGCCTTTGAAAACTGGAGATGAAAATCTCCCAAAATATCGTTGCGTCGTCATGGGCAGAATAAGCCGCGCCACTAAAGGAATAAGGTCCAATTAGGAATGATATTATGACGCAGAAATGTCCACACGGACTAATTCCATCATGTGTGAAAGTATAACGGGAGCATTCGGGAGGTTTTATTACTGGAAATACATGTTAAATCAAGGCCATTTACAGGCTAAGGGACCGTTCACACGGGGCGAAATTACGCCGCAGGACACCGCCAAGTCTGCAGCTGTGGAACTCCACACAAAAATACACAGATTGCAGGCAGTTTTTAAGCCGTTTTTAGGCCTCATGTCCACGGGGAACAGACGAATTAGGCCTCATGTCCACGGGCAAAAGAAGAATTAAAATCCGCAGCAGATTTTAACTCTTCTCCCACACGCAGATCCGCACCCCATAGGGATGCATTGACCACCCGCGGATAGATAAATACCCGCGGATGGTCAATAAAAGGGATTTTAAAAAAATGGAGCATGAAAAAATCTGGACCATGCTCCATTTTCGTGCGGGTCTCCCGCGGGGACGGCTCCCGCGGGCTTCTATTGAAGCCTATGGAAGCCGTCCGGATCCGCGAGAGACAAAAATCGGGATTTACTCACCCTCTCTGGTTCTTCTCTTCGCTGCGGCGCCATCTTCTCTCCGTCGCAGCCGGATCTTTTTTCTTCGGGCCGGCGCATGTGCAGGGCATGTCACCGACGTCATCCTGCGCATCCGCCGAGCCGAAGAAAGAAGATCCGGCCGCGACGGAGAGAAGATGACGCTGCGGCGAAAAGGAGATCCGGAGCAGGCGGGAGGTAAGTTTATTCTTATTTATTCTCATTTTCAGCGCTCATGTCCGCGGGGCAGGAGGGACCCGCTACGGATTCTACATGGAGAATCCGGAGCAGACCTGATTTTCCCCGTGGACATGAGGCCTTAAAATCCGCAGTGGATCACCCGCACACGGATCCGCACCCCATAGGAATGCATTGGACACCCAAAGTAGTTAAATACCTGCGGATGTCATTTTTCCTGTCAAATGCGGATCCGCATGCGGAAAAAAAATTGACATGCTCCATTTTAGTGCGGGTCTCCCACGGGGACGGCTCCCGCAGGCTTCTATTGAAGCCTATGGAAGCCGTCCGGATCCGCGGGAGACCCGTACCAGAATTAAACTCACCTCCTCCGGACGATGCGGATCTTGCGCGCAGCAAGCCGCCGGCGTGCCGAGCACATCCGGCGGGCCGTAGAAAGAAGATCCGGCCGCGAAGGAAGGAAGATCCGCATCGTCCGGAGCAGGTGAGTTTATTCTGATTTTTAGCCTCAGGAAGGACCCGCTACGGATTCTACATGGAGAATCCGCAGCAGGCCTGATTTTCCCCGTGGACTTGAGGCCTTAATGCCGCATCAAAATCTGCAGGTAGCATGCGGATTTTGGTGCAGAAGTTATCGTAGATTGCGGTGCGTCATGTGGCCTATTCTATCACTTGTGAAAGGTCCCTTAGAGGGCAGTTCGTTTTTCACATGGGTGTTGAGTGAGGTTCTTCCTCTTTGCTCGGTCATTTTTGTACCAGCTTTCATTGCCTAAACATTTATGGAAATTCCAACAAGAAGCTTATGCAGAAAAACGCAGGATTAGAGAATCTAAGTAGACCAAAACATGGCGGTCAATTTAATGTGGACACAAAGACTGCATTCACAGCGATGAAGAGGAGTCAATGGAGATTAGAGTCCACTACTTATTAAACCAGATCTGCCATCTTGGGGCGTTTTATTACGCATTCTACCTCTTATTTGATCTTTTGCTTCTCCATCTATTGCTTCAGGGCGAGCACCCACTGGCGTTTTTTTACCTGCGTTTTGCGTTTTGCATTTTTCCTGCACAGGCATAGAGATAACATGTGTTCCTGTCCACTGGCGTTTTTTTTGCGTTGCGTTTGCGTTTTTAACATAGGAACTGTCAGTTGCATATGTGTCCCTATTTTTCTCCTAATGCACCCATGAATGTCAATAGAAATTAACGCAAAACGCCGCGAAAACGCGCGGAAAAACGCGAGAAACGCGGCGAAAACGCTGCGTTTTTTCCCCGCGGAGAACGCAAACGCCAGTGGGTGCTCGCCCTAAGATCAATATGAGCGGCCAGTATTAACGGCCTTTACCCGCTTTAGCGGACACCTATGTAAACGCCCACTTATCTTACCGCGTGTGATGTGTAGCACTTCCCTGCATCCCGGAGAGGCCATATAGACCTTGTATGTGCCGACTCCAGTACCATGAAGCTGATCAGATAACAGATACTTCAGTCAACATAGTGGAACTTAAAGGGGTATTTCAGTTGTGTGAATTTTCAAAAATTCCTGATATGAACGGTATTAGCGCCACATTTATGCACAGCTGGTTATGGGTATAAATTACGCAGCCATTACCTTCTTATCCCACTCTCCGTTTCTAATGTTCACACGCATTCCCATTTTTCCAGATGGTCACCACATCCCTGCTGACCTGCAACTTGAAACTACATTTTACCCCAATTCCCTGCTCTGTACTTCCCTGCTAAGAGCTGCCCTGTCATTGGTCAGCAGGCCGCTCCTGAGAGCTGAAGAGAACAAAAGCAGTCGCTGGTCATACCTATTGAGCAAGCCTGACCTGTCATGCTGAAATTCCTACAGGACGTATCCAGGGCAACCAGTAAGTAAACATTTCTGAAGTACCAATCGAAAGTAATGTTTTTTAGAGCAAAAGACACAAAATCCAAAGCAGAACCAAATTGTAAGCTTTAATAACTTTTGATTATCATTCATTTGACAGCAACTTTGTGTTACCGGAATATTCTCTGAACTTTTTCTTACTTGTCTGAGATTAGGTATTAAAGGGGTCTTCCAGTGAAGAGGAGCCCCAAGTTGGGGATACCTCAGACAGGACTGGGTATAGACTAAGCATGTGTGCTCGGTGGTACCATTTTTCTCCACACCACTACTATAGGAAAGCGCTGAACAAAGGTTTGGTTACAGATATTACCAGGAATCTGGCAATGTGTTGGCACTAGAGATGAGCGAGCATACTCGAGCGAGCATTGTCCTTAGCAAGTACCTGCCCACTCAGAAGAAAAGATTCGGGTGCCGGCGGGGGCGGGGAGCCGCGGGGGGGGGGGGGGGGAGGGAGGGGAGATCTCTCTCTCCCTCCCTTCCTCCTGCTCACTCCCGCAACTCACCGCTCACCAGCGCCGGCACCCGAATCTTTTCTTCCGAGCTGGCAGGTACTCGCTAAGGACAATATTCGCTTGAGTAATTGCCCGTAGCGAGTTAGCAAGTATGCTCGCTCATCTGTAGTTGGCACTTCTCCACAGATGGACCATATTTTATTCCACATCAGAGATAAGTGATCAAGATCACCTGGTGCTGCCTACAACGACAGATGGTGCAATACTGGTTCCCCAGTCTTTGTTCAGTCTCTTGGCCTTCTATTACACGCAGCTCATGGGTGGAGTGATTGTTCCCTTCTGCCCAGATCACTAACTGCCGCGTCACTACGACTGCTACAGCGACTCCGCGGCGATTTATAATGTTGGTGGTTTACTTGTCCACCTTCAGAGTTCCTGTTCTGCACCATCATGTCACTCATCCGCCATCTGGAGGCACAAAACATTTAGGGTTCATTTACATGTTGCAGAAACACTGCAGTTCCGCTGTAGAAATTCAGCACTGACCGCATCATGTAAAGGGTAAACAGCGGGGATCGGAGGTTTGTCTGGTCCTCACTGTTTGAGCAGCGTTTTTACTGTCGCCTGTGTGAGAGTGGCCTTAGTATTAGTTCGTATGGTCGTATACGCATTTTAGTTCCGAAATACACAGCATATTATGCAACTGAAAAATACCAATTACCTGCGTATTTCAGCACTTCTGCTGTTTATTGTGCGCATAAATACATGAAAATAAAAAGGTAGAAAGGCCCATTGTTTTGATGGGCAAATATACAGTTGCATATCAGTGCCGGGCCATTCACTGCTGTGGCCTATTCCGGGGCGTGATATGCACCAAAATTGGACATGCCACATATTTTTTCACATGACCAAAAGTTATGTGAAAAAACACGTGTGAATGAACTCAATGGACTCTAGTCACTGTGTAAGGGCCCTCTTAGATGAACCGATTATCGTTTGAAGGAACAAGTGACGACATCACTACCGTGTTTCCCTGAAAATAAGACAGTGTCTTATATTAATTTTTGTTCAAAAAGGTTTAACTTTTTTACATGTATAGCTGCCTGGACACTATTTAAATTGACTTTTTTAATTAACTGTTAGCAGGGCTTATTTTTGGAGTAGGGCTTATATTTCAAGCATCCTCAAAAAGCCTGAAAAATCATTTTGCATCCTCAAAAATTCTGGGAAATCATGCTATGTCTTATTTTCAGGGTATGTCTTATTTTCAGGGAAACAGGGTAGCTAGTTCACTTTTGTGCAGCCTGTTTATACAGCAGATACATCGTTGGCTCCTTCAAACAAGAATCGTTTAGTTTTCCATATTCGCTGAATAAGGCCTCTTTCACACGAGGACCTACGCATGCAAAATCACGCACATAAAAATTGCAGCTATGAGAACCAATGGGTTCCTATGGGAACGTTCAGATGTTTTTTGCACATCTAAAATTCCTTCATCTGAACGTTCCCATAGGACACGATTGGTTTTAAAAGCCGCAAGTTTTTTGCATACGTGATTTTTGGACGCGTGGGTCCCCGTGTGAAAAAGGCCTTAATGAATGAGAATAACTGAGCGATCGCTATTTAAACCGAGCGATAAGTGAGCCTGCATAAAATAAACGATGAACAAAAAGTGAACGTTTATCGTTCGTTGTTCTGTCATTGGCTAGCGTTTAGACCAACTATTATCGTTGACTTTCGCTTATTTGAACGATTTTTGAATTACTTTCATTCTGTCTAAAAGCACCTAATATGCAGTATAAATACAGTCATGTGAATGAGCCCTAATAGTGATGACGTAAGATGAGCGTGAGGAGCCAGCTTCAGCTATCTCTTCAGATGGTGCGTTACGGATCCCCCTGCAGTGATTTATGGCTTACCTTTAATATGACTTGGTCTGGTAGGGCTCCTTCCAGCTGATGGCGTACATCTGAGTGCTGAAGTACTAACTGGGAGGGAGAACAGAGGCCCTTCAAGTGCTGCAGCCTCAGGTAGGGGAGAGAGGAAGGGACCTGTGGGGTAGGAAGAAGGACTATCCCACTGACATCCCCTGAAGAACAGAAGGGGTACTTAGAGGGTCGAATCTTGAGTAGAGTTGTTCCCAGCAAGTATGACGTCACAGGATAGAATGTGGCTTCACGACCACCAGCAACTTTATTCTAGTCAGCTTATTAGTAAAGTGTTTAGAGTTGAGTTGCTAAAGGGAGTATCTGTTAGGAGCAACACCATTCCAGACGCAACCTGGAACTGAAGCTTCAGGGATTCAGGGACGCCATGGGCTTCATTGCGAGAGCTCAGCTGCCTGTAGGATGGCAATAGAAGATTATAATAGGGACAGTTTGGATCTTTAGGCCTAAGGCGATCACCCTTATTATAACCCGCCATTGGTTATCACCATGACATATTCCTTTCTACACTAAAAAATGTGTCAGCCATAGGCTCATAACCTTTTTGTATTCAATTGTCAGCTGCAAATAGTTGTCAAAGGTTAAATACCCTTGCACATCTATGTATATTATTGCTAGATTTGATACGGTATATATTCATGGTACATCCTTCAGAGAGGTCACATGACTGTTTTTTTTTCAACTATGAATGAACAGGACCTGAGTTGCCCGTAGATTGGCTGGTAGGCTAGGTAAAAAAGGCATGTCCTGGGTGACTCAGCAATTTTTGCAGAGAGCCTTGTGAGGAGTGAGCAGCCCCACTGCTACTGGAAAACTTGATTCTCATGTACTAGAGAGAGAGTGCAACTAGGATTTCTGGAGTGGCACTACCCAGTTTTTGCAACTTGAATCCCAGAGGGAAATTTGCAATAATGGACAATAAAACACTGAGCCTTTACAGGGAAAGAGACTATCAATGAGAGTGGATAGACTGACAGCTAGTGTCCTGATATTCAAGTTTCAGTGGTGTATAATGGTGTATTCAGGCTTATCACCATTAAAATGAATTGTTTTGACTTCATTACTGTACAATTCTCTCCCTTCCCCCCAAAGATATTGTGCTAGTAATGTGTTCAGGGGATGGTGGCTGCAGATTTAGTCATTTGGTTAAAGGGGTTGTCCCGCGAAACAAAGTTGGGGTATACACTTCTGTATGGCCATATTAATGCACTTTGTAATGTACATTGTGCATTAATTATGAGCCATACAGAAGTTATTCACTTACCTGCTCCGTTGCTGGCGTCCCCGTCTCCATGGTGCCGTCTAATTTTCAGCGTCTAATCACCGGATTAGACGCGCTTGCGCAGTCCGGTCTTCTTCTTTTCTGAATGGGGCCGCTCGTGCCGGAGAGCGGCTCCTCGTAGCTCCGCCCCGTCACGTGCCGATTCCAGCCAATCAGGAAGCTGGAATCGGCAATGGACTGCACAGAAGACCTGCGGTCCACCGAGGGTGAAGATCCCGGCGGCCATCTTCACCAGGTAAGTAAGAAGTCACCGGAGCGCGGGGATTCAGGTAAGCACTATCCGGTTTTCTTTTTTAACCCCTGCATCGGGTTTGTCTCGCGCCGAACGGGGGGGCTATTGAAAAAAAAAAAAAACCCGTTTCGGCGCGGGACAACCCCTTTAACACAAGTCTCTGCAAGTAAGCAGCAAGTTACTTTAAAGGAGACTCCTATTTTCAACCAGCATCTGTGAAGCTATTAACCCCTGGCCAGAGTACACCATTTGCCTGTGATAATTCTGTATTGCGTGCACAATATTAAGGACACCTTACTTGTAGGGTGCGGTACGGGTTATAGCGTTAATCAAACGTTAGTAAACTGTTTGTTTTGTATCCAAATAATACTGTTGCATGTTATTGCCATGCTATTCTTGATTAGAGATGAGTGAGTATACTCGCTAAAGGCAATTGCTCGCGACAAAAGGTTCGGCTGCCGGCGGCGGGCAGGGAGCTGTGGGGGAGAGCAGGGCGGAACGGAGGGGAGATCTCTCTCTCCATCTCCCCCCCCCCCCCCCGCTCCCTCCTGCTGACTGCCGCTACTCACCGCTCCCCCGCGCCGGCACCCAAACCTTTCGTCTCGAGCGGGCAGGTACTCGCTAAAGGCAATGCTCGCTTGAGCAATTGCCTTTAGCGAGTATACTCGCTCATCTCTATTCCTTATCATACATTCAGTAAAGCATTGTTTGTTCAACTAAACTGGTGCAAAGCTTCTCCATCACCAGCACCATATTCCACACTTGTTACACAGTCATGTGACAGCTAAGCTCCACCCAAAAGAGAAAAAAGTTTAAAAATTGCAGATGGAAATAGTGTACCATTGGTCATAACTAATGGATTCACACTTTTCTTCTTTCATTATCTTATTTTGAAGTCTGATTGTAATTGTCTTGTAAGAGTTTCATCAATGTCTTTCACGTCTGAAGTGATTGATACAAATTACCAATTGTTACTTTTTTTTTTGACCAACAAGAAAAATACTGAGAATTGGGGAATTGTTATATGATTCATTTTACCATTTTTCCTTCATAAACATCAAAACCAATGAAATAAAAGAGAGCAATCACGTTTTAAGGTTTGCTTTTTTACCTTAACATTTCTGCATCACCTGTATTGGTGCATTGCCACTAGTTGAAGCAAAAACAAGAATTGAGAGCAGCACCAGTGCCTCCAAATAATTGAAATGGATACAATAGTCCATCCTGGAGGAATCCACCCCAGTCATTCCAAATATCAGCAAAAGTGCAAAATGAAGCGACATTGCATCAGCATTCCAAAAGTGGCATTTTTTATCCCAGGAAGAAAATTACACCAATCGGCCAACACTGTCTGTCGGTGTATTAGTCCTGCCTCATATAAAAGTTGCCACAATTTCAATATCTGTCTACATTAAAAAAGTATTCCAGTCATTTACTGTTGATTGGCAGGGGTCCGCTGCTTGGATTCCCCACTGACCAGCTGATCCTCCGGCTGGATATCCACATTGGTGGTCAGAATCAGAAGTGTAATAGAAAGCTTCACTGCCTTTGAAATCAGTGGGTGCGATGCTCTCTATTACACTTCTGTTTCTGAGCACTGAAGCGGATGTCCAGCTCCACTGCACTGACAGCGGGCTGGAGAATCAGCTGATCGGTGGGTATCCTGCATGGCAGATCCCCGCAAATCAACTATTGATGACCTATCCTGAAGAAAGTCCATAGTAAATGCCCAGAATACCCATTTAATATTATGTTATTGTGCGTCATTCTTCTGCACAACCCCTTTATAGTAACTATGTTCTCTTATGCGGCAGAGCAGCCTTTGGGCCCTGGGAACAGTAACATTACTTGGATCTCCTGCACTTAAATGTAAAATCTACTGGGTCCCCAACTATCATGATGTAGTTTATATCACTAATATTCTGCTATGTTGCAGAGGAGCCATTGGTCCACATGAGGCATTGAGGTCTGTGTGTGACTGCAACCTCTGCACCTCTTAAGCTGGGTTCACACAGGGCGGATTTGCCGCGGTTTTGCCGTGGCAAATCCGCCCGCGGCCGCTAATCTCGGGATTAGCCAGCCATGTGGACTAGATTTCTCAGAAATCTCGTCCACACGGGACGGCCAATCCGCTGCGATAAGTCTGGCTGAAACTGCAGCCGCGGTTTCAAAAGATGCAGCATGTCTATTTACTTTTACGTTTATTTTCGTCGCGGCCGCGTTCTCCTCTATGGGAGCGCCGGCCGCAACGGAAAAGCGAGCGGCCAGGCCGGGTCAAAGCCGCCGCGGTGGTTCTCCCGGCGGAAATATCGCGTTTTTTGCTGCGGCCAAACCGCGAGATTTCCGACGGGAATACGCCCCGTGTGAACCCAGCCTTAGAGTAATGTGCCTGGTACAACAACCTCTGCAAGCAGCATACTTCCATCTCTAGGCCCAGTTCTGACTGTAGTGCTTTCATATAGTTTACCTCTGGTCCAGGTATAATTGTCAGCTTTGTGTGCCCTATAGTTCCACCCTTAGGGCTTTTACCCACTGATGTTCTAGCATCACTCAGACGTGACAACTATGAAGAGTGGATATTGCAGTCATAATTGGGCCTAAGGGCTTTTACCCACAAGCGTTTTTTTTAACGCTACGATATTGCTGCATTTTTTTTTTCAAATGGACTTTCTAATGTTAAACTCACATCGCTTAAAAATCGCAAGTTTGTGCATTTACGATTTTTGTGCAATGCGATTTTAACATTAAAAAAGTCCCCAAAAAACGCAGCTATATCGTAACGTTAAAAAAAACGCTAGTGGGTAAAAGCCTTTAGGCCCAATTATGACTGCAATGTCTGCACTCTTCATAGTTGTCACGTCTGAGTGATGCTAGAACAGCATGCCCAGCACGGATGCAGGGTGGCGTTCACACAGAACTGCAAAAGCACACACAATATACTGCTGAGAAATGCTGCATCACTCCAGACAATGGAAGATGGAGAAACTTGCTTCTTACTAGTCAGAAAGATGGGAACCCCTGCCTAAACGCGGAATGACATCACTGAATGGCTGTGATTGGTTCATTGAGCGCCGGCTCTGATTGGCTGGCACTTGATCCAACCACAGCGCTTACCAGAAGGGGAGTATTTAAAGCCTTGTCACCAGAAGAGAATCCTGTCAGCACTGAGAACTGCAGCAGCGCGGGGACCAGTGTGAGGGACACAGCCGTCCGAGGCTGGGTAAGTATAAAACACACACTGAAAATAAGACACTGTGCCTCTTTTGAGGCAAAAATTAATATAAGACAGTTTCTTATTTGGGGGGAAACACGGCAATCATACAGCTGTGGCATGCCTGGGGGCCTTTCTTAGGCCTCCGTCTGCCATGGTTACCCCTTGGCATCCCGCAGTAGCATTTGTGGGAGGGCTCCCTCCCCTTCCTTCCCTCCCTCTGTCTAATCATTTAGATACCATGGTCGCTATTGACCATGGCATCTATGGAGGTAAATGACAGGGATCAGATTCTTTCTAATTCTAGCTATTACAGCTGTCAGTAAACACAGGGATCATGCGGGCACAGGATAGATTACATAAATATCTGTCATAGAAGCTAAAGACCAGCCAGTATATGATGTTCATTTATATCATTAAGGCTTAATGAGTTACAAATAAGTGTCTCTGTAATGGGCAATTGAGAAAATACATATATATCCTGTACGTGACTGCCAGTTATTGTACACGGGGCCGAGGGATAAAACTGGGACACTACAGCACTTTAATGTATACCTCCGGTTCTAACATAAACTGTGCTTCACAGCAAATTTGCTGCGGCGAGCTATGCAAACCACATAGGCTTCTCCCCTCCTACCACCTCCGTGGCTGTGGCAGGCGATTTGCTGACCCCTACATTGTTGTATTTTCCCCACTTGCTGCTGGTTTGGACCCACCTACAACATGGGACCACTTTGCAATTTTTATCCCAGGGCAACTTTGATTTCAAAATTCGCCCCTGGTTATACTTTTGACCAAGGTACAATTGAACTAAAAGAAGAAGTGAAAAGACAGGAATGAGTGGAGAACATTGATCCATCGAGTGACCAAAGGTCGGATGCGACTGAACGGATCATCATCAAGGTACAATTCCCAGCTCTATACCAGCTATAGTCCTACCCCAAGGCCCAGTTATGACTGTAGTGTCTGCACCCCCAATAGTTATACTTTTGGCCAAGTCATGATTGACAGAATTGCAGTCCCCTAGGCCCATGGAAAACTGTGGGTTGTGCAACCTTTATAGTTGTGTCCCTGGTCCCAGGTATGACTTTGTTTTTTGGGTTCATGATGGATGTGACTAGTGGTGCATGGTTTTTCTCCCATACACTTTTATAAGCTAGATCAGTTGTGATTTGTGGGGGGTTTGACAATTTGTACCGCAACTGTCTTAAAAAAAATGGAGTGCATGGTCAATGTTCCTGGCAGAGAAGTGGCCACATATGGGATATTTGTCATAAAAGTAAATGGTGGGAAAACCTAATCAGTAACATTAAGTCACCAAAAAGCCTTAGTAAATAGGTTGTGCTGATAAAAACAAAGCTTCCAACTCATTAATTCTACCAAACCTTTACACGTGACATAACGAGATACTTTTCTTTTCAACCTTGACAGAATTGCTGATGTAAGGGAATGGCCTAAAAGATACTACGCCGCACCTCTCGTTTTATCACTTCTGGCTGATAAATGTGGTTATTTGTTAACAAGCAACAGCGAAGTCCATCTTTGAGCATGTTCGCTATAACACGTGGAAAAGGGTGAAAATGCAAAAATATATAGAAACCCATAGGATTTTACTTGTTGTATAAGAAAATGGTTTTTTTGTCAGTGCGCAAATGTACTTCAATATGACATCCAACACAACTTCAGTTTAATATATACCCAAAATATAAGCTATTGGGTATCTCATCACAGCAACCCCTTTTTAGATTGAAGCTGGCCCGGTAATAAGTTGATTGATACGGTTCTGGCTGGAGAAACCCTTGAAAAGCCGTGGAGTAACGTATCTAGTATTACATAGCAAGCATTATATGAATGGGCAACTAGAGGTATAGATATAGTGGGTTCAGAGGTAGCATTGTACACAGACCCTGAAGTATGATGGTGCCAAAAGGCCCCTCTGCCACATAGGAAGACACTGGTATTATAAATGGCACTTGGTTGATCCTGCTGCCCTCCCAAGGGTCCCTCATTTGGATGAACAGTCCCAACTTTTGACCCAAGTTCTTCTGTCCCTTTTTGCTCCTTAAATATCCTTATTTTTGACTTTCTATATTGCTCCAGGAATCTGTTCCTAACCTTATGTTTGACTCCAACTTTTATATTTCATCAGTTGATGCAAATAAGGTCTTAAAAATATCTATATCCAGATGTTCTTCGTGCTAATATTTGAATTAAAAATAATGAATCAAGCACATAGATATAGCTAAAGTAGGGTTAGAAATCTTTCCCACAATGAACCATAAGTGTCTCTTTTAACCACCTGAAACATGTATGTTGGGGGAACCTGTTACAGAGTATACACTGAAGCCAAGTAGCCAACCATGTAACTCATAGACAATCCAGATCTATCAGAGGAAGGGTCTAAAGCGAAGAATCACCTCTATGACCTAAATATATCTTTATATACTGTATATGAGACAATCCCTATAAAGCAGAATTCCAGTAAGATTCAGATATCCTCTATCTACACGATAGGGCATAACTAGCTGATTGGTGGGGGTCCAACTGCTAGCACCTCAAAAATCCCAAGAAAAGGGGTCTGGTCAGTCCCCCCAAAAATAGAGCAGAGGACATGCCACTCCATTTCCTTTAATGAGAGCATTGGAGATTGCCAAGTGCTTCAACTTGACAATTTCCAGCGCTGTCAGTGAAACAAATGAAGCAGTGGCGTGCATGCATAACCTCTGCTCCATTTAACAGAGGACAGACCACAAACCCGTTCTTAGGATTGGTGGGGGTCACAGTGGTCAGACCCCATGATCCGCTAGTTATACCCTATCCTATCGATCTTACTGGAATACCCCTTTAACCCTTTCCAATCCAATTTGTATCATGGCTTTCCTAGGGGGCTTACTCTTTTTCTGTCGTTATACAATGGCGCTATCTGCTGGCTAAAGCCAGTACTGCATGAGGTGACACGTTGGATAGGCTCTGACAGCAGAGAGGCTGACAATATACAGTAAGAGAACCCTGACTGATGTCTTACAACATCGGAGTTGTGCAGCCTTAAATTATAATGTCTTCAGAGGTCAGACAGGGGATTGGAAAGGGTTAAAATATATAACACATATCCTACAGTCATGCTGTGTGGCAACTCTGTGACATTTTAAAATATATGGTTTCAAGGTCATTTAAATACCAAGAATGGGGCCAAGTGCAAGGGCATTAAAACAGGTCCCCGACCATAGCCCCTCTCCTTCTGCACTGTACCACACGCCTCTGCCCCTAAGTTTTTTTGAAGTTAAAAAAATAATAAAAAGTCATACTCAATCCTTCAAGCTCCACTTCCTCATCCGCCTTTGCTCACTTCCAGATCCAGTAGTCACATGTTTCTAAGACCGGTGATTGGCTGCAAAAGTCATGCACTTAGACAGACATGTGACTGCTGGACCTGGAAGTGAGTGGAGACCACAGGATTGGAGCGCCTGGGTACTCAAGAGGTGACTATTTTTTTTTTAATTTTTGCAGTAGTTTTCAACTGTATCCACACCCTAAGGATGTGGAAATGATTGAAAGTAGTGGTGCCTGGTGCAGATGCACTGTTTGTCCTGTGGTTAAAGCGGCCCGGTGTGGTTTATATCATGTGGTAGTTACAAATCAAGTGATGAAATAACTGTAAACGTAACATATTATAGCAAAGCTCCTCTGTAATTTACTTTTCATATCCTTGTTGTGCTTTTGTGTGACAGGAAGACCTGTATGCTCCTCACAACGATCCACTATCCTTATAACTATTATATGCCAATGATTTCTTTTTAAATGAATATATATATATTATAATTTTTAATAATAAATACCTAATAAGATATATCAAGATAACATATATATATATATATATAAGATAACATATCTATATATATATATATATATATATATATATATATATATATATATATATATACACTACCGTTCAAAAGTTTGGGGTCACCCAAACAATTTTGTGTTTTCCATGAAAAGTCACACTTATTCACCACCATGCGTTGTGAAATGAATAGAAAATAGAGTCAAGACATTGACAAGGTTAGAAATAATGATTTGTATTTGAAATAACATTGTTTTTACATCAAACTTTGCTTTCGTCAAAGAATCCTCCTTTTGCAGCAATTACAGCATTGCACACCTTTGACATTTTAGCTGTTAATTTGTTGAGGTAAGCTTGAGAAATTGCACCCCACGCTTCTAGAAGCATCTCCCACAAGTTGGATTGGTTGGATGGGCACTTCTGGCGTACCATACGGTCAAGCTGCTCCCACAACAGCTCAATGGGGTTCAGATCTGGTGACTGCGCTGGCCACTCCATTACCGATAGAATACCAGCTGCCTGCTTCTGCTGTAAATAGTTCTTGCACAATTTGGAGGTGTGTTTAGGGTCATTGTCCTGTTGTAGGATGAAATTGGTTCCAATCAAGCGCTGTCCACTGGGTATGGCATGGCGTTGCAAAATGGAGTGATAGCCTTCCTTATTCAGAATCCCTTTTACCCTGTACAAATCTCCCACCTTACCAGCACCAAAGCAACCCCATACCATCACATTACCTCCACCATGCTTAACAGATGGCGTCAGGCATTCTTCCAGCATCTTTTCATTTGTTCTGCGTCTCACAAACGTTCTTCTTTATGATCCAAACACCTCAAACTTGGATTCATCCGTCCACAACACTTTTTTCCAGTCTTCCTCTGTCCAATGTCTGTGTTCTTTTGCCCATCTTAATCTTTTTCTTTTATTGGCCAGTCTCAGATATGGCTTTTTCTTTGCCACTCTGCCCTGAAGCCCAAAATCCCGCAGCTGCCTCTTCACTGTAGATGTTGACACTGGTGTTTTGCGGGTACTATTTAATGAAGATGCCAGTTGGGTACCTGTGAGGCGTCTGTTTCTCAAACTAGAGACTCTAATGTGCTTATCTTCTTGCTTAGTTGTGCAACGCGGCCTCCCACTTCTTTTTCTACTCTGGTTAGAGCCTGTTTGTGCTGTCCTCTGAAGGGAGTAGTACACACCGTTGTAGGAAATCTTCAATTTCTTAGCAATTTCTCGCATGGAATAGCCTTCATTTCTAAGAACAAGAATAGACTGTCGAGTTTCAGATGAAAGTTCTCTTTTTCTGGCCATTTTGAGCGTTTAATTGACCCCACAAATGTGATGCTCCAGAAACTCAATCTGCTCACAGGAAGGTCAGTTTTGTAGCTTCTGTAACGAGCTAGACTGTTTTCAGATGTGTGAACATGATTGCACAAGGGTTTTCTAATCGTCAATTAGCCTTCTGAGCCAATGAGCAAACACATTGTACCATTAGAACACTGGAGTGATAGTTGCTGGAAATGGGCCTCTATTCACCTTTGTAGATTTTGCACAAAAAACCAGGCATTTGCAGCTAGAATAGTCATTTACCACATTAGCAATGTATAGAGTGCATTTGTTTAAAGTTAGGACTAGTTTAAAGTTATCTTCATTGAAAAGTACAGTGCTTTTCCTTCAAAAATAAGGACATTTCAATGTGACCCCAAACTTTTGAACGGTAGTGTATATATATATATATATATATAGGGGTGGGTGGTTCCCTTTCTCTCTTTAATTGTATTTCAGTTGCTCGCTTATTTAATATGCGCTTTTAGTGTTTTATACTGTATTATTCATGGTCATTTCAAGGTGGATGGATCATGACTGAAGGCAAAAACTAGAAGGTCACTTGCTTTCTGTTTTTCAGAGGAGTCCTGTGATAAGTTGAAGCTTACCTTTTCTCCCACAGGGATTTAATCTTGGTGTGGTCTTCATCCACCCATTGAGCTACCGGAGAGTTATTCTACCCTTGAGCCCACCAGAATATATATACTTCGAGTAAGTCCTGTGTAGTGGCCCAAGATTTATATTTCTGTCCCTTCCATAACTGTCATACACGTCATGTCTTCAATGTGGATGCACTGTGCAAAGTGTCTTGTCTGCTGTTATGTGTATTGTACAGCTACAGCATGTGAATGTCTGAAAGTGGCTGGGATATGTCTGGAAAAGTATCAATTTATGTCCTGTCACGTGGTATGTTAGACCCTATAAATGTGAATGTCTGAGAGCGGGAAAGGGCCTTCTGTAATCTTCTATGGTTGACGGTGGAGTGGAGTGCTGGCCACATGGGAATACCTTCAACCCTCATGTGGTGAAGTGATGGAGGAAGAGGAGAGGTATCCTGAGGCCTTCTATTCCAGGTACCACCTCTAAGGAGCAAATGAAGTGAAGAGTCCGCCGTGCAAAGCTGCCTGCAAATACTGAGTGTCTGTGGAGTGTTCCTACCCCCATCTTCCTCCAGAGTATTCCCCTTCCAGTAGCGGTACCTTACAGATAACGTGGACTGTAGGACTGGTGTCATCCTGTGTCTCCTCCCTGACCTCACAGTCTTCGTCTTTCCTGCACTGGCGTGTGTAACGTTGAACTCTGACAAGCTTGCAGTAAAGTTCACCTGTCATTGCCCATTCCCAGTGACTGAGTTATCAAGTTTCAACTGTGTGTGTGGACTCTCCTCATTTAGCCTCCAGGTACAAGCTATGTGAGAAGTAACGGTGGCGTCACGCGTGGCAAATCTAAAGTTTACGACATGTATACAGTTATCCGCTGTCCCAGCATTGCCTGGAAGAGGCCTAGTGGTACTTGGACTGAGGTTGCGTGTGTCCCCCCCAGGGAGAAGTCTGGTAAAGCCACTGTGACAAGTTCCAACTCTACCCGCCAGCTCGTCAGTGTGGGCCTTGTGTCTAGGTGGCTGCTGAGACGCTGCAGAACCTCTTCTTTTAGTGTCATGAACAGGATCAAATTCCTCTGCGCAACATCTACCTGTGTTACCGCAGAGGTACTCAGGAAAAGAAAAAAAAAGTTCGGGCGAGTCCGCAGCAAAGGAAAACCTCTGAGTCAAGTGTTTCTGCAATGTCTTCAGTTGTACTAGAAGTTACCTCTCCAGTGGCCGTTACAAGAAAATATTACGCTGAGAGAGAGTGTGTGCTAATCTTTTTGGACCATGTGCAGTCAATGGACTTTGCTACAGAGCCCCACGTGAGTCAGAATATGTCTACTCAAAGAGGTGCCCAGCCGCCCTATCTTCTTCCTTCTTCACAGGGTGTACCCACAGGACTACCCCTACTCAAGAAGTTTGGCACGTATCTCAAGCCCGCCCCCAAGAGGTGGAGTCATCCATGGAAGAGGAACCTCGGGACCTGTCCCAGCAGAATGTCTTCAGCCAACTTGCTATATAGATGTTACCTCCACGCAGATAGATGAGACTGCATCCATTCCGAGACATCCCGACTGGAGCTCCCTTAAGACAGCCTCAGTACTACTGGGGAGAAAACCCACAGCTGCTGCCCCTGCTCCCACGGGACTCGCTTACTTCTCTGCCACCTGAATGATCAGCCGGAGAAGCAGAAGCCGACGCAGCTGCAGGGCCTGCTCACCCTATGTACACTTTCACGGTGGCAGAAACTACTGCTCAAGCGGAGTACCCGCCATGGATCCTCATTCACCGCAACAACACTGCAGTTAAGGACTGCCTGAGGGAGATCCTGAAGCAGTTCATTGTTGAATATGAGGACCAGAACTTTTCCTTTCTGTTCATGGGAGCACGCCATGTTTTACCAAACCTGCCTCTGCGGCAACCCCAGAGTGGACCTGCTACGTCTCCCATCTCTATCAAGGATACGTCATCTTCAGTGGAGGACTCCATGCTGACTTCACTTACTACAGTCAGTTATGCGGCGTCTGAGTCCCTAGATGAGTGTGATGAAGAAATCAGCCGCATTTATCAGGCCGGTTCATTGGGAAGTTCGGTGATTGAAGTCCACACCAGAGAAGATCTGCTGACGCCCATCACCATCACCGACTCAGAAAGCGATGATTCTCAGCTGATCCTAGTTTCCAGTTTGGTCTGGCCACGCAATCACTTCCAGTTCTAGGACTCTTTGCGTAAGAGACATTTGTTGTCCCCAGCTTAAGCCCCAAAAGGACTGAAACGCTATAAATGTCCCCTTTTTCATAGTCTTATATTATTATGATTATTTCATATTGAAATTGTTTTGTTGTTATGCAACGTTTATTGTTCAATTACTGTGCAGGAGGTAGACCAAGTATTCTTATTAGCTAAAAAAGTTAAAATTGTTTAGTTTCACAACAAATACTCCTGCTTGAATGGGACTGTATGAATGGTATGCATGATTTGATGTATATGACTGGAGGTTCTTTGTTCCCCATGTCTAGTCTTTAGTGCCAGTGTCTGTCCACTGTCCTAGGCCTGTCTCAGTAGGCATCCTTTTCACCTTATCCCTTTAGTCCCGGACAGGGGTAATTGACTTAAGCTACCACCCGTCACTGAGTCTTTTCCTTTGCTCAGAGAAAGTGATGGTCATTCCGCTTGTCTCTTGTTTTACCTACCAGTTGCCCTTCTCTATTTTGAAGTTCTGCATCAGTGCTGTATTCCTTTTTGTCCAAGGAAGTGATGTTTATTATACTTGCCTCATATCTTTGTCTTTGAGGAGAAGAGTGCCTCATAGCTATACTTGTCCATCCTGAATTCTGTTTTGTCTAGTAGAATCTTCTCATGGTTAGGCCAACCATGTTTATACACGCTGTCATAGCAATGCTTTCCTTAGAAAGTGACATTCATAAAGTAGTCTCAGAATACTAGAATGGGTTATTGTTTTGTACAAATAACCGGAGGGTAGTAGCTGTGTTTATAGGTTTCGCCTTACTCACTCCGTGACTATGTATTGTTCCTAAAGGTGAATTGGAGTAGAACACTGAGATATCCCTCCTCAGGATATTACACTCTGCTTAAGAGGTGCCGGGTTCAGCTTATTTTAAATAGGGGGAACTGTAGTGGCCCAAAGTCTATATTTCTGCCCTCTCCATAATTGTCATACATGTCATGTCTTCAATGTGGATGCACTGTGCAAAGTGTCTTGTCTGCTTTTATGTGTATTGCACAGCTGAAGCATGTGAAAGGTTAATGTCTGAAAGTGGCTGGGATATGATTGGAAAAGTATCAATTTATGTCCTGTCACATGGTATGTTAGACCCTATAAATGTGAGTGTCTGAGAGCAGGAAAGGGCCTTCTGTAATCTTCTATGGTTGACGGTGGAGTGGAGTGGAGTGCTGGCCACATGGGCATACCTTCAACCCTAATGTGCTGAATAATGGAGGAAGAGGAGAGATATCCTGAGGCCTTCTATTCCAGGTACCACCTCTAACAAGCAAGTAAAGTGAAGAGTCCGCCGTGCAAAGCTGCCTGCAAATACGGAGTGAGTGTCTGTGGAGTGTTCCTACCCCCATCTTCCTCTAGAGTGTTACCTTTCCATTAGCGGTACCTTACAGATAACGTGGACTGTAGGACTGGTGTCATCCTGTTTCTCCTCCCTGACCTCACAGTCTTCGTCTTTCCTGCACTGGCGTGTGTAACGTTGTACTCTGACAAGCTTGCAGTAAAGTTCACCGGTCATTGCCCGTTCCCAATGACTGAGTTATCAAGTTTCAACTGTGTGTGTGGACTTTCTTCATTTATCCCCCAGGTACAAGCTATGTGAGAAGGAACGGTGGCGTCACGCGTAACAAACCTAAAGTCTACCACACGTATACAGTTATCCGCTGTCCCAGCATTGCCTGGAAGAGGCCTAGTGGTACTTGGACTGAGGTTGCGTGCGTCCCCCCGGGGAGCAGTCTGGTAAAGCCACTGTGACAAGTTCCAACTCTACCCGCCAGCTCGTCAGTGTGGGCCTTGTGTCTAGGCGGCTGCTGAGAAGCTGTGAACCTCTTCTTTTGGTGTCACGAACAGGATCAAATTCCTCTGCGCCACATCTACCTGTGTTACCGCAGAGGTACTCAAGAAAAGAAAGAAAAAATTCTGGCGAGTCCGGAGCAAAGGAAAACCTCTGAGTCAAGTGTTCCCGCAATGTCTTCAGTTGTTCACACGTGTACAGGTAACCGCTGTCCCAGCGTTGCCTGGAAGAAGCCTAGCAGTACTTTGGCCGAGGTTGGGTGCATCCCTCCAGTAAGAAGTCTGGTAGAGCCATTGCGACAAGTTCCAACTCTATCCCGCCAGCTCCTCAGTATGGGCCCCGTGTCTAGGTGGCTGCTGGGATGCAGCACCTGCACGTTAGCAGCCTGTGGCATTTATGTGATTGTCTACGAGAGAGGCGTGTTTCATAGCTTACCATTTACCTTGAATTGTTTGCAACCGTGTTCAACTGCTGGCCTCTGAAAATCCCGGAGCCTTTACACTACTGACTGTTTTAAAATAAAAGTTACTGTTTTAAACATGGAACCGTTGCATACAGATTTTGATTATATGGAGGAAGACACTTATGCCTGGGGGTATGTGCCTCCAGCCCAAGCCATACCATAGGCCATAATCGGCTGAGAGGCGGTTTATCTTGACTCTAGGACCGGGAGGGGTGGTCCATTAATGAGAGAGCCTCTGTAGTACCATTCCCGGAGAGATATTCCATCACCCTTACCGCCCATGATTCTTACAGATATATATATATAAAAAAAATGAAGCACCTAAAAGGAGTTGTCAGAATCTAATGAACATTTTGATGTGTGATTGTCATGTTGATATAAGTGATTACAATATCAGAGCAAAATGAGAATTTATTGCGGAAAACTGACCCTTTGAAGGGAGGCTCTAGTACCCTGTTGTACCAACTCTAGCTTGGATACAAGATGTGATACAGGCGGGCATGGAGGTTCTAGTACCCTGTTGTATTGCGTCTATTTTGGATACAAGATTTGATACAGGTGGGCATGGATGCCCTAGTACCCTGTTGTACCACCTCTAGCTTGTATACAAGATGTGGTACAGTCAGGCATGGAGGCTCTAGTACCCTGTTGTACCTCCTCTAGCTTGGATACAATATGTGACATGGACGGGCATGGGCGCTCTAGTACCCTGTTGTACTGCCTCTAGCTTGTATACAAGATGTGATATGGGTGGGCATGGAGGCTGTAGTACCCTGTTGGGCCGCCTCTAGCTTAGATACAAGATGTGATACGGACGGGAATGGAAGCTCTAGTAACATGTTGGGTCACGTTTCCTGTAAATGAACCTCTATATTATGCAAACTTGTCGGCTGTTGAAGTTGGCATCCCAGATGGTCCCATACATATTCTATTGGTGATGAATCTGGTGACTGGGCAGCCATGGCAGTGTGACAATGTTGTGGGGACATTCCTGTGACCCCTTTGTGTGTGCTGCTGAGCATTATCCTGCTGGAAAATGCCTCTTGGAGGAATGCATGTGGCTGCAGGATGTCCTGAACAGCTATCATTCTCCCTCATACCACTACCATGGTTGACTGACTGTCGTATGTGATGGCCCCCAGACCATCACACCAACAGTGGGGGCAATGTGCCGCTCCACAGCAAAGGCAGGATTGAGGCGCTCACCCCAAGGTCTTGAGACATCAACACGGCCATTGTCAGCGCCCAAACTATACCTGCATTCGTCACTGAAGACAACCTGGTTCAACTTCGTAGAAATCTAGTCCTTGGCACATTGAGCTGCCATAAATGAATACCTGTGGCATGTCTTGATAGGCTGCATATCAAAATACAGTAGAATGCAATACTATAGTACCACATTATACTGCAGCAGTGATCAAACAGTATTGTAAGTTCAAGTCCCCTTCACACAGCACCATCAATGGAAAATGTAAAAAGTAATGGCAGTCAGAAAGTGGCAAGAGAAAATTATTTATCTTTATATACATTTTTATATATAAATATATATATATATTTTTTTTAATAATTTTGATGTTGTCGTGATTGTACTGTAATTATTTTTACTAAGACTAACATTTCATACATGGGCTAGGTAAACTTTGAGCGAGTGTTTGTGCACACCCCTAATGTTAAAACGCATCCACTCTTTTGCATGGACCCTCAAAAAGGTGCAATTTCTTGCACTTGTGCCAAAATTACTACTTTTTGACACCACAATTCTGGCACAGGACATATCATAAATGTGTCTCATAGTATAGATCCAAATAACCATCCACACAGTCGCCTTATTATATGGGTTGCGGTTGCAAGCCAGCCCTAAGCCCGGGGAACCTAGAGGTCCCCCTTGCCACTGTAGCGCAGTACCTGGTAGAAATCCCTCACAGCACACGGCATCCCACACCGCAATTCTGAGCGGCTATCTCATGTTACTGCTTCCCTAGCAGCGCTTCTCAGTGCTGGATGAACCGGACCCTAAGCTCCCGCCCCCTCTCTGCCCTTTTCGGCAGCCAGCAATGGAGGGGGTTGGGATTGAGCTCCGCCCTGTCCCACCTCCTCCCATTGCAAACAGCCGGCAATTATAGAATGATAGAATTGGAAAGAACCTCCAGGGTCATCTGGTCCAACCCCCTGCTCAGGATTCACTAAATCATCCCAGACAAATATTTGTCCAGCCTTTGTTTGAACGCTTCCATTTAAGGAGAACCCACCACCTCCCGTGGCAAGCTGTTCCGCTTATTGATCACCCTCACTGTCAGAAAGTAGTTTTTTTTAAATATATTCTTTATCATTTTCAATTTCCATTTTCTTACAATATCAGGGGGAAAAAAAGAAATAGCAGAAACTGTATTTTCCTTAAACAGCTTACAGTCTTTAACTAAACAGAGCCTTACTGTTCTATACTTGTTTCTGTCCTGGCTGTTGTGTGTTATCGGTTAATTTAGCATTCTCCTTCTACTCATGTTCCTTCTCTGGCAACATAGTACCTAAAATTGCTTCAACTCTCTCATGTAGAATTGCATAAACAAAATTAACAGAAATAAACAGTAGTAAACGTCTTCCAGCAGTAAATACCTGGACCATTAATATACCCTGCCATACCATTGGGTACATAACAATAAAAAGAAAAACCATCAACAAAAATAAAAAGAGGGGGGAGATGAAGAATACGGACTATGAAAGAGTCTTGTATTTTGATTCTTCACCGTTTGGTAGGATTGTAACGGGGGGTGTAATGGAACTCTAAACATGTTGTGATGACTCCGGGGTGGTGATCCCCAGTGTATCACCTATAATTCCAAATTTCAAATATCAAACCTATTACAAGAAAACAGGACACAAATAAGAGACAGACTTACAACCAACAGAAGGGGGGAAAGGGAGGAAAGACGGAGGGGGTCCAGGGAGAGGGGTGAGTGATAATTTACACATGGAGTAGTTGCCGGTATTCCTCTGAACTGTGAAATGCTATCCAGTGATACCAAGTCTTCCTGAATCTCTTCTTTACGCCTTTAAGGGATGCCGTAAGGTCCTCCATCTCCATGATCCAGTTTACTGTATTAAGCCATAATTCCAGAGTGGGCGGGGTGTCCTGCCTCCAGAGTCTGGGGATACAGGATCTCGCCGCGCTCACCAGGTGGCACACCACAGATTTTTTGTACACTGCTAATAGTATATCGCTATGGTGCAGGAGGAAGAAAGCCAGGGATTTCGGTAGCGAGTGGTTCGTGAACTTAGACGTGATTCGCCAGACTTCAGACCAAAAGTTCGCCACGACCGGACACTCCCAGAACACATGCAACAGTGTACCCCTCTCCCTGCCACATCTCCAACACAAATGAGAGACTGATGGAAATATCGTGTGTAGGAAGGAGGGCACCCTGTACCATCGCGAGAGGATCTTATATCCCGACTCCTGAATCTTGCTAGATATTGATGAGGAGTGCATGATAGTAAATTTTTTTATATGTACTGGGTACTGAGAGAGAGGTGAGAAAGTACCGTAATTGGATCGTTTGCCAAAATGTCAACGGTGTCCTATCCACTACCTTCAGTAATGCGTCAGTCGATAGGCATTGGCCCTCCTGTAAAAAGTGCTCTGCTCGGAACATGCCTATCGAGATGCAGTTTTGAAAAGCCCTGTCTTCGATACCCGGGGGAAAGCGGGATTGCCCAAGATAGGGAACATTGGAGAAGGCCTCGGGGAGATGTCAATCCTAGGATATATTTTAGCCGCTACTGACAGTGTATGATCGATCGTAGGGTGCCTGACTACTTCCCGGGGTATCTTATCTTGCACCCAGGTTACAGCCATGAGTGGCACGGGCGTGGGATATTGTTCTAAAGAAACCCACTGTTTAATTGCTGAGTGTCTGTGCCAGTCTACAGCTCACGTTAGGTGAGCTGCCTGGTAGTATCGCATAAAGTTGGGAAGGTCCATACCCCCTTCATTTTTTGGTCTAGAGAGTGTGTTCCGTGTAATCTGGGTAGGCCTGTCCGCCCATATGAATTTGGTTATAAGGGAGTTTAGATGTTGGAAGAACTGCTTCGGGACTTGGATGGGAAGGGCCTGGAACAGATACAACACTCTTGGGAGAATATTCATCTTAATGATCGCCCCTCTACCGAACCACAAGAATAATCGTTTTGTCCAGACACTGAGATCCTGCCTCACCTTGCTCAGAAGGGCTGGAAAGTTAGCTGCGTATAACCCCTCGACCTCTGGTGTCAGTTTGATGCCTAGGTACTGTATGTGGTTCCTCGCCCACAAGAAAGAGAAGGAACCTCTAAGCTCCGATACTAGGGCCTGAGGTAGTTATATATTAAGTGCCGCTGATTTGTTATAGTTAATTTTGAAGTTTGATAGTGTAGAGTATTGGTTTATTTCTACTAACAGGTTGGGTAGGGATATTCGCGGGTTAGAGATGAAGAATAGAAGATCGTCTGCTTATGTTGCAATCTTATGCTCCATGTCTTATGTCCCAACAACGGCTCCAGACACAAAACAAAAATCAAGGGTGACAGCGGGCAGCCCTGCCTTGTGCCATTTGTGTTTGTGAATGGGATGGAGAGCTGGCCATTCACCCTGACAGAGGCCATAGGATTAGAGTAAAGGCTTGCAAGCCATGAGAGCATATTCGGACCAACTCCCATGTGGGTCACCATGGCAAAAATGAAGTCCCAGTCCGCCTGTCAAATGCTTTGTCCACGTCCGTGGAAAATAAACAGATGGGTATTGCATTTTTTTTTTTGCTATGCTAATAAGATTTATGGCTTTTGTCGTATTATCCCTGGCCTCCCTGAGTGGGACAAAACCAACCTTATCTTTGTGAATCAAGCCTTGCAGAAATGGGGAAATCCTATTGGCTAATATTTTGGAGAACAGTTTCAGATCTGCATTCAGCAAGGAAATCGGGCGGTAACTCTGGCATTGTGATGGATCCTTCCCTTCTTTTGGGATAACCGTAATGTGAGCTTTTAAGGTGTCCCTAGGCAGTTTGTTCCCTGATGTAATAGCATTAAATGCCCGGATAAAATGGGGTGAAAGAGTCTCTGCATATTTTTTGTAGTACGTAAGGGTGAGTCCGTCAGGCCCGGAGCTTTCCCAGTGTTAGACTATGATATGGCTTCTGCTAATTCCACTTGTGAGATTGGGGCCTCCATCGCATTTATGGCCTCCTACGGGAATCTACCTAAGTTTGAGCGCCGTAGGTATTCCTCCATCGTCGCCTTTCTGGCTATCCTTTCCTGGTCTGGCAAGGGGGAAGTTATATAATGCATGATAATAGTCCCTAAACATTCTGCTATTTGTTGGGGAATGTGTCGCACCTGGCCATTAGCATTTGTGGTGCGGAGTGCCCGGGCTAGCGTGCGGCTGGATTTGTCCGCAAATTCAAAGAAGTGAGGCCTGCATTTTGTCAAATTTGCCTTTGTCTGGCCTAGACAGAGCGAGCGGACTTTCTCTCTGAGCTGGGTCAGCTCTGGCCCCCTATCACTGCCTTGTGGGGATTTTTGAATAAGTTCTAGTGTCTGTATCTGGGAGAGCAGTCCCCGGAGGTGTGCGTTACCTTCTTTCTTTATGTGTGATCCGAAGCTGACACAAAATCCCCGAATGACATTTGTGAGCTTCCAAAATTGTTAGTGGGTCTATGTCTGGGGTGTTGTTATGTTTGAAATATTCTTGTAGCGCTTTGCTAATTTCTTTAGAGGTGTTCGGGTCACTGACAAGGGATTCATTTAACCGCCAATGCCATACTCTGTTGTGTATTGATGGCAGCGCTAGAGATATAGTAATCATGGCGTGGTCTGAGAGTGTAATGTTGTCTATGTCTACCGAGGTTAGAATGGACGAGGTCGAATGGTGTAAAAGAAAGTAATCTATACTGGAGTATGTGTTGTGCGGTGTGGAGAAGAATGTGTAGTCTTTGGTGGAGGGGTGCAAGATCCTCCATGCGTCGACCAATTGGTATTTGTGAAGCATTCTGGAACCTGCGGTGTTCGGCTAGTGGTAGGCTGCTGCTTCCCCTGGAGGTGTCTATATGCGGGTCTAAGGGGATGTTGAAATCACCCCCCAGTATCAGGGTGCCCCCCTTGAATTCCTCTAAGTCCTCCAGGGTTCTTTCCAAGAAAGTCACCTGGTTGGAGTTAGGAAGGTAAACCGTTGCGAGTGTGTCTGCAAGCTTACCCTTAAGGAAGAGATATCTACCTCCCGCATCACTGCGCGTCTCCTCGTGCTTCCACGGTACTGAATTGGCGATGAGGATGGAGACTCCCTTCGATTTCGACTCATGGTTCGTACTGTGATAGGCGTTTGGGAGCCTGGCATCTGAGAAACTCGGGGACGCATCTGTACAGAAGTGTGTCTCCTCAACAAAGGCCACTTGCGCTTTTCTTTTCCACAGAAGATGGAGGATGGAGGACCTTTTCTCTGGGATATTCAATCCCTGCGCATTGAGAGAAATAACCATGAGATTGGCAGATCCGGGTGACATGTTCAGCAATATTTGTGCAAGAGATATATACAAAGGGGGAGAGGCGGGAAAGGAGGGGACAGAAGAAAGATGGGGAGAGGGGAGACTCACAAGACAATGACAAACACTGAAAGCTTAATTTTACGCTAGCTTGACACTAGCAACTATAACCTAATCAGAGGGCCTGTTCCCCTGAAACTCGGGGACAAACCAGGGCCCTTGATACCCTACTTGGGGAAACGTGGGAATGCGTAGGGCCAGCAAGGGCACCCACAGGCTCAGAGAATATAGGGAAAGAATAGAAGTGTCTTCTCCTATCCTTTCAAGGTTAAGCAAATAGCTGCGTAATTGTTCGGCTTATCCGCTTGGCCGCAACTTGCGGAGCCTAATCTGGAAAAAGAGAAACTGAATATGACAAAGAACTATTGCCCGCACTCTTCTTTGTAAGATAGAGAGAGCAAACAAGTCAAATCCTGTAGGGAGAGTAGCTAGAGCCCCGTGTCCATGAAGACATTCCAAATATATCGTAGTCCGAACTGTGGCTGAAGGACTGAAGTCCGATTGTGCTCTCTCCCATCACGCATTAGGAGGGGCCGTGTCCATTGGGACCGTCCAGTCCGGGACCGGCACTGCTGGGACCTCTAAGAATGAAAACGCCCCCTCAAGGTCCGCTGGAGATCTGACCGTGAACAGGCGTCCACGTCTGCGGAGAATCAGGTGGAATGGGTGTCCCCATCGGTATGTCGCATCTGCTCTGCGTGCTGCATCTAGTAGTGGACGAATTAGCCTCCGGCTATTGAGGGTCAGTCTTGAGACATCAGGCAGGATTGTGATTTCCATTCCGTGGAGACTGACTGGGCCCCGTTCCCATGCTAGCTGCTGGATTTCCTCTTTCTGCCTATAAAAGTGTATGCGACAAATGACGTCCCTTGGGACATTGAGGTTCTGTGTTCTTCCACCCATTAGGCAATGGACTCTGTCCATTTCTATAGCTCTGTCCTGCGGGCGTTTCAACAGTTAGTTAAAGATAGTTGTCATGCACTCATGTAGCGCATCTGGTGACACGTCCTCTGGAATACCTCTTAATTTGAGGTTGTTGCGCCTTCCTCTGTTCTCAATGTCATCTAAGTGGAAAGTTAGGTCTCTAAGCTGTTTCTGTTGCCTTTCAGTCGTGAGGCTTAGGTGTTGAAAGTCCATAGACGACACACCCGGGGTCTGTTCTAGTGTGGTAACCCGGTCTGACAGAGTCTGCATAGAGTGATTGACTGCAGCAATCGCCTGCTCGTGTTTCTCCTCAATACATTGAAGTTGTGATTCTAAGTCCACTTTTGTCGTCAGGGTGCGGACCATGACACACAGTGCATGCCGGGTCTGGGAGTCATCTAATGGCGACTCTGGTGGCTTGTGGGTTGGCACTTTGCCAGCTGGTGATGGAACCCTGTCGCCTGGGGAATGCGGTATGTAATTCAGGCTTTCTCCTGAAGAAGCTGCATGATGAGGGGTAGGAGTCATGGTGCCCCACTTAGTGTACTTGGAATGCCTGAGGGGGCCCTTGTTGGCTGCTGTGCTGCACTCTCCTGCCTGTGGGAGCTGTCTTCTTCCCGGCCATTACTGACCTTGTCTGGGGCCATGTGTATGCCTTTTCCGGCTGTGCAGTGTGCTGGTGTGGAGGGAGAGCCAGGTCCTGTCTCCAGTATGTGTGCGTCGTCCCCTGCACTGACCTTCTAAGGTAAGCGTGGAGTCCCATGCGAGCGCGGGCTCCCCGCTTCTCCTCCACTCTGCTGTGCCGGCTCCACGTGGTTCCCCGGCGCCATGCTTGCGGGGAGCTTCTCTGTAGTAGCAGCGGCGGCGCCCGTGCTGTGGAGATATCCACGCAGCGGGGTCCTAGTAGCTGGCGGGGGGTCTGCCCTTCACTTCCCTCCTTTTGCCGTCTTCATCTCCAGTGAGTGATAGCTGTATGCCGGTGTACTGTGTGATGGCAGCCGCGGAGCTCAAAGCCGTGCATCCTCACTCTCCCATAGCTAGTCCATGCCCCCAGTTTTTTCTAATATTTAATTTGTGTCTCCTCCCTTCCAGTTTCATACCATTGCTTCTAGTCTTTCCTTGTGCAGATGAGAATAGGGCTGATCTCTCTGCACTGTGACAGCCCTTTAGATATTTGTAGACAGATATTAAGTTTCCTCTCATCTTTTTTTTTGCAAGCTAAAGATTCCTAGATCCTTCAACCGTTCCTCATAGGACATGGTTTGCAGACAGCTCACCATCTTGGTAACTCATCTCTGAACTTGCTCCAGTTTGTTTGTCTTTTTTTAATTGTGGTACCCAGAACTGGACACAGTATTCTAGAGGAGGTCTGACTAAAGAAGAGTAGAGGGGGATAATGACCTCACATGATCTAGACTCTATTCTTCTCTTAATACATCCCAGAATTGTTTTTGCCTTTTTAACTGCTACATCACATTGTTGACTCATGTTCAGTCTATGATCTATTAGTATACCCAAGTTTTTTTCACATGTGCTGCTGCTTAGCCCAATTCCTCTCATTCTGTATGTGCTTTTTACATTTTTCTTGCCCAGATGTAGGACTTTGAATTTCTTCTTGTTAAATACCATTGTGTTAGTCGACACCCACTGTTTAAGCTTTTCTAGATCTTTTTGAATATTTTCCCTCTCTTCCCTAGTGTTAGCTATCCCTCCTAGCTTTGTGTCGTCGGCAAATTTGATCAGTTTCCCATCAATTCCCTCCTCCAGATCATTTATAAAAATGTTGAACAACACTGGGCCTAGGACTAAGCCTTGTGGTACCCCACTTGATACATTCTTCCGCTTGGATGTGTAGCCTTTTATGACCACTCTTTGAGTACGATCACTAAGCCAGTTGTGAATCCACCTAACAGTTGCCTTGTCAATCCCATATTTGATCATTTATTTCAATGCATATAGTATGAGATACTTTGTCCAATGTTTTACTAAAGTCAAGATATACTATATCCACCACCTTTCCCTGATCAACCCAGTCAGTGATTCTGTCATAGAAGGAAATTAGATTCATCTGGCCTGACTTGTTTGTTACAAACCCATGCTGGCTCTGGTTAATTACTCCATTTTTATCCAAGTACTTGCATACATGCTGCTTAATAATTTGTTCAAAGATCTTTCCTGGTGTAGAAGTCAGGCTCACAGGCCTGTAGTTTCCTGGATCCACTTTCTTCCCTTTTTTGAAGATAGGAACATTTGCCCTTTTACAGTCTTTTCTTGGACTTCTCCTGTTCTCCAGGATTTTTCAAATATTATGGTGAGTTGTTCAGCAATTACTTCCGCCACTACCTTTAGTATCCTAGGATGTAATTCATCTGGACCTTGAGACTTGAATTCATTTAAGTTAGCTAAGTGTTCCCTCCCCATCTCTTTGCTTATAGGTAGCCTGCATTCTTTTATTCCAGCAATAGCACAGGGAAGATCAGTTGATGTTCCATCTACTTTCTGATAGAAAACAGATACAAAATAGGAATTTAAAAGTTCGGCCTTCTCAACATTATTCTAAACCAATTCACCATTTTCATCCTGTAAACATCCAATAGCATCTCTGACTTTTCTTTTGCTTTTGACATACCCCCAAAATCCTTTTTGCCTCTTTTGCGAGCCTCAATTTATTATCGGCTTTCGCTTTTCTGACACTTGCCCTACAGTTTCTGCAGACCGCATTATATTCTTCTTTAGATATTCCCCCTCTTTCCTTTTGATAAACATATTTTTATTCCTTTTTAACATGTGTGCAAGTTCTACATTCTTCCATCCTAGTCTCTTTAAATGCTTCCCATTCTTCCTTCTTTTAGGGATTGTTAACGATTGTGCTTTGAAAATCTCATTTCGCAATATTTCCCAACCTCTTGGATATGTCTGTCCTTAAGAACATCCAGCCATTGGATTTTTCCTATCCTCTTTCTGAGTTCATTAAAATCTGCCTTTATGAAATCCAACCTTGAGGTCTGAGTTTTCTCAGGTTTTCTCCTCTTTTTATCCAAAATTCATGGAAAGCATGATCACTGCCTCCTAAGGTCCCAGCCACCCTTACTTCCCCAACCATTCCCTCCCTGTTGGTTAGAATTAGGTCCAAGATTGCAGATCCCCTTGTTTTTTCTTCTACCTTTAGGAAGATAAAGTTGTCAGCAAGAGCGGATAAGAATTTGTTGGGCAAGGGGCGGAAAGGAGGAGAGAAGGGGGAGGGAGTGCTAAACTCCCTCTCATCTCCCTTCTCCGGCAGCTGTCATTGGCTCCAATAGAAGTCTATGGCAGCGGCCAACGTATGCGGGCCAGGAAAGATAGTTCCAGGACTATCTTTCCTGCCCGGCACTATATTGGACGGCCAGACGCTTTTACGCCCCGGGAATACGCCTGTGTGATCTGATGCATTGGAATCCAGTGCATCAGATGGTAGCATATGAAAACGGCAGCCGATATACGCTCATGTAAATAAGCCCTAAGGCATATGTCACACGAATATATCTGCGTAGCATTTCCAAATTTTTCACGCAAAATAAACAGTGAATAGAACCCATTGATTTCAATGGGTTAATTCACATGTGCGTATTTTGTTTGCACAAAAAATATGCAGCATGCTCTATTTTCTTGCATATTTGCGCACGAATATAGCACATAATTAGCTAATTAGCTTAATTGCCCATTTCAGTAAATGGGAGCATGCTTTTGTCTTTTTTTTTGCATGAGCAAATGCACACAATTTGCATGCACAAGCAGTACAGTAAAACACGTACTTGTGCATACCCATTGCCATACCCATACAATGCGCAATTCCCATTGCACAAATGCACGCGTCAATGCGCTTACGCTGATGTGATGCCGGCCAAGGGGGCTACAAACAAATATTTATGTAGTCCAGGAAATGAGTCATGTTTAGAAAGCTTATGCCAAGGAGTTACATCATTTACGTACATTTGTTTTGCAGCTGGACACAAGATGGTTTAGGTATGGGTACAGATGACTGTGGACTGCATGGTGTAGGTGTGAGTACGAGTACAGATAACTGCAGCCTGTATGGTGTAGGTGTGGGTACGGTTACAGATGACTGTGGCCTGTATGGTGTAGGTATGGGTACAGATAACTGTGGCCTGTTTGGTGTAGGTGTGGGTACGGTTACAGATGACTGTGACCTGTATGGTGTAGGTATGGGTACAGATAACTGTGGCCTGTTTGGTGTAGGTGTGCGTACGGGCACAGATGACTGTGGCCTGTATGGTGTAGGTATGGGTACAGATAACTGTGGCCTGTTTGGTGTAGGTGTGGGTGCGGGTACAGATGACTGCGGCCTGTATGGTGTAGGTATGGGTATAGATAACTGGGGCCTGTATGGTGTAGGTATGGGTACAGATAACTGTGGCCTGTTTGGTGTAGGTGTGGGTACGGGTACAGATGACTGCGGCCGGTATGGTATAGGTATGGGTATAGATAACTGGGGCCTGTATGGTGTAGGTGTGGGTACGGGTACAGATGACTGCGGCCTGTATGGTGTAGGTATGGGTATAGATAACTGGGGCCTGTATGGTGTAGGTGTGGGTACGGGTACAGATGACTGCGGCCTGTATGGTGTAGGTATGGGTAAAGATAACTGTGGCCTGTTTGGTGTAGGTGTGGGTACGGTTACAGATGACTGTGACCTGTATGGTGTAGGTATGGGTACAGATAACTGTGGCCTGTTTGGTGTAGGTGTGGGTACGGTTACAGATGACTGTGACCTGTATGGTGTAGGTATGGGTACAGATAACTGTGGCCTGTTTGGTGTAGGTGTGCGTACGGGCACAGATGACTGTGGCCTGTATGGTGTAGGTATGGGTACAGATAACTGTGGCCTGTTTGGTGTAGGTGTGGGTGCGGGTACAGATGACTGCGGCCTGTATGGTGTAGGTATGGGTATAGATAACTGGGGCCTGTATGGTGTAGGTGTGGGTACAGATAACTGTGGCCTGTTTGGTGTAGGTGTGGGTACGGGTACAGATGACTGCGGCCGGTATGGTGTAGGTATGGGTATAGATAACTGGGGCCTGTATGGTGTAGGTGTGGGTACGGGTACAGATGACTGCGGCCTGTATGGTGTAGGTATGGGTATAGATAACTGGGGCCTGTATGGTGTAGGTGTGGGTACGGGTACAGATGACTGCGGCCTGTATGGTGTAGGTATGGGTATAGATAACTGCGGCCTGTATGGTGTAGGTGTGGGTAAAGATAACTGTGGCCTGTTTGGTGTAGGTGTGGGTACGGGTACAGATGACTGCGGCCTGTATGGTGTAGGTATGGGTAAAGATAACTGTGGCCTGTTTGGTGTAGGTGTGGGTACGGGTACAGATGACTGCGGCCTGTATGGTGTAGGTATGGGTATAGATAACTGGGGCCTGTATGGTGTAAGTGTGGGTACAGGTACAGATGACTGCGGCCTGTATGGTGTAGGTGTGGGTACAAGTAAATTTTTAAAGAAAAACAACTGAGTACCTTGCCTCTTTCACACGACCGTATATGTTTTTACGTTCGTCCGTATGTGTTGAAAAATTGCATGAATGAAGAATAGCTGCAATCAAATCTCGATCTTTAGTCGGGTATTTTCTGCTGTTCACACGGGTGGCTGCAGCGTATCAGCAAAAAATTACATTGCAGCGAGGAAACCCTTTGATCGGCAGAAATCGTCGGAATGACTGCTAATGCTTAGATAGAGCCAGCTGCCTTCTTTTCCTAGCATTGGGATTCTATGGGAGCTTTCAGCGTATCTCAGCCAAAGATAGGACAAGACCTATCTTTAGATGAAGCGTATAAAATCGGCAACCGAAAGCAGCCGCTAATCTTCTATTTTTGCCGACGCAATTATTTTACGCATTGAATCCAATCCTTCAGATGGTCATGATTTTTTGGACACAGCTAAATATTTGCATATATACGGTCTTGTGATTAAAGCTTTAGTCCCATATTTTTATTTTTCTAGCAGCGGAGCTCCGTGAGGTCTTGTATTTTTGCAGGAAGAGTTGTAGTTTTTATTGGTAACATTTTGAGGTACATGTGACTTTTGGATTGCTTTTTAGTACTTATTTTGGTAGGTAAACAGAAGAAAAATAGCAATTCTGGTGTCAGTTTTTATAACGATTTTTACAGCGTTCACCAAGCGCGATAAATAACAAAATATTTTCACTGTCAGGGTCATTACGAATATGGTAATAACTAATTATGTGCTGCTTTGTAAAAATTTCGGGAGTATTTTGTCCATTTGAAACTTTTTTGGTGGGGAAAAAAATGTGTAGCCCCGTTGAAAAGATATGGAGAATACCACTGCTGCCGGTCCCATTGAAAGCAGTGGTTTTTGGCAAACCCTGCAGTATGATTTTCGGGGAAGGGCTTGAAATATAAGCCTTTCCCTGAAAATCATCAATAAGTGATTAAAAGAGTAAAAAAAAGTAATCACCTCTCCGCTGCTCACACGCGTCCTCCGAATGAATAGCTAAGCCCTATCTGTGATTGGCTGAGTGCTCAGCCAATAGCTAACCAATAGCTGTTATTAGCTGAGCGCTCAGCCAATCAGCACAGCCCTTTCAGGAGGTGGGAATTTTTAAATCCCCGCATGCTGAAAGTGCTGAATAGCAGTGTTGGGGAGCCAGCCAGGGGACGCATGTGAGCGGTGGAGAGGTGAGTACTTTCTTTTTAACCACTTATTGATGATTTTCAGGGAAGGGCTTAATTTTCAAGACCCTCCCCGAAAATCATACTGCAGGGTTTGCCAAAAACCACTGCTTTCAATGGGACCGGCAGCAGCGCCGATCCCATTGAAAGCAATGGGATAGCATGCTGCACTTCTGCCACAGCTGTGACAGCTGTGACAGCTGTGGCAGAAGTTTGGGGTATTCTCCATATCTTTTCAATGGGGCTAGCGCTGCTGCCGCTGGCCCCATTGAAAAGACTGGCCATATCCCGGCGTCATCCCGTTTTTTTTCTTGCACTGCGAGGCGAAAGTTTTCACTTGCTCTCGCAGCGCAGTGGAGAAAAAAAACGCCAGTGGGTGTCCGCCCTTAAACTTTGAACATTTTTTTTACATTATTTAGTACCTGAAGGGAACTTGAATTGTTCAATCACTAGGATAGTACACTGAATTACTTATGTAGTGCAGTCTACTAAGCCTATGACAGCAGCCATTTATACCTGAAATATAAGGCAGACATGGAGTGTCCATTAGTACTTTGTGATTGCATTGTGAGGTGCTGATGGGTGACAGAGACCCCTGTTATCTGCTTACATGCTGCGGTTTCTATTGATTGTGGCATCTAAGCGGTTAAAGTGCCAGGGTCAGAGGTATCTCCGTTCCTAGCTATAGGAGCAGGAGCCTGGCTGTCAGTAGTCAGCCAAGCCACTGCCTTAACCCCTCAGTGACCACCAGCTCATAACAGTTATTACCACATTTGTAACAACAGAGACAATGAAAATATTTTGTTATTTGTCTTGCTTGGTGAACACCATAAAAATAATTTTTAAAAAGCAATGCCAGAATTGGTACTTTTCTTTTTGTTCGCTTCCCAAAAAATGTAATAAAAAGCAGTCCGAAATTCACATGTGCTTTTAAGATGCTACCATAAAAATACAACTCTTTCTGCAAAAAATCAAGACCTCAGATGGTCCTTGATTGGAGAAGCTCTTTGATGGAAAAATAAAAAGGTTATGGATCTTGGGCTTTATTCACACGAGTGTATATCGGCTGCACTTTCATACCCGGCCAATATACGCTACCCATCTGATGCATTGGTTTACAATGCATCAGTTCACATGGCCATATTCCCTCGGAATAAAAGCACTCGGCCAGCCAACATAGCGCATACGAGCGCATTTCGGCACGGCACTTTTATGTCAGCCAGGAAAGATAGTTCAGGAACTAACTTCCTGGGCAAAATACGGCGGCGGTTCCCATAGACTCCTATGGGAGCCTATGGTAGCTGCCAGAGAAGGGAGGTAGGAGGGAGTCTAGCAGAGTGATAAGTAATAAGTTATACAACATTATATGTACCACAGAATGGTGAATTAAAAAATACAAGCCAAAAACAGGACATAACACAGCTTCCTGAAGCTACAAGACGCCACTCACCTCTAACCAAACATCAGCAGGAGCTAGGAGAATCCACACAAAATCTGAATCTCATCAGCAACTACCTATATAAAAGCCATAGGGAGACAAAATCCCTCCCTTCTCCAAATCCTGTGAGCCTGAAAATGATTTCTGCCACAAAAAAATACAAGAAGGACACTATGCTTAACTAACAACCACGTAGACACCACCGAGACTTCAGCAGAACCTAACACGCAACCTAACCTCAAAATGGTTAAAACCAACAGAGACAGAAGCAGAGACGCAGTAGGCACACCGAAACACAATAAAAATCAACTAGAAATGGATAAATACCTAAAGAAAAAACACCTTTCACCTGCGGCGCAGAGAGCCAAAATCACGCAAGAAGCCTCTAACGACCAAGACCTGATCGATTCTGACAGAGACTGTGGCTCAGCACACTCGGACCAAGACGAAGAACAAGACAGAGGCCCAATCTCTCGCTCCTTCATCAAAAAAATATTAACCAAAGCTCTCTCCCCGGTCTTACAAGAACTTGCCGACATCAAAACAGATGTCAAACACATAGGCCGCAGGGTAGATGACTTGGAGAACACCCAACTAGAACTAATCCACCACAGCGAGGCAGTACAGAATAACCTACTCTCCCAACAAGACCATCTCAACCAAGCCTTTCTTCTCCTGGAAGACCAGGAGAACAGGAGCAGAAGAAAAAATGTCAGAATAAGAGGCCTTCCAGAGACCACCGCACCAGAGGCTCTCAAATCAGCGGCCTTACAAATATTTAGCTCTCTCCTGGGAGAAGAGAGGGCAGATAATATTACTATTGAACGAATTCACAGAGCTCTGCGACCCAGACCTACTGCTTCGGCCCCTCCGCGAGATGTCATATGCGGTCTACTAAGCTACGTAGACACTGCAGATATCTTTCAAAAAGCACGAGAGACCCAAGAAATACTATTTGAAAACAATAAAATATTACTCTTCCAGGACTTAGCACCAAGCACATTGGCTAAAAGGCGCATATTGAAACCTTTAACAGACGCCTTGAGAGCGAAAAAATTCCCAGTGAAATGGCTCTTCCCATTTGGCTTAGCTACCTTCAACGACGGGCAACAAATTACCATCCGAACTCCAGAAGACCTAGGCAAAGCATGGGAAAAATTAGACATCTCGCCGATCGATATCCCCTCCTGGCTACCAGTGCAAGCCCAACAAGTGACACCTCTACTCTCGAAACCAGAGGACTGGAAGATCAGCTCAAAACTCAAATCAACCAAGAAGTCCCAACCTTCTAACAAATAATTAATTATAACATTCTCTTTCCAAGAGGGCGATCTACACACCAGCTCAGAGATCAACGCCTCGGACTCTCCACGCCTACCTCCCCCCCTCCCCTTATCTCTCTCTCCCTACCATCCTCTTCCTTCTCCTAACCTTGCAGGAGAAGAACAAGCCATCGAAGCTGGATAGAGGACTCTATGGTTCCTGCGGAAGAGACGGGGACACTCCCCCCACTCCAAATACACCAGAGACTTGTGAGTCATAGCCGGCTTCCAGCAGCTGGCTCGCGGGGAGGGCTAGGGAGGCGTGTATGGGTAATATGCCATATCTGTTTTTCATTCGTGGAGGTCCCTCCCTCTGACCCCGGGCCCCCGAACCCACAGAAGTACCCCATGAAGAGGGACGTGGGGAATTCGGGACCCCCGGCCACTGGGACAGGCCTTACCCTGAATTTAGCTAATCCTTGTTATAATGTTTTTGTTTTTTGTTTTTTTTAGTCTCTGTTAAAAAAAGGCTGTTCACATACAACTCAGTTCAGTTAGGTTCAACAACAAATAGGAGTTGTCTGACACTACAAACCACAATATTTAAGACAAAACCTCACCCAAAGATGACTCACTACTTTCTCTAATACGAAGTCTCGGTGGTCTGCTAGAATCAATGGAGTGCGTCCAGCCACCCCCCAAACACGCAGGTGGGAATTGTCACCTAGGCCTGGCCTTCTATGCAACTGACTTTGTCCTTGCGGTGAAGAGCTTGGCCACTGTTTGGTGGCTCCACCCACACCTGGGTTTAGGCAGACCTTATTACCCGCCACACAAAGTGATGGGTTACGTTAATAGTTCTTGTTGTTTGGTCGTCGAGAAGGAGCGCCCGAGGTTAGTAGAACAACGAACAGATGCCATCTGTACGCAACTTAACACACATATATTATGGCTAACATAAAATATACATCCTTCAATGTAAGAGGGATGAACACCCCCGAAAAAAGAAGTCAAATTTTGACACTACTAAAAAAAATGAAATCCGAAATAGTATTTCTCCAGGAGACCCACTTAAAACAAAACCACATACCAAAACTTCCCATACATACATATAACCAATGGTTCCACAGTACACACACATCCGCATCTAGAGGAGTGACCATTGCAATAGGACAAAAAGTTCCCTTTACACCCACTCTCCAGAAAATAGACCCATACGGTAGGTACCTATTCCTCAAAGGCACAATAGCAAACAACAAAGTAACCCTTGCTAACTTATACGCCCCAAATCACAACCAGGTCCCATGGCTCATACGCACATTAACTAAATTCGTAGATTTTGCAGAAGGACTCACAGTCGTAGGCGGAGACTTTAATTTAGTCTTGGACCCCTCCAGGGACACCACATCTACCACCCCGTCAATTCCCAACAAGCATATACGCAGACTTAAAGCTACCCTCTCTGACCTGAACTTGCACGATATATGGAGATTATTACACCCAGAAGACAGAGGGTACACATATTTCTCTCACATACACACAACGTACCATAGGTTAGATTATCTCCTTGTGTCTGGAAAACACATAATAAATGCTCGAGACACAGATATCGGTCAAATCACAATTTCTGATCACGCACCGGTCTCAGTCTCACTTCCCATACACAACCTTCCCATTAGAGAATGGAATTGGAGACTGAACCCCACACTACTAAGCGACAAACTCCACTGCACAACACTATCAGACAAGCTAAAAGAATTCTTTGAGTTAAACGACACCCCAGACATCTCCACACCAATCCTATGGGAAGCCCACAAGGCTTTCATCAGAGGTGAATTAATAGCCCTAGGCACGAGAGTAAAGAAACAAAGGGAGAGGGAGGTAGATTCCTTGCTAACACAGATATCTAACCTAGAACAAGTACATAAGCACTCACTAAACAATGACAAACTCCAAGAACTAAAAAATCTCAGAGACAAACTCAAAAACACCCTAAACATCAAAACAGCAAAGACCCTCCTCTATTCTAAATATAAAATCTATATGCACGGTGATAAAGGTTCCAAAACAATGTCCAACCTCATCAAGAAACAAAAAGAAAAAACCTTCATACACAAAATAAAAACAACAACAGGCCAAACTGTAGATTCTACTGCGAACATCGCGAAGGAATTCGAAAAATTCTATAAAAATCTGTACAACCTCCCTAGTGACGAACAGAGAGGGGAACATAAAAATCTTAATAGCATAACTCAAGCATTTATAGAGTCCCTCACCCTACCCAGCCTAACTGAAGAAGATAAAGCTAGCCTAATATCCCCAGTCACCTCTCCAGAGGTCGAAAAAATTCTCAAGTCGATTCCCAATGGAAAAAGCCCAGGGCCGGACGGCCTACCAATCATATACTATAAAACCTTTTCCGAAACACTCATCCCACACCTGACAAATCTATGCAATACACTTCTTACAGGTGGACAACTCCCCAAACAAGCCTTGGAAGCATTTATCACCCTGATACCAAAAGAAGGGAAAGACCCAGAACACTGCGGCAATTATAGGCCCATTTCCCTATTAAACACAGATCTCAAGATTTGGGCAAAATTGTTAGCACAACGTATCTCACCTCTACTTCCAAAATTAATACATGCTGACCAAGTGGGGTTTGTACTGGGTCGAGAGGGAAAAATGAACACATCCCGCATTATTAATACTATCCACTACGCCAAACTTAACAAAATCCCACTGGTCTTATTGGGAACAGACGCCGAAAAGGCCTTCGACAGAGTGAGCTGGAGTTTTATGAGAGTCGCACTACAGAAGTTTGGCCTGCCAGATCAATTCATCGAGGCCATATTTAGCATGTATTCAACTCCCACAGCCAGGCTCCAAATAAACGGTACTCTGTCGGGGCCTTTCGCCATCACCAATGGGACCAGGCAGGGTTGCCCTCTCTCCCCCGCCCTCTTCGTGTTGGTCATGGAATTCTTACTTCAACGAATCAGACAACACCCCAATATTAAGGGGTTAAGTATAGGAAACCTCACACACACAACAGCTGCTTTCGCAGATGACCTTTTGGTGCTCATGACCAACCCCGAGAGGGCCTTCCCTGCAATCATAGACATCTTTGAACAATTTGGTAAAATCTCAAATTTTAAAATTAATTATGAAAAATCAGAAGCTCTAAACATTTCAGCTCCAACCAACAAGATTAAACAGATCATAAAAACACTCCCCTTTAAATGGCCCACTTCAAGCATCAAATACTTAGGCATCATTATAACTTCAGACCCACGCCTTCTCTATAAGGCAAACTTCCCCCCCCTCCTCCAAAAAGTACAAAACCAACTACACAATATTAACACCCCCCTGCTGTCATGGCTGGGCAGAAAAAACCTGATATCAACTTATATACTACCATATATCCTCTATGTTCTACAAACAGTCCCGATAGAGATCCCCTGCAAATTCTTCTCAAATCTTCACAAAATGTTCAGGACATTTATTTGGAACAAGCGAAAACCGCGACTAGCATTTTCATACTTGACACAAAAGAAGCCACAAGGAGGTTTTGGCCTACCAGATATATCTACCTATTACAAAGCGATCCACATGGCTAGATGGTTTGACTTGGTGGAACGCAAACTAGACTCGCCCTCCTTAAACCTAGAGAGAACATTAATAGATCAAATCGGTCAATTCCTTCTTTGGACCAACAACAAAATGCCTTATAAAAAACAAACACTCAGCCCGACACTAAGAGGCACAATCAAGGTAATGCATTCTATCAGAACAGAAACGGGAGATCAACACAAGCTAGCACCAATGATTCCTGCATCACTGGTCCCCTCTATTTTAGCTAACAAGCTAATTAAAATAACCAACACTTGGGCTAACCTAAACTCTCTAACAATCCAAGACATCATTAAGGGAACCAAAATAAACAGCCCCTCACAAATCGATCTGCTCTTACCAAACCACTCTCTAAACTTCCTAGAGATAACAGGCATTTATTCCTCACTCAAAAAACTTCAGGAGAAATATCAGAGAGAACTGCGAGACCCGTATTGGTACGAAGCATACCTCTTTGTCCCGGAGAGACCAAAGAAACTTATGACACACCTATACAAAGGCCTACTTATGAACGCCGCACCCGACAAACCGTGGTTCCTTAGAGTCTGGGAAGGAGAATTGGGGACAACCTTTGACAGGGAAGAGACTAAAAAAATCTTGACAAATTCACATGGCTTCTCAAAATGTGTCCGCATTCAAGAAAACTCATTCAAACTGACAACCCGATGGTATAAGACACCGGTCTCGCTCTCCAAACTTAATCCTACACAAACCGACAGATGTTGGAGATGTGGCACAGATAGAGGGAACCTAGTACACATTTGGTGGCACTGTCCACAAATTAAACACTTCTGGCAAAACATCACGAACCAAATAAACAAAATATGTAATACCACATATACATTTACCCCCGAGGAAGTCCTACTCTGGAAACCCTCAAAACAATTTACACCATCAAAAAATTGCTTCCCCACCATACTAATTGCAGCAGCAAAACTACTCATCCCACCACTATGGAAATCGAATCATATACCTACGATAGCACAGTGGAAAGACAAAATTTCACAAATCTATAGATTTGAGGAATTGGCCGCTTGGGACACCAACTCAAGGGAAGAATTCCTCAAACTCTGGTCACCGTGGTATACATACCTAAAAAACTAGAGAATATAGCTCTATCCAAGTAGCCTTAAACGGGGTGACGTATAAGAGCATCTAGCAGCAACAAATTCACTCGGGCGCTCCTCTCCCTTTCTCTCGACGACTTGGTTCCCCCCCTCCCCCTGTTAAGTTCCTTACCAATGATCGCAAATAAAAAGCTGGGACGCTGCAGCGGAAGCGGGTAGGAGCCCCTGGTTGAGCAGATTCACTAACCCGCATCTTCCATTGCTTCTTCCCCACTCGCATGCCTCGACGTCTATACATTTGAATAGACCCCTAATGAAGTGGGGAAGTAGCTCCCTCCCGCTCACACAGCACCTATTGATTGAATGTACCCAACCTATACCATCATATCTTTCAAAGCAAGTCTGGTACATTACATCGCTAACCAAACATGTAACACTCATAATTTGTGATTTGTTAGTTACGTCCTACAATGGCTTCATTTGTGTAAGAAATTACTCACTGTTTGTAAATGATTTCTTTTTCTATGCTCAAATAAAAACAAGATTGTTTAAAAAAAAAAAATACAAGCCATTACCCGCCCAAAATGCCATATGGCTCATACGGCTATGGGTTATGGCTCTTGCACTGCGAGGGTGCATTCAGACGACCGTATATCGGCCCGGTATTCACGCCCAGTCGATATACGGCATCTCTCTCTGGAAGAGCTGGGAGCAGTGCTCTGAGCTCCCGCACCCTCTCTGCCTCCTCTCCACCCCCCTGCACTATTTTCAATGAGGAGAGGTGGGATGGGGGCGGAGCCAATTCCTGGAACTTAGCCCCGTCCCACCTCCTCTCATTGCAAATAGTACAGAGGGGCGGAGAGGGGGCGGGAGCTCAGTCCCTGCTCCTGGCTCTTCCATCCTCCTCCCCCTGCAGACAAGGACACCGTATATTGGCTCAGCGTGAAAACGAAGCCGATATATGGTCGTCTGAAAGAGCCCTAAAAGAAATTCCAAAAAAGTATATTTTATTTAAAAAAATTCTTATTGGAGACACACACAGTTTTCTCACTTTTGATTGGCAGGGTTGCTTATAGCAAAAATTTGAAGAGTTGACATTTTATATAGATGATCAAATACTGCATTCTGACGTCCTCTGAAGTGCAAACCAAATTTCTGCATTATCAGATAAAAGACATTTCAATGTATTCCCCAATCCATGCATTGCTGTTCCACGTACGATACTGTTACCTTACCAATAACCAACAGCAAGAAAACCTAAAAGAAAATCCAGCTTTATTTCATGTAAAGAATATTTGTTGTCATATATCCTATATTTTATTTACATAGCGTCAACATATCTTACAATCTAATTTTCTCCGACATGCAGATACATACATATTCAAGTTTCAATATGAAACAAGACCCCAAACCTTATTAAAGCAACAGCTGGCACCGGGACAAAGTGTGTCCAGAGACTGATGGTGGCAAGCAACAATCCGTGGTGCATTCCTCTACAGCCGTACTCTGCTAGCCGGTCTCTGGGGCCATCGTTTTAAGGTACGCTCACACAAGCCGTAGACACTGGTGAAAATTTACAGCAAATCGGCAACTAATGGATTTTGGTGCACATGCTGCACATTGCAAATGGTGAGATCCACACTCAAATCTGCAGAGAACAATCGACCTGCTGTGGATTGGAGATCCGCAGGGTATGCCAATTCTGCAAGGATTTTTGTTAGTTGTCATCCAGTTGGCTTGTACTGTATATGCTGTGGATGTCCCTTGCAGAAATTCCATATGGCAAAACAACATTATTTGTGCCTCGTTTGAACATACCCTTAGACAACCCAATGTAGACTGAGAACTGGTGGCACATCAGTAGTCTAAGACATTCTGCTCTGATTGGCTAGTGCTGATCAATCCAGAAGCTGCATGTGATGTTTGACTACCAGGGTACCAAGTAGCGATATCTTGGAACGCTGCAGAAAGACCTCAGGAACTAGGAGGCAGGATGGCGATAGAGGAAGCACCAGGCAATATAACGGTCCCTCTCTGGTCTCTGAACAACTTTTATCGGCAAGACTGGAGAGTAGCTTTAATCAGAACCACCAGAAAATCTAATTATTTGGTCCGTAGCAGACAAACACAGCGCAACTTTTCTTTTTTTCAGTGCAATTTAGGGTATTAAAGGTGAGCACTAGAGATGAGCGAGTATACTCGCTAAGGCACATTACTTGAGCGAGTAGTGCCTTAGCCAAGTATCTCCCTGCTTGTCTCTAAAGATTCGGGGGCCGGCACGGGTGACAGGTGAGTTGCGGCGGGGAGCGGGGGGGGGGGGGGGGGATCTCCCTTCCGTTCCTCCCCGCTCTTCACCGCCCCGCACCAGCCCCCGAATCTTTAGAGACGAGCGGGGAGATACTCGGCTAAGGCACTACTCGCTCGAGTAATGTGGCCTAGCGAGTATACTCGCTCATCTCTAGTGAGCACATGTGGGGAAATGTCAATAGAACTTCTGAAAATATGGGTTTGGCAGGAGTTCAGCAGCAAGGTCAATCAATAACAAAATGACAGTCTCATCTTCAGGGTGCATTCACACGAACGTATATCGGTTTTCACGCCGAGCCGATATACGTCGTCCTCATCTGCAGGGGGGGGAGGCTGGAAGAGCCAGGAGCAGGAACTGAGCTCCTGCCCCCTCTCTGCCTCGTCTCCGCCCCTCTGCACTATTTGCAATGGGGAGAGGTGGGACGGGGCGGGGCTAATTGGCAGAACTTAGCCCCGCCCCTGTCTCGGCTCCCTTCATTGCAAATAGTGCAGAGAGGCGGAGAGGGGGCGGGAGCTCAGGTCCTGCTCCTGGCTCTTCCATCCTCCCCCCTCCTGCACATGAGGCCGACGTATATCGGCTCGGCGTAAAAACCGAGCTAATATACGTTCGTGGGAATGCAGCCTTAGTTGGTGAAAAGTTCATTCGAAAGTGACAACTAATTCGGCTGCACTTCCTGTTGTCACTTTTGCAAAAATGGCCGCCATATCGGATTGATGCAGAAAGAATTTTGGACAAAAATGAACATTAATGTTCATGTATATAAAAGCTAAAGGAGCTGCAGGTGAGGGTGAAGCCTCCTGGTGGCGCTATACCTTGAAAGAAAGCGGCCATGTTTTTCCAAATCTGAACAACACACTAATAATTCTGTTGATTTTTTTTAGAAATTTGTAAATTACAGTACACAGAAGTGGGAAAAATGTGCCTTGTGAGTCTGTGTTCACATTAGTGTCCGGGGTGCCATTTGAAGCCTCCGTTGTTGAATTGCATTAAAATCCCAGACATACCAGCACAGCATGCTGCACTAGCCCATCTGGGAAAATGCTGGCCAGCATGATGCATCCCTCAGTAGGATCCGTTTGGTGCTAGATGTTTCCGTCACAAGACGGATCCGTTCAGCCAGGGGATTCCAAAACAGAGCTGGACTGTGGAATCCCCACCGCTGGTGTGAGGATAGCCTGGCCTGTTCTGTGTGATCTAGTATGCATGGGATGTCTTCTGTACCGCTGGGAGCTTCCTCAGGGGATGGAATATGCAGAAAAAAACGTATCACAATCCACATGTTTAACATCTGGATTTTGATGTGGAGTGAAAAGTGGCAGAATTAGTGCCTGATGTCATCGCTTAGCAGTTCGGTGCACGATGTCATGTGGACAGAGTGCGCACCCTCATACACTTCTGTGGTGCCGTGGGTGCGCATAGAAATAGAGCATGTCGCGTATATGTTTGCGCTCAAAAATGCAGAATGTGAGGAAACCCTTTAAAATCAATGGGCTCTAAACTTTGTGTTTTGCACAAGCAATTTTGCAAACGCAAACAGGTGCGCCAAATCGCCCGACAATTTCGCATTGTCCCATGGAGTATTCCGATCTGTCTGAAGGCACCCTTAAGGCGGCTTTATATGAGCGACATATTTACGCAGCGAATGAGGCTTGTGTGCGGGCATGTCTGTATACTTTATTTTGAATATTTGCGCAGTCACCGCATGTTCGCATGGGCAGGAGACACCCACCACCATGATCTAAATGACTATAAAGCCTAACGAGGTCTTGCTGTGTGTTTTTCCTGGCGGCTTTGAGCATCCCATTGTGTATTACACGCGCATTGGCTCACCTCTCATAGACTTCTATGGCGATCCTTGGTGTGCAGATACAAGGAAACTAGAGAAGTACCTTTTTTTTTTGCAAATCTTCACTCAATACGCATGTAAATGCACAATGTGCTGCGCGATTCTGTGACAAAAAGAACACATCTGGGACCTCATTAGGCTTAATAACCTTTTAAATTAGGGCGGGGGGTCGCGCATGCATGTTAACAGGCCCTGTGTGCACAAAACGTACAGTAGTACCGTGCTTCCCCGATAATAGGTCCTACCCCGATAGTAAGACCTATCGGGTTTCGGGGGAGGCTTGAAATTTAAGGCCTCCACCGAAAATAGGACCTATTTCGGGTGCCCCCCCCCCCCCCAAATCAATACTCACCTGCTCCGCGGCGTCCCGATGGTCTCCGGTGGCTCTCCAATGACATCACTGAATGGCTGTGATTGGCTCATCGAGCGCCGCCTGTGATTGGCTGCCAGCGCTTGATGAGCCAATCACAGCGCTCACTTCTGCTGGAGGCGCAGGATTCAAAGCCCCGTCTCCAGCAGAAGGCATCTGTGAGACGAGGAGGACACCAGGACACCATCAGGAGGCATCGGGATGCTGCGGACCAGGTAAGTACAACTCCCCCCCACTCCACCCGAAAATAAGACACTGTGCCCTTTTTGGGGCAAAAAAATATAACACAGTGTCCTATTTTCTGGGAAACACGGTATGTGTTGATACACATGCTAATCAACTGTGTTGCGCAGAGTTGGGCCGCCATAAAAATCTCTTACCGTTTTGTCTACACAGCTCTAATGCAGACCTATGTGTCTCCATGGTTACAAACTACTGACAAACCCTATGCAGTCTGATCCTGCAGTCACAACATTCAATAGATTACTCTAAGGATCACACTGCACTGGCTTTGTAGGCCGTAGACACAGAGATACATAGATCTGCACTAGAGCGGTACATACAAGGTAGGTGATTCTTTATAAAAACCACTTAAAGTTTCTTTAAAGTTTATTTCAGATGCAAAGGGGACAGTCTTTTAAGGGTATCTGCAACTATGTTCCCGTGTGGTATATGGAGCACACTGCTTCTAGATGGCTGGTATGTCCTTGTGTGCTGGTTATGGGATGGTTGATAAGTTATATGGCGCATGCGTTCTATGGGGGTATGCTGAGGCTATACAAGGCGACTTACTGTACATGCAGTTATACTGGATACACTATAGTATGTTATTTAGAATGGCCATATGGTTATGACTGAGGCTATACGGAGGTATATGGGTTATATGCTGGTATCTGGTGTCATATGAGGATATGCAGAGAGCTATTTGGTGGTGAATGGGGATATATACTGCAGTATACTGATTATATGATAGGATTTGATGATATATACAAGTTATCACACTGGTGATCGCGATATCGCTGCGAGAAAATTGCGGCAAAGTCACAACTTTTTCCCCATGAGTTTTGAGCGTCAGTACTTCTTTTTCTCGCAAAAAACATCACTGCCACTTGCAATTTTCTCGCGCTTTTTTTCATGCGATTTTGCCGCAATTTTTTTTACGTGCAAGTTAATAGGACTCTAGTGTTAAAAATGCATTGCGTCGCACGAAAAATGCAAGTTCGTGCTTTGTGATGTGATGAAAAGGGCATGCTGTGATTTTTTTTTTCTCGCAACATTGCATGAGTGAAGAAAACCATTGAAAATCGTGTTTTTGCTCGTGTTTGCACGCAGGAAAATCCCAGCCGCCAGACGCGAAGAATGGAATCCATTGCTTTCAATGGGTTCATTCTCACGTCATTTTTTTGCGCCCCCTGTCTTTGCAAAAAAATAGGGCCTGTTCCATCTTGTGCATGTATGCGCACCAAAGAGCCCCATAGAGTTTTATGGGAGGCGGGCAAACATGCACATCTGCATACTGGGGTATGCGCTAAACGATGCGCATACCCGCAATCGGAGGCACCACTTTAGTCCAATTACCCAGTTACATCAGGGCAGGGTGATTCCCCCGCCCGTGTGAAAAAAGTGGTGCCTGCGCAAATACTGAGCAAATTTGCGCAAGCACACGCGCAAAAGAAACAATCATTCACTGCACAACAGAAACTGCACAGGAGCGAGCGTGTTACGCAATACGCTCAGCTGATACTGTAGGGCACGCAGATATACTGGCTATATGGTGATGGATATTAGATGTAGGGCTTAGGCCCCCTGTCCACTGGCGAGGCAGAATATCACCGGGGAGCAGAGGGGAGAACGGTCAGTTCTCTGCAGTTAGCCTATCTGACAGAGGCGCTCACTGCGGAGAATCGCGGCAAATCGCAGCACGCCGCGATTTAAATCACGCAAGTAACGCATCGCCCGTGGAGAGGAGCCCTTAAACAGATACAATATGTCCGCTCCTGTGTAAACAGCCTTTGGGAATGCAGGGATCCTCTGCTGTGGCTGTGAGCTGTGCCAGGGGATCACAGAGTCTCCCCCATTCCGTGTAATGGGGCCAGCGCTGCTGCCGTGAGCCCATTGATGTCACCGGGGCTGCGATGCGAGATCACGCTGCCAGATAGAACATGCCGTGATTTGTACCTACCATCGCTCATGTGTATGACCCCATTCAAAAGGATAGGCTCCGATTTGTGCGACATGGAGGTATGAAACAGTATGATGGTATATGAGCCATATGGAGGTGTGGGGCAATATGGTGGCATACTTGGTACAAAAAGGCATGTAAGGGTATGGAGGTCTAGTGGTTATATGACTGTAGGAGGCTACATGCTGAAATACTCGATAAATGATGCCATTCACTGAATGGCTGTGATTGGTTCATTGAGCGCCGCCTCTGATTGGCTGAGCCATGGTGCTTGTGATCCAATCACAACAATCTCTTGCTGGAGGCGGGGTATTCAAGCACTGTTACCAGGCAGAGAATGCTCTCTCAGCGCTGAGGACTACACAGAAGACTGCCGGAGCGCCGCAGCCCAGCATGAGGGACCCGAACGCTGCCTGCTAGGTGAGTTTTTCATGTAGTATAGCTAGGGCTTATTTTTGGGGAAGGGTTTACATGTCAACCCCCACCCCCTCTAAAGATCAGGGTAGTGTATATTATCGGGTTAGGTCTTATTTTCAGGGAAATACGGTAGGTATGCTGGGTGCATGGTGGGGTGCGATGATGTTGAGGTATGGTATGGTGGTGCGCGGTTATGTAGAGGTAGACTGGCTATATGGAAGCATACTGGCTTATATAGCGGTGTATAAGAGCAGTGTGGATATCCTGTGTCACTAGGAGTATTAACGTCAACCGAACAGTTAGGAAGGGGTGCGTGTGGTGAAGCTGCACTCAGTGTATACAGTACATAGTGATAAGACCAGTGAGCGTACGACAACATATAGATATTGTTATATAGGGTCAGCCATGAAAAAGTAGGCCGGCACCACACTCTTATGGAAGCTGGCTAAAAGAAAACCTGTCTTTGTTGCCCATAGCAACCAATCACAGCGGGACTTTTATTTCTTATACTGCTGGGGTAAAATAAGAGCTCCGCTGTGATTGGTTGCTATTTCTTATACTGCTGAGGTAAAATGAAAGCTGCGCTGTGATTGGTTACTATTGTTTATACTGCTGAGGTAAAATGAAAGCTGCGCTCTGATTGGTTACTTTTTTTATACTGCTGAGGTAAAATGAAAGCTGCGCTGTGATTGGTTGCTATTTCTTATATTCCTAGGGGAAAATGAAAGCTGCGCTGTGATTGGTTGCTATTTCTTATATTCCTGGGGTAAAATGAAAGCTGTGCTCTGATTGGTTGCTATTTCTTAAATTGCTGAGGTAAAATGAAAGCTGCGCTCTGATTGGTTGCTATTTCTTAAATTGCTGAGGTAAAATGAAAGCTGCGCTTGGATTGGTTGCTATTTCTTATACTGCTGAGCTAAAATAAAAGCTGTACTGTGATTGGTTGCTTTTTCTAATACTGCTGAGGTAAAATGAAAGCTGCACTGTGATTGGTTACTTTTTTTATACTGCTGAGGTAAAATGAAAGCTGCGCTGTGATTGGTTGCTATTTCTAACATTGCTGAAGTAAAATAAAAGCTGTGCTGTGATTGGTTGCTGTTTCTTATACTGCTGAGGTAGAATTACTACTGCGCTGTGATTGGCTGCTATTTCTTATAGTGATAAGGTAAAATAAAAGCTGCGCTGTGATTGGTTGCTATTTCTTATACTACTGAGGTAAAATGAAAGCTGCGCTCTTATTGGTTGCTATTTCTAACATTGCTGAGGTAAAATAAAAGCTGCACTTGGATTGGTTGCTATTTCTTATACTGATGAGCTAAAATGAAAGCTGCGCTGTGATTGGTTGCTTTTTCTTATACTGCTGAGATAAAATGGAAGCTGCGCTGTGATTGGTTGCTATTTCTTATACTGCTGAGGAAAAATGAAAGCTGCGCTGTGATTGGTTGCTTTTTATTATACTGCTGAGCTAAAATGAAAGCTGTACTGTGATTGGTTGCTATTTCTTATACTGCTGAGGTAAAATGAAAGCTGTGCTGTGATTGGTTGCTATTTCTTATACTGATGAGCTAAAATGAAAGCTGCGCTGTGATTGGTTGCTTTTTCTTATACTGATGAGCTAAAATGAAAGCCGCACTCTTATTGGTTGCTTTTTCTTATACTGCTGAGATAAAATGGAAGCTGCGCTGTGATTGGTTGCTATTTCTTATACTGCTGAGGTAAAATGAAAGCTGCGCTGTGATTGGTTGCTTTTTCTTATACTGCTGAGCTAAAATGAAAGCTGTACTGTGATTGGTTGCTATTTCTTATACTGCTGAGGTAAAATGAAAGCTGCGCTATGATTGGTTGCTATTTCTTATACTGCTGAGCTAAAATGAAAGCTGCGCTGTGATTGGTTGCTTTTTCTTATACTGCTGAAATAAAATGGAAGCTGCACTGTGATTGGTTGCTATTTCTTATACTGCTGAGGTAAAATGAAAACTGTGATGTGATGAAAGCTGAGCTCTGATTGGTTGCTGTTTCTTATACTGCTGAGGTAGAATGAAAGCTGTGCTGTGATTGGTTGCTTTTTCTTATACTGCTGAGGTAAAATAAAAGCTGTACTGTGATTGGTTGCTTTTTCTAATACTGCTGAGGTAAAATGAAAGCTGCACTCTGATTGGTTACTTTTTTTTTATACTGCTGAGGTAAAATGAAAGCTGCGCTGTGATTGGTTACTTTTTTTTATACTGCTGAGGTAAAATGAAAGCTGCGCTCTGATTGGTTGCTATTTCTAACATTGCTGAAGTAAAATAAAAGCTGCGCTGTGATTGGTTGCTGTTTCTTATACTGCTGAGGTAGAATTACTACTGCGCTGTGATTGGCTGCTATTTCTTATAGTGATAAGGTAAAATAAAAGCTGTGCTGTGATTGGTTGATATTTCTAATATTGCTGAGGTAAAATAAAACCTGCGTTTGGATTGGTTGCTATTTCTTATACTGCTGACGTAGAGTGAAAACTGCGCTGCGATTGGATGCTATTTCTTATACTGCTGAGGTACAATGAAAGCTGCGCTGTGATTGGCTGCTATTTCTTATACTGCTCAGGTAAAATAAAAGCTGCGCACTGATTGGTTGCTATTTCTTAAATTGCTGAGGTAAAATGAAAGCTGCGTTGTGATTGGTTGCTATTTCTTATACTGCTGAGGTAAAATAAAAGCTACGCTGTGATTGGTTGCTATTTCTTAAATTGCTGAGGTAAAATGAAAGCTGCGTTGTGATTGGTTGATATTTCTTAAATTGCTGAGGTAAAATGAAAGCTGCGCTGTGATTGGTTGATATTTCTTAAATTGCTGAGGTAAAATGAAAGCTGCGTTGTGATTGGTTGCTATTTACAATACTGCTGAGGTAAAATGAAAGCTGCGGTCTGATTGGTTGCTATTTCCTATACTGCTGAGGTAAAATGAAAGCTGTGCTTTGATTGGTTGCTGTTTCTTATACTGCTCAGGTAAAATGAAAGCTGTGCTCTGATTGGTTGCTATTTCTTAAATTGCTGAGATAAAATGAAAACTGCGCTGTGATTGGTTGCTATTTCTTAAATTGCTGAGGTAAATTGAAAGCTTCGCTGTGATTGGTTGCTAATTCTTATTTCGCTGAGGTAAAATGAAAGCTGCGCTGTGATTGGTTGCCATTTCTTATACTGCTGAGGTAAAATAAAAGCTGCGCTGTGATTGGTTGCTATTTCTTATTCCACTGAGGTAAAATGAAAGCTGCCCTGTGATTAGTTGTTATGGGCAACAAAGATTTTCTTTTAGACAGCCTTGATAAGAGTGTGGTGCTGGGCTGATTTTCCAATGCCCACCCTGTATAAGACTCCTTCATGTCTCTGTATCCAGCCCGGTGACCCCTCTGTATACTGTCATTACTCACGCTCACAATACAAATTTGCTTCTTACAGTATAAATGTAAACTATAAGCGAGCCCGATGATGCCATACTGAAAGTCCCAGGGATCTCTCAGCCGTTCTTTGCTAATACTTCCTGTATGAAAGGTGTCGTTACCAGACAGCCGCCATGTCCGCAATTCTGAAACAACTGTTAAAAAAGAAAAGAAAATATATGTTACTATTACATGCCGGAGTGCCAACAGCTTTCAGGGCCCAATTTATCAATACTGTCTAACAATAAGACTAGCTTTGTTGCCCATAGCAACCAATCACAGCACAGTTTTCATTTCTTAAAGGGGTTTTCCAGTGAAATACTATTGTTGACCCATCATCAGGATGTGTCATCAATAGTTGATCGCCGCTCGGGACCCCGACCGATTAGCTAAACGGGCACAAGCTGTAAGCACCGCAGTAACACAAAGGTCGGAGCGGAAGCCTCCGAACGAACCTCTTTATAGTGGCCGGCACTTGTAACTGCAGGCAAGGCTCTCATTGAAATCAATGGGGGTCATGTCTACAGTTACAAGCACCGGCTTCTACCCACTAGCGTTTTTTTAACGCTGCGATATGGCTGTGTTTTTTTCAATGGGACTTTCTAATGTTAAAATCGCATCGCACAAAAATCGCAAAAACTTGCGATTTTTGTGCGATGCGATTTTAACATCAGAAAGCCCGACTGGGAAAAACACAGCGATATCATATAGCATTAAAAAAAACGCCAGTGGGTAGAAGCCTTAGGCCGACTGCACACGGCCATGACGGGCTCCGCCGCGGAATATTCCGCGGCGAAGCCCGTCACAGCGCCCCCCAGAGACCCCATACTTACCAGCGGATCCGGCGTCCTGGGTCCCGCATGACGCGCCGCAGTGTCATGTGACACGCCGGCCACATCACAAGACACGCCCACAGCATCACATGACGCGGCGGCGGTGGGTGGAGAGGCGATTTCATGTAACACAGTGGAAGACAGCGTGAGCGGACGGCTTCCATTGACTGCAATGGAAGCCGGCCGCGCGTACACCCGCGGCAAATAGAGCATGCCGCGGGTGAGGACGGGAGATTTTACAGTGCGGAATTCTGCGATGGAATTCCGCACCGTGAGCATTGAGCTATTAGGTTCCATAGAACCTAATAGCTGCGGGCAACACGGCGGATTTTCGCCGCATACTACGCGGCGGAAATCCGTCCATGGGAAGGAGGCCTTAGGCCTCATGTCCACGGGCAAAATATGATTTTAAATCCGCAGCGAATCACCCGCATGCGGATCCACACCCCATAGGGATGCATTGACCACCCGCGGGTAGATAAATACCCGCGGATGGTCAATAAAAGTGATTTTAAAAAAATGGAGCATGAAAAAAAACGTGACATGCTCCATTTTCGTGCGGGTCTCCCGCGGGGACGGCTCCCGCAGGCTTCTATTGAAGCCTATGGAAGCCGTCCGAATCCGCGGGAGACCTACAATAAGAATAACTTACCCGCAGCGGACCGGGCAAGTCTTCTCTTCTTCACAGCCGGATCTTCTTTCTTCGGCCCGGTGGATGTGCCCAGCACATGCGCACGGCACGCTGCCGGCGCGCCGAGTACATCCGCCGGCCGAACAAAGAAGATCCGGCCGTGAAGAAGAGAAGACCTGCCCGATCCGCTGCGGGTAAGTTTATTCTTATTTTCAGCGCTCATGTCCGCGGGGCAGGAGGGACCCGCTACGGATTCTCCATGGAGAATCCGTAGTGGGGAGAATCCGTAGCGGGCCTGATTTTCCCCGTGGACATGAGACCTTAGGGAGGTCAGTGCAGCGGCTTTCGCTCTGACCCCTGTGTGGTTGGATCGGAAGTCTTAGCACTAACATTCCATGTAGTGGCCAGCGCTTGTCACTGCAGGCACGGCTCCCATTGATTTCAATGAGAGCCGTGCCTGCAGTTACAAGCGCCGGCCACTATAAAGAGGTCGGCGTGGAGGCTTCCTCACCTAACACTGTTTTATTGCGGCGCTGACAACTTGCACCTGCTCAGCTGATCGTTCAGGGTCCCAAGCGGTGGATCCCGGACGTTCAACTATTGATGATCTATGCTGATGATATAGGTCGTCAATAGTATTTCACTGGAAACCCCTTTAAACTGCTGAGGTAAAATGAAATCTGAGCTCTGATTGGTTGCTATGAGCAACAAAGACAGTTTTAGGGCTATTTCAGACGACTGATATACGGTGTCCTTGTCTGCAGGGGGGGGGGGGAAGGATGGAAGAGCCAGAAGCAGGAACTGAGCTCCCGCACCTTGCCACTATTTGCAACGGGAGGGGCAGGGGCGGAGCTAAGCACTGATACTTAGCCCCGCCCATGTCTCACCCCCTCCTATTGCAAATAGTGGAGAGGGGGCGGGAGCTCAGTTCCTGCTCCTGGCTCTTCCATCCTCCTCCCCCTGCAGACAAGGACACCGTATATCGGCTGGGCTTGAAAACCGAGCCGATATACGATCATCTGAAATAGCCCTTAGCCTGGCTTCACATGGGTGAGAAAATCACACGAGATTTGTACGTTGCGAGACGCACAAATCTCGTACGAATATGAACCTCATTCATACAAGATTCATTTTCAATGCGGTAAATAATGCGGCAATGCGGTAAACAAGTCATGATACGCCCTATCTCTGGGCGTGCCCTCGCATCGCATCACCCATTGTTTTCAACAGAGTCGGCGGCAGCATCGTGTCACATGCCAGGAACATGCAGTGCGATACGAGGTTTCCCCATTGAAAACAATGGGAGAAGTTCCGCAATCCGCTGCCGCGGCAGACAGCCATGGTGGAGGATCGCTACTTCCCCGAAGTGAAGCAAAGCGGTTTTGACATAAAAACTCTTTGCAAAAAAATGCCCACGTCAATAGCCAGACTGAGTTTCCCGCAAAGTAAAGGCCCTCAGCAGCTCTGTAAGTTGGGACCCTTTAGGCACATCGCTGGATCGCGGCAATGTGAACAATAATCATTGAGTGCAAATGCTGCCAGCGACTGAATGATGAACAACATTGGTTTGCCTATCGTTCATTCTGGAGTGTAGTCAGGGACCCGCCCACAGAATCTGTCTCTGCCTTGTAAGCTTTCCTTTTTTTATCTCACAATAGGAAAATTCAATTTGAATCATTATTACCCTTTTTACACAAATATGCGCAAAACAAATGTATGCAACTTATTGGATGCCATCATCAGATAGGAGATTTAATTAAGGCTTGACATCCTACAGGGTAAACCAGGTAATGAGATATCTAGAAACCTGTGGGGTTTAACCTAATGTAATTTATACATCTCCCTGTATATAGGGATATGGAGCACGCTGGTATAACCTGGGTATCTTCTGTATATAATCATATATGTACAGCTAGTATCAGTGTTAAATCTCCTGTGTATAGTGATATGGAGAATGCTGGTATAACCTGTGTATCTCCTGTATATAATTAGAATTATATATAAGAGATACCCAGGTTATGCCAGCATTCTCTATATATCATTATATATTTACAGCTGGTATAAGTTATACATTTCCCTGTATACAGTGATGTGGAGCATGCTGGTATAACCTGGGCATTTCCTGTATATAATGATATATATACAGCTGGTATAAGTTATACATCTCCCTGTATACATTGATATGGAGCATGCTGGTATAACCTGGGTATCTCCTGTATATAATTATATATATACAGCTGGTATAGGTGGTACATCTCCTATGTGTAGTGATATAGAGCATACTGGAATAACCTGGATATTTCCTATATATAATTATATGTGTACAGCTTGTATACATTATACATCTTCCTATATGTAGTAATATGGATGAAGCTCATACGATCTGGGTATCTTCTGTATATAATAATATATGTACAGCTGGTATAAGTTGCAGCTCTCCTGTATATAGTCATATAGAGCATGCTGGTATAACATGGGTATCTGCTGTATACAATTATATATGTACAGCTGGTATAAGTTATACATCTTATATATAGTGATATAGACAGGGCATACCACAGTATATATTTGCTATGTACAGCTGCTATAACCAGGGCATTCTTTCTACATACAGTAATTATGTGTACAACTTGTATAACCTGGGCATTTTCTTTTCTAAAACCCTCCACGTTACAATAATCATATGATATTATTTATAGGATATCATGATGTCTTTTGATTGAGGACATTCTACTAGATAAACAAATAAACTGAAGATTTAGTGCGGGCCCTTTTACCTAGCCAGGGGCCACATTAAACCATCCAATTACACTGGGAAACCTTGCCAATGTTTATATGGCCATTATCAATATTGCTCATAAAAAAACAACATCATGAAATTGCACTGACAACATGACAGATTACAATTATTGGTTGCTATTGGTAACGTGACTGCATTTCTTTTGGGCAAGTCCCCAAATCTGCTCCCCGTTTCCTGCAGCAAACAATCTCCCAGTTAAAGGTGTGAAGGTCATTTGCCCATTCAAACAAATGATATATTGTATATACGGTAAGTTTACATCCCCAGAGAATCAAGCAAAGCAACAGCAGAAAAAGCACCCGGCAACAAGGATATAATGTCTCAAGTTCAATAAAAGCAGTCCCTGTACTCTAATATTACCTGATATAGCAGATAGCATCAGGGAGCTCAGACAGAGTCTCTTCTTATATCTTCTTCTTCCAAAATGTATAGGGCTGAAGGAGCTGGGAGCTTTGTCCTCTATTGTCTTCAAGAAAGCCTCTCTTCTCCTGCAGCATCCACGCAGCAGCGCCTCTGCCTGCATTGCCTTCCCAATGAGAGGAGGAGGATGCACTGCAAGAATATATCCCGTCATTCCTCGCACCTCAAGCTCCCAGCATGCAAATGGTTCAACACATTTTTAACCCATTCATTCCCCTCCATATATGGTGTGATTTCCAATATCCTGCACTTATCTTGCACATTTATTTCTTGGGGAGGTCTGGTATCATTATGCTGCTGGTGACTGTATATTATATCTTATACTCATGTATCTCTTTATGTCTTATATGTATACATTTTTTATTTTTTGCAATGTTGTTAATTTTAGTTTTGCCATTATAGACATAGCGCTTACGCCGAAACATCTACTTAATCCGATATGATGGCGGCCAGGTGTGAAATTGAAAAAAAAAATTCTAAGGTTTTCAGATTGACATAATGAAAATGATCTCTGAGGATAATGACCCCCTGTATTTGCCCAGTACAAAATAAAACCAATGACCGCAAATACAGGGGCAAATCTCAAACAATGATGAAATACTGATGACATAAGGTTGCAATGTCACCTGTAAAATGTCCATCTTATGGATCCGCAATACGGATGTGCTACAATACGCCGTGTAAAACCGGCCTTAAAATGTGAAAGTCATGGACTAAAAAATGATAGGATGGACAGAGACAACTCTGATGACGAGGATGATCTGTGCAGCTGCTTTATATGCTCATCTAACATATTTCCTACTAATACATAGTTAATAAAATTTCTTACAATTTAAAAAAAAAAATCAGTAAACCCAAAAAAAAGTTATTTAATTTTTTAATTTTGTGTAAAAAAATGTACGTACTTGGATACCATATTCCTATGCCTCAATATGTTAAAACAGACACACAGGCCGATGCATTAGACTCTCATGAGCGAATCAACAAGTATTCTATATAACCATAAAATATATATTTATTCCTCCAAGATTTAAAACATTATTTCCAGTCCACCAGCTTGAAACAGAACACGTCACGTCCACTGATACTCCTTTGTAGCTCAAAACAATTTCCTTAAAATTTGCATTATTTTCTATAAGGTGCATTCTTCCAATTTGTGCAAATTTCTTCAATGGGAAAAGGCAGCAGATTCTACTCAACCATTTGGAATTAATGTTACTATGTATAAACACAGGCACACACGACCTACATATGAGAACAAGCAAAGGTAGGTTCGTCGGTTATTAGGATCTCTTTTTTTTTATTTTCCTTTATGCGACGCTTCATATCATCAACAACAAGTAGCGTGTCACTGTGATATAAGTAGTGTTTGCATATACACAATATTGTAATATGTGTTATACTGCAACAAACGTGAGAAGGGTTTTGCCTTTATAATTTATTTTTTTTTCCATACTATATTTATTACATCTATCCTTACAGTTTAAATCTTGCATATATATATGTGTGTGTGTATGTATGTGTATATTTTTATATATAATATAGAATGTTGCTCAAAAGTCCTATTATAAAAAGTTCAGATCCCTTACATATCAGATTTTGACGTAGGACGAGAAAATTGCCGTTGCATCCGCTCTGCTCTTACCTAAGCTCATTTACAATTTAACCCAATAGAAAATAATTGTTCTATAATGTATAAGTACCGACATAAGAAGCCTTTATTGGTATAGAATGTCATATGGAAATTTTAGGCCTCATTACCATTTAGGCCGATGTAAGTTTTTTTCTAGTTTTTTTTTTATATACTAGTCTGACAATATTATTTGTGTAGGTATCATATAATATATACATCTTTCAATATTAATAAGCGTGGATTTTCCAGGGGCCAAACCCCAAAAGTATTATTTCAGAAAGTATATTTGTGCAGTGCTGAAATCGAAAAGCATCAAAATGATGACTTTTTTTCCCTCCATAGAAAATCTAAGCTACAAATTTCAAAAAATTGTCCTACTGTCCCCAACGTCTTTCATCTGAATTTGCACGATTTTTCTAACAAGCACATAGGAATGTCTGTAGAGAATATTTAATACGTTGTTACGACTGACACCATCATTCATCAAAAACACAACAATCCGCAGATAACATCACTTTTTTTTCCAATCACTTTACAGACGTAAGAATTCAACCAGAAGATTCCAGCTTTTTTTTTTTTAACTCATGACTTCTTATGTGTCGCCGACATGACATGCTACCTACAGTTCATCTTCTAGCAAATGCAAACATCCTTTTTGTGCATAACCTAAATCAAGGCCAATCATAGAACTATTACTGTATCTACCGCCAATATAACTAAGGTCTTGAAAACCATATGGGACCATTAATCATTGGCCACTAAGTCCTCAGAGGTAATATAAGCAAACACGCCACAATAAAATAATTACAAATATATTTTTTAGCATCTTTCTGTATTTTAATAAAGGTAATTCATGGTTTGAAATTGCAAGGGTCAAAGAGTACTGACTAGGCCAGAATAGTCTTCCACATGTATTCCAATAAAGAACCCTGTATAGCGAGTTTGGGTCATTTTTTAATATCTACCAATAGAAATCTGACCTTTGATACGTTATAAGAATCTGATACGCCAGTCTGAAAACTGAAAAAACAGAATTCCCCCCCTCCTCCCCCTATACACACACCTCCTAATTGCCATAGACAGTACGGGTGGAGGTCTACAAACTATAAACCACTGTAGTACATTTTATGTCAAAAAATTTTTGTTTTACTATATCAAGGTTACACGGTTTCCCTCATTAAAATAAGATTCCTGACTGCACATGGATTAGGCTTAGTTTTTTGGACAATATTGGTATATAATATACTGCTTAAGCTACACTGTCTGTATAGTTTAATATATGACAACATATATGTACATATACTAAAAAAACCACAAAAAACTATAGAGCTGCAAAGGAAAAAAAATCTACAAGACTCATTCTAATACATCTTCGTATATTTGGCAAAAAATGACACCTTTTATATAAGTAACATTTTGCAAAAATGACGCCTTTAGATAATTAATGGCAACAGTGAAAAATACAGATTTTTAGTTTGCAACGTTAAAAAAAAAATCTAGGGGAAAAAAAATTCCCTATATTCATTATGTTAATGGTAAGTAGTAACTGGAGATCTAGTATGACAATTATTACAAATACAGTACTGAAATATGTCGTTTATAGGGAATTTCCTTCTATAAGACAACATGCACTGACATTGGGCCTCATTGATAGGTAAGAAGTGCCAAATAACTATTGTACATCTATTACCCTAGTAAAAAAAAAAACAATTCTTCACAAAAAACTAGTCAATACCTACTTTAGTCTATAAAACCAAGAATTATTTTACATAGCATTTTCTACTATAAGATTTTTTTAACTGTCGCTACTACAAATATAAATATACATAAAATATACACATATACTATATATATATATGTATACATGGTGGTATATCTACTTACTGTACATAACAAAAATGAAGTCTGAAATATATTTATATATATTCCATGTTCCCACGCAAATTATACTATTTGGATTTAATCTTGCTTCTACTATGATCTAAGGTGGCATTGTGAAATTCAAATATCCACATACAGCATATACAGGGTTAAAATGGCCTTTATTGTCGTTTCATGTATTTAAAAAAAAAAAAAAAAAGCTCCAACAATTATCTGGAGTTCATCTGAATTTGTGTACGCCTATTACAGAGATATGTAGAACGTCATCTGCAATTATATAAAAAAAGACGATGATATGGCTCATCATTTTACGCTCCATTTACGTTATTGTTGGGTATAGAAATGTTAAATTAACTACCTACCGAGTCCCTTAATTGACTTCTATAGTTTCCAGATTTACAAATCCATGGTGTCAATTTTTAGGATTTTGTTCCATTTTTCATTTAAATGTTTTTTAAAAATTAATTCAAAACTACCTTCTGCTTTATAGCCGTGAGTTCACTGGTCATTGCTTGATATTATGTTCATATTATCTGTGAAGTAATATATAGTCTATAAGGTGATGGTGGTTCTGTGATCAATGGGTTAAAAATATTTACAAATTTATCCTGATCATAGCAGTTAAAATGGCCAACGTCATTTTCCTGTATGTGAGTTAAGCAATTAGTGATATACGTTCAGCCTTTCAAAAAAATGTTACCTCTTAGGCCATGTGTGATGACAGTGGAGATCTTCTGATGTGCGGACGGTAATTTTAGATGTTTTTTTTTTATGGGAGGATTTTTGTATTAACCTTTTATTAACACAAACATATTTTCTAACAGTTAAACATTCTATGGACGGCTATTTGTTTTTTTTTTGTTTTTTTTTGGGGGGGGGTAACATTCAGTATAGTCATGTTCACAAAAAAAGAATTAGAAAAACCCCTGGGTAACGATATAGAAACAAAAATGATCTAACCTAAGGATATTCATTCTAAAAAAAAAATGTTTCTATATTTAATATCATATTTTTATATTTTTAGGGTCTTTTTTATGCCCTGGATGGTTGTTACTCACCCTGAGAAAAGTATAAAATGAATTATTTTACCTAATCAACAAGCTCCAATGTATTGATTTTAATGGTATAACTTACTTATTACCCCATACCCTACAAATACGTTCTGTTTATTATATTACGGCCTTCCATCAATACAAATCACTAATTATTTTAATAGGCAATGCTGATCAATAATCTTTTATAGCACGGGGGGCTTGGCCTTTCCTATTTGATGAGACTGGAGCATCCTCTATGTTAAAGATTATAAAAAATACATAATACTATATATTGCATCCTCAATCTCTATATATAGTTACATAAAAATTGTGTGAATATATATATATATATATTTATATAAAGTATATCTGTGTGAGAGACTTCTAGTCTTCAATATAAGTTGCTTTATAGTACAATTATGGGATGGACAGTTCTTTGCCTTTTTAGCTATCATTTTATAGACCCTAATTGGTGCCCTACAAGTATTATAATTCATTCTGTAACATTGAACGGGTTAAAAACCTGCATATCATTTTTGTAAAGGGTTAATTATTTTACAGTACCGCCAGTAAAAAAACAAAACTATATCAGTGATAGTATTAGATATTTCTTGATATATTACACATTTGTCACTTACTAGGTTTATCTATATATTTTACGGGGTATTTTAGGTAGATGGGGGGGGGGGGGTAGTGGCATTAGAAGGCTTTGCAATATGCTCTATGGGCAATAAATGTAGACTGCAGCTTCATAACAGCAATCTAATAGGCATTGCTAAAGTAATACACTGACTATGTGAACAAGGGGCTGAATGGCTTCTGGATGACGTGAGACCCTTTATAGTCTTCTGGCCCCATGAAAAATCCGTAACAGGGTCCCATCTATTGTATCATGTGCTGTTTACACTCTTATTAAAAAAATCAAGCACGTAGATGGAGTTATTGTTTTGCTGCAAAACTCGTCCCCCATCTCAGGCAGATATGCAAATTATTAAAGTTGTGGTGATTAGATGGACGGTCTTGCCACCTGAGGCCCTAAAAGTGGTTCCCCCCTTGACCTATAAAAAGGTTCTCAGAGGCTTCCGATTGTGCAGGGCAGGGGGTGCATTATTGGGATGTGAGAAGCTGGATGGTTGTATCGACGAATTGCCCCCCACCAGCCGTTCTGACTAGACTGTTAGGAGGTGTTGGGACCAGTGGATGTGTGAGGACACACAAGGCGACCGGGCTCAGGACGTCCTCGACAGACCACCAGTAGAGGGAAGCGTCTGATTGTCTAACAAGTACGAGCAGCTCCAACTGTTTTGTTGTACACCAACCAGAGATAGGGGGCGCCATCATAACAGGACCCTGTGTCTGTCAGAACCCTTTCCAGGCACTTAGTTGAAGAATATTTGGTGCCTTTGAAACCCACCCACCCTCGTCTCCATTTGCAGTAGTGTTGTGAATTACAAAACTGGACCGATATGCAACAGGATACTATACAGACCCTGTTTGCCTTCATGCCCACCTGTAGTACATCTTGCATCCAACCTAGAGGTGGTTCAACAGGGTAATAAAGCCTCCCTTAAGGGGGCAGTTTTACACAATTAATTATCCTTTCGCTCTGATATTGCAATTACTTATATCAATGTTACAATCACACATAGAAGGTTTTATTCAATTCCGACAACTCCTTCTAGATGCTTGATTTTTGGGGGGATAATGAGTGTATGATACTGGCGTCTTATGTAGCGCAGGGGCTATTGCACACCAGGGCTGGAGTCCGACTGCCACCTCTGCTCCCCCTATAGCTACATCCCTGCACCCACCACTCTGTGACTATAGGGTGATCAATATATCACCATTGTGAAGATCATATGCATAATATCCACCTCCTAAAAATTATCACACTACAACATAATATATAAAGGTAATCTATAATCCCTATATGTTCTATAGAGGCTATTAAATTAGTTATATAAACCCTAGTAATTAAAAATAAAATAAAATAGGGATTTACTAATTAAACCAGACCACATACATACGATGTTTACTGACAACCCCATAGATACGCCCATACAGGGCCTGTTGTTTGGACAGGGGTGTTAGATAGGCAGCACCACAATTGTGTTGCGCTTGCTTATCTACTAGGCAAAATGAAAGAGTTGTATGGGTTAAAAATACGGCCCTCCCAACCTTACTTATCTAATATATGCTCAGTTTAAAGCTGGCTCTCCAAATAATGGTTTTTACTATCATCTGACAAAAAATGACCTATCACTACATGTAAATGTGTAAATTGTTGTGACCCATCAGAACCAAACATTTAAAAAAGATTCGGCCACATTGTCTGTTACTACTAGATTTGTAATGTGTAAACACTGATTGGGGCAGATTATGGGGGACAGCAGAATTTCCTTTAAGGCAAGTTTCACAGATCAGATAAGATTGCATCTGTTTTTTGCCCTATAGGAAATAATACCAATGAATGCAAATACTGACAAAATGCAGTTGACATATAGATGCATCCATATTTTAATCCCTTTCCATAGACTGTAACAGGCATATTTTTCATCAAACACTGATAAAAATAAGCATGCTGCATATTTTAAACACAGCTGTGCAAAAAATCCCCATGTAAATAACCCTACAGCTTTCCATTAGCTCCGTATTATGGTCCGCCAAACTGATTAAATACGGATTTGAAATACAACGGCCTAAAACATATTCCTTCCCTATTAGAACATGATGGAATATCTATAATGACATTGGGATGAAGGTTTGGTTTGGAGTGTTATAACCTGACACACTAGAAGTGCCTGTACGCCTGCCTATACACGCAGAACATGCTTATGTGTCTTTATATATGAGATCCTAAATGATATAATGCTATATCCATTTATTGCAGAGCTACAGTTAGCGGGGTCTGTGCATTAAATCACTATATACGTAACACTAAACTACCCCACTTGTATTGTTTAACCCCTCTGCGCTCAAAACGTAAAAAGAACCAGTGACTTACCCTGAAGTCCATTCCTGAAAGACGTCTTCCCTTCATTGTCTCCATTAACGTGCCTTTAAGGAGATCTCCCCTTTCCCAGTTGCATCTCTGTTGTGGGACGTCCCTGAAACAGTTAAATGTGCATTAGCTTAGAACTGTAATCTCCTATTTACTGATAACTTTGGTTTTTGGTCATATCATTAATATTATCCCCCCCCCCTCAGAACCTTAGACCCTTTTGCTTGTGATACAAAGAATTTGGAAAACCTGTTTTTGTGGCTCTTCAGATGAGAGAAATTTCTAGAACTGAGTTCTGTTATGAAATTAATTCATCTGGATTTTTCTGTTACTGTAAACTACTTGTTTCGAAATCTAGAACATTTTGCTGGGATCTCTAGTCCGACATTCCTATGAGCCTACACTGTTTGAGTATTAACTACATATAAGGATTTGCACTGTTAGAATACCAACACATATATAACATAGTAAAAGGTTTCTCGGCAATGTCCCTGTCTTGGAGGGGGGGCAAATACTTTTAGGACTACTAAAATGCAGGGTGGCATTAAGAGCTTGTGACATCACAAAGGTGACCTCATTTGATGTTTAAGGATATATGAATTACATTCTCAGTACTGAGCCAACACTTTGTCAGCAAGCTCTATAGCGAAGTGACAGACAATTAGTAAATGTGACCTCTGAGCCTTTAGCTTTTTAACCTAAGCCGGTGATTATACATCAATATCTACACAAGCTAAGGATAACGTAAAAGACAAATATAAATGATGTCATTGCAAAACTATAGAGGATGTTTTGTAATAAGAGGATTCCCTAGATGAACGTATGAAGATCAGCCATAAGCATTTACCTAGGAGATATGTGCAGCTTTAAACGAGGTCTAGACATGGCGAAACTGATAAAAGCTGTCCAACTGCATGTTATCTCTCCCAATATCACCCCCTCCACTAATAATCCACCCTATATCACCCACCTCCACTAACAGTTGCTCTAGCTTCCCATATCTTGGAGCAAAATACAGAAGGATCAACCCTCTTCTTCTCTGAGAACAAATAGCTGGTGAGGTCTATCTGCCTCATTGTTTTTTTTTTTGCCTTCCTCTGGATCAACGAGTGGAGTGGAAACAGGCTGAACTGGATGGACAGTTGTCTTTTTTCAGCCTAGCATACTATGTTACTATCTGATCCCCAAATCATTATGTTGTTGTCAATTCCCTAGCTATAGATTTCCAAATGTTCCAGCAGACCAATAGTTAACAATTTAGGACTTTCTCAATGCCTAATAGAATCCTTTTAATTTGCTGTTGCCATTGGTCAACACTTTACTGCTGTCCCATTAATTGTTTCATTACTGGGGGCATGGGTATCAGGATGCCTGATATGGGCTGACGTCTCTCCTGTTAGTTATTTCTTGTCAGTTGATGAGTGTGTTTTTCTGTGCAGTTTCACTTTAAAATGTTCTAAGTTATCAATATGCAGACATGGAAACCAATCAGGAGTCTGTCTATAAACAGGGAGATGACTCACGGAGACAAGCGGCCGGTAAGACATCTGCCCGTCCTTGACCCCATGACCAGATCACACCAACCTTCATTCTTTACGAGAGAAAATAAAAATCATATTCAACATAGAGATATTTACTGGCATCGAAGAAATCTCATAACCTGACGTCAGAGGCACTCATTATCTCCTCCACCTTGCATGGTCTCATCACAAAAAGCAGTCATTATTTTCTTCCACCACAAGAAGCAGTCACTATTTGCTCCCTTTACGTGGTGCTCCAAAAAAAAGTAATTATCTCCTCCCCTTCCATGTTCACACCACAAGTACTCATTATCTCCTCCCCTTACATGGATGGTTCTACCACAGGATGTCCCTATTATTTCCTCCACTTACATGGTCCCACAACAAGAAGTGCTCATTTTCTCGTCCCCTTACATGTTTCCACCATAGGAAGTGCTTATTATCTCTTCCCCTTATTTGGTCCCACCACAAGAAGTGCTCATTGCCCTCTCCCCTTACATGATCTTACCACAAGAAGTGCCCATTATTCCCCATGGTGCCACCACAAGGAGTGCTTATCTCTACTTTATGTGGTCCCACCACAAGAAGTACTCATTGCCTTCTTTTACATGCTCCCACCACTAGAAGTGCCCATTGTCCCCCATGGTCCCACCATAAGAAGTGCTCTCCTTCCCTTATGTGGTCCCACCTCAAGAAGTACGCATTATCTCCTCCCCTTACATGGTCCCACCACAAGAAGTGCTTATTATCCCTCATGGTCCCATCACAAGAAGCCCTCTACACCCCTTATGCGGTCCCATCACAAGAAGTGCTCTCCTCCCCTTATGTGGTCCCACCACTGGAAGTACTCATTATCTCCTCCCCTAGCATGGTCCCACCACAAGAAGTGCTCATTATCCCTCATGGTCCCACCACAAAAATGGCTTTCCTCTCCTTATGTGGTCACACCATAAGAAGTGCTCATTATCTTCCCCCCTTCATGGTTCCACCACAAGAACTGCTCATTATCTCCTCCCCTTATTTGGTCCCACCGCAAGAGGTACTCCTTATCTCCTCCCCTTATATGACCCCACCACAAGAACTGCTCATTATCTCCTCCCATCACATGGCTCCACCAGAAGATGTACTTATTATCTCCTTCCCTTATATGGTCCGACCAGAAGAAACACTCATTATCTCCTCCTCTCACACGGTCCTGCCACAAGAAACATTCATTATGTCTTCTCCTTACATGGTCTGATCATCAGATGGAACTGTATAATTAGAGAACGTGATCAACATTGCATCTATAGTTCTAAATAATAAAGAAGAAAGGGAGAAGGACTCCTAATATAGATTTCATCTAGTTTACAAGTTGGTCTATAGTAAAAAACAATTCAGATATGACTACAGTAATTCCCAATATTCTTCTTCACCCACGTGTGTTCAGAAGCTATGATATGTGGAGCTGTTTAGTGTGCTCCTCAAACTCTAGAGCTGCTGTTCCTATTCCTGTGCTGCTTGTGACATGGAGAGAACAGGGATAACATCTCTTCGGTGTGAGCACCTTGCAGACAGCTCCACTTACTTCAATTCCCTGTACACAAGTCTGTTTTACTGATATGTTATCCATACTGACCTATTTCTCATACAGATGGGTAATATATGTTCTGGCTGCAGTTACTATGTGGAAAATGCCTCCCTAGTTTACCCATAATCCTGCATTCATAAAATGCACACTGCTCACACAGACTATGTGGCTTCATGTAAAGAAGCATGGGATCAAAAGTTGGCAGTGTATAAAAGGCCAGTGTTAGGGCTTATTCACCCAAACACATTTGTGCTGCACTTAAATGTGCAAACCCCATTGATTTAAATCAGTTTGTTCACATGAGCACTTTCAATTTCACAAAAGCGAGGCACTTTTGAATGTAAAACGCTGCATCCACGTGAAAAACGCACGTCGGCAAGCGTAATATCACACTCGCCCATGTGAATTCAGCCTAATGGGACGTTTTTCTAGTTTTTACCCATGCACTTCATGGGTGAAAATGCTAGATCGGTGGGAGTCCGACCGCTGGGACCCTACTGATCCCAATTAGTGGATGGCTTGAAATGGGAAAAAACAACGATTAAAAAAGCTACATGTTCTTTCATCACAAGTAATTAGTGGTTTTGCCTGCAAACTCCATGCAGTCATAAATAAGTCTGGCAATTTGTGGTAAAACCACATGTTGCTATGTGTAGTCTTATCCTTACTCTTTGCTCAAACACTTCAATGTAGCTCTTGGAAGGTACTGATTCTCCTTGTGGAGATCCAGCTAGTGTAAGGTGTTGTATGAGCGATGCTCTCTGGGAAAAAGTATGCAAATTAGTTCTCAGGAATGAAGGTAATTACCATGTTTCCCCGAAAATAAGACACTGTCTTATAATAATTTTTGCCTCAAAAGAGGCACAGTGTCTTATTTTCGAGGAATGCCTAATAATACTCACCTACTGTCGGCGTTTCGGTCGTCGCGCTGGTCTCCATTGCTGCTGTGGGCTGACGCATCCTCTTTTAAGCCAACAGAGCAGTTCTTCCTAGAAGCGGGGCTTGAATAACCCACCTCCAGCAAACTAAGGCTCCGATTGGTTAATCAAGCACCGCATCAGCCAATGAGAGATGGCGCTGGATTAACCAATCACAGCCATTAAATGACATCATTGAATGGCTGTGATTGGTTAATCCAGCACTGGCTTTCATTGGCTGACGCGGCGCTGTATTAACCAATCAGAGCATTAGTTTGCTGGAGGCGGGGTATTCAATCCTCACTTCCAGGAATAACTGCTCTGTTGGCTTGGAGGAGGACACGGCAGCCTGCAGCAGCGACAGAGACCAGCGCGAGTACTGGAACGCCAGTGGTAGGTGAGTATTGTTTTTTTTGTTACATGTAGCCTAGCTAGGGCTTATCTTTGGGGGAGGGTTTATATTTCAACCACCCTCCCTGAAAATCGGTGTAGGTCTTATTATCTTGGAAACACTGTATCTTTCTAATGCCATCTAGAGGTGATTAAACTGTATGTCAATGTCCAACCCTACAAGATAGCTCAGAAAAGTGAACTATTTTCATACTTCAATGTCTAAGCATAAAAGGCAAATAGACTAATCAGCCATAACATTAAAACCACTGACAGGAGAAGTGGATAACATTAATTATCTGACTACAATGGCGCCTGTCAAGGGGTGAGATCTATTAGGCAGCAAGTGAACAGTCAGTTCTTGAAGTTGATATGTTGAAAGCAGAAAAATGGGCAAGCATAAGGATCTGAGTGACTGAGACAAGGGCCAAATTGTTATTGCTCTTAGTAAGAAAAACAAAATAATCTTGTAGATATGATACATTTTAATGGCTAACAAAGGAAGTGATGTAATAGCACAAGCCAAATTGTAATGTCTAGATGACTAGGTCAGAGCATCTCTAAAATGGCAGGTCTTGTGGGGTGTTCCTGGCATGTAGTGATTTGTACCTACCAAAAATGGTCCAAAGGAGGACTACCGGTGAACCAGCAATAAGGTCATTAGCTTCCAATGTTCATTGACAAGCATGGTGAGTGAAGACTAGGTTATCTGCTCCGAAGCCACAAAAGAAATACTGTAGTACAAACTGCTGAAAGAGTTTATGTTGACCATGATAGAAAGTTGTCTGATCACACAGGGCATCACCGCTCACGGTGTATGAGGCTGTGTAGGTAAGGAAGGGTCTGGTTTCCCCTTTGGGACAGCCCCTAGAAGGTTTGAGGAGGCTTATAAGACCATGCATGCTCCTCTGGAAAATATGCGAATGGCAAGATGGAACAATGCTTTTACAGCACCACCTATTGGAAAGCCGCATTCCTGCAGGTCGAGAAACCATACCCTTCTTGACTCGCATTCAGACTTCTAACCATGCCAGCCAGCAACCAACTGTGCACTGATGAAGGGGAAAACCTCCAAAACAGCCTGTCTGTACATGGTTATCTTTTCTGTCTGGACTAGACTCTGACTGTGACTTATATTCCCAGTCATTGTTACAAGGCTTGTAAAAAAAGGTCTGGCAGGAATGCTGCCTTCTAATAGGTGGCACTGTAGAGGCGACGTTCAATTTTCCCACTAGGGGCTGTGTAGAAGCAGACCAGTCATAGTGTCCGTGCTGAACCCTTGTCCACCAATGGGCATATGAGTATCAGGACTGGACCACAGCGCGACTCAATGAGGTAGCCAGATGAATTACATTTTCTTTTACATCATGTGGATGGCTAGGTGTGTGCACATCACTTACCTGGGAAAGAGATGGCACTAGGATACACTATGGGAAGAAGACAAGCCGGCAGAGGCTGTGGGATGCTCTGGGCAATGCTCTGCTGGGTACTAGGGTCCTGGCATCATGTAGATGGGGCACGTACCACCTACCTAACAATGTACAGACAAGTACCCCCTTCATTGTGGAAAAAAAATGGAAGAAAAAAATGTGGAGCAACCCCGGTGAAGAGGAAATAGGATAAAGAAATGGAGGTATGAAGCTGAATTGCTGTCATGAGATGAAGAAGCCCGTATTCGAAAGGTGCTGCCCACCCTAACTGATGTTATACCTGATAGGTAAACGTGTGTAACAACGAGTAAGGGAAAAGAAAAATATATATTTTCTGGAAGGGTGAAATTGGCGCAACCTTTTATGTGACGAAAAAAATAATTGAAAATAGGTGTATTAGCCAAAAAGATCTCAGTTTTTTTTATTAAAACCAGCTTGTTTACGCGTTTTGAGGTGTTAGAACCTCTTCCTCAGTACTTGGTGAGGTTATACTATACAAAATATACATATATTCATGGCAGCGGGATTCCCTAATGGCAGTGCCCTCCATCAGCCGGATTATGGTGCTCAACCACCCTGCAAAAATAGTTCAAGAATGGATTAGGAACAAAGACATGAAGGTGATAACGTGTCCTCCAAATTTTCCAGATCTCAATCTGATTTGTTATCTGTGGGATTTGCTGGAAACACAAGTCCAATCCATGGACGCTGCACTGGGCAACGTCCAGGACTTACAGGATGGGATGCTATTGTTTTATGCCAGATATCACAGAACGCCTTCAGAGATCTCCTGGACTCCAGGCCTCAACAGGGGGCACGAGGGAGACTTACACAATATTAGAAAGGTTGTTTCAGTGTTACGGCTGATCTGTGAATATTGTGGTTGTCTGAATATATAAATGCAGGCGGTTTTATTTGTCCTTTTCTTACCTTGTTGTTTCACTTCTGGATTTGAAAAAAAAAAAGTAAAAAAAAATATATCAAACTACCTTGAGTGACACGGCTATATAAGAAATGTTATTGAATCTGTTGGGACTACACCGATTCTGGAATGTCAAAAAATGTATATATTCTGGTTTATCAGATGGTCATTGCGGATTACATAAACTTACCTGTAAGGAGTCAGGAACCCCATATGAAGACAGCAATTAATACAATAAAAAGAAAAAGTGGAGACTGCAATCACTTTATTTTACTCAGAGAAGTCTAATCATTGGTTTTGTCCATTCCGTCCCATTCCTCGGCTATTTGTACTTTTTTTCTATGTGATTTTTTGGGGATAATTCGCTTTATTAGACATCTCCATGCAATTACCTTGTTCTGACAGTTCTGTAGGATTTACTCCAGGCTTGCATGACACTGCAGGACGAAACAAAAAAGAAACAATATATGACATTTTACAAGCTAAACATTCTTTATGCCCTTCTCAATACGAAAAAAAAGCTTGTGCCCCTTTGCAGTTTTGCTGGTGACTGAGATTACAATTGTGTTATAAAATATTGATATATGAAACCAATTTGGCTGCTTTCGCACATAACGGAATATCCCACAAGATGCCGTTTTGAAAATAGCTTAATTTTGCCTTAAAACTTGCATGTAGATATGACTGCGGAATATTCTGCAGCACCTCGCAGATAATTTTCTGTGTGCGGGCACCCTTAGGGCTCAAGCATTATAGGCCTTCATATTGGTATTATTTTTCATTGGGCAAATACAGATCGGTACTTGCCCATTAAAGAATACGATCTGGTTTACGGAGGTAAATACTGATGACATACAGTTGTATTATGGATCCGTATAACAGACGTGTTACAGTATATTAGTCTGAAACCAGCCTTATGATGAGAGTGGGCAATGTTGTTAGTATTGGACTAACCCTCCAGATGATTGCCTGGCAGCGCCAGGTTCTGATAACGGGTCTACAACAGATCCCTTTGTGCTGACGATGAAACAGATACTGCAGGGTGCATTACTTTGCTCATATGTTTTACAATTAGGGTGAGCCCCCACACAGCGGAGTTACTGCAGAAGTTCGGTTGTGGAATTTGAGCTAAAATTGCGCAGCAACATACAGTACAATGTAAGTGAAGGGGGCTTTACTCAATCCACTTACAGCTGAAAAAATTGTAGCAGAAGACAGTCATGTAGAGCAAAATATAAAAGAAAGTTAAAATAAATACATCCAGAAATTATATACAGTTCTATGTGAACATCTTAGACAGTTGCAGAAAAAATGCAGCAAAGTAAGAATTTTTTTCAAAAATAGGAGGCGTCTCAATGACTCCAAATTTATTCTGCAGCAACAAACCCCCCAAACATCCATCCAATGTCATTAATAATTGTCTTCAGTGTTAAGAAGAACAAGAAGGGATGATATGGTCTCGCAAAGCCCTGATCTCATCATTATCCAGTCTGTCTGGGATTACATGAAGAGACAGAAGGATTGGAGCGAGCCGACATCCACAGAAGATCACTCAAAGATGTCTGGAACAACCTTCTTGAGTTAGTTGTGAAAGCAAAGGGTGGTCACTCCAAATATTGAGGCGATCTACATTCCTCTTTACTTCATTCAGTTTGCATTTTGTTATTTGACAAAAATACTATCAACACTTCTGATTTGGAAGCAGTTTAACTTTGCAGCATTTTTTCTACGGCTGGCTAAAACTTTAGATAGATAGATATTAGATATGAGATAGATAGGTAGAGGGAGAGATATAAGATAGATATGAGATAATGTAGCAGAGCCAACTATAAAAAAAACACACCAGCAGAAAAAAACCTATTTTAGTTGAGATCTAGTGTACTTATCACAGTCTTCTTAATGTCTAATGACAGCAGAGGTTTTGGCTGTGCCCCTTTGGCACTAAGATGAGATTTGTTACAGAGAAGTCCATTTAAATCACACATGATACAAAATGCATCATTGTTTTTGCTTTGTGGATGACATGTTTATTAATATTTTTTCATTGTGGTTTTTTGGTCAGTTGACTGAAGAGCAAGGCAGCATTTCCTGCGGTATGATGTCATCACTGACATCAGGAGAGATGAAATTTGGATAAAACCTCTAAATAAGCCTTTAAAAATCTCCAAATTCTATTCTAATGCAGTGCTTCAGGCTGCAGTGACGTTTCGTCCATAATGAGCTAAAGTCCTGTGTACATTACCTTCAAGTCTCGAAGCTTTCTTACTAATGGGGATATGTTATTGTCAGTCTTGATCTCGGGTAACCACTAGTATAATTTTTGGGCGTCCCCATTGTGTGTCTCAGCTTTGGCGCAGCAGACTCCAGTCTACTGTTGTTCCTTCACTTAGGACCTGATCATATAACCGTTCTGTTCTTGTTTCTTTAACAGGCAGGGACCTTAGAGTGATGGAAAATCCCTGACACAATGGGAAATGCTGCATTACGATGTAAATTAACAGCTTGGCACACCGAGAGACTTTAAGCAAGCAATTTCCAGAATGATTTTGCTGTCTCCACAAACAGCCACAGTCCTGCCCACAAGACAGGTGTTCCCCGGCCTTCCTGCTCTCATCGCTGTGTCATTCATTAATGCAGTGATGTCTTCTCGTCTGCATACTGAAGGGCAAAAAATGGCCAGAATAAGCATAGCTCATGTATATTTAAAAAAAAATCAGATTTTTCTAGTTTTTCACTTTTACAGATGCCATAGATCAGTCACCGAGAGAAGGAAAACCAGGGATTATGCATTTCTAGGACTCTAATGTGACTTTGTACCAGAACGATAGCGCCATAGATGCAAAAAATGGCTGCTGTAAATTAGACTGATTACTGTAAATAACAATTCTAGGAGCTACTACAAAAGGATAAAGATTCTTTTAGACTGGGTTCATATCAGTGCTGGACCTCCGGCACAAAATACTGGAAGAAATTGCGCTTTTTCTTACGATGAAATGCCGCACAGCTGAGCGGAAAGCTAACGGATTCCATTATAGTGGATGAGGTCCATTCGGCGTTGTTCGGTTCCATCATAATATGGATCCATCCGGCCCTGGGATGGAACACACAGGTGTAAAAACAACCTTACGCTAATTGTTGGCATCCCGATGACGAGCTCTGTTCGAGACTGGCAAACGTTTTTTGAGAATGTATGAGGGACATGCAATTGTGCAAACAGTCGTTCGTCCCCCATACAGTTTCATCACTACAGGCTGACCATATATCGTTCGCTCTGGGAGATGCGCTGCCAACAACGATTTTGTCAGCTGCAGAGAAGATGCCATCAGTCAATGAACGAACGGTTGCTTATCCTTCAGGCTTAAACAAACGTGTTTGCGCATGTTTTTGTGCCCGTGAAACTCATGCCCGCAAAACGTGACAAAGCGAATCCATTGATTTTAACGGGTTCGTTTTCATGAGCGTGTTTCTCGCATGCAAGAAACGATAGGTCCTGCCCTATCATTCTGCATGTTATGCAGAAAGCTGCCATAGAAGTCTATGGCAGGTTAAAAAAAGCAAGTGGAAGGGTGTGACCCTGCGGACAACACTTGTTCATGGGCAAGTACACTCTACTGCGGCAAGCGTATTTGCGCATGCCTTCATCTGCTGAAGCCCTGCAATGATGAATGTTCCTGCCTGTTCATCAGGCTGTCTAAAAAACCCTGAAGGGCTCCTGCACGAGTGCATGTGTAGATACGAAAGAGCATGACGTGATTGCGCTGAGAATGGAGTGCTATAACAAGCTATTGCGCACGTCCCCGCGCATGTTACTGTACTTTTTTTACACTGCCGGGCCTGTTCACATTGGGCCGTTATACACCTGTGTCGTTTTTGAACCGGCTAAGAAGCCTAATTAGTCCCCTGAGTTATCAATTAACACTGCAAAATTGTGCAGTTATGTGCGCGATTTCGTGTGGATGGGGTGCACAAATGCGCGTCCTCATAAACTCTTATGGTGTCTTGGGCGTGCACAAAAATACAGCATGCCACGGATTTTTTATTCTGACAGAAAAGCGTGCAAAATTGCTGAAATCAATGGGTTCTATTGTCAGCGGTTTGCGCAAGCAGTTTTGCTTGCAGGAAAACATGTGCAAAATTGCTCATGTGCATCAGCCCTAAGTGTTTGCTCACATGTAGTGTCCACAGACAGGACGTGACCCCATAATAACGTATGAGGCTATGCACATATACAACTTTCACACGAAGCAGTGTTCACATATGTTTTCTCGGAGTGAAATAGGACATGTAATGTGCAGGGATTGGACATCACGCCGAAGTGTCCATGAGCCGTCCAATGCGAGTTTTACCCAAGGTTTTCAGGCGCAAAGCACACGTGGCTGTGTGAATCCAGGCTAAGGCTTATTGCACATGGCCGAATTTATAGTTGCGCCTGATGGATAGCACGTGAACATCTCATCCGTGTGCTGTCCGATGTACTGGACCCCACATATGGAAATGTGCTATTTGCATCTGAGAATCCGATAAAAGTAGCACATCCTGCAATTTTTTTCACTTGAAATTTCCATAGCACCCATTCTATTCAAATGAATGGCTGCTATTTCTGTCCGATTTACAGATCCATTTTTCTGTCCAAAATTTGGATATAAATATTGTCTATGTGCATGTACCCAGAGACCTCAGCGACCACCTCAAAAGAGGGACCGCTGGGTCCTGCTCCTGTCACCCCTGGCAAACAGATAATTCTACTGGGAGAAGCTGCAGCCTACCAGTCATTTTGTTGTACCGCCTCTAGCTTGGATACAAGATGCGATACAGGCGGGCATGGAGGCTCTAGTACCCTGTTGTACCACCTCTAGCTTGAATGTGGGCGGGCATGGATGCCCTGCCTGGCAACAGGTAGGGGCGTAATTTGAACCTCCTACTAATACACTGATGGCATGATTCTACTAGAATTGCTGTTCTTTCATGTGGCAAAAGGGCCCCTCATGTACAGGGCCCATGTCTGACAGCAACCTCTATACTCCTTTATAGCTAAGTCAATACAAATATGCTAGAGGTTATAATTGCTGTACATTAAGCATATACAGTAGCACCTGCTGAAATGGTCTACAATGATGTTTTGCAACACTCCCCGTAAGGCTAATTAATTGCACATTATGGAATACTAGAGTCAGTTTATAATAGCAGGAATAATGAGAGATCTGTAATGGAACATAACAGGCATTGCCAGCATTTATTCCATGTATCAGAGGCTTTTTCCATGTGTAAGGGGGGTGCTCCACACCCTCCATTAAAATGTATGTGGCTCAGCCGTTTGGAATCTGCAGCCGATGGTCACATGGTACAAGCGCCAGATGACACCATTTTGTAGAAGCCTCCGAGAGGCTGTGTGTGTGGAGAAGGACATTTGAGCATGCCCTTTGCTTGGGAAATAATATAGGGCTAATCCCTCCCCAGCTCACGGGTCCTGCAATGTCAATATATATAAATACACTCATTGTCAAAAATAATTACTCCCCTAGAAGAAGTTGTCGGAATTGAATGAAACTTTCTCTGTGATTGTAACATTGATATAAGTAAGTGATTACAATATCAGAGCAAAAGCATCATTTATTGGGGAAAACTGACCCCTTGAAAGGAGGCTCTGGTACCCTGTTGTACCGCCTCTAGCTTAGATACAAGACGTGATACGAGCTGGCATGAAGGCTCTAGTACCCTGTTGTAACGCCTCTAGCTTGGATACAAGATGTGATATAGGCATGCATGGAGGCTCTAGTACCCTGTTGGGCCGCCTTTAGCTGGAATACAAGATGTGATACGGGTGGGCATGGAGGCTCTAGTACCTTGTTGTACCACCTCTAGCTTGGATACAAGATGTGAAACGGGCTGGCATTGAGGCTCTAGTACCCTGTTGTAACGCCTATAGCTTGGATACAAGATGTGATACAGACGGGCATGGAGGCTCTAGTACCCTGTTGTACCGCCTCTAGCTTGGATACAAGATGTGATATGGGCAGGCATAGAGGCTCTAGTATTCTGTTGTACCACTTCTAGCTTGAATGTCGGTGGGCATGGATGCCCTGCCTGGCAACAGGTAGGTGCATAATTTGAACCTCTTGGGTCCTAGTATAGAATTTATGCACAATATACAACCATAGCCACATAGACTAGAAATATTCGTTTTTTCATATAGCATAATCAGAATATATGTTAACCAAAATAAATTGCATGCACTAAGGACTTGACCCCCATTATAAAAGGAATTTTCACCATATTTATTCATCTTCACTCGAACTATAAAGCTGCCCAAATTATCTTAGATTTCATTTCATACTGCATCCCTCTAATGTCACCAAGTTGATATGCATCCAGTACTGGCCTATGGTCAGCTGGCACCCTATGTAGAAGTTTTTGGGCACCCCCTATCATAAGAAAAAAGCGATATCTATTGAACTGCTTGATTGTCCATCTGTATTCTGCTTGTGCAGAAAGTAGTGAGGTAGCAGCATATCCACACTAGAGCAGCTCAGTAAATAAATACTGTACCAGAACCAAGCTCACAACATAAATACAGCACCAGAACCAAGCTTATAACATAAATACATCACCAAAACCAAACTCATAACATGATTACAGCACAAACCATCCTCAGTACATAGATACAGCATCAAAATCAAGCTCATAACATAAATACAGCAAGCAGACCCAAGCTCAGTGCATAAATACAGAACAAACCAACATCAGTACATAGATACCATACCAGAAATAAGCTGATAAAAAAGTACAGCACCAGAACCATGCACATATTATAAATACTGTAGCCGAACCAAGTTCATAACATACATATAGCACCAGAACCAAACTCATAACATAAATACAGCACTAAGCAACCACGGCACATAAGTACAATACCAGCAGCAGGCTTATAACCTAAATACAGCCCCAGAACTAAGTTCGTAGCAGAAATATAGTAGCCGAACTAAGCAATTGTGTTGCTGAGGCGTTGAAGAGCAGACAGTGACGCCTCAAAACATCAGAGGGGAAACATCCGAGCCAGGAGGAGGATGATTTATGCAGTTCCACAAGAAGTTGCCACACAGAGGAAGAAAATCATCTGGCCAGGCAGAGCAAAGGGGGCAATCACTCCCAGCTTACATCCACCTGGTTCCCCACTACAAGCTGGCAACACGGGTTGCACTTAGCTAAGGCCCGCCATGGATGCATCCCCTATATCCCTCCTTCTCTTTTACCTGCTCGCAAGTACTTGACTGCCCATTTTAGGGCCATCATCTGCTTCTCCAAATTGTGCTCCATGCAAAGGCTCTGGAAGTGACTAAGGCAGGTGCTTTTTTCTTGGCCAACTATGTAGCTGAGGTGTAATGGGAACTGGGTGGTATTCTTGAGGGATTTCAGCATTATGTACCTCACTACAGACTGCAACCTCTGCTATACAACCTGCAGCAAAGTGATACCAACATAGTAGCATAGTATTTTAGGTTGAATGAAGACAATGTCCATCTAGTTCAGCCTGGTTCAACCCCTAATTGATCCAGAGGAAGGCAAAAACCCCAAGAGCAGAAGCCAATTAGCCCATTTGAGGGGAAATTTCTTCCCGACTCCATAGTGGCAGTCAGAATAATCCCTGGATCAACCTTTGATAGTTTCTACCTAAATATAAGACCCTGAACTACAAACCCGCTAGTCACCTAATGTCTATATCCTGTAATATCCTTCCTCTCAAGAAAGATGTCTAGTCTCCTCTTAAACTCCTCAATGGATTTTGCCATCACCACGTCCTCAAGCATAGAGTTCCACAGTCTCACTGCTCTTACAGTTAAGAACCCCCTTCTGTGTTGGTGATGAAACCTGCTTTCTTCTAGACGTAGTGGATGCCCTCTTGTTACCATCAGAGTCTTGGGTATAAACAGATCCTGGGAGAGATCCTTGTATCGTCCCCTAATATACTGATACATAGTTATTTGGTCGCCCCATAGCCATCTTTTTCCCAGGGTGAAAAGTCCTAATTTTGATAGCCTCTCTGGTATTCCAGTCCTCTCATTCCATTTATTAATTTAGTTGCCTTTCTTTAAACCCCCTCAAGCACTGCAACATGCTTCCTGACCACCGGTGTCCAGAACTGTACACAGTATTCCATGTGGGGCCTGACAAGTGCCTTATATAGTGGGAGAATAATGTTCTCATCCCTCGTCCCTATACCTCTTTTAATGCACCCCAAGACTCTATTAACTTTTGCAGCAGCTGACTGGCATTGGTTGCTCCAGTTAAATCTACAGTCCACTAGTACCCCCAGGTCTTTTTCCATATCACTTTTCCCTAGCAGTACCCCATTCAGTGTATATTGGTGACATCCGTTTCTCCTGCCCATGTGTATAACCTTACATTTATCAACATTGAACTTCATTTGCCATTTTTCTGCCCAAGCCCCAAGCTTATCTCGGTCCGTTTGTAGCCACACATTGTCCTCCGTTCTATTAATTGTCTTATATAATTTTGTATCATCTGTAAATATTGATATTTTACTGTGCAGCCCCTCTATCAGGTCGTTGATAAATATATTGAACAACATGCCTGTTGTTCCTGCAGTTTACAACCATGCGACTTTCCATATCTAAATGCCACATTCAAGCTGCATTCAACACCTATGGCATCTTTCTCCTTGCACCTGACAGGTCACTTACTTCTATATTTATTATGACAGGGCTCCATTACAGTTATTTAATGCAACTCATACAACTATCACCGTGGGGGGTTGCTTCTCCCCCCCCCTTCCCCCACAGTGACATCACTCCGGATGTAGTGCTGGTGGAGCATGCACGGTTAGAACTCCATTAATTTCCATGGGAGTAACGGAAATACCCGAGCGCGTACACTGCTTGATCACTCGTCAGTTTCCTTGAATGTGAATGCAACGCTGGTGCATTTGCGAGATCAGCACTCCATTCTGTCACCTCCTCATTGCAGGGGCTGCTGTAACCCCACAGTGAGGTAGATGGGGGACACGATATCCCTGTTCTTGAGATTGGCGGGGGTCTCAACAGTGAGACCAACACTAATCAGCAAGTTATCCCTACATGAGCGTGTATGTGTGCACGCGTATGTGCGCACAAAACAGCACGTCTATTAGAACCATTAGTTTCACACAATTTTGCATTTATGGCAGTCTACCTTTCCTTTAAAGCCACACCCCTTTGTCAGACATGTTAAAAAAGTGTCTGAAAGTGTCTAAAACAAATCTAAGTGGTACACGGAATGTTAGAAAGTTTTTTTGCTGCAATTAGTGCCAGAAAACAGTTGAATCCTCATTAGTAAATCTGCACCAGTGTCTGCATGATACTACCGTGACATAAACAATCCCTGTATAACAGCATCTTAAAGTGCTTACATATTGTACCATAACATAAATATATATAACACTAACTATATAACAGTACCGTTACATAAACATATATCAGTGTCTAAATTACAACGCCATACGTAATTGTACCATAACATGAATATATCTCAGTGCCCAAATTACAGTACTATATATAATAGTGCCATACCAAACATACAACAGTGGCCCAGTAACAGTACCATAATGTGCATATACAACTGTACCCAATTAACAATAATATGTAGTGCCCACATAATAGTAAAATAATGTGATCACACAGCAGTGCTAAAATCAGAGTGGGGTGCAGTGCCTAAATACCGTAGTAGGCAGCATGAGCTAAATTTATGACAAGCTGCCAGGGAGAAGGTTGTGTATGCTATGAGTAGAGTGGTGAACCCTAAATGTTTGGTGTCCTTGGGCAACTGCACCTTTTTCCAATGCTAAAATCCAGCTGTGATCTCTATACAAGTCAATAATAAGGCTAAGCTTAGGGTAGGGGTGCAAGACTTCATCGCAACTGCACAGGGGCTATTTATTTGCCAACTGTTGCTTAGTTGACAGACATGATATTTCACCATTACTGCACCTTCAGTTAGTACAGTGAGGAATGACTTGTTTGGAAACATGGTATATGAGGTGGCTGGCATTGGAAGGCAAACTCTTTCCTGGCATCATCTGAGGATAAAGTCATATGGAGCAGAACTCTATTCTACCAAAAGTATTATTTTCTCCTTAGGAAGAGCACCTAGACGGTGAGTGAGGAGACTCGTGCTCTTCTGGGTAATATGCAAATAAGGGAGATGGAATAATACCTCTACAGTGTCACCTATTGGAAGGCAAGCACTCACTTCAGGCCAAAGTTAGACTCTTTATACAAGCTTTGTAACAATGACTGGGAAATAAAAGCAAAGCCAGACTCCATGTACAGACAGCTGTTTCTGGGTATTTGCCCTTCATCGGTGTACAGTAATAGTCTGGCTTTACTAGTGAGAGGCCAGGGGTCAGAAATGCTATCTTTTCTCCATAATGACAGTCTGGCTTTGCTTTTATTTCCCAATCATTGTTACAAGGCTTGTATAAAGAGGTTAACTTTGGCTTGAAGGAATACTTGCCTTCCAATAGGTAGCACTCTGGAGGTATTATTCCATCTCGCTTAATTACCAAAAGTATTTGGACACCTCTATCAGTAGAATGGATCATGTCTGATTAGCATATCCTAAACCATGCTACAGACCATTGGAGGTATCAGTCATAGTTTTTCACGGAAATGCATACTAATGGATGTATGGGTTACGCCGCTGCACACAAGCCATCCATTATGAACTGCAATGCATCAGCCTGTCTGCAATGATGCAAGGAACGTCGTCATTGGACAGTTCAGCAATGGAAGATCATTTTATTGAATGACAGATCCTACTACTCCATATTCATATCAGATGGCTGTACCTGGGTGGGGAGGATCTTGGGGAACACCTTTTTTTCTGAGTGTGTTATCCCAGCAGTTAAGTACAGCAGATGTCCTCTTATGATCCGGTGATATTTTACGTGGCATGGTCTTTATCCCTTGGTTGTAGTGTAAGAACCATGAACACAGAGGTGTACCCTGACACCATAGACAATAATATGCTACCGACAATGCAGTAATACTCTGGGAATGCTCAGCCATACTTTCAACAACACAACGCACCTTGTCACACATCCAACACTATTTTACCTTGGTTTGAGGATATGGATATTCCACCATTGGACTATCTGTACAGAGTCCGGACCTGAACCCAACTGAACATCTTTGGGATGAATTAGAATGTCAGGTCAGGAAATATGAACAGAGTCCATCTTTTCTGAGAGAACTTGTCAGAAGTTTGCAGGATGAATGGAGGGAAATACCAGCTGACATGTATCAGGTGTTAGAAAGTATACCATGGAGAGTATACGATGTCATTAGGTCCAAAGGAGCCCCACTAAGTATTAACATATGGAAATAAATACTACTTTTTATTCTTGCTTAGGTGTCCAGTTAGGCTACTTTTGGTAGGATATTGTATACATAAATTACGTCACCATAAATATATAGACATAAGCAATATACTCTACATATGTATTTTCTCTTTCAGTGACAGACTATCCCCAAAAAAATAAATTTCAGTATTATTAACATTATAGGGTTTCTTCACTTCACAGTTACTTTAGTTAGAAGCGTTCCCTGACAATAAGCCAATCACAGGTTCTCCCACTGCTGGGAGCTGCAACAATCAATTATAATCTCTTTTAGAGTATCCAGCAACAAGTGTTCAGGTCCCTGCAGCACCTCTACAGAGCAAATGAAGTATTACATGGTGCCTATTGAAATCAATAGGCTGCCCCTCTAATGCATGGAGGTGCGGATCCTCCAGAGAAAGAGACTCTCTTTCTAGCCACTCTCTATTCTGCTAATAAATGAGGGGATTCTCTCTTTAATTTCCTATAAATTATGATTTAATAAAAGGGTATGACATAACGCTTTTAATTTACCAGTCTAGTTGGTTCCAGAAGGATGCGACATAGAATAAAAAAATGTAATTCATCTTTTATTCATTCAGCATGGTACTTCATATAAAAGTACACATCGGTGCACCTGTTACACATCCAGAAGGATTCTCAATGGAAGACAACTGTTCATCTACCTGTTGCTCTCCTAGAATAATAAAAAATTATACTAGCAATCTGTAAGTATCTGCATGGCCCGGACAAGGTGATTTAGCACCCAAGGCAGATTAGGCAAATTCCACCCCCCCACCACAAAATTAAGGGTTAATGAAATACCAACTTACTATCTAATGAAAGAGGTCAGGACATGCAGAACAGGTTCAGCACGGTACAACAAGCCAGAGGTCGAGGCAGGCTGCAGACAGAAGTGTGGTCAGTACAACAAGCCAGGGTCAGGAGCGCAGAATGTAGTGAAGTCAGAAATCAGAGACTCCGAATACACCAGATAGCACCTTAAGGGGGGTTTCCCATGATAAAATAGTTTTTTTAATTGCTGGGCATGGCATTAAATAAAAAAAGAGATGACACTTGTCTTCATTCCTCTGGAAAACAGCTCCAATGCTTCCCGTTCCTACTGTGTACATCTGGCAGAAGTCATGTGAATGCTGCAGCCAATCAGAGGCCTCAGCATCACCATCTGAACTCTTAGTATTAACACTCTCATCCTGGGCACCATGATGCCAGCAGTTCAGGACAGTGACGCTGCGGCCTGTAAATTGGCTGCAGAGGTCACCTGACAGACGTGCACACCAAGAGCCGGGGCCGCTCAGCTGTTTTCCAGGAGCCTAAAAATAAGTGAATATCATCTCTTTTTTATTTTATGCCATGCCCAGCTATTAATTTTTTTTTCTATAGTGAGACGAACACCCACCTCCACTACCACCACCCCTCTACCTTTAAGCTGGACCAATAGATCAAAAAACTCAGGTACCTTCTTCAGGCTGCATTCACACGGGCGATTTTCACAGTGATCACAAGTGTCTCTGAAGATCCCATTGAAAGCAATGGGCGAGGTGTTCCAAGAGAACACCCAAAGATAGAATATGCTTCTGATTTTTTCTTTGCAGTGATGCCGTGCAGAAAGGACCGCTCGTGTTAATGAATCCATTGAAAATAATAGATTTCATATTTGTGCGATTTTGTGTGCTTCTCCTAAGAGACACACAAGAATATCATTTGTGTGAATGCTCTCTTCTGGAGAGGCCTCCTGATATAGCCAGGGATCTCTCATGATTGGCAGGGGAAGATTTACCATGCTGCACACTGGCCCCTTAAGAGCACGGGCATGCATGTATGCCTTGTGGGTCACTAAGAGACACAAGGCAGACGCCAGAGTGAGGAGAGGGATGTGTGTCACGACCGCCAGTAAGGAAAAAAGAGAGGTAAGCTGGTGGTTGCAGTTTCCAGCTGTAACAATAATGCATGATGACAGCTTAAAGGGGTTGTACCAAGAGTACAAGTTATCTCCTATGCGCAGGATCAGTGGGGTTCTCAAAGTTGAGAGTCCTGACAATCTCGAGAATGGCACCCTGTGTCCCCCGTCCTCTTCACTGTGGGGTTACTGCACTCCCTGCAGGGAGAGACTGAATGGAGCTCCATTCACTTTTAATGAAACTGTGGAGATATCTGAGCACCACCTGCTCAGGTATTTCTGTCAGCCATGGCAGGGCTTGATGGTCAACATTAAAAATCGCTATATACTGCAATACTGAAGTATTGCAGTATATAATACAAGCAATTAAATGAACACATGATCAACTCCCCTTTGGGTTTTAAAATAAAAGTGTAAAAAAGATTTAGTAAAGTTTTTTTAACAGCTAAAAAGTAAACAAATATCAAAAGCTTAAAAAAAAAACACTTATTATTTTTCCTATGAAAAAAACCTAAAGAATTAGAAAACCTCACATATTTGGTATCGCCATGTACGTAAAAGTCATAACTATAAAATATCACAATATTTATCCCATACAGTGAAGACTGAAAAAAAAAACAGAATTGCAATTTTTTTTTAGTCTTTTCTGGAATCCTGAGTAAAAAGTTATAAAGATGATGTCTGCACCTTAAAATGGTGATAATAAAGACTACAAGTCACTCCACAAAAAATGAGCCCTCACACAGAGCAAGCGAGGGAAAAATAAAACGCTATGTGCCTTAGGGCTCAGTCAGGCAGGGGTCTATTCGCGCGTAAAAAAGATCACACTGCGCGCGTTAAAAAAAAAACACGTGACCACGTCCATTGCCATCATATGTTGTATCTTTTGTTCGCATGTAAAATTCGGACATTTGTCCACTGCCATTGAAAAGCATTGGTTCCATATAGTGTGATCCATCGCACGTTAAAATGCCTGTCTGGCTGCGCCCTTAGAAGGCGGCGACTGACAGCAATTTTCGATTAAGAAAAGATCTTCCTCACTCTTTCAAAAAGAAAAAACACAAAAAAAAACTATATAATTTTGGTATCACCGTAACGATACTGACCCATAGAACAAAGTTCATTTTTACTGCATTGTGAACGCTGTAAAAACTAAACCCATCAAAAATGGCACAATTTAATTTTTTTCACTTGTTTCCACTTAAATTTTTTTTTAAATTTTTCCCTATATTGTACCGTATATTAAATAGTAATATATTGGAAAATACGACTTGTCCCACAATAAAACAAGCCCTCATACGGCTGTGTTAATGGAAAAATTAGAAAGTTATGGCTTTTTAAGGTGGGGACAAAAAAGACGAAAATAAAAAAAGTGCTAAATCTCTGATCCTAAAGTGGTTAATACAGTAAATACAACTCCAAATTGATACTGTCTCCAATATACACATTAATCTACTTCTCACTCTAAAATAATGATGCTAAACAGAGACCCGCTTAGATTCATCCGCAATCATAGAATCATAGACTGGTAGAGCTGGAAGGGACCTCCAGGGTCATCGGGTCCAACCCCCTGCTCAGTGCAGGATTTACTAAATCATCCCAGACAGATGTCTGTCCAGCCTTTGTTTGAACACTTCCATTGAAGGAGAACTCACCACCTCCCGTGGTAACCTGTTCCACTCATTGATCACCCTCAGCATCAGAAAGTTTCCCTTTCCTCCCTTTCAGTTTCATCCCATGAAAGTTTCCAATGGGAAACTTCTGGTAGGTTACTTGAACATTCAGTACAAAAACAAATGTAACCCAGTATGATGGGACAGGAATATAAATGGACCTGCTACTGTCCAAGATGAACCTACTCACAATAGGAATATACATGGACCATGTATTCATCAATCTATATAGTGCATAAAGCATTATAGTTGGGGGTCCCGTTATAGATTTTGCATTCAGGCCCAACGCCCTTAGGTGCTGGCGATTCTGGGACCCGGGATGGGTAACTATAGGATATTTTTTATTGTATTTTAACATGGACAGCTTATTAAAAAACTTATAAAACCTCTTTATACCTTAACCACACTGTACTAGAATCCTGTACATCAAGTTGTTATGATGTGCCAGTCATGTTACCTGCTACATCTGTATAGTAAAATTGCTTTTGTCTTATATCTGATAATCCAGTATTTGTTTCCAGGAAAACAAAATAGAACTAAATCCGAGGTAAAAAACAGAAGGAAAAAAAACAAACTAAATCCTTCCAAAAATATGACAATATTCTAGTAGATTTTTGATGCTAACATAATCTTTGGTGCTCTTGGCCTTCCTCGAACTTCCCTATGGTTGTAGGACAGTTTTTTTTAATACCATTCTTTTATCTTCCAATAATCCAGAAAAACTGATAATCTGCACTTAATAGATCCCAAACTGAAGGGATTCTACTGTATGTCTGCAGAGATATCACGCAGATGACTGTAAACTATCGTATTGCTCTTAGTCCATAAATGGTGCCATGAAGACGTCTGGAATGGATCTATCATGTTTGACCCCTTGTGGGACTGAATATGGAATAGATGAATAAAGTAAAAAAAATTAATAAAATTATTTTTAAAAACTCAGTACCAAAACAGTCCTCTTCCCTTACCTGTGCTGTAAATCATTTTTTACTTATCCAAATACAGATGTAGCAATCATTAGCATGACTGGTGATAACATGATTTACATATTCGTAGTACAGATATAAAAAACGTTAACTTGACATTTAATGCGTTATGATAACTTAACTGCAAAGTACTGCTATGCTGTAAATCGAGGGCCAGTCATGTTAAAGATTGCTACATCTGTATATTGTAGTCAAGTCATCATAATGCATTACAGGTCAAGTTAATCTTTGCTACATCTGTACATCTTTTCGAATGTGATAGTTAAAAAAAAAATCATTTTTATATAATAAAATATATCAAGATAACATATATACCTATAGATACAATATAAAGCAAAACAATATCGCACCATGTAGAACTTTCATGACTGCTAATTCAATTGCTCATTTCAAGACCTATGAAGACAGTGAATCTATTTGTTATACATATATATATATATATATATATAATTCATAAACGCATAAAACTAATAACTGATACATTAATATTTGTATTATGAGGTTATTAGTACTATTACTATTTTTAATATTTTGGTGTAGAGTTTTTCTGTTGTTCCTCCGTATATTTACCTATATTTAGAATTAGGTAAGGTTTGACCAGGTTCTCCTTAATGTACAAGACATAATCCGGCAGTTGGACCGTGGACTTCTAAAATATCCCTGTGAAAAAAATAACTTCTAGAGATAATACGTAAAACTTTTCAAGATTTAACCCCATAAATATCAGAAATGTTGTTTTTCCTATTAACTGTCTACAATTTCAAGAGATATTTTTAACAAGCTTTAACGTTCCATACGTGGAAAAAGGCAATAACTTATTATGCAGCCCAGTCCCTTGAAGGGGGTTTCCAGCCCCTAACATTTTTCAAAAGTAAACGGATTCATTAGGTTAACCCTTTCAAGACTAGGTCATGTTTGGCCTTTGGTGGGCCAAAGATGTTTTAGATTTTTTTTATCCCACCATTCCAAAACGAATAACTTTTTTTAATTCTTGCATCAGCGCAGCAATGTGGCCTTATATATCCATGTGTCGTTTAACGTATGTATTTGTTAGTGAGCATTAATTTTTATTCTTCCAATTTTAGCTGGACAAGAAAAAAAAAGCACCATTCTGCCATGTCTTTTTTCCCCTTTTTTTATGTTACCTACAATAAGTGTATATGATTATAGTACATATTGGGGCAGTTATTGGGTGTTATATTCATGATAATGTTTTTTGTTTTTTTTTTATGTGTTTTTCTTTCCACAAAATGTAATTTTACTTTATTTATTTTTCACTTTGCTTCTATCCCATAGATAGATTTTTTTTTTTTTTAAATCATGTTGTTTTTAATTACAATATACTAACAGGTTTACCAATATATTCTGTATGTGCATAGAAACTAGTATGCCCTAATAAGCTTGTACGAGAGACAGCCCTGGGGACCTATATCTGGTCTCAGGCTATCTGCGCAGTGATGTCTGCCCCCTGCGCCATAATCAGGCTTGATTGCAGCACCGAGAAGGCGAACTGCCAGGATCAGAGTGTCCAAACCTGGTAGTTGCGGCAGAAGTGTGGTTGTGTGTTGCATCGATGATCAAGTGGGCAAATTGCAGTGACCATACGATCAACGCGACGTAATAAGGGGTTAAAATTGTACTCAAACCCCGCTGCTCTTGCACACTGGAGATGTAGCTTTAGAGGGTGCAGAATTGGCAGTAGCACCCTGGTGTTAGACGGTGCCCAAAGGCCCCTCTGTCACACAGCATACCTCTAGTGTCATAAATGGCACATGGTAAATGAGGTGAGGGGGACGGGGCTGAAGAAGAATTTGTGTTGGAGCCCAGGAGCTTCAAGTTATGCATTTGTTCCACATCAGTAATACTGTATTCGTGCAATGACATGTTGTCATGACGTGTGACCATGGCAGCTTATCAGTGATTAGCTGCTGCAGCAAGGAGTCCGGGGCTACGTCATCATTGCAGCATAAATAAAGACTAGTGGGGGTCCGGAGCACTGTTGGCAGGGGGCTTAAAATAGCAGGTTTGTATTTAAACCAATATTCAGTATATTAAAAAAAATATGGGATTGGAAAATTGCTTTAGGGTGTGTTCACATGTGGTCGATGCGAAATTGCTGGGATTTCTAAGACTGCTCTTTACATCTGAATAGGATTGTTCGTGTTTTACAAACAAGATGTGTAGAAAAGCAATACAAATTTCTGAAGTTCAGGAAAAAAAAGCCCCATCCAAAAAATGACCCGTATTTCCATGGTACTCTGCATTAAAGAAAAAGATTTTTTAAAAAGTCAAAACAAAAAATACCCCTACATCCTTACCACAGTCCTGCCCAGATCACCCTCAGCTACGTACTGTATTCTACTGTATATGTAAAAGGAAACATAAACCCAAATACTGACACGTTTTTTGCTTTTGGATTTTTTTGGCCAGATTAAAAATTCAAATAAACACTAAATGAAATTTTAAAAAACAAAAGAGTATAAAAACAAAGCCCCTTCTCACTTTGAGAAAAAAGATTGTTCTCCTCAATGTATAAATGTATTTCGGATATGATAGGGGTTAAACCATGGTCTAGTAATGAGTCACGGTTGTCATATAATGTTTTATGGTATTTTATCTTTCAGTCTATGCTTTATATTTGACATGGGATCCAAAGAGTTAAAAGTAACAGGATTTATTCCTGAGGGCTCGTTCACATCAGCGTTTTGCTTTCCACGTTTAGCGGATATGTTTTTTTTCAAATGAAATGAGTAGCAAAACAGATTTTAAACTGAACCAAACAGAAACCAAAATTGCCATTTTTTTTGAAAAATCTAGAAAAATGATCCATCAAAAAAGACTATTAATATCCGTTTATTTCTGCTTTGTTCCACTTATATCTTTTTTAATGGATTGGTTTTGTCTTTGTTTCTCTTTTTCCCCTTCTGCGCATGCTCATTTAAAATCTTATTCGTTAGGCTCCATTCACACGGGGCAGTTTGGTGGCAATAAAAACTGCACCAAAAAGTGTATTTGCAAAGTTGTGTGGGTTTTTTTGCCACATTTTACTACAAACAGTAAAAACACACATGGTTTTTGGTTCGGTTTTTATTGCAACCAAACTGCCCCGTGTGAATGGAGCCTAACGAATAAGAGCCTTAAGTGCCCAACAAGAACAGAACCAAACGGAAACCTTTCTGCTCAGTTCCGTCACCCATGTAAAAAAAATGGGAGCCTCCTTTTAGTTTTCTGTTTTTTTTTAGGAAAAATAAAAGCGCTGTAGTCGGGGCTAATTTTTCAATGAAAAAAAAAAATCCAACGGACTGGAATGGAACGAAGCATAACGGAACAGCAGAATGGAAAACAAAAACGCTGATGTGAACGAGCCCTAAAGGAGACTTTTTTCTGACAATGATTGACATTAGTTCACAGCTATTGAGTTATTAATTTACTAATAGTGCAGGTTTATGATTGGCTCACCTGGACAGCATTCGTACATTTGTAATGATCAGTTCCCCATAGACCACCATGCTCAGCCATTCTACTGCTTACTACATCACTAACTCACTATTTTAGGAAAAAAATGAAAGGTTGGTACAGCCCCACATCTTAGGGACCATCAGTAACTACTAGAGATGACCGAGCACCCAAATGCTCGGGTTCACATTATTTGAGTCGAGCTTTTGTAAAATTCAAGAGCTCTACTCGAATAACGAACCCCATTGACTACAATGGGAGACTCGAGCATTTTTGTATCTGGCACGCCGGGTGCCGATTTTTATTTTTATTTTTCTAGGTTCGTTTCTCTCTCCCCTGCCTGCCAGACAAAAACTTTGCCATTGACGTGCGCTGCTGCATAGCGCGGGGCCAAAACAGGCACGTCACAGCGGGGAGGGGCCAAAAACTGGGGCGGGTCGAACACGGCTTGATGCTCGTTCGACTAACGAGCACCATCGAGTACGCTAATACTCGAGCGAGCATCAAGCTTGGCAGAGTATGTTCGCTGAACTCTACTAACTAGCGATAGCCTTTTGCAGTCTTACCCATATTATAACCAGAACCTGGATGTAAAGGGGTTGCCCCAAGTTTTAAACCACAGGGTAGGGAATAAGTGTCTGATCAGTGGGTTCAATGCAAAAAAGCAGAGATGACCAAACTTGTAGAGACCAGTTAGGTCCCTTTGCTACACTAGTATTATAAATGGGACATAGCATGTGGGGCTCTGCTACAGATCTTGCATTAGGGCCAAAAAGCTGCACCTCTGAGACCAGTAGTTTTTTCTTCTGTGCTACGAAACTGTGGCTGTAGGCACATATCTCTGTACAGTGCCGAGGAATATATGTGTGTTACATTAGCGACAGCAACAGGACATTAATCACTCAACCGGCAGTTTCACCCCCCCCCCCCCCCCCCCCCCACACACACACACACTTTTTCGAGTGAAGGGACACAGCGGTGGAAGAGGGGAAATATGAAACACAGCTCCACGAAATTCCCATTCCTTTACATTTGAGCCCCATAACGCAGTTTATGGGGCTCAAAGGGGTTGACAGTGTCACTTTAAACTAGCCTGATGAAGAGGCCTAAGTAGCCTTGAAAGCTTGCTGTAACTACATTTTGTTTTCTTAGTTATTAAAAGCTATGACATCTACAAGATTATTTTGTTTCTCCTAGGCCGCTTTCACACAGCCAAGAAAAACCTGGCACGAATATGAACCCCACTCTTCTGAATGGAGTCATATACACGAGCAATGTTTTGCCGCACCGCTATGTGCCTGAAAAGCACCTTACATCCGCAAGTAAAATGCAGGTTGCCGAGCGCAATATCGGGCCAAGTTTCTCGCTCGCCCATGTGTAGGTACTCTTACTGAGAGCAATTACCTTTAAGTTCCACTGGCTGACAGAGTACAAACTTTTTTCTTTTTTTCCAAAGATGGGGCTTTATATCCAGGACCTATTTATGCCTCTAGCCTATTTTTCACATTTTTATACATTTTTCATACTATATCACTTACCATTTTTTCTATAATTTAAAGTGCCCAAAAGAGAGAATGTTAAAAATCTGTATTATTTGCTCAGCTAATTCTTTTGGTTTTTACTTTTTTTTTAAACACTGATAAAGGAGGTGAACTATCGTTTTTACAACATGGTTTCCTATCTACAAAGTGGAGCAACCATGGAGAAAACCACTGGATTCATGTATGCAGCTTTCTTTAAGCTAAAGTCAGGAGTGGATCATAAAGGAAAAGACTTCTATATACTGCGCCTCTCTTTTGTAATTTTCTGTCTCAATAACTGCTTGTGGAAATCTCTTCAAGGGTGACAGGGGGTGGGAGCTCAGCACACTAGCTCCCGACCCATCCCGCCTCCTCCCCTTATAGAGAGGGGCAGCGTATATTGACCAGGCGTGAAAACCCTGTTGATATGCCCATATGAATAAGCCCTAATGATCAGGTGAATGGGTGTTCTAATGAATGCTCGTTCATGATTAGAGATGAGTGAGTATACTCGCTAAAGGCAATTGCTCGAGCGAGCATTGCCTTTAGCGAGTATCTCCCCCGCTCGAGACTGCAGGTTCGGGTGCCCTGGTGCGGGGGAGCGGTGAGTAGCGGCTGTCAGCAGGAGGGAGCGGGGGGGGAGAGAGGGAGAGAGAGATCTCCCCTCCGTTCCGCCCCGCTCTCCCCCGCAGCTCCGTGCCCGCTGCCAGCACCAGAACCTGCAGTCTCGAGCGGGGGGGATACTCGCTAAAGGCAATGCTCGCTCAAGCAATTGCCTTTAGCGAGTATACTCGCTCATCTATATTCATGATCACTGCCTGACAATAGAACCCATTGATTTCAATGGGTTCACTCACTTTCAGTGTTCTTGTGCATGCATTTCCATCAGGCAAAAAAAATATGCGACATTTGCGCACCAAAACCACTATAGGAATTTATGGAAGTGTGAAATGCGCACTCCGTCCACACAAAATCGCATGCGTAACTGTGCAATTTCACAGTGTTAATGGATAATACCAGGGAGTAATCAGGCTGCTAAGCCAGTTCAAAACTGGCGCGGGACACAGTAGGCCCGGCAGCGTTAAAGCATACAGTAAAATGCATGGGAACGCGCGAGAAAGCACTGATAGCGCTGCATTCAGAGCGCAATCACGTGATCTTCTTGTGAGCCCTTAGGCACGCTTCACAGGGGCGTATTTGTGCGGTCTAATACACAATGCACTGGGAATGGAACCCATTGATTTCGGTAGGTTCATTCACATTTCTGTATTCTGCGCATGCATTTTGGGTGCATAAAAAAATAGAACATGCTCTATTTATCTGTGTATTTGCACATCAAAGTTCCCCATAGAAGTTTAAGGGGGTGCACAAATGCACACGCAATACGCAAAGAGATGTGTGAAACACTGCAACATTGTGCAGGACTAAGAACACATCCGGAATTTATTCAGACTATTTAGCCATATCGATTGGTGCATCTGTGTTGTGCGCAAAAAGTGCAGTAAAAAAGCCTTGTTAATGTCACAAAATCGCTATGCTCATGCGTCACAAATAAACATACGCTCATGTGAAGATGGTCTTAGAATACAATAAGGGCTTAGTCAGACGGGCGTTTTTTGCCGCGATTTGCGCATGCGCATGCGTCCGGCGATTTTTTAAAACCATTGCTTCGCAATGGTATCGGACACATGAGCGCTTTTTATGCGCTCGTCCGAAAAATTATAGAACAAAAAATCGCAGATCGCACCTATCTGCGATCTGCGATTCCTGTTTGCTTCTGTATATGCGCTCAATGGGGCCGGCGGCAGCAGCGCCGACCCCATTGAGAACATATAGAAGACAAATCATTCTTCTCTGCCACAGCTGGAACAGCTGTGGCAGAGAAGAACGATGTTTGCCCATTGAATTCAATGGAGCGGCAATACAGCCGCTCCATTGAAAGCAATGGGCTGCCGGCGTGCGCGGGGTTAATTGTCGGGAAGGGGTTAAATATATAAACCCTTCCCTGCAATTCATGCTAAAATGTGTTAAAATAAAAAAAAATTGTATACTCACCTTTCCGCTGCAGCCGGAGTCCAGCCGCGGCCGCTGTCAGTTCTCCTGAACTGCTTCTCGGCACTATTCAGCCGGCGGGGCTTTAAAATCCCCGCCTGCTGAATGATCTGCTCTGATTGGTCACAGCCTGACCAATCAGAGGCCGGTTTCACTCACACACCCATTCATGAATTCATGAATGGGTGAGTGACTGCTGCCTCTCAGCGCTGAGCCAATCAGGGGCAGGTCTGACTCACATCCATTCATGAATTCATGAATGGGTGTGAGTGAGGCATGCCTCTGATTGGCTCAGCGCTGAGCCAATCAGGGGGCAGGTCTGACTCACACCCCCTTCACACCCACTGCAGGACGGCTGCCCGGAGCTGCAGGCAGAAGGTGAGAATGCAATTTTTTTTTTATTTTAACACATTTTAGGATGGATTGCAGGTAAGGGCTTATATATTTAAGCCCTTACCGACAATTCATCCCGGGCTCGCCCGCAGCGCATTGCTTTCAATGGAGACGGCTGTATTGCCGTCTCCATTGAATGCAATGCGCTGGACAGCTCCGGCCCGTTTCTAATGAAACGCGGCTAGGAGCAGATTTTCGGGCGATTTGCGGGCGACTTGCGCGCACCGGTCACGCGATTTGCGGATGCGCATCCGTCATGCGATCCGCAAATCGCGGCAAAAAACGCCCGTCTGACTAAGGCCTAAGGGTGTATTCACATGGGCAAGTGCGAAGTTGGTCAGTGAAAATCTGATCTACATTGCATTCGTTTACCAGCAATTCTAATGCCATGTACAATGCGCTTTGGCGTTAAAAACATGTGACGTACATGGTACATAAAATGGTAAAAAATGCATTGCATTTGCATGCAAATTACATGGTATACAAGTGTGATGCATTTTGTTTTCTGCCATAGCAAATTATGGGTAATTCCTGACCAAGAGCTGCCTAAAAATAGGAAAAACTGGGATTCTTCAAACCACTGAAAAATCATTCAAAGATTCTGGGGCAGGAAATAGTGTAAAATAAAGAAATAAGCCACACTCTCAGTTCACTGCAGGAGCCCCATTTCCGAAGGAAGTTGTGGCAATCATGTTACTTTCATTGTGCACTTGAGTGCCCAGCCAATCACAACCATCAGCAGTGATTTTGTCATGTAAAGCATATGACCACTGAAGCCTGTGATTGGCTGAGAGGTCATGTGTACAACAAAGGGCATGTGATCCTGAAGTGGGGTCTGTGATTGCTGTACGGGATAAGAGGGCTACTTGAGGAGGGTATGGCTTATTTCTTTATTTTACACCATCCCTTCCCTGATTTTTTAATATCCTGGAAAACCCCTTTAATTTCATTAATAATTGTGTAATGTTATATTTCCCTGCAGTGGTGATGATGGGGAATTTAACACTTGCTGTCAGATTCACCCACACGTCAGAGCTGATCACTGGGGGTCCAGCAGATACTTTGTGACAAGCTTATTGTCGGGGGATCATTTCAACTAATAATTGTACACTTTAGTTTTGAAGTAACAAAAAACAGGAGCGCCCCTGATTGTCTTTGTATTTGCCATTAAACTACTGACTAGAGATGAGTGAGCATACTCGCTAAGGGCAATTACTCGATCGAGCATTGCAAATATTATACCTGACTCTGATTTATCCACGTACGTGATATTTTTAACCTGATTCACAGAAATGCTATTTTTTCAAGTTAAAGGGTCATTGCAGTTAGTTATTCCTTTCTATTCTGAAACGTTCTGCAGTCCTTCTCTTTGGGTGGATCATGTGATCTTAAATCTGACCACCTCAGAATTACTTGGTTTTAGGTTCTCTCAAGAAGTCAATTTTTCAGTCAGCATAATTTCTGTGTGATAATATTACATGGACCCTACCACTCAAACTCTTCATAAAGAAGGACAGAAACTCCTATTACAGTTACTGATGATGGTTAGGGGTTCCTGTCTCACAGTTATAATAAAGAAGATCACAGCTCATCTTCCTGACTGTATAATTTTGGTCTATAGTTTATTTTTAGGCAGTATGGTGGTTGAGTGGTTAGCACTGTTGCCTTGTAGCGCGGGGGTTCTGGCTACAAATCTCAATAAAGACAACACCTGCATGTTCGCTCTGTGTTCGTGGAGGTTTCCTCCCAAACTCTAAAAAAAAACATACAGATATAGATTGTGAGACCCTATGGAGACAGAACCCAATACCATGTGATGTAATATACTACGTAATCTGCATGCGCTATATAAATGAAGGAGATTCTTATTATTATTATTAAGGTGAATATAGAATACAAACAGTAATGCAAGTGTCCTCCCAGCAAACAGAGATGGCCCTAGCTCTAGGTCATGTGATGCTGTGCTGAAGCATCATGGCAGTGTTAGCAGAGCATAGAGAAAGTGAGGGCTCAGTCACCCGGGCGTTTTTTGGTCCGATTTGCAGACGCGCTTGCGATCTGCAGATATATAGACCCAATGCATAGCAATGGGATCGGTCACATGGCCGTTTTTGATGCGGATGTGCCAATGATTATATGACACACCAATTCGCAGAACGCATGTAACTGCGTTCTGCGCAAATCGGTGTCCTTGTATATGCGCTCAATGGGTCCGGCGGCAGCAGCGCCAACCCCATTAAGAACATATACTAAAGATTGTTCTCCTCTGCCACAGCTGTGCCACAGCTGTGGCAGAGAAGCACAATGTTCTCCCATTGAAGTCAATGGAGCCGGCAATACAGCCGGCTCCATTGAAAGCAATGGGCTGCTGGCAAACGCTGTATTAATTTTCGATAAAGGGCTTAAAATATAAGCCCTTCCCTGAAAACCATGCAAAAAAGTGTAAAAAATAAAAAAAATATATATATCCACCTTTTTGCAGCTGCTGGAGTTCAGCCGCGTCCAGCCGGCAGTTCTCCAGAACTGCTTTCTATAGTATTCAGCAGGCGGGGATTTAAAACCCACGCCTGTTGAATGGGCTACCTCTGATTGGTCACAGCCCTCAGCTAATCAGAGGCAGCTCTCACTCACCCATTCATGAATTCATGAATGGGTGAGTGAGTGCTGCCTCTGATTGGCTGAGCACTGTGACCAATCAGAGGCAGCTCTCAGCTATTGAATGACAGCTGAGAGCTGCCTCTCATTGGTCACAGTGCTCAGCCAATCAGAGGCAGCACTCACTCACTCATTCATGGATTTTAAAATATTTTTTTTTAATTTTTTACACTTTTTTGCATGGTTTTCAGGGAAGGGCTTATATTTTAAGCGCTTCCCTGAAAATGAATACAGCGCTTGCTGGCAGACCATTGCTTTCAATGGAGCTGGCTGTATTGCCGCCTCCATTGAATTCAATGGGCGAACATCGTTCTTCTCTGCCACAGCTGTGGCACAGCTGTGGCAGAGAACAGCGGGCAGCACTTGTGCGACCGAGCCCTTTCGGCTGATAAACGCTGCTAGCATCGTTTTTTTCAGCCATGACGCTGGCCTCGGTCACGTGATTTTTTGGAGTGCATCCGTTATGTGATCCGCAAATCGCACAAAAAAAAAAAAAATCGCCCGTGTGACTGAGGCCTGAGCAGAGAGAAATCTCAGCATCAAGATGGTGCCTGATAAGCATCAGACAGGAGACTGCTCTACCGGGAAGTAACTGCAATAGACATAGAAGACATCCAGAATGTGACAAGCTATCAGGTGAGGGAGGCAGGGATGGAAAAATGTATTTTCCTTGGAGTGGCCCTTTAATATCATTATTAAAGCATTGAATAGCCTATAGATACCAGCCCTGCTTATGTCTGCGTTTTAGCAGCATTGATCAGATGTAGTCTGAATTTTAGTTTCAAACTAAAAAAAATCTGTTTACATACAACATATTCAATGATGTTAAGAGGATTCTACATCCCACAATGGAGGTTTCACTAGACTGCACAAACACAAGGTTACTGATTGTCTGTCCCTAAGTTAAATGGTGCAAACATTTAGGCTTGTGTCTGTAAAGTGTTCTAAACAGAAATGCAATGTTCATTGGTCAGAAGTTTTCTCAAGCATTACATACTTTATAGACCCCTCCCCCCCTTATGTCTGGACTGTTTAGAACATGTCTGATCTTTAGTTTCCAACTAACAAAAACTCAGTTTAACTTTATGCGCAGAATACACTCAAAAAGAGGAAGATACATTCTACCTAATGGAGGTTTCACTAATTTGCATAAAGGCAAGGTTACTTACTGTCTGGTCCTAAGTAGCAGATGAGGTAATTTCATAAACTAACTTAAATAGATTTATGTCTGTAGAGTGTTTGAAATAGAAAAATGTAAGGTCAATTGGTTGCTTGTGTGAAATAGCAGTGGTCTCTGGTAACCCTTTCTGAAAGATAAACCACTTTACTCCGGCTGCTGTTTTCTCCAGCTCAACTTTTATTGTTGGGGGAGAAGTTGGGAGCAGCTACACCTTTCTCTTTCTGCAGCCCTTGCGGTAAAAATATTGCATTATCTCTTGAAACTAATGGCAATGCACAATGGATCAATATAGACATAAGTTATATTATCAAAACGCAGGGAACACAAGATGGGGCAAATAACGGTAACAGAATACAGGAGTGGGAAGGCTATCCATGACCAACTTTGGCTTGGTGGACCCTGCTTAAAAGCAGTGTGATTGCCCCAAAAAGGACGGTTTCATGTCTCAAACTAGGTCCCCTATCCTCCATCTAGGGAACCTAGTCTACCCCTAGATGGAGGATAGGCAAGAATATATAGCGGATGGAAAAGCTAACAGAACTTGGCAAAGGTGAATAAACCCACACAGAATTAATAGCCACAGGTACATAGTTTATAGGAGTCCACTGCCACACCAAACACCTTAGACAGGGCAGGGTACAGATGTCCGACAACCCATCGGACAGAGGGTGAACAGACTGGATAGGACTAACATGTCCAACAACCCTTCAGGCGGACTGGGACAGGCAGGACAAAACTCAGATATGGACAAATCTGGATCTAGACAGAGATATGCATGCACACAGAAGAATACCTAGCACCCATATAGGAGTGGGACTCAAATAAATACACTACCATTATGGCAGATTGGCCATAACACCTCCTTGTCCTCAATCAGCCCATACACCACAGGAGATGTTGAAGCATGAAAGAGAAGAGAACATTAAACACTGAGGAATTTCCAACAGACGTCACCTAAGGGACTTCCACAGTGACAGGAAACACTGAGGGATTTCTGATAGTTGACTCCTAAGAGACCTTTTGTAGTGACAGGAAAGAGGTACTCATCGTCTCCCAGTGCCGAGTGACAGGTCACATTCACCGAAGGCATGAACATGTGGTCCAGGGCTGACATTGTGACGACACCCTGGCTCCACTTTCAGATAGCGGCCAGCATGCAGCAACATCTTCACTCTGAACTATAGAGGACGCCCCATTGGCTTCTGCCTTACTGGGTTACTTTTACCTTCCTCTGGATCAACAAGGGGGGTGAACTGGATGGACATTTGTCTAGCCTAGCATACTATGTTATGTTACCATGTTAAGTGACGGTCTCCTGTTTATAGTGATGTCCATATGCTCTTATAGGACATATAGACAGGAGTCATCCAGTTGAATCTGTTAACTTTTTTATTCTCCAACATATTTTTTTTTTGCCTTCTATGATGCAGCTTTCCGAAAGATCAACTGTACATCAGACGTCTTGTTCCTGCAACCTCCAAGTGCTATGTTGCTGGCTTGTCCACATTTCCATTGCACTGCTTTGGGTAATAGAGTAGGGGCATGAGTGGGATATCTACCTCCTCTTCTATGTCCAGATGCTATAATAGCACCAAACAAAAAAAAAATGGCTATATGTAGATTGAAGCAACACTCAAACAGAAGGTCAGCTCCATAAAATGCCAGGAGCTTCACTAGGATGGTGCTAGTGGCCAAAAGCCCCTAGCACAAAGACAGAGCTAATGGCAACATTGGAGTACCACTGCCCATATGGGACATAGAGTGGTGCAGAGTCTATATTTCTTCCGATTGTGCTGGCACCTATTCCTAGACGTCGGCACAGTTCCTTTATGAGTGAAGAAGCAGAGGTGATGTCACTCACTTTGCCCGCCTGTTTTACCTGGTGCAATGTAGAAATAACAGTTGTTCAATGGAAACCAAGAAAAGCGGGCATGGCTGCTGTTGATGAATCTTACTGTATCATGGCTTTATTTCCTGTGGACAGCTTGGCTCAATAACACAGGGTGGACTCACATGGGGCTATGCGCAAAAAAGCATGCTTAATTGCAACACATTTGTGCTGTGAAGGATCTGATTTTGCATGCATTTTTGTGCACAGTAATGTACTCTTTGCGTTTGCCTGGCCTTTTCACATGGGCAAGACCGCACCTCAATTTAAAAGACTATTTAGCTTAATTAGTTCCAGATGCGCTCTTCTCCCCTGTGAAATTGCATAATCGCACGGCTATTGAGTGCTTCAGACTTCTATGCGGCCATTGGTGCGCGAATGCACGCTAAAATAGAGTATGCTGTGCTTGTTTTTGCACAAAAATCGCAAAGCACATAAGCAGCGATATCACGATCGCAATGTGAAAGCACCCATAACAAATTAAAAAAGTAAAAGATAGATAGATATAAGATAGATAGATAGATAGATAGATAGATAGATATGAGGTAGATAGATAGATAGATAAATAGATAGATATGCGATAGATAGATAGATATGAGATAGATAGATAGATAGATAGATAGATAGATAGATAGATAGATAGATAGATAGATAGATATGAGATACATAGATAGATAGATATGAGATACATAGATAGATAGATAGATATGAGATAGATAGATAGATAGATAGATAGATAGATAGATAGATAGATATGAGGTAGATAGATAGATAGATAAATAGATAGATATGCGATAGATAGATAGATATGAGATAGATAGATAGATAGATAGATAGATAGATAGATAGATAGATAGATATGAGATACATAGATAGATAGATAGATAGATAGATATAGATAGAAAGATAGATATGAGGTAGATAGATAGATAAATAGATATAAGATAGATAAATAGATGAGATAGATAGAAATGTATTATTTTTGTATAACAGATTCAGCATATAAAAGTCACAGTTTTGGTGCACATGCCAAAATTACAACTTTTTGGTTTTAATGCCAGGCCCTGTCTATTTTCAAATAGTGGGTGGGGCCTAGCATTAAAGGGCATGGCAGTGTAACCTGTCACATTGGCTGTGATGTCTGCCAGAAATTAGTTTAACTCTTTCAGGACCAAGGGTCCAGGTCACATTCTGCCATTCTGGTATTCCCACATTGAAAAATTCATAACATTTTTATTTTTCAGGTTATATCTACATGAGGGGTTTTTTTTTGTTTTTTTTTGCAGCATGAGTTATATTTTTCAATGGTACCATAGAATGTACCACATTATATATTGGAGGACTTTTAAAATTTTCTGAGTGGGGTAAACTGGGGGAAAAAACTAATTATTGCACCATTTATTTTATTTTTTTTGGGGGGGGGAATGCGGGTGAGGGGGTTATTCTTACGGCATTTATGATACAGTAAAAGTGACACATTGTCTTTATTCTCTGACCAGTATAAGTACAGTGATACCAAATTTATATAGTTTTTTTTAATATATTAACACTTAAAAAAAATAAAATGCCTTAAAAAATAGCTTTCTGTTGCCATCATTAACCCCCATAACGTTTTTATTTATCAGTTGATAGAGCTGTGTGAGAGCTCCTTTATTGCAGGATGACCTGTAGTTTGTAGTGGTACCATTTTGGGAACTATAAAATGTTTTGATAAGTTTTTATTCTATTTTTTCTAGAATTCTGCCATTGTGTATTTTTCTTTCTGACGGAGTTAATCATGCAGGTTTAGTAATGTGATATTTTAATAAATTTGACTGTTACAGATGCAGCAATTTAAAAAAGGTTTTTTTTTACTTTAATACTTTTTATTTTTACAAAAATAAAGAAAAATAATTCATGTTTATTTTACCTTTTTTTTTTTACTGTTTTTTTTTATAAGTCCCTATAGGGAACTTGAAATTGCAATTGTCTGATCACTTATACGGTATAATGCAATACTATGGCATTGTATTATACTATTGGCCTTTACAGTATATATACTATACTATATACTATACTATATTTTAACATCCTGCCTATTAAAAATATACCACATGCCATTGGGGGGAAGGTGGAGGTGGAGGTGCCACCAGATGTGACTAATTAAAGGGATTCTATCACCATTTCTTTTTTCTTTAATAATTAAAACCAAATAGACATTTTCCTTCTAGTTGTAGAATTTTTTATTTTGTTGTCTATAGATGACTTTGGGACGGCCATCTTGTTTGAAGCTACATTTAACAGCATTAAGAGTATTTATAGATATGCTTTACAGCAGCTTCATGGGCCATTCACATAATGGACAGGAGGGACCCATTGACTTGCATGGGATACTGTTCTAGGCATGCCCTGTGACCTGTGCAGCGGTTATTGTGCAGGGAGTTAGTATAGATAGTTACAGCCTATTGTGAATGGCGGATCCTGTGTTATCTACATATACGATGTTACCTCTCAGTGTAATCCTGCCTGTGTTGTTAGTGTGATGATGGCTACAAAGCTTTCTCTACAGATCAGGAAGTGACACACTAGTATTAGACTCTGTTGTCAGTGAGAAAAATACAGGATTTTAGGATTTTTTTAAATACAGAAAAATAATCAAATATTCTTTAAAAATATGTTTACCACAATGGGATTTATATAATAGGTCATTTTCTGATGACACAATCCCTTTAATATAACTGTTGCAACTAACCAGTGTGACATTCACTTAGTAGATAGATAGATAGATATGAGATAGATAGATAGATATGAGATAGATAGATAGATAGATAGATAGATAGATAGATAGATAAGTAGATATGAGATAGATAGATAGATAGATAGATAGATAGATAGGAGATAGATATGAGATAGATATGAGATAGATAGATAGATAGGTAGATAGGAGATAGATAGATGATAGATAGATAGATATGAGATAGATAGATAGATATGAGATAGATAGATAGATATGAGATAGATAGATAGATAGATAGATAGATAAGTAGATATGAGATAGATAGATAGATAGATAGATAGATAGATATGAGATAGATAGATAGATAGATAGATAGATAGATAGATAGATAGATAGATAGATAGATAGATACCTAAACCATGCTGCACAGAGGCATAACTTGAAGCTTCTGGGCCCCAATGCAAAACCTGTAACAGGGCCCCCAACTATAATGCTTTATTCATAGTACTGGGCTCCCTATATGGAGAAGAGAGGCCTTATGGGCCCCCTAAGGCTCCGGGGCCCGGGTGCAACCACATCCCCTGCACCCTCTATAGTTACGCCCCTGGATAGATAGATCTTCACCAATTACCTATGCAGTCAATTAACCTATACTTATTAAATGACTATAGATTAGTCAATCTGGATTATATTGTTTCTTGGTTTTATTGTATAATTCTGTGTACACTATTGTCTCCTTTTATAATGGTGCCATAACAGCTCTGCCAGCCAACCCTAAAGTACCCCAGTTACCATTGGAGTTTCAATATTACGTCTTGATGACATGAATAGAGCTATTCTGTCCCTAAAAAAAACCCTGTGAAGGCCAATGGTGTTGTGAACAGAGCCTTATTAGTCTTATGTAGTACTGTATATACAGTACCGTACACTCTTGTATCACAATGTATCTACCTAAATGTCCTGAACTATTTTAGAAAGTTGGAAACTTAAAATTAAATCTTAAAAATAAAGAAAGTTAAAAATTGACAATATAAATAATATTCTTCAAAATTCATCTTACAAAACAATCCTCTAATTTCACTCACACAGAAGCAAGTAAATGTATCTGGAGGTTGTGGACGTGCTGTATGTGACATATAATAAAGTAGTAATCATAGAGGGCAGGGATTTAACTGAAAGTCAGATTTTATGTGTTGGAGGCAGAAAGTATGTTACACAGCGGATGTGTTGCTTATGATGTATCTACTTCCTCTGTGTTGTAATGCAAAGTTTAACTTCTCTGAAAATCTAAAAAAATTGGTGTAGCTGCAGCTATCCCTAAAATCCCCCTCTTATGCATGGCTAGCCTTAGCTACATGCGACCCGGACGGTCACACACGGTGCTGGTCACCAGCTTGTAGGGGGGCACCACGCGATGTAGGTTGCGGGTGATCACACCCCTTAAGTCTACCCAACCAGATGATCTTCCTCTCTGTTACAGTGTCTTCTAGCACTACATGATACATCCTTCTCTTGGCTCTGCCTACTTCCGTCTGATGTTCTTAAATGCCACCTGTCAGTGCCCTCGCAACACAATCACTTCCAATGCTCTTCTACTGTATTTATCTTATGAGCTTGTTTCTGGTGCTGTATTTCTGTTATAACCTTGGTTCTGCTTTATCTATGTAGTGAGGTTGGTTTGTGGTGTATTTATGTTATGAGCTTAGTCCTGGCGCTGTATTTATATTATGAGCTTAGTCCTGGTACTGTATTTATGTAATGAACTTGTTCTGGTGCTGTATTTATGTTATGAGCTGTATATGCCATGCTGCCATTTTCCATAGTAACTCACTGTGGCAGAGGGGTCTATTAGAAACTCAAAATGCCCTTCACATAATTAGACAACCCTAAAATATAACCATTATTAGATAAGTTTAAAATACCATGGACAAACAAATGTAAAATAACGTCTTCACGTTTTGGAGACCAATGACGTATAAACGGGGATATTTCTATTGAGAAAATACCCAACTGTTTAGGATATACAAAATAGAACCGATAAGATGGATCTGTCCAGAAAATAAAATCCATATGTTTAGAACAATATGGATATGGGATGTCGAGTCAGAGGTAGTGAGACACAGGCCTATTATAAACTGTGTCAAACCCACTCCATGTGAAAATACCCTCCTAAAGACTCATATAAATGAAAAAGGACCGCTCAAGAAGAATGAAAAATTGCAGTCAGATAGTGGCAGACGGGCTAAATGTATAGGGGATCCAATAAACAATATCTGGATCAACATATACAGCCCTACTCCCCACAATCCCAATCCAACTTTACCCATTACCACTTGTGGCCAGGAAGGCACACAAAGTGGAATGTTAAATATCCTGCCAGCCTAATAAGAGAGGCTAACAATAAACTCAGATGCTGTTGAGAGTACAGCTAGTATTGCCGTGATAACAAAGATGAATCTAGTACTCATTCAAAAATAAGATGGATCCAGGACTTAGTAGAGTTCCTGAGATTGTGAGCACTAGTCCACGATATTCTTTCGATCTTAATAGTAGTTCTAATCTAAATTGGTTGCATGGTACTTTCATGGTTCATCAACACATTTTCCTGTATACTACAGTTCATCAGGAACCAATTCTTACAATACTACTGAATTTTAGAATTCAAACTCAGTGCCAAATGCTCATATATCAATTCAATATGTATCCTGGTGATTAATCACAGCGGCATATGATGTTAGCCCAATCTCAAAGAGCACCAGCAAGAAAAAGTACTTATAATAGTACTTTAGGCTACCTAAGGTACAATTCCCCAAGCCCAAAGAAATAAATGCATAATAAAAGAAAATGGGAGCAGCAGAACCGTTAGCCATAATGGTAGACTGACGGCTTTGTTACCAGCCTCACTTGTCCATCTTACCTATTTTGTATATCCTAAACAGTTGGGTATTTTCTCAATAGAAATATCCTCCTTATATGTCTTCGGTCTCTGAAACCTGGAGACATTATTTTATGTTTGTCTGTCCTTGGCCCTGGTGTTTTAAACGTATCTTATAAAGTTTATATTTTAGGGTTGTCTAATTCTGTGAAGGGCATTTTCCATAGTAAAGCCATATACACAAATTAACCAAACCATTGATAAGTATGTCTGCTACATGTCAATGTACAATATAAGCCCTCCCAAGAATAATCCATTTAAATGTATCTAGTGTATATAATATTTATCCATCTACTATATATTTATATTACGTATAATCTATCTATGTGACTATAATGCAGGGTTAGGTTAAAAATTAGGATAGACAGTACCATAAAAAGCTCTGCTGTTATAACCACCCCCAGTGCTAATAGATTGCAAAGTGAGATGACATTATTACAGCCCCAGTTGTACTTTTGTCTTAAGTTCTAACACTACATCGTTACAGGGGCACTTTTATTTTTGCTTAGGGCATCCTGCACAGAGGAAATACATGAGATAGACTCGAGGACTATTGGCATGGTGTTACTTTAAGGTTTTTAACAGTTTTTCTAAATTGTAGATGAAAGTAAATCATTATAGACATAGTAGGAAAGTGGATAAGATTTAAAAAATCTTGTCCAAGAGTAATGTGGTGAATTAAAATGTAATGTAACCATTCTTGCAAAAATAATAAAAAAAGTATTTGGAAAAAAAGAAAAAAAAAATCTTGTCCACACATTGCAGAAAAAAATCTACATGTGGTGTGGAATTTAAATTATAGCAGCCGATTTCCGGTACAAAATTCCCGTCTTCAAATAAGGGGGTGAATTCTGCAGCATAATCCACGTCAAAAACCGTGTCAAAATCCATACCAGATGGTGCAGTTATTGATGCAAATTTGCACTGTGGAATAACCGCCCTTTGTGGCATAGCTTTACAGTCAAAGACGCACCAAATCTATTACAAGGCATGTGTCTGCTAATAAATTGGCATATTTAACTTCAGCATTGCTCCAATATTTTATAACTTACTCCAAGACCAGTATTAGTATGGAGCAGTGTTTCTCAACTTCAGTCCCCAAGACCCAAACAGGTCATCTTTTCAGGATTTCCATATAGGTGATGTAATTCTTCGCAGTGCCCCAGACATTGTCACAGGGGTTCTCTCTATAGGAAATCCTGAAAACATGACCTGTTGGAGAGTCTTCAGGACTGGAGTTGGGAAACATTGGTATAGAGCCGTGGTGACAAACCTATGGCACGTGTGCTCCCCGGCTAGTAATCACTTAGTGGCACTGTTACAGGTGCACATACTGACAGCAGTGTGTGCACTGGGTTTCCTCCTACCTTGACCTTTTCTCCTTGCTTCCACAGGATGAGAGGAAAAAGGAGGAGTCCAAGTGCACACACTTCCACCCAAGCAGAGAAGCAGCGTCGCTTTGAAGACAAGGAGGAGGTAAGTATTTCGGTTTCAGAGAATCCTATTACTACTGGGGCTACTGTGGGGGTCACTATTACTACTGGGGCTAATATAGGGGACAATATTAGTAATAGTGTCTCCCATATGGGCCACAGTAGTAATAGTATTACTACTGGGGTCAATATAGGGAACACTATTACTACAGGGCCCGATATAGGGGACACTATTACTACTGAAGCCACTATACACATGGCAGCATACCTCAAGCTGGCTGTAAAATATCCGCAGTGGAAATTTCCATTGCAAAATTCGCAGCATTTCTACATCTAAAAAACAGTCAAAATCCACAACATTGGTGTAGACTTTGAAAACCAACTGTGTACCCGCAGCTGATTTCATGCTGTGCAGCGCTCCCCCTCACCTCCTTCATAGGCTTCCCACAAAAAGGTTTGCTATCACAGGTACAGAGGAATCACGGGAATGTGCCCAATGATACACCTGCTAGTAATATAGAGACTCCATATATACGATTCATATTACCAGATGAGCACAAGTGATGAGCAGAACCTATAATAAAATTGGGGTCTCCAAAATGATCAAAAACCATACTGTATAAATTAGGCTGGCATTTTTCCTGAGGTAGCCCCAGATCACTGATGAACATAGGATTTCCTTAATCAACATTAAATACAGTGAAGATAAGATCAAGGTCAGATTATAGGAATTGCTGTGGGGCTCTTCAAATTCTTGAGGCTTCTACCACTCAACATCATCGTATGTACCCTGTGCTGTTGACCACTTTTAAAATGGGCATCTAACTTTAGAGGACATGGAGTAATGGAGGTAAGCTGGTTGATGATTTGGCACTGAATTGACTGTTATGATTAAGCACTCTATGGTGCTTTGATCATTGTATAGTGTTATTGTTTGGGCGCTGTATGGCGATATTGTATAGGGATTGTATAAAACTGTATAAAGCTGAGGTATTGTTTAGGAACTTTATAAAACTGTGATTTTGGCATAGTATAATACTTGTACTTGGGCAGTGCATGGTGGTATTATTTAGGCATAGTATAAAATTGTTATTTGGGCACTGTACAAAACTGGTATTCGGGTACTGTATGATGGTCTTATTTAGTCATTGTTTTAAACTATTATTTAGGCAGTGTATGGTGGTATTATTTATGCACTGCATAAAACTATTACTTGGGCTTTGTATAAAACTGGTACTTGAACAGAGTATGGTGGTATTATTTAGGTGCTATATAGAACTATTATTTGGGCAATATATGGCGTTTTTATTTAGGCACTGTAAAAAACTGTTGTTTGGGAACTATATAAAACTGCTACTTGGGCAATGTGTGGTGGTATTTGTTAGAAACTAAGTTCACATGGGGCAGAAATGCTGTGAAATTTCTTGCAGCGGAAAATTCAACTGCAAATTCCGCAGCATTTCTGCATCCAAAGCGGAGTCAAAACCATCGCTGCGGGTTTTAACTCGAAATCAGCTGCATATCCGCAGCTGATTTCGGCAGATACAGTGCTCACCTCCCAATTCTTTGCAGTGCAGCCTTTCACCTGATACCCAGCGACCTGTAGTGAACGCAGCACCGCTGGTCTGATGAGTGGAAGTGGTATTATTTGGGCAGTGTATGTTGGTATTATTTCAATGCCGCATAAAGCTATTATTAGAGTAATATGTGGTGGAATCAATTAGGCAGTGTAAATCTATTATTTGGGCAGTTTTTGTTGGTATTATTTAGGCACAGTATCAAACTATTTTTTGGGCAATGTACGGTGGCATTATTTAGGCACTAGAAAACATTTGGGCAATCTATGGTGGTATTATTTAGGCGCTGCATTAAACTATTATTTGGGTACTGTGTAAAGGTATTATTTAGATACTATGCAGCATTATTGCTTGGGTACTTTATGGCAGCGTTATTTAGACACTGCAGACATTATTGATTTGGGACACTGTATTAAGGAATATTATTAGGTAGTTATGATTAGTGTTTAATTATGGCATGCTTATTTGAAAATAGAATGTCACTGTTATTCTTGTAGTGGTATTATTAAGGCACTATATAGCACTGTTATGTGAAAACTGTATGAGATGCCATTGGGAAGTGTTATCTATTATTTGGACATTGCTGTAGAGCAAATTTTTAAAGTTCCTCCTTTAACCAGGATAATGAAAGGTGTTTGCAGAGCTCTCCAGAGAGTTTACATTAGCCCTATCTAGATTAATTGTTCTTTCCGTAGGGGATGATGGGGGTTGTAGTTCCTTTATATTATTATGGCTTCTAATTGTAAATTTATACGACTGATTGTATCAAAATGTATATTGTGTTTCCACTAAAATAACACCCAGAGGCTTCTGTAAATCCCATTTCATTTGGGAGTGACTAAGCACGTGCAGCCATTTCTACTGATGGCAGGGAATGGGAACACTTTGTGGATCCTTACCAATCACACCTAAAAGTTTGGAGAACCCCTTTAAATCATACTACGGGGGCACAAATTGTATAGAAATTCAGAATTTTAAGAAAAGTTTAAATTAAATTGTTCTTTACAGCCATAAGAATGTAATATATATGTTCCCTATGGTTTCCCCTCCGAACCCCTCTGCCCACAAAAAGGATAAAAGTAGGGAAAATAAAAAATATAGTTCATTGTATTTATGCAAGAACTATGCACATTCACATATACAATACTTGGCAATCATGTATCTTGAGTGGGTGTGGCTTAATCTTACTCACTGATCAATGTAGCAGAGTTGAACTTGTCAATGAACTCCTAGGGGCTTCATATGAGGTTAACTTAACCCCAGACAACCCATCGGCATTGATCACAGGGTTAATGGCAAACACAGCTTTGCTCTATCTGATTAACCCAGCTCCACTGAAGATATAGCAATGCTAAATTTGTCATGAAATCATTTTATTTTTTGCATTGAGATAATTTATTGAGGGACGTTAATGCAGTATTTTATCCCGCAGTCCTATGTAAATCCCTATATATCACATTATGTATCACCACTAGGCGAATGACAAGCACAGCTCTGCTATATTTATAAAATCCATATATGTGCATTGTGAAAATTTCCTGAGATAAGATAATGGCTTATTTCATCCTGCAGTCCTATGTAAATCCCTAGACATCCCATTGTTGATATTGCTACAAACAAAGGCCTTCTACTAACCCATTGACTTCTATGGGATAGTGTTTATGAGTCTGTTTTGCGCATGCATTTCACGCACGTGGAAAAAAAACGCAGTATGCTCTATTTTTGTGCGCACCAAAGGCCCCATAGAAGTCTATAGGAAGTGCGCAAATATGTAAGGGGATGCGTGAAACACTGCGCAAAATCATGGAGAAAAGAACACATTTGGACCTCATTAGGCTAATAACCTTTTAGTCCATGGAAATGGTGTGTCTCACATGCGTGAACTGGCCCCGAGTGCGCAAAAGTACAGTACTATGCACCAATACGTGCACGGATCTACCTCGTTCACAGCGCAAATACGTTGCATTGCAGCTAGCGTTTTTGTGCATATGCTTGTGTGAATGGGCCCTTAATAACAAACACAGCCTTGACCTAACTTTCCCTTAGATGTAGCTGAGCTAAATCTACCATTTAACCATATTAATAATGCCCAGACATAAGATAAGTATTTATCTTGAAGTCCTATGTAAATCCCTAGATGCCACATTGTGATATCGCCACAAGCGAAATGGTGAATACCACTGTGCTCCAGCTAACAAAGCCAGGTTACCCTCAGATGTAGCAGAGCTAAATCTACCATCCAATCATTTGTATTGTTCATATTGATAACATGAGAGATAAATGATGGAGTACTTTATCGTGCAGTCCTATGTAAAAGCGCAGATTATAGATGGCGTATAAAGCTGACAAACTCATCTGTGTCAGACCCGCGAACTCCACTCTGCTTTATGTGTAGGCTACCAAAATAACCTAACCAATTTTACGCTAAAAATTTGCTATTATTTATTCTCGCGGGCAGAAGGAGAAAAAAACTTACAATTTCCACCCAAAGCCGCTGCTTCCCAGGATGCTTTACTTTGGACACAGACAGCTGAGGTAACATTAGGCCTCACACACAAGTGTAGGCCCAAACTGGAGCCGTTGTCCATAGCAACCAATAAGAGGGCTGCTTTCATTTTCTGGCCTGCAGTGGCTTTATAAGGGCTGGACTCCGATTGGTCGCCATTGACAGCACTTCCATTTAGGAAATGGAAAATATCAGCTGCTTGGTTGCCATGGTAACACCACCATTTTGGCCGCTGTAGTTTGAACCTATAGAATAGATTAAACCCGGGCCTCTGCAGTCTTGTACTGTAAGGAAAACCCCAATAACTCACATGTCCATCATAGAAATCTCTAAATCTTGGCCACAGAGTAATTGTGTGCAACGGGTAACTGACACCGGTGTCGCAAAATACCAGAAGGGGTGAAGTCTGTCTTCGAAAATGGGTACCATTAAAATGTGGAAGATATTCTGTAATAGTGAATATGGGGGTGCAGGGGACATAAACATGAGGGAACATTTCTTACCGTTCTGACTGGATGTTTCTTTAAAGCCGGGCTCACGAGCGTGTGGTAAAACACGGCATGTATAATACTCTGCGGCTCCATATGGTTGCTACCAGGGGCGTAACTGTAGGGAATACAGGGGATGCGGTTGCACCCAGGCCCAGGACCCTTATAGGGAGCCCAGTACTATGAATAAAGCATTATAGTTGGTGGACCCCGTTACAGATTTTGCATTAGGACCCCGAGTCTTCACGTTACGCCTCTGGGTATGGGTACAGATGGAGGGGGGGGAGCTAAACTTTTGTACCCGGGCCCCTGAGCCTTTAGTTACGCCCATGGTTGCTACAATGCTAAAAAGAATGCTTTGATGGGTTTCTGGTTGCACAGTGACATCATTGACTCTTAAAGGGGTTGTCCCGCGGCAGCAAGTGGGTCTATACACTTCTGTATGGCCATATTAATGCACTTTGTAATATACATTGTGCATTAATTATGAGCCATACAGAAGTTATAAAAAGTTTTATACTTACCTGCTCCGTTGCTGGCGTCCTCGTCTCCATGGTGCCGACTAATTTTCGCCCTCCGATGGCCAAATTAGCCGCGCTTGCGCAGTCCGGGTCTTCTTCTTTTCTGAATGGGGCTCCGTGTAGCTCCGTGTAGCTCCGCCCCGTCACGTGCCGATTCCAGCCAATCAGGAGGCTGGAATCGGCAATGGACCGCACAGAAGCGCTGCGGTCCATGGAGACAGAGGATCCCGGCGGCCATCTTCAGCAGGTGAGTATGAAGACGCCGGACCGCCGGGATTCAGGTAAGCGCTGTGCGGGTGGTTTTTTTAACCCCTGCATCGGGGTTGTCTCGCGCCGAACGGGGGGGGGGGGGTTTAAAAAAAAAAAAAAACCCGTTTCGGCGCGGGACAACCCCTTTAATATCTGTAATGACACACATGGAGCAGTGTGATATACATTGTGCGGTTATTTGGACGCTGTCATCGTCATCTGTGAATTGATGCAAAGTGACATAGTTGAGAACTACTAGAGAACTACTATGTAAGCCATATGATGGGTCAGTAAGTTACCCCTTGATCCACCCACCAGCAGGTGCATGGATTAGTTGTAACGTACAGAGTGGGTATGGAATGTATCACAGTATTGCACCAGCCCTTTGAGATATATATATATTGAAAGGCTAGCAATAACCCTCACACATAACTTGTAGTTTACAGTCAATTCATGCATCTGCTAGCCTATATACAGGGAACGATTAAAAGGGATAGATAGATAGATAGATAGATAGATATGAGATAGATAGATATGAGATAGATAGATATGAGAGAGATATGCGATAGATAGATAGATATGAGAGAGATATGCGATAGATAGATAGATATGAGAGAGATATGCGATAGATAGATAGATATGAGAGAGATATGCGATAGATAGATAGATAGATAGATAGATAGATAGATAGATAGATAGATAGATAGATAGATATGAGAGAGATATGCGATAGATAGATAGATAGATAGATAGATAGATAGATAGATAGATAGATAGATATGAGATAGATAGATAGATAGATAGATAGATAGATAGATAGATATGAGATAGATAGATATGAGATAGATAGATATGAGAGAGATATGCGATAGATAGATAGATATGAGAGAGATATGCGATAGATAGATAGATAGATAGATAGATAGATATGAGAGAGATATGCAATAGATATATAGATAGATAGATAGATAGATAGATAGATAGATAGATAGATAGATAGATAGATAGATAGATAGATAGATATGAGAGAGATATGCAATAGATAGATAGATAGATATGAGATAGATAGATAGATAGATAGATAGATAGATAGATAGATAGATAGATATGAGATAGATAGATAGATAGATATGAGATAGATAGATAGATAGATAGATAGATAGATAGATAGATATGAGATAGATAGATAGATAGATAGATATGAGATAGATAGATAGATAGATAGATAGATAGATAGATAGATAGATAGATAGATAGATAGATAGATAGATAGATATGAGATAGATAGATAGGAGATGGATAGATAGATATGTGATAGATAGATACGATTTACCTTTGTATGTATAATGAATTGATATGCATTATTTTATTACTAATGTACTTATTTATTTTATATTATTGATTAAATATTCATATGATATTACTTTAATTGATGTTATTTTACTGAAACCTCTTTAAATATTTTTGTATCCCCACTGATTAATTCCTTGACAGAAGTCCCAGTAAGGACTGAAATGTTGCTTTGGGTGAATAAACACTATTGCACCTGATCCATTTGGGAGTGCTGCATTTTTTTCAAGACTATCTATCTGTCTAATTTCTATGTTTGTTTTTATCTATCTGTTGCTCCAAAACAAACCCTATAAAGAACAGCATGAGGCTAGAGATAAAGCCAAAGAAATGGGTTAATTGACTGCATTGGTAATTGGTGAAGAATCTATCTATCTATCTATCTATCTATCTATCTATCTATCTATCTATCTATCTCATATCTATCTATCTATCTATCTATCTATCTATCTATCTATCTATCTATCTATCTATCTATCTATCACTACAGTTGTGTTCAGTGTTCATCCACAAAAACAATCAAGGTGTCACAATATCTACCACAAGGATTACTGATTTAGTAAAGCTAATTTCAGATGCATTTTGGGGGATTTAAGCACCCACCATCCCACTATTGCTTGGGCACTCCTATACGTTTTACATAGTCTACTGCATACTCCTGCATGTTACCAAACTAGAGAAGACCAAAATATTTGCATATATAATGCATACTATACAATTAACCCCTACGATTGCATATTTGATGCACCCAAAGGTTTCAGATTATCAAACAAACTATGAATTAGACAATAGGGATCCAACTGATCACATAACACTTTCAATTGACAAGTTACCTGATGTATTCAACACAAACAACATTATGCAAAATAACATGTATATATATTATTTTGTAAGATGGCTGCTTGTATAGAATATATATATATATATAATCTTGGAGGTCTTCTGTAAAATGGCATATATATGTGTATATATATATATGGAGAGTTATCCATAAAGATGTATCGTGCAGCACAAAGTAATACCCCCCCCACCTTTAACTCAGAGTCATATTAATACCTAGAAGGCGTGGCCCCGTTCTATATAAACCTTATTGGTGTTACGTCTGTGTTTAAAGTGTAACTCCAACTTTCCAACATATATTTGTAAATGGCTTAAGCAGGATTTCCTTAATATACCTTAGTATTAGTAACAAAATCTCTCCAGTAACTTACAAGAACGGCCCCAAAATAGAATAACCCCCCATGGCCTCCATGCAGAGTCACTTTTCAGAATATGGGCAGCCATAAATGACTGTATATAATTTTCTGACTTCATAAGTATTTAATGGTTTCTTATGGAATTGCTATGTTAGCTTCAAATGTGGAATTACCATTTACAGACCATTAGGTGTGGTCAATATATCTCATATAGACAGATAGATAGAGCAAATAAATCCTGGTTGGTACCTTAGGGACTCCTGCAGTACATGGGGCCTCACCTGCCCTGTTCTGTGGTACAATTATGACAAGACGTGATCTCAGGAAAAGGTGAAATGGATAAGGACAAGGTGTAATTTCTGGCTATAATGGAAGCATTACATAATAATGTTCTATTGACTTATTAGGCACAAATGACATGAAGGGGTAACAAGAGACTACTGCACCGTCAATAGACATTTTAATGTTCCACTGGAGATGACGGACAACAGCCTTACAAGTAGGGGACATGTATGCCTGTCATACATAATTAGCTGAACGCCTTCATCTACTAGGTTACAATACATATCCGTTTACCAGCCCTACAACATACAGTCTACTTCAATAGAGATTACTAATATAGACTGCAGGACATTGAGCTATGTCTGCACTTCATAAACAGAATAAGATCTTGGGATTTACTGGACTGTTATACACAGCTCAGGAGTCTGTAATATGCCCACTATATACAGGTCAGTTCCATGGAAGATGCTATACAACTCTATATACAGATCAGGTACTTGTAACATATTATATTTCACTTTTTTTTAGAGCACATCCATGGAACATACAATATCCCACTATATACAGACCATATCCATGAAACATGCTACTGTATACTCCGCTATATATAGATCAGGACTATGGAACACTCTATATCCCTCTATATATGGAACAGCTCCATATATAGAGAGGTATAGAGTATACTCCACTATATACAGATCAGCTCTATGGAACATGCTGTACCCCACTATATACAGAACAGCTTCATGAAACATATGACACCCCACTACATACAGACAAGGTCCATAAAACATGCTATACTTCACTGTAAACAGATCAGGTCTATGGAACACGCTATATTCATTGCATACAGTATAGTATAGATACCTATTGTATATAGGTAAAGCTTCTGGTTCTCATCCTGTTCACTATATATAAGATTGGGCCTTGATTTCCAGTATTGACTGCATATAGTATATCATTAGGCTCTTATTATCAATCCTATATAAGTTTTGGGTCATGGTACTTTTTATACTCATTACAAAAACATGATCTGAATACATAGTAACCTCTATGGCCAGGTCACTGCTCTTATATGGCATCTGCGTTAAGGCATGACAACCGATACAATATACAACCTATATCTGCCCTGATTACGGATGCAGGATCTCTATTGTTTGTAAGACTTGCAAATAATATTGCTCTTGGAAAGTAACTGTCATTATATACTGATTATTATGTTATATAGTATATAATTTGCTTACTAAATGCAAGCCTGCATCATATGATAGGATCCCAACATAAAGGCTCACTCACACTTACATATTACACATCTGTATTAAGTCAATTTTCCATGAAAGAAACTTTGCCAATACATATAATTGGTTTCATTCACATTTATGTTTTCAGATCTCCGTCTTTATATGTATGATGTGTTTTTTTTAATACACAACACCTTTATATGGATTTGTGTTGGGACCATTTTAGCCACTAGAAGTCAATAAGTTTAATTTAAAAACCCTTATTCTGTGGTGGCATCGTTCACATGTGCCATGTTTTATCATCTGTATGTCTGCAACGTTGCAAACACAGCAAAGAAAATGGTTAACCCTTTAACAAAAGTAGAATAAATATGGATTAAAACACGGACAACTTGAAATACAATGCGGACATAAGAAAAGGACAAATTATAAGCAAAAAAGATTCATATTCCATGTCTGTATGTGATCCTAATTTTCATACTAAGTCTGAATGAGCCGAAAAGAAGATCCTACCTGAGTGCCGGAAAGTTGAAAATTATAAATAATTGTGATTGCAGTTTATTTGGATGTAAATTGACGAATTATATATATAACTTGGTAGCCTAATGAAGGATGGACATACATACCTATAGGAATTCCTTTTAGTTGCTATGAGGGCCATGGGGAAAAGAGGTCTTCTGCCCAGTGCTTCCGCATTGGCGTTGTGAATTTGCATAGGATACCCCCTCTTCACGGGTACTGTAAGGTTGGCAAAGAAGAAACTGAACTTCTGCCCTTCTCTCCTCAGTACTAGGGGGGGTTGCTTTATTTTCCGCTTCAGCTATGGGCCCCCTCTCTATGCCCTTGTCTTGGAGATATGGCTTATAAAGAAGACAATGAGCTTAACGGTTCATACAATTTCTTTCCTTAATGTAGAGACTAAAGATCAGTTGGGAAAAAAATCTAAGGGACCTTGGATACCAGCCTTTAATCAGTGTTTATTATACGGTATATTAACCCTAGAGCTCCACTTTATATATGTTGAAGGATACATATTAAGTATATTTTGCCATATTAAGTTACAAATCTACTGGGAAAAAAATATTTCACTGGGGTAAATGCTGCCAGGACAACAGCGATACGTTTTATACATTTTGTATCACGGAATGACAGCAGACCACCAAAGAGAAAATCTTAAAATAACATATAAAATACAGATGTATGCAAAAATATGTCTGAAGGCATCTGAGGGGGTTATTGTCTGGTGCTTGGCTGTGAAAAAAAAAATAAAGAGGAAAAAATGAAAAGCTATGGAAATGCCGCTGGAAAAAAAAAGAAGAAAAAAAGCAAAAATAGTTCAAAAGGAAAGAACCATAGGCGCCATTTTTAAGTTTTATTCTTTTTAACAATCTTCCATAGACCCTGTATGAATCTTCCATGACTAATTGCCCACATAATATATGCTATGTAAAGTATACCCAATTCTAGGAATATAAACACTAAGATCCCAATAAAGATCATTATGGATCGGACCGATATAAGAAAACCTAAATATCTACAATGGGCATGAAATATATGGCAGGTCTTAGGGTTACAACATATGTAATGTACATGCACAGAATAGTTTCCTAGCGAGAATTTACGCAAAGGAAGGGTAACCCCATGAATCAAAATGTGGCGTCACTCCATCACAACCCCCGTTCCTGAAAAAAAGATGCCTAACACTTCTATCCCCTGCTATTATAGTAGAGAAGTACAAAGTAACCCTAAGACCAGTCTGTTCCAACCCTAGTATTTACTAGAAGCATGGTATATTTCATATTCATGTTTATATTGTATAGCTGCTACCTATATGGCACACATTCATACGCAGAACCTATATATGAAAATTATACTATAATTACATATATAGGGCAGGAACAGAAGTTAGATGGAGCTCAGGACAGGATTTAGACATTTGCCATACACAGAATACAATATACTGGATACAAATGATAGAAAGAATATCCCTCCCTATAGGACAAACAGCTACCCCTATCATCCACATTCTATGGCTACTATTGAGTAAAACTACTAAGTATGTCACAGGGTAAGGATTAAACCTTCATAGGACAGTTGTCTGAGAAAAGCTTGGGTAGCACGGAAACAATCCAATTAGGCCCACCACAAGGTCCCTAGGTCATGGCCAAGTGATGACTTCAGAACTGTGAGGCCAAAGCACTAAGCAAAGAGGTAATATCAATGTGATTAATCAGTAAATACTGATATGACGTAATCAATGTGTCAGTTCACTTTTTGGCACTCCATAATGTGTTAGATTTACCTGCACCCAATGTACAGCCACAAGTAACACATTGTAATGTTATAACCTGAGTCACGATGCAGAAAATATATATAATATACATGAGTATTAGACAAGGGTGGGACACACGCTCTTAGTACAGATGTTTCATAATGTGCCCCACCAACCATTGGTTGTCAGAGGGACAGGCATTCAGCCCCATTGACCAGGTAACTTGGACGTTTGGCTCCGGTAAGCATACATATTATATCTGTACGTTCATAAGAACAGTTAGGACAAAGGTTAAAATTGTGACCTCTATGTGTCTCTGTATATGCATATGAAATTAGACTCAGCCTGATTTTTTTCCCCTTGAGTCCATGAATTATTAACTGCCCTTCTCAAAGGTACCCTAGACAGCCAACTCCTCCACCGACTCCATGTCTCGGCTCTGATATATCAGTAGGTATTTACATGGTTTGTCACTTACATACTCTGCTCTTACTCACAAATATTGACGATTATGTGATTGTATTACATATAGTATAATATTAATAATTGTAACAATTAGAAGAATTACTATTATTATCTATAGCACATGCATTTAGTGGACATTATACTGCCTTTTATATGGACATATCCAAAAGAAGATTGGAGAACTTGAGGCCTATTTTGTACCTTAAGGACCAAGCAATTTGCATTGTCAAGAACTTCTTGACATGAGAACTTTTTTTTTTATGAAATGAGTTGTATATCTTAATGGCACCACTCTGGGGCACATATAATATGTTGTATAACTTTTCTTACATTTTTGGGGGGTAGGAGATAGAACAAATTTACCCCCCTAAAAAATTTCAGTATTGTTTTTTGGGGTTTGGTTTTGAGGGCTCAGTCACATGGGCGCCGATCCGCCCGTATTCCTGCACAATTAAGACGGCTGCCCTGCAGGTGCGGACAACTCTCCGTACGACCGGAAGAAAGAACACATGGCTGGCAATGGAGCCGGTCATGCAGAGAGTCGTCCGCACGCGGTGCGGCCGTCTTATAGTGCAGGAACACGGGCAGATCGGCGCCCGTGTGACTGAACCCTTATAGTGTTCACCATTCGGTAAAGATAACCTGATAACTTTCTTATCTGAATCAGCATGAACACTGCAATACCAAGTTTATATAGATTTTTTAATTTTTTACTACTTTGATACAATAAAAACATGTTTAAGAAAAAAAAAAATCTATTGAATCTTTATCGTCACATTCTAAGACCCATAACATTTTTCTCTAACAAAAGAGCAATATGAGGTCTTATTTTTTTTTGCGAAGAGTTATAGTTTTTATTGGTACCGTGTTGGGGTACATGGGACTTTTGGATTGCTTTTTATTGCATTTTGGGGGGGGAAAACAGCAATCTGGCATTCCTTTCAAAGCTACTTTAACATCGTTCACCATACAAGATAAGTGACAAAATATTTTCATTATTTGGGTCATTATGAATACAGTACTACCTACTTTTTTGCAACTTTTTTGTATTTTATCCATTTACACAGGGGTTTTTGTAAGGAAGCAAATGTATTTAAAAAAAACAAAAAACTAGATTTTTAAAAAATTGGTCTTTTCTATTTACATCTTTTAGTCCCTCAAGGTCACTTGAAGATGTGATTGTTCAATCGCTAGGATAGTACACTGCACTACTTATGTAGTAAATTGTACTATGCCTATGACGGCAGCGTATTAGACCCTGCTGGAGGCAGGGTCTAATAAGCTGAGTTACATGACAGACATGAAGGCCTTTGCCAGGCCTCTGTCTGCCTTGTGAGCCCATTAGTATCTTGTGAACGAATTGAGGACTGCTGATGGGTGACAAAAGAATCTCCCAACTCCTGTCATATGCTTTCATACTGCATTTGCTATCGATTGTGGCATGTGAGGGGTTAAACTGCCAGGATTTAAGGTGTCTCTGCTCCTGGCAGTTAGAGTAGGAGCCTAGCTGTCAGTATTCAGTCAAGCTACTGCCTTAACAAGATATATATGCAAGTTTAAAACCCATTAGTGAGGTCAGTATTAGAGATGAGCGAACCTACTCGTTTCGAGTAATTACTCGATCAAGCACCGCGATTTTCGAGTACTTCCGTACTCGGGTGAAAAGATTTGGGGGGCGCTGGGGGGCGGGGGGAGGCGTGGCGGAGCGGGGGGTAGCAACGGGGAACAGTGGGGAGCCCTCTCTCTCTCTCCCTCTCCCCCCCACTCCCCGCTGCAACCCCCCACTCACCCACGGCGCCCCCCGAATCTTTTCACCCGAGCACAGAAGTACTCAAAAATCGCGGCGCTCGGGCGAAAAAGGGGCGTGGTCGAGTAGGTTCGCTCATCTCTAGTCAGTATAAAGGTGTATTAGCCATCACTAAGGGGTTAAGTACAACCCTTTACTCTAAAGTTAACTATATACTGTAGCATATAGGATAGACTGGTATAGAGAAAAAGTATGGAGGAAAAGTTTTAGTAAGGTAACAGAACGATGTCCCTTAAATTATACTAGATTTGATCTAATAGGACATTCAGTAAGGTTAGTAAGAGGGGAGGGTTCTGATGATATGAAATACAAAGTAGCCATGAGAGTTATAAGAGGAACAGCTGATATCAGTCACGCATGTGGATATAAATGTATCTAGAGGGTCTAAGTATGGGAAAGATGTAATATAAAGCAGTACTCAAGGAAGAAAGGGAGTTTTCTAAACTTTGTCATTAAAGAGTCCTACAGTCAGCCTCTCCCCAGCCTCAAATGGCTAATAAAAAAGAGTTATAGATTGTAATTAACTACACAGCAAATGCAGATAAAGAGAGGGGACTATAGACATTAGATTGTCAACAGATACCCCCAAACTTGGCTGGATCTGTCCACAAATAAGCAACTTCAAGAGCATGTTACAAAACAAGAACTACTTACCTGCTACAGTATGCATAAAGGAGCTGGATGCATCCTATGCTCACTGTACACAAGGCCTACGCAGGGCTCAACAGGAAATTTGTCTTTTACATGAAGGTCCTGAGACTAGGAGAGAACGTAACGTGAGTGTTTGTCAGAAATATGCTTAAAGGTCAGTCATACCCAAAATCCATAATTAATTTTAGTCTTATTCCAGTTTTTTCAATTTTTTAATGATGAGGATTCTTTATTTATCATGAAAATGAATTCCCCAACCCCTGTTTAAGGCCCTGGCCTGTAAATGGATATGTCTAAGTATATTCAAACTACATTTTGTAGCGTCCATTGAACACCTCTGTATGGAATAATGCAGCAGACTGCACTATGCCATGCAGCAAAGACAAAAGTACAGTATACCAACGTATACCAGGCTGATGGAGGCTAAAAGGACACTCTTTTGGCCCTCCAATGGGAAATGGGGGCCTATGGATGCATTGACAGATGCACAGGTGGTAAGTGAACCATCACAAGACAAGATCAGGAGCGCAGTAATATCTATCTATCTAATCTACATACATACGTATTTAACTTGATTCAGTCTTCCCCAACTGGGTGAACACTATCAAACATATATCCTGGTAGCGTCTAGGGATATAGTATATACAATATACATGCAAGTGCACAATTCACTGCCTAATGCATATCACTACTCACAGAACAGTATAAGAGTATCAGGATATGCTTTAATAACTGTATATAAGGCATGAGCTATGTCCATGTTATACAGGAAATAGGACATCTACTGTACATACTACATAACTTTAATTCTACCTAGACAATAATCTGGATAGACATATGTCCTGAGCTATATAATGTCCATGGCCACTACACACAGGACAGTATCTCAATACTCAACAAATACCAAACCCATTTTATACTTGCAGGACATATGTACCTTCTATAATCCCTGTATACAGAGCAGGGGATGTTTCTGTCACCTATAGTCTAACCTATACTTGCTTCATTCAGTATATATAACTTCTATAGTAGTTGTACACAAAAAGCAACATTTACAGATTCATTATGCAATGATTAACCACTACATACACCCATTTTCTGTAGTTCTGGATCTAAGAAGCATCTTATGGATTCCTAATGTCACCTATTTACATTAAGTCTAGAAGGGTATGGTTTCTCCTTAGGGAGAACACCTAGTGAGGAGATTTATAAGGCTATGCATGCTCCTCTGGGAAATGTATACAAATGGAAAGATGGAACATCTATTTACACTAGAGTACTACATATACTGTACATAGCACAATCATGTAAGTATTTTTTCTTTAACATTAGGGGTATCTTGCAGTGTGTATATAACCACCTCACCTGTACATGACTGGTTTCCACAGAAGGGTCCGGGGAGGCATCTTATTTTGTTCCTAAAATGACAAGAACAGAAAGACTATGATACACCCTAAATACAAAGAGAACATGGAACTGCCCTGTAAAATAAGTTAGACCTGCTCATAGAGTCAGTAGCTGGACAGTAAGCAAAGTAAGAAGCAAAGTAAAACCTGTTAAATAAGCCATAAAGGCCCATGCTGAGCAGATAGCATTACAGTATGTTCTCCAATTCAAGAGTGACCAGCAGTAATGTAATGGGAAATCATCATTAATTCCTGCATAGGTTGTCTATACATAGTTGTATCATATGGTTTCATATGTAAACAGTAATATAGAGAACATCATATGTGAGGTCAGAGTAATAGGTCTTCATAGCACATTATTATATTGTCTGTCTACAGCAAGAATGAGGACCAAGTGATCAGAGTATATAGCTAATGACAATACTGACTCAATTTCTTTCTATGCTATCACTATGATTTACTCTATATATACACACACATATATATGTGTGTGCATGTGTGTGTTTTGCTACTGCTCATATCATTACCTTGTATTGTACCACGCAGCAAATACAGTATACAGCCTGTGTAAGGGCGTTCTCACTACAAGAGCCATTAACTCCGATCATTTCTCTAAAGAAATGCCCAAATCTATAGCACAAACCCCAACAACTGAATACTGGCCATGACAGTGACCTAGAGACATACTTCGGTCTATATAGAAGGTCAATATCTGCAAATAGCCGTATAGATAACTTCCTTTATAGCTGCAAACTTAGGCAAGGGGAATCCCCTGGAAGTTGAAGACGTTTCAAAGACCCTGCAAGACCAGATCTCTGTCCCAGTCTTAGGTTACCAACCCCTGGTGCATATAAATCAGCATTACCATTACTATAGGATCCTTCTATAATGACACAGGAGACCATTGGACCATACAAGTTAAAATGTACAATCCTCAACTTTTACGTCTCACACTTACACCAATGTTAAAGGGAACATTATGGGGTGCTACGACTTAAGAACCACAAGTAGCAAGCTAGCAGTTTCTCCAACCCTTTTAGTGATCATTCAGTTACTATCTCCGTCTACTACACATAACCATGAGCTGGAAAGGTGAGTCGTGACTTCCAGTTCAACTGCAGCAGTAAAATCTACAGGTCCTACGAGAAAGGCTTAAGGAATCCCTTATCTCTGCCCCTCAAATAGCAGTGAGGATGGAGACTGCTCCCAAATTATTACTAATATCCTTACTAGCATTTACAATACCGTCAAATTAATCTTAAATTAATCAGATTTTTTTCCAACCTGCGATTTTATCTTACGTGATCTAAACTTGCGATACAGTTTTGCTTTTCCTCAGGTGCTATATACATATGTTTGTGCCTCTTTTACTCTATTTAAAGGTACAGTCTTTTCCCCAATAGGAGCTTTGTCTTTGGAGAATCGATAACTTTAAGTAGGAAGGTGCAGGATTCCTGTGCACTGGATGACATACAGTAAAGCCATTACTGCCGCAGTTTGTATACTGGGATCTATAATCTTTGGACAGCTGATCTGTATACTAGAGAGAGGTGATCCCAAACCATCTGGAGTTAGGATAGTTCGCTTACATTGTATTGGAGGGACTGCTGTCCACACTCAGGTCTCTTTCACCTACATAGACTCCTTTGATTGTATAGGGGGAGGGGTGTGCCTAAAAATTAAATCGCTTTATAATTTAGAGTCATTATTATAGTTACGCCTATACACAGTCCTAATAAACGTAATGTATAGGGGGAAAGGACACAGGTTCACTTAGTACCGTAAATAGAAACCTATTTACCCGTGTGTATATAAATACAGTATCTGCTCTCGGTTAGCTGTTCTCTCACTTTTATTGATCACCCCTTTATATTTGGTATTGGTTCCCAATAGATCAATGTAGCAGAGTTAACTGTGCATTTCCCCATTGAGATAGAAGTGCAGCTACTTGAAGCTCCCGACATTTATTCTGAGCTCTCTCCTCGCACTAGCGATTGATCTGATCAAACCACAGACTCATTTTCTATTGACCCCCAGTCTGGTCTTTTATTATCGGGTCACTAAGTCGTGTTCTTGACCCTTCACTCATTGCAAAGAGCAGCAGAAGCCGCTGCCCCTCGCTTCGTCCTGCTCCGTGCGCGCCGTGTGGATGAATGAAGCTGCAGACGAGCTGGAGGAAGCAGAAGGTTTTTTCCAGGCTCGGAGGGAGGAAAAGAGGGATTGCAACTTTGTACTGAACTTTTATTTGGCGTGGAGGGGGCGCGGCACACAAGGGGTGACTGCTTTATATTGAGCCCCCACCTACAATTCCAAGAAAGTTGCCAGAAGTGATCAGAAGTTGCTGTGGGATGTAAGAACCTGTGACAACCTCTGTTTGGGGGGTACAGAGGACACATGGTGGGCGTAACTTTTGGGGGGTGTCCCGGGATCTTGAGGTTTGTTGTGCAAACTTTTGCAGCAATAATGGTAGAAGTGTTGAATGGCCTTGAAGAGTGATGGCTTGGGGGTGGTCTTGGAGAAGTGTTGTGTTGGGGTGGTGGAGAAGTCTTGTGTTCTTGGAGAAAGGGAAATGTTGGGCGGATGGTGGTCTTGGAGAAGAAGTGTTGGGGGTGCATACATATAGTCGGGGAAGGGAGGGCTCAGCAGAGGTCGCCGTAGGTGTAGTTCTGAGATATTTTGGAGTCTCTTCGCTGCTGCCGGTGAATGTGCCCTCCGCAAATGCTTTTTGGGGTAAGGGCTTCCCGGCTACGTATTGACATACAGCAAGCCCAGACCGCAAAAAGATTCGAGAAGGACCTGATCCAGTTGCTTCCAGCAGCTCCGGTCCTCCGAGCCCACTCCAGCCCCTGCCCTATCCATCCTTCCTTCGCCTCTGCTGCATCCAGACGCCCGGCACTCAGCACCGTTGTCCGCGGACAGCTCCCCGCTCCCCTATGTACAGACAGAGCGGAGGAGAAGCAGCCGGGAGGAGCTGTCAGCGCTGAGCAGAGGAGCTGCGTAAAGAGGGAACTCTCCCCCTGAGCGCTAAATAAATACACAGCAGCCGGTCTGCCTATTGGCTGCCACTAAAATCGTCATCCGCCAATGGAGAGGAGCCTCACATCCCATTTTCTTTTCGAAAGGGGTAGAGAGAAAACATTTCCATTTTCCAATTATTCAACAAATCCTCCACAGGAGAAGCGATAGTGAAAATGAGGGTGGTGCGCCCCTTTATGCGAGCCAAAAGGAGTAGGAAGAACACCCCCTTTATAGACCCACAGGAGAAGGAAGAGCATCTTTCTATAGATCCAGAGCAAGAGTAAGTGCATCCCTTTAAAGCCCCAGGAAGTGCTGATGCACTCCTCAGAAGCAGTTGCACCCCTTTTTAGACCCAGCAGAATAAGAGATCACCTTTATAGACCCAGGGGTGAAGGAAGAGCAAAGTGCATGCCTTTATAGCCTCTGGAAAAGCAGATACACCCCCTTACAAGTAGTTGCACCCATTTTTTGACCAAACAGAATAGGAGCTCACCTTTATAGACCCAGAGGTGAAGGAAGAGCAAAGTACATCCCTTTATAGCTTCAGGAAGAGCAGTTGCACCCCTTTATAGACCCAGTAGAAGCAGTTGCACCCCCTTTTTGATCTAATAGAATAAGAGCTCCCTTTTATAGACACAAAGGTGAAGGAAGAACACCCCTTTATAGTGCAACCTTTTATAAACAGGGGTGACGGAGCTCCCTACGGCACTCTTCTGAGTGCATGTTGCATATCCCTTTATTCTTTTGCAGTTAACTCTTTCTACTCCCCCCATACACAAAGGTCTTCATTCTCTTTATCAAGTTCAACACGTGCATGGAATCCCCAGTGGGGGAAAAAAAACAGCAGCACTATACCCCTCCTCATGCTCCCATAAATATCTTTAACCCTTTTTGCGCATACACCATCACTTATGATAGTGGAATGATGTGTACTGTAACATCAATAAAGTGCCTGCCTGTCCTACTTGTTGTTGACCCACTCATTATTGCAACTATGTGTCCCTTCCATAAATATTGTATACATATAAAAATCCACTAATGCTAATAAAATAGATACAACATAGAGAGAACAAGTATCTCCAAGTTCATCATGAAGTTAAGTAGCTACTTACTTGACAGGTGCAGGGCTTCTCCTCACATCTGGGTTTCTCTTCTGTCTTAGATGCCATCAACAAGTGAACAATCCACAATCCCTCTTGTCCCAGCCAGGTGTGTATATAAGTTACTGTACTGAGTGGGAGGGTCACGATCTTCTAGATTCCTTAACCCCTCCTCTGCCCTGTCCTGTTTGGAGGAAGGGACCCCCTTGGATCTTGTCTTATTGGATCTCTTGTATCATATCCCAGTGCAGTTCCCCCCTCCCTGGATCCTATCTTATTGGGTGCTGTTTGTGTGATACCTTTTTTGCCTTAGACCCCCCCCCCCTCCTCCAAATTGCAGTCTCTCATTGGGTATCTAGTAAGTCACGATTCTAGCTCACTCTGGGTGAACTGTGACTGGAGCAGTGACGCAAGCAGCTGGCATTACTCACTTATACAGTCACGACTTGGAAATCCGTGCTGTTTTCACCAACATTACTGCTGCCACCATTCAATTATTTAATAGGATCTCGGGCAGGAGAATTCGTGTGTGTCTATACTGCTGTCTTATTGAGAATGGCTTTAAAGCAGGAAGGAAGCAAAGGATCTGTGCTACTACAATTATCCTTCATGAGCATGGTGCAGAATTGCTAATGTGTGGAAATTGATAGATTACAATCTACAGTGTATGCATAGAGAATATGAGGTTGCATATGTATGAGCATGTGCATAAACACACAAAAACACCCTATAAAGAGCACCCTCCTCTGTTTGGGGCTGCAGTCATTCACTACACGTGCTGCTGCTGCCGCCGCCGCCGCCGCTTCTGCTGTTGCTGTTTTAGACTGTGATCCGTTTGTAAATACGACCACGCAGCCTGGAATCTCAGCAATGTACATAGTGACATCAGTGGGTGTTTTTTTCTTGCAGAAAATTCCTATCCACAATACGTATCGCTCCCTGTCTGTGCAGTGTGCAAGCTCCTTCCCAGCTTCCATCCAAGTTGATCATCATCTTGAAACACGGTGTTAGTAAAGGTTCTCTGTCTGCTGTCCTTAACCCCCTTTCCAACCAACGGAGACGAAGAAGGGAGCAAAAAAAAAAGCTGAAAAAAATTCTTATGTGTCAGTTGCAAAGCATTTTGCAATGGCATCCAGGGGGATCCTGCAGAGTTCCAGCGCTGAGGGGGTTAATGACGCCAGCTGCTGCTTCATCTGATTACTGATTTCTGGCAATAGAAGCCAAGGAATGGAGGTTTGTACAATTCAGATTTTTCTCTTATTGCAATAGCCGTTGAAATCCAGGGTGATGTCACTGTATTTTTTTTTGTTTTGGTGGGGGGGGGGGGGGGGTTCTTGCAAATCATACTAAAGAAGTGGATTTCTGCAAGCTAATCTTGCAAGAATTATGCGACTTTCTTAATGCATCTATAAGAGGAGGTAAGTAGGGACACACACACACACATCTATATAGATACATACACACTAATATACACAATACACACTCACTCATACGCTCAGCATCTTCAGGGACCAGAGTCTTAAATAGAGAAGAAAAGAGGTGGGAGGAGGAGAGGATCTAAATAAAGCAACCTCCAGCATAAGTCATTCAAATACAAGGCGGGAAGGTAAAGCTGCTAGTGGTGGTGGAAGAGGTAGAGGATGATGAGAAGCCTTCATCTGGATCACTGCTCCTTGTGCTTCTTTGCTCCGGTCTATTTTCCCATAGCATATGTAAGCTTCTTGCATGGTGCAAGCTCAAGACGTCTGCGGACTGCTGCCTTCAGCACCTCTCGGCTGGACAGCTCCGGATCCCTCTGCTAAGCACCAGCGCTCTGGTCAGCTCCCGGCTCAGGCAGCAGCAGCTTCTCGGCTTCATCATCCAAGGGCTTCCTATGCAGCCAACGCCACGAAATTCCTTAGAAATAGGAACATTAGGAGACTCCACAGCGCCGGCAGCCAGTGGGGATGAGAGGAAAATCTGCAGCTTCTATCGATTCAGAGATTTAATACTGGGAGATCCCCATTCTCCTCCTAGAATTCCCCCTCACTCTACATTGTACACATGCATCCAATACCCAACCCCTTCCGATATTGCACAAAATCAACAACAACAACATAATAATCATCATCAGCAACAGTAGTAGCAAAAGCAATGCATGATGAGGAATATGCATAGTAGAGCTTGAGCGCTACAATATATATGTGTGTCAGGGTGGCTACAGCAAAGCAGTTACATTACTTACCGTGTCTGGAAATTCTGTGTATACAGAGAGAAAAAGACTGACAGTGTATGAGAGACAGAGAGAGAGAGAAAGAGAGAGAGAATAGAGAGGAAAAGAGAGAGAGGGAAAAAAGAGGGAAAATCCGACAATTAATATCAGGGCTAAAAATAAAACTAAAATGCAAAATAAAGGCAGCTCTGATGTAAGGGCTCTGGTGCCTGTGCTGGCTTTTTATACCAGTGCAACCCTCAGTCTATTTCTGGCGCACAATCAAAACCCTGATGCTATTTTTAGCCTGCAAAAAAAAATCTACACACACACACACAAACACAGCACACACTCACATAGATGAGGTGCCATCTCATTGGAGCCCACATCCATCTCCGATCTATAATCCCCCCTTTCTATGCAGTTGATACATTGCATTGCAATATTATATTTGCTTTACCCCATAGATCAGTGGATCAGCCCTGTTCATTCCTACCTCTGCTGTATCTATAGCCTCCTCCTGTTCTGCCCGTTGCAGGCAGCAACATTTTCCTGGGTGTTTTTTTTAACCTAGAATTGTTTATTCACCGGTATTATTAACCATTTCCCAGGATGGCTGGTTGCTGTGCAGTGTATGGCAGTCTCTGTCCTGAGATCCCCTCTCTGCAATGTGTGTGGATGTATTTTCCCTCTTCAGTATTTATATTTGGAGCTGAGAGGTTCTATAAATGGATCTTGGTTTCTGGTGGGTGAGTTGTGGTATTTTGGGAGGGATGTCCCAGTAATCCACTACACAAGGGATACAGGGTGTGATTGGGGGGAGGGTAGGGGGAATTAACCAGTGCACATTGCAGGCTGCCTGCATCCAACCTGCTTCCCCCTCTGGAAGCTGCGTCAGTTCCAACTATTTACGTCACGTTCAGAGTCCCCTCTTCAGAGGATCAGGCTGCACGGGAGAGAGATGAGGCTGAGCTCAAAATGGCTCTGTGAAAGGAGTGGATCCTTCTGCATAGGAACCCGGTGTTGTGATTGATATAATGTTTTGCTATATAAGGTGTGTGTGTGTGTGTGTGTGTGTGGGGGGGGGGGGGGGGGGTGACATGAACATAAGGAGGATCTGCAATGCCTGAGCCCAGATATGCGCTTCATCCATTAGATTTGTAAGGAAAACAGCCTGGTCTCCCGGGGTGACGCAAATAACAGAGTCTATGGCGCTGCCTCCTGCGCCCACGCACTGCACTCAGACTCCCACGCAATCAGCACAGCACAGATTCCCAGACTGTGAACACAGCATCTCCCTTCTTCTTCCCAAACACAAATAAACATTCTCTGCTCCAAGATCAGGCATATGCAATGACTACACAAGAAGCAATGTCACAGGCAGCTGCTGGCTATATGGATATAGGGAGCATTAATGCAGTAACTGAATGTTAGTGGTAATGATCTTGAATGAAAAATTACAATGCAGGGCAGCACCTCTTTACCTTAAAGGACCCAATGAACCTAAAAAAAAGAATTGCCAATATCATTCATATCTATCTACTGTATGTAAATGTTACTGGAGGTTCTTGGCACTGACAATATGGCTATGTAGTGATCATGAGGTGGCAGAAATTAGTTTAGACTTTAGTCAACCCATTGAAGAACTCTTTTGGCAGCCTCTTTGCAGTCTGAAATAGCTGATAACAGGGAACAATAGATTGTATTTTAGTAAATACAGGGTGTAGTCAAAAAGACAGAGCCAACACTATATCTCAGTACTGGTGTCCTATATTGAAATAACAATAGCGGAATTGAATAAGAAGGCATGGATGAGCTACATGATGGTATGGCGCAAGAGCCCCTGGGGGCCCAGTAATGGATTTCAATTTTGTGTTGTGGCTCTTGTAAGAGATAGAGAGTAAAACCCAACTGTAAAGTTGGAGAGTAACATGCGAGAAGCAGAAATCCGCTTTCTACGAGACTGCTGCTATGACTGGAGTAAGGAAAGCATACTTGAGAGGCCTCCTTTTGCTTTGATACATACATGGAGCTGTCCATTCAGTTCAGGACTAATGCTATTGCCGGACTGTGTTAGTGAACAGTGAAGCACCGATTCAGTGCAGATGCAATGTAAATTACAAGTAAGAGTACGACCCAATCAGAAGACAATGCAAATTTTAGCATGAATATGTGGCTTGGAATTTGATGTGAATGCCTCGTTGGACCTGTGCTCATTCCAAGGACTCTCAACATGGATCGATACCTGAATCTCCTGCAGACAGCGGTGGATGACTTCCTGGATGACCGGCCCCTATTGTAGCAGGAGGTCACTTTGAGTATGTTTTCCTTTTTTTGGTCATAGCAGCAGTCCCATGAGACCTACAGGGACGCAGAAGAATGCTACTCTTCAACTTTACATTTGGTTTTACTCTCTGTCTCTTACAGGGGCCACAATACAAAATTAAAATCCATGATCTGGAGCCCCCAGGGGCCCGAGCGCCATACTATTGTGTAACACATCCATGCCTTCCTATTCAAGTATGCTATAGTTATTTCAATATAGGACACTCACATTGAGATATCGCTAGATCAGTCTTTTTGACTATACTCTGTATAGATTTGAAGGGATTCTCCATGATTATAGCATTAACAGCATATCTTTAGGATCCACACTTATCAGGACAATGATTGTCAGGGGGTTTCAGAGGCTGGACGTGCACCAATCAAAGATGGTCTAAGCTTATAACAGGTCATCAATCAATATCATATTCCTTGAGAACCCCTTTACGGAAACTTTTGATTAAATAAACAGTCCAAATCTTTCCCTTCTTGAAGGCGACATATCTAAAATTTTATATCTGCAAGAATCAGAAAGAGTCCTCATAGGTTAAATGACTCCCATCTTTATAACTATTCTCTTTTTTGCAGGGCCCTACCTGCAAATTCTTTTGTGAAAATTGTCAGCTACCATAGAAGTTTTATAAAGTTTTTTTGGTGTCCCTTTCCATCCCTGCTTTTTTATATGACTGCACAGTGCCATCCTAACCATTCATTTGATGAGCGCATAAGGTCATTGCCTCCTTTAGTACTTGGTGATCTACATTATTACATAAGAACAATAATGCACTTTTTTTATATGATTAGTCAATAATTTCTTCGGAGGCACAGTATATACATGCATGCTTTGTTATCAGACAGGTGTTAACAGACAGGTGCTCCACAGGAGATGTCCAGTTTGGAGTAGACCAAGATGGTTCATGATAGAAGTTAATATCAATATCAGCTGTGCAATGGTGTAAGGTGCGGAGGTTGGAGCAGCAGCCAGGCCCTAATGCATGAAAGGGGCCACAGGCCCATCTGCCACATAGGAGAAGAGCAGTACTATATAATAGAACTACTAATGGCAAGTGATTCTAGGTTGGAGGTGTATAGATTTTACATTTGGATCCTAAAGCTTTAAGCCATACCTCTGCAGCTGTATTTTCTGTTCTACAATACATAATTATGCAATCTGTAAAGAACGAATATATTCTGTTGTCATTATTTAGAATAGTCTTCTATCTTATAGTGCAGAACAGTTGAATACCATGTCTGGTTGCAGGCTAACAATGCTTACTATATAGAATAGTCTAGCACAAGACTCTTTCACTGTAAAGACTAGTTCAGTACTCTACTACATCAATATATTTGGATAGTCTGGTATAGGAATACATCACCATATAACTGTCTAATACTGGACTATATCGCCATAACCATATAGTTTATTATGCCACTGCATCACCATATCAGAACAGTCTAGTACCCTACTAAATTACCATAATCATCCATTCTAGTACTGTACTACTGTATATCATGAAAGTTTGGTCCTTGACTACGTCACCATAGATCAATCTAGAACTTGACTACATCAATATACAAGAGCATTCTGCTACAGGGCTATATTACCAAATAACTGCCTAATACTGGACTATGTCACTATAACCATATACTTGAGTACACCACTACATCACCATATGAGAACAATCCACTAAATAGTCACAGTCGTCCATTCTAGTAATCCACTATACCATGATTATAACATGATTACTTATTAACAGTCTAGTACTAGAGTACATTAAAATGAAAGAAGAGTCTAGTGCAACACCACATCAGCATATAACAGTCTAGTACTGGACTATATTACAATATTAGGACTGTCTAATACATCTCCATAACCAAATATTTTAAATAACCACATCAAAAGTTCTACTATATCATCATATAACTGCTGCACAATGGAGTATATCAGATAAGAACAGTCTAGCTCACCATATTATAGTCTAGTACTGGACAATATCACCTTATCGGAACAGTCTACTACTCCATCACATGTCAATATGTCAGATTCTGGCATTTATTATCTAAGCAGATAACATTCATTGCAATGTTTGTACTGAAATGATCGGTTTCTGTCACAATTACTAGAAAAATGTGCAGTAAAAAAATTCTAATAGTTTATATTGATGAATATTGGGCATCGATATGAGCCATTGTATTCAAGCTATGTGAAAAAAAAATTGTAAATCATAGGAGATTATGAATATTACTTATCACTTATATCTATTAGAAACCAAATATTAACACTTACAGCTTGGGTCAATATCTCAAAGTCACTTTGTAAATACATTATATTACTTATCCTGTATTATACTCCAGAGCTGCACTCATTATTCTGCTGGTGGAGTCACTGTGTACATGCATACATTACTTATCCTGAGTTGCCTCCTGTATTATACTCCAGAGCTGTTCTCACTATTCAGCTGGCAAAGTCAATGTGTGCACACATTACTTATCTTGTACTGATCCTGAGTTATATCCTGTATTATACTTCAGAGCTGCACTCACTATTCTGCTGGTAAAGTCACAGACTGCATACATTACTTATCCTGTACTGATCCTGAGTTACATCCAGTATTATACTCCAGAGCTGCACTCACTATTCTGCTGGTGAAGTCACTGTGTACATACACTGTATGTACACAAAGTATAATACAGTATTTAACTCTGGATTAGTACAGAATAACTAATGTATATACACAATGCCTCCACAAGCAGAATAGAGAGTGCAGCTCTGGGGTATAACGCAAGATGTAACTTAGGAGGAGTACAGGATGAGTAATGTAATGTATGTAAACAGTCACTCAACCAGTAGAATAAGGAGTGCAGCTCTGGAGTATAATACAGGATGTAACCCAAAATCAGGACAAGATAAGTAAAAAATATACCATTGCACATACAGTATGTACAGAATGGGGTTGCAGCAGTTGGGTTTTTCCCCATTAAAACCAGCGCCACTCTTGTCCATTGACTGTGTCTGATATTGCAGCTCAGCCTACATTCACTTGAATATCACACAGTACACATATAGACAAGAATAGTACTATTTCTCCTAATGACTTTCTAATTTACTGAATTATAAATAGAAATTACAGTACTTTTCATCTGGCAACTAGCAGTGTGAAAATTCTGGAAGTCCGGCACCAAATTTAAAGATCATGCAGAATCTTACAAGTCAAGTGGCTTAGGACAGCAGGTTCTTCACCATTATCAGTAAGTTCATATACTTTTTTATTACCATCCAATAATAAACAATGGGTGTACCTTGCAAAAGGAAATCCAATTAAATCCCATTAGTTATAAGGAGCAACTGTATGAAGGGGAAGTTCCTCTTAGCTACAACTAATTACAGTAATTTGCAAATGTTAACTAAAAGCTAATTGCCCCCCCACCCCATGTGTACAGACCTTCTCCTAGAAATTTCTCAGAGCACCCAATCAGATCACAGCTTATATTTCTTAACCTGTAATGGAATATTAAACGCTGGAATTTTATTGGTTGCAGAAGAAGAAACTTGAGGATTTGTGTGTATTAGTAAAAAAAAAATTGTAAACACGGCGGACATTGTGACTGCTGGATTTGCGTCATTCGGTCGTCCTCTTATTGGTACCTGAGCCCCATCATCTGCTCCGGTACATTGCAAGTTACCACACTTACCAGTTGTCAAACATAAAGGATTATCAATCACCTGAAGTGGCCACCGCTGTAGTTGATGTTTTTATTATAACATTCCAAATATATTATTTATAATGGAAATAAAGCCAACATGTAAATATTACACCAAGATATGAATAGGTAATGGATGTATTTTGTGAAGGTTCACTTTGAAGCCACTTAACTGAAACTAATAATGTTGCATAAATAACAATACACTAATATATTATAATAGAAATCAATCCCTTTAATGAATCCTGAGTTACATCCAGTATTATACTCCAGAGCTGCACTCACTATTCTGCTGGTGCAGTAAATGTGTACATAGATTACTTATCCTGTACTGATCCTGAATTACGTCCTGTATTATACTGCAGAGCTGCACTCACTATTCTGCTGGTGGAGTCACTGTGTACATACATTACTTATCCTGTACTGAATCTGTTAAATCCTGCATTATACTCCAGAGCTGCGCTCACTATTCTGCTGGTGGGGTCACTGAGTACATACATTACTTATCCTGTACTGATCCTGAGTTACATCCTGTATTATACTCCATAGCTGCACTCACTATTCTGCTGGTGGAGTCACTGTGTACATACATTACTTATCCTGTACTGAATCTGTTAAATCCTGCATTATACTCCAGAGCTGCGCTCACTATTCTGCTGGTGGGGTCACTGTGTACATACATTACTTATCCTGTACTGATCCTGAGTTATAGCCTGTATTATACTCCAGAGCTGCGCTCACTATTCTGCTGGTGGGGTCACTGTGTACATACATTACTTATCCTGTACTGATCCTGAGTTACATCCTGTATTTTACTGCAGAGCTGCACTCACTATTCTGCTGGTGGTGTCACTGTGTACATACATTACTTATCCTGTACCAGAGCTGCACTCACTATTCTGCTGGTGGAGTCACTGTGTACATACATTACTTATCCTGTACCAGAGCTGCACTCACTATTCTGCTGGTGGAGTCATTATGTACGTACATTACTTATCCTGTACTGATCCTGGGTTATATCTTGTATTATACTTCAGAGCTGCACTCACTATTCTGCTGATGGAGTCACTGTGTACATACATTACTTATCTTGTACTGATCCTGAGTTACATCTGGTATTATACTCCAGAGCTGCACTCACTATTCTGCTGGTGGAGTCACTGTGTACATACATAACTTATCCTGTGTTATACTTCAGAGGTAAAATTACAGCATTGTCAGAACTCATCAGGATGATGATGAAATTCTTCTGGTTCCTGAGCAACTGCATCCCCCATAGGGAAAAACTGAGGTTGTGCGCAAGTTGTAGTATGGCTAAGATTTTACCACGACTTGCAGACAACCAAAAATCACCACGGAGCCTACAGGAGAAGGTGAAGTTTCCTCTTTTACTCGCTCCACACTTTAGAAGAATCAATTATTTAACTGTGAGAAAACTAAAAATAAATAAATAAATGTAATGATTCATCCTTTAATATGAGGACAATCGTCCGATCTCATAAGGAATATTTACTGCTGACCCAACACCTGGTATTGGCAGTCCACCACCAGAATTGTTCTGCTTTGTTAATGGCACCACCTACTGGCCCTCTGCAGAACAGCACTGGGTTAATATCCAGCCTCAAGGGACATCAGGGAGAATCCGTCTTACCTGGATGAAAGTCTCAACAGACTAAGCTAGAAACCTATGGAAAGAGAAGAGAAAGCAGAAGAGTAATTGATGACTCCGCTTGCCAAGAAGTTCTTGGGCAGCTGAGAATCCTCTTGTGTTATTATGAATTTTCCAGTTGCCATATCTGAATGACCTATTGGCGGCGATCTTTGGTCTGGCCACTGAATCTGAATGGCCTATGAGTGGTCTTTGGTCTGGCCTTTGGGATAAACTCATAGCGCGGACAGCAATAACGCTACTTTGAGTGTGAGGAAATTGCATGAAAAGTAATTCCCTGGTATATGATATAAGAATCAGGAGAAATAGGATATGGGTATATTAACACGCAGAAGATTTGTACACCTGTCCAGTTCATTGGAATGGGGTTGTAGACATTAATGTGCATTCCAGTAAAGCAACAACCAATGGAAGGGATTCTCAGTGCAGAAATTTCTGCAACACATCCGCAGAACGACACTATAATGGCGCATACACACGGCGCATATCCGCAGCGGCCTCCTGCAGCAGGAGGAAAGTCGCAGAAGGTACACTTTATATCTGCAGAGGCGAAGTTGCACCTGAATATGTTTTTAACTGTGGAAATACTGCGGCTTTTAACCCTTGTGATTCCGGCAGTGGAAATTCCGCAGCATTTCTGCAGTGTGTGGAGGCAGCCTAAGGCTAAGCACACCTTACGGCTAAGAGTTTGTTAGGGCGCCAGATCAGATACATGGCTACCTGTTTACACGGGACGATAGTCGCTTCATTTTTAGCTGAGCCAAGAATCAAGCGACTCCAAAAAGGGAGCGATTTCTCACTCAGCGCCTTCTATTTCCAGCGATTATTCAGGCAATAATTGCCCCATGTAATGGTACCTTTACAAACTATCAGGACAAGAGAAAGGATGTTCTGCTGATACTTTTATCTTACAGAGACTTGTGTAGGCTGGATACAGTTGTTACAACCCCTCAGCTGTCAGAAGCATCAGGCCTGTACAGTTTTTTGGATATAATAAGAAGGGCTTATCTGCTAATACTGTTGAACGGTATGTTCCTACATAACGGAAAATGGTGCAGATTGTCCTCAATGGATGAGCCTCACCGAATTCCGCATTAAAACTGCAAATGAAAATCAGACACAATCCGCGCCATTGGTGCCGATTTTGATGCATATCTGCAGCAGATTTCACCCTTTCAATGAACAAACTCCACCATTTTTGGCTACTTGGGAACATACCGCAAGTCAACCAGTACAAACGTAGACTGCACACTCTTAAAATGCACCAGATTTATCTCAGTAGCCCTGCAGAATGATAAATCTGTCGATTTTTAACACTGACTACTCCACATTTAGTTGACCAAAAATAGCACCACGATTTTATCACAATTCAATGCAATTTGGCACAATTTTTTGTGCAATTTAGCACATGCCTTCTTTTTTACAAAGGAACACCCCCTTGTAAAAAAGCAAAAAAAAAAAGGCCGAAAGTGTCTAAAACAGTAAATGTGGTGCAAAGCATGTATGACTGTTTTCTAGTGCAATCTTTAGTAGAAAACTATTGAACTTTCAAATAAATAAGACCCAGAATGTTTATATTCACTGACAGCAAGAAGAGATCTTGAAAATTGTGAAGAACTAAACGCAAAGTGCATCGGAAAGTTGCAGAACTGCTCGTTATGCAAGGATTAAGCTTTTTTCATACCTAATTAGTGATCACTCAGATTCTGCAGTAATTTTGCTTGCTGGGTAGCACGTGCTTTATTCTTGGTAGCGGTCTAGTGACAAGTGCCAGGGGGTGACACCTCTCAGTGTCTGCCAGCAGAGCTGAAAATGTAGATTCATAACCTCCTTTACTGCTTCTGCCCTCTGCATTTAATGAGGGTAGGGAGATGGCCGACGGTCCTTCGCTCTGCAGCATGGATCTTGGTAAGTTTTTTTTTATTGTATTAATGGTTCAGTTAGGTAAATGGCAGAAGGATGGACACTACCTCCAGGTCAAAGAGACCCTAGAAGTTTAGCTTAAAGTGACCCTGGACAAACAAAGATGGCCACACCACTTCTCTGACTACCTGATGCACTCTGTGTATTAGTACACATCGGTAGTCTTAGGCTGGGTTCACACAGGACGGAAGTCTCGCGGCTTGGCCGCACCGAAAAAAAAACACGAGATTGCCGCGGGAGAGCCGCAGCTTCAAAACCCACGGTATTTTCCCGCAGGGCTTTGAGTGGTTCTGCCGCCGGCATTCCGCTGCGGCTTTCTCTCTTCATAAAGAGGAGTGAGGCTGTAGAAGAGAAAAACAAATTGATATGCTGCTGAATTGAATTCTGTGCCACATGTCTGTTTTCACCCGGCTTTGCCGCAATGGATTGGCCGCCCCGTGTGGACGAGATTTTTGCAAAATCTCATCCACATGGCTTGCTAATCCTGGGATTAGGATCCGCTGGCGGAATTGCTGCACGGAAATTCTGCACAGAAATTCCGTCGCAATTCCGTCCCGAGTGAACCCAGCCTTAGACACTACCTGCTGATCTGACCGGCTAGTGCGTATTATGCAGGCGGCATTGGCCAATCAAAGCAGTATGTAGTGTATTAGACAAATGATGCATACTAATGCACAGCGTGCATAAGGTAGTCAGAGAAACAGTGTGGTCATTTTATTTAAAGGGTCACTTTAATGTGTATCTCAAACTTTCAATATCATTTCAATTCTAGGTCCAAAATTCTGCAGGATCAATTTCTTAATATATGTTTATACCTGTCAGATCATTGTTTTTTGGATAGAGAACTCCAAATCTCTTGAGTTATATGGTATTGTAATCAAGCTCCCCCTAGTGGTGGCTGCAGACAGACAGAATATTATCATTTACCTTTAGTTCTATGCATGTGTATGCAAAGGCTTTGGAGCTCTGTATCAGAAAATGGAGCTCCGACTGCTATCAAGATGTAGAATTATGGTACCCATTTCCTACAGATGTCTGAAAAGCGATTGGATCTTGTATTAGGTCACACCTGTAGATTATAACATATTGTGATATTGCTTGTGTCACATGACTCATTGTCTTTTGTCCTGGGAGCTAACATTGGAGATGCCTGCATAAGAGCAGCAAAGACATATTAGGCTGCCATGTGTGACCCCAGCCCAAGGAACAATATTCTTACTGACTGGATATAAGAAGTCACCTCGGAGCTCCATAAACTTCAGACAAGCTACAGACCGGCAGCTTCAAGTTATAGATGACCTCAAGAAGCTTCTGTATGTGTAATAATAGGAGGTGAAGTACTCTCACCCATCTTCGTATGGATGATGGTAATCACTGTGTGGGTGTCACATGACTCATTGTGTTACCTCATTGCAGACGGACAACTTCCAGACGAGAGAGAACAGACATAAACAATCCTACGTATAAGGAAAAAGGTGTCTACTACTCATACATAGAGTCAGTATAAGTCTAAAGCAAGCGCTGCGGAATAAGTTGGCGTCATACAAATAAAGAATATTATTAAGTGCATACTTGTGTTGAAAAGAAGTGTCTGTGTTACGTTCACATAAAAAATTGACATTTTTTCATATGTGTGCAGTTCCGTGTGTCATACTTATGCAGTCTGTGTCATTTTTTTTTACTTCTTTGTGCATCTGTTTTTCAAATCCGCAAAAAAAAAAGTTGAAACAGAACCAATTCTTTTTTTTCGCATCTTTCAAGAAAAAGGACAGCACACAAACGATGGCATGTAATGTGCTGGGAGCCTAAGATCCAGGAATATGAACTGTATATTAGGGATCTGTCATATTTACTAATCATTCCCTAATACATATTTCTATTAGGGCTCCTTCACATGTGCAGAATTATTCCACCAGAACGCAGCAGAGTTTGCAGTCCTGCGGAAAATTCTGCACCAAATCCGCATGGCTAACATGCAGATTTTGAAGTGAAATTGAAAAGGGCTTAAATCTGCCTTCAATTCCACATCAAAACCCCCAATTAGCCATGCAGATTTTGTTGCGGATTTCTGCAGTCCGCTGTGTCTTGGTGGAATAATTCTGCCCGTGTGAAAGAGCCATTACTCTAATTGCTCCTTTTCCAAGGGGAAGTCATTGGGGTAATAAAGCAGAGATGGTGCAGGCTGGTGATCTAGAATTTGCAGCCTGTGATTGGCTGCAGCGGTCAAGTGACTTCCTATGCCGACAACAAACATGGCTTGACTTCGACAACAAGTATGGCGGGGCTACAGTGCTGGATCCCTGTGGCGGAGGACGGGTAAGTACAGCTCTAGAGTAGAATGCCTCTATAACGCTGGCACTGCACAGATACTTTGGCCACAACATTGCAGTATTGCCGCGTCACGTCAGAACCTAATATAAGGGACCTTTCACACTGGATGGAATTGCGCAGCAGGAGGCAGCCAAATCCACAGCTGCGGAATTCCGCACCAAAATACACAGATTTAATTGCAGATGATTTTGATGCAGAATTGCAGCAGGTTTTAAGCCATTTTCAATTCAGCATCAAAATCCGCAGATAGCTTGCAGAATTTACTGCGGCTTGTGGTGCGTTCTAATCCGTTCCGTGTCACATTCACAAGTTGCCTTAAAAACTGCAAGAAATCCAAACCTGGTGGCAATGCTAACTTGCAAGTCATTAATCTGACTGCATTCACTTACATTAGGTTGCGATGTAACATGGCAGTACTGCAATCTTTGGTTGATGAGGTGTGTCATGACCAAAGCTGTCATACAGTCCAAAATGTCATCCAATGGAGCATGCTACAATTTCTTAGGCATCGGAATTTGATTCCAGAAGGTAAAATCTGTGTTTTCTGTATGAAATCGTTGGCATACAGTGTGATAGAAGTCTATGGGCAGCATGCTACAGATCCATACAACTCAGAGCCGTAATACACGTGTGTAACTATGATCTTATTCCAAACTCTTCCATTGTGAAAGGCAGTCATTTAGATAAGAAACATTTATTAATCATTTGGTAATAATGGAATTCCCTGACTTAAGGTTAAACTTTTTTTATAGACAGGCAGCCTGCAGTATGTGTTAGTTTACTTACACTCATGCAGATGAGGTGTTACATAGATCCTTGGCCACATATCCCAAGTCTATAATGGACAGCCCATGCCACAGACCTCCAAATTTTCACCCTGTGGCCCACTTTTAAAGTACATATTACCAATGTTATTAAACCCAGATTTATATAGAGCTATGGGGGTCCTTTAAAATGACCCTCCAGTCCTGGGGACAAAGTTTGTCCAGGGACTATAGGAAGTTATAGTACCTGGCGCTTTCTTACCACTTTTCCACCAATTCACCTGCTCTTGCAGCCCCTCATTTTTCTTCCAAGATTGTATTGGTAGTCAGATACAGCATGCTGCTTTGGGCTTGACTAGCGTTGCTGATGTGAGCACTGTTGGCCAATCAGAGCAGCGTGTAATGTCTCAAGACTACTGATCTACTACAAGGGCTCATTGTGCTTCATATAGTCTAAAAATCTCTATGGCCATCTGGAAAGAATGAAGAGGAGAAACACGAAAAAGTGAATGGCCTCAACAGGATGCAGAGAAAGGTTTGCACCAGGTAATAATGTTCTCCTCTTGAGTCACTGCATAAATTTTGTCCAGGACCAGAGAGTCGTGTTAAAAGGGGCTATTTGGGACTTTTGGGATTTTTTTTTCTATTGATGACCTATCCTTAGATCAACAGACAATGAAACAGGTGCCAGCATCAAAAAGGGGCAGATATTTCAAAGTTTTATTCTTCCATAGCCAAAAAAACACGACGTTTCGACCTGCAATTAGGTCTTTGTCAAGTGACAAAGACCTAATTGCAGGTCGAAACGTCGTGTTTTTTTGGCTATGGAAGAATAAAACTTTGAAATATCTGCCCCTTTTTGATGCTGCTACCTTTTTCATTGTCTGTTGAACTTTGGGACTTGGTCCAAACCCGGGTGGCTGCTACATCATATGACAAGTTCCTACCCATATTGGGACTGTGGTGTGCTGCTTGTGATATTTTATATCCTTTCCTTAGAGCAATAGATGATTGGTGGGAGTCTGCTACTTGAGATCCCCACCAATCAGCTGATTTCTGGCACCGCTGTCAGCAGAATTCACTGTCCATAGTGCAGTAATCCTGGGTTGGTATTGCAGGTGCAGCTCCTATTGAATTCAATGCAATATCAATATAAGTTATTGTACCACGGACAGTGCCATCTGCTTCCTTCCCTGCCTTATCCATACAGAAATCAGTTGATCAATGGGGATCCCAAGCAGTGGACCTTCCCCAATCATCTATTGCAGACCTATCCTGAAGATAGGTCATTAAAGGGGTATTGCGGAACATTAAAAAAAACTCTAAGGCCTTAGATGGTATGAAATTAAGAAAAAAAATCAATACTCACTTGTTCCAGTGACTGCCCATTCAGCGTTGCAGCCCTGGTGCCCGCCGAAATGTTAGAAGCGTTGGGCGGGCACATGCCATTCATTGTGCACATGACCACTCAGCCATTCACGGGCTTCAGTGGCCATAGAAGAATCCCTGCTGAAGTGTTTGACTGGCTAAGCGGTCATGTGCACAATGAATGGCACGTGACTGCCTACTGCTTCTTTGTCTTCCAATTGGCAGGCACTGGGGCTCCAGTGCTGGATGGGGAGCTCCCAGAACAGGTGAGTATTCATTTTTTCTTAATTTTGCACCATTTTAAAGGCCTTAAAAATTATTTTTAATGTCCCGGAAAACTCTTCTAATAGAAAAAAAATCCCAAAAGCCCCTCAAAGTTTGAGAACTTGGCTCTTCTGCATGTGGCTGTCCAGCTGCTGGCCCCTCTACAAACCATTGTCCACTAATGATATCCTACCTTACTAGAGCTTATGAAGACCAGATCGCTGGCCATACCTACTATGGTAAGAGCCATATCACTAATATATTTAATAGGATCCTTCACTTTTACTATTTAGTAATGCCCCACACCAGCTGTCATATTCGTATGTGGCTTGTGACCTGCAAAGGTTTCGAAGCTACTAGCCTATAGGGATAGAATTAAGTCATTTTCAGCCATTGCAGCTATACATTGCTCCTCTTGTATATTTGTAGGTCTCAGGACATCTCTTACATGATTCATGTGTAACATCTAGTTTTGCAGAAAGTGTCTGCATTGAACACTTGACGTCTACTCCTCATTCTAGAGAGAAACTCAGACGCCCTCTAGTGCCCACATGGTGTAACTGCTTTTAGCAAGGAGATTGCAGCCATTTCTTTTGCTGTCTACCCCCTTAAAGAGAAAATCCACAGAACACCTGTTGATAAATCACGCCTCCATTTGCATTGGGCTTCCTAATGTTATTTTTTGCCTTCTATGACTACCCATATACTACAATGAACGGGATTTAGGCTGCAATAAGAAGCTCATGTATAAGACATGATGTCAGGGGCATTGAGCACGAATTCCCCCCTCTAAAGAGGTGCCCTGCTGCTGGGGTGCACTTGTAGAGTGTGTCCAGTCCTAGGATGTGAAGAAGTGCATGACTTCTTATTAACAGAGGAGGGCATCTGGGGTGATGGTGAGAGAGAAGGAGGGATGCAGAAGCCCCTTGTCGTTAGAAAGTGGTGCAGCAACAAGAAGCTGGCACGACTATGAGAAAGGGGCACTGCACCTTACACATGCCAGCCAGGCAATGTAAACACAAGCATGCATGCAATGGGAAGTGCTGGGCACAAGTTTGCAGGACACAAGAAGACGACCCCTCTGCAGCCTCCTTACCTTGCTGCACTTTGTGCCAGTCCGTCCTTGTAGCTCCTCGGAGCCCTGAGATTTGTGGTGGTGGCAGCAGGGTGGGCTGCTGGAGAGGGGCTTTAACAGGGAGGAAGGCGGGGTTAGGGGACATCTGTGCACACGGGAGTGGAGGGAGAATTCACAGGGATAAAAGTGAAGATTGCACTGAACCTGCGTCTAATAATAAGGAGCTGGCAGGAGTCTGTTGTCTGCAAGACTGGCAGGATGGAAGGGGGGGCTGTGTGTATTGGGGAGGGGGTAAACATGGACTAAAAGGGGGAGTCGTAATACTGACTATATAGCATATATACATAGACACTTGAGGCTTCATTGCAGAGTTCTATAAGTCAGTGACAGCGCCCCCTAGGAGACTATTATCAGAGAGCTACTTATAGTAGCGCCCAGCACCTTATCCTTATGTCACCCACGTCATTGGGAGTTGTATTCTGCGCTGGAGAATCCTATATATATATATATATATATATATATATATACAGGCATATATTATGGACAGCAATCAGGATAAGGTAGCTTGTCCATAGTAACATGCTGGGAGTTGTAGTTGCAGAATTATTGAAGACCCCAGAACCTCAATAAGACTATGTCATTCTATGCACCAAAGGCATGTTAGAGCGCCCCCTGCAGTTACCATAACACTTAGTGCTCCCCTATCTCCTTGCTGTCTCTTCTTTATATTGGACTGTCTATTTTCTGCATGATTATTACTACCTCCTTGCCTCTGCTCTCACTATCTACACTCTTGTCACCCTTCTGTCCATCTGTCTCCTCCCTTGACTATCTCTTCTTGCTTGGCATAGCGTGTTGCATGTCTCTTTCATAGCTGTCTCTCTGCAGTGATTGCTATGTCTATGTCTTTGGCATGCTTGCAGCTCTCTGCCCTTAGCTGCATTCTCCTTGTAGCAGCCTTTCATTCTGCACCTGTCTCTCCCTCCATTTGCAGCAGTCTCTTGCTGTCTCTCCCCTGGCTCAGGCTGTCTCTCCTCCACCAGTGTGCTATTGACCTGCATTGACGTCATTGCGTCATTAGGTCTCCCTTAGAAACACTGACTTTCAAAAATAGTATCAAATTAATTCAGCAGTGAGAGAGAAGCTGCGGGCTGGATCCTGCTCAGGACTGGAGTGTGATTTGCTTCTCCTGCTGCTGCTGCACTGACAACAGCCTGCAGACAAAGCCCCCCAAACACCCCCAGTGCACAGCAGCCTCACACCCTTCCAGAGGCTGCACCCCTCATCCCTGCAGCCTGCACCCCTGCTCCTGTAGGTACTCATCCTCCTCTCTCCTCCCTCCTCTCTCCCTTCTCCCTCTCTCCCCATCTCCTCTCCTGTTCTATAAATAACATCTACTTTAGTGAAACTCGGATCTTTTGTGTTGCATTTTCTGTTTTTGGGATGTATGATACATTGGAGCAAGCTCAGTAGATATTGATCAATTGATAGCTGGGGGGCAGCTTGTGCAATCTTTGTATAGAGTGTATTGCACCAGACTAAAGTGGGTTCATTTGAGGTAAGGCATCCTATGCATTGCCCACTAACACCTGCAGGCTATTGCACCAAGCAAGGAACTTCTATCCTCCTTCTATCCAAAAAAATTACCTAAACCTCTACTCATAGCACTGATGAAGTTAATAGACACAACACCATCATCATGGTTTGTGTATCAACTTCTTTCATTCTTGTGTATCCCCCTCCCCTAGGTTCATTGACAGAAACACAAAGCCCAAGTCATTAATAATTTGCACATTCATAAATAGGGGCTGGCTGGGTGCACAGAGCAGCAATGAGCTGCCCCCTTCTGCAGGGCTGGGAGACTTGTACATGGTGTGGATTATTTCTGGGAGATATGAAGTCTCAGATCTATTTATAGAAGGCAGGGCGGACCCCCAGCTTTCTTCTAAATGAATCCAGGCAGGGAGGGGGCTGAGGGGATGAGATAAGATCGTGATATGCGGTGATGCATGTGATCAGAAATCTCAATGCACTCAGCCTGGCATCTATGAATTAGATTGTGTGTGGGGGGATTTGCTGTTACCTGTATAAGGAGCCATTCAGAGATGTTACGCCTAATAGTTTCCATTGCATTTATGCTGTAGATGTAGCAGAGTTGAATATGTTATTTAACTGCATTGTTTGTGCATGAAGATAATTGAATTTAATCTAGTCAGTTAACATGCAGTCCTATGTAATCCACCCATTGTTATATCGCTAACATCGCCATCTGATAAGGAGTGCCCCGTGTACCCCATAAATAATATGATCATCGCTTGTCTGCTACAATTCCACTCATAGCAAATTATCAGTCACAACTCATCAGACTGGTAAATACACAATGCAACCACCACGACTATTCCACTTGGGGAGCAGGAAAATGGCCACCCCTCACCAAACAGAACTGTCATATGATAGAATCAAATGGACTCTATTGACTATAACGCAGTCCATTCACTTTCTGTCTGGAAAGCATTTTGTCGAATTTGACAGGATGAAATAGTGCTGCTTCAGTTTTTTTTTTAGCAGAAATCAGTGACAGAGGTTTTGAACTGAACCTCTAACGCTGATGTGAATAACCCATACTATATCCAACAAAATCCCTTGAAGGGGTTGAGCCAAGATGGTATCCCTCGTTCACATGTGCTATTTGAGTCTTAGGAACACCATCAAGCTATGTCCCCTGCTCTGGACCCCTCTCTCTCTATGACCCAGAATGTCCCATTTTGTTGGACCTTCTGCCATTAGAAGACAGCCATTCATACTACAGGAGAAGTCACTGCAGGGTACATGTGTAGCTGGCTGCACGTTCTTCACCTGATTGCTGGGGTTACCAAAAGCAGGCCCTGTTTGCCCGCGCCCCCACATTTTGAGTGGAGTTGTGCATCTTGGCAAAATCTCTTTAATATTTTCAAAGATTTTGATCAATCAAAATGGATTATTTTTGGTCAAATAGACCCAACAGGAGAAATCTATGTGAACCTGACCCCTAGTAACAGTCCTACAGTAGCTGGGGTGTGTTGTATCACATAGCAGGTTGCATATCTGGTTGTGCTATCTGCTCTATGCTACATAGAGTATCTCTCCCTCTGGAGGACTTGACCTGTCCTGCATTACACAGACAGCCAATTGATTTTAATGGGAATTGTGTAATACTTCATTTACCCTGTGGAGGTGCTGCAGGGTTAATGAACAGCTGTTTCTATGTTACTCCACAGTTTACTTCTGATCTGTAGGCACCCCAGCAGCAGAACACCCTATGATTACCTTACCATCACAGGACACTTCTAATAAAGACAGATTTTAAAACTACACGTAAAGGCTTCTCGGGTATAAGAGTCTACTGGAAACCATTTAGAAGGCGCCCAATGAAACAACTTATGTAATGCATGCAGACACCATATAACTCAGCCTCTGTAGTAGGAGCTCTCCGTGGTGGTGCTGTCATTTCAGCACCATGGACAGCAGCTGATGCAGGTCCCAGAACTGACATGGACATGTATGCCTCCTATGAGGGCACACTTACATAATAGAGAAGGGTCCCTGACTGGAGGACAGCGAGCATATACTAAACACAAGAGGTGCACAATTAGAATGGCGCAATACTCTCCCTCCAATGCATACATTTACATTGACCCAGCTCATAAAGGCTGATTAGCTTCACTATGGGGGGCTTCACACATGAACCATGCTTCTTCCAGCGAGGTAATCTTTGAGATATATTTCACATTTCTGGACATCTTTCTACATGCAGGGCTGCTTCTAGATGTCATCGAAAAGAGGTGTCCCAATTACCCAGGAGGAGGACCATTGGAAAGAGTGGATCCTGTTCTGGAGGACTCATTGCAGACATCTAATTAGGAAAGTCTTCAGACTCTTTCACTTCTTAACATGTTGTTATATTTTTGCTTGTGCAATTAAAAAAAAAAAAAGTTCCCCCCATCATTTTGCACTCAATACCCCATAATGACAAAGTGACAAAAGAATTGTAGAAATCTTTGTATTTTTTTTTTAATGAAAAACTAACATGTTGTATTAACATATATATGCACACCCTATCCTCAGTACTGAAGCTCCTCTGGCAGTGATTACAGCCTCCGCTTTCTTGGATATGACGCTACAAGTTTTACACACCTGGATTTGGGGATTTTCTGCCATTCCTCTCTGCAGATCCTCTCATACTCTGTCAGGTTGGATGGGGGCCGTCTGTGGACAGCCATTTTCACTTCTCTCCAGAGATGTTTGATTGGGTTCAAGTCAGGGCTCTGGTTGGCCACCCAAGGACATTCACAGAGTTGTCCCTGGGCTACTTTTGGCTGTGTGCTTAGGGTCTTGTTGGAATGTGATCTGGATCACATTTCACTATCTGTGTACTTTGCTTCATTCAGCTTTCCATCAACCCTGACCGATCTCCCTGTCTCCCAGCATGACGCTCCACCACCAGGCTTCACTGTAGGGATGGTATTGGGCAGGTGATGAGTGGCACCTGGGTTTCTCTAGACCTAACTCTTAGAATTGAGGTCACAAAATTCCATCTTGGTGTTATCAGACCAGGGAATCTTGTTTCTCACAGTCTGATGGGCTTTAAGTGATTTTTGGTAACTCCAGGCGGCTTTCATGTGTCTTTTACAGAGGAGAGGCTTCTTTCTGGCCCCTCTGCAATGAAGCCCAGATTGGTGGAGTGCTGCAGTGATGGTTGACCTTCTGGACGTTTCTCCCATCTGCACACAGGATCTTTGTAATTCATCCAGAGTGACCACTGAGTTCTTGGTCACCTCTTCAATCAAGGCCCTTCTCCCCTGAATACTTCGTTTGGTGGGTCAGCAGCTCTAGGAAGAGTCCTGGTTGTTCCAAACTTCTTCCATTTATGAATTATGGAGGTCGCTGCACTCCTGAGAACTTTCTATGTCTCCACACAATCCTGTCTCTGAGCTCTACAGGCAGTTCTTTCATCCTTGTGGCTTGGTTTTGCCTTGGATATGCATTGAGAGCTGTGAGACCTTATATAGATAGGGGGTGTCTTTTAATATGATGTCCATTCTTGGTGCCAGTAATATAATACCAGTTTTAACTCATGATCAGTACAGGATGAGTAATGTAATGTAGACAGTGACTCCACCAGCAGAATAGTGAGTGCAGCTCTGGAGTATAATACAGGATGTAACTCAGGATCAGTACAGGATAAGTAATGTAATGTAGACAGTGACTCCACCAGCAGAATAGTGAGTGCAGCTCTGGAGTATAATACAGGATGTAACTCAGGATCAGTACAGGATAAGTAATGAATGTAGACAGTGACTCCACCAGCAGAACAGTGAGTGCAGCTCTGGACTATTATACAGGTTAATATGGCAGTGGACTCATGAGTTACAATTTTTGCAGTTTTTTCAAAACTGTTTTATGTTGCAGTTGCAAAAGGTTTCATTTAAGGTTAGGGCTACAAAACTTTGTTAGACAACACCAAGATCAACAAGTTGCAATGAGACATTGCAAGTAATGATAGTGAATGGAACGCCGCAACGACATCACAGTCACAAAATGTCCAAACCTGCTTGATATTTGGTTGCTGACTGCCAATCTCAATGTAACTTGCATGTGACTACCACTCACTTGTAACATGTGAGTGATGTATATGGGTGTTGCAAATTCCAAATTGTACCCTAAAACAGTCATGTGACTTTAATGCAACATCCCGTTTTAGCCAAATTGGACACATCTTTTTGGCACACAACTAAAGTTGCCATCCAATCCTAACCTTCTCTGAATTGCGACGTCATGTCATCATTTTACGTATTTTCGCGTAGTACTACATATATACGGTGTTGAGCAGAAAAGTTTATAGGATGTCACACACAAATGAGCTGTCACCACGGAAAATACTTCCAGCCAGGTTTTCTGCCTGCAGGTATATCCAGACACCAGGCTATTTTTAAGAAGGTTCAGTCACGTGAGGCTAAAAATAGCCCCGAGCCTCCGTTCCCATTGTCACCATTAGGAAGAGGCAGTGGAAAAACAAACATAGGAAAACTCCATCCCGAAACACCAAACAGCCACTCAAACATTCTCATTACTTCTGCTAAACAAGAACAAGCAATTTCCGAAGAGTTGAAAGAGACGGGGGAGGGGTGGACGGGAGATGTCTGGGTCAACATCCCAACAGATGATCAACACCAACTTACGAGTAAATATTATGATCCCTGGCGCTCCACGCTGAATGATACGGGAACGCTGCAGCGACTTGGATATTCTAATCACAATTAATAACAGCATTGGTCACCGTTGTACTCCTCTGACACCCACTCCGCACTGTTGATGTTTTCACCCGTGATGCCGTCCTCACCCGAATGATAAGAGATGGCAGCTAGAAAACAAATATTTTTAAGTGAGATGTGAATGGAATTGGCAGTGATGAGACTGGGGATATTTGTAGACGGTGTTTTCGTTATGTTCTGCTCTATCTTTTCCATTACAGTCCGACCAGAACAAGTCTTGTCTTTGATCAACAAAGAAGGGCGGAGGGGGAGATGTATCCAAATGTATCACCTTAAATGATGCCAATTGTTGCTAAGGTGTATGATCAACTTTAGCAACATAGTTACATATGTTGGAATAACATATTTACAAATTGCAGAGTTCCATCAAGTTCACCCTTTTTTGATCTATTTTCATCATTATTTGCTAAATCATTTATAACATGGAATGCCATTAATTATTAGATAAGCATCTCACCCTTTTTAGCCGCTTAACAACCGCCTATACACCTTTTATGGTGGTCGTTAAGGGGCCTTATTCTGATACATGCGGCTTTTTACGGTGCTGAATCAGAAGCCTGGCACAGACCTCCCATGCCAGAGGAAGCAGGAGCTCAGTTGTCAAATGATAGCCAGGCATCTGCAGTAACAGTAGAGACCAGAGAAACTGCAATCCCCATTCTTTAAGCTGTGCGATCTGGGCATGCAAAAGGCTGATAGAAGGAGGGGACACTGTTTGTCACTCATCGGACCCCTGTGATGTGATCACAAGGTCCCGATTGGTTGGGTGTATATAGTATACTATAATACTAAAGTATTGCAGTGTATTATGAGAACACACAAAAGTGATGGCAAGTGTCTTCAAGTCCCTGTGTGGGACAAAAATAAGTTTAAAAAAGTGCTAAAAATGTAAAAATCCCACCTCCGCCTTTCTAGTTTGTAAAATAAAACACACAAAAAGAAATGACCCACGTAGAAACGTTACTACATTATTTAGCCTGCACTGTGCATACTGTGAAAAGAAATGTAGAAAAAACATGGGGAAAATTGATTACCAAATAGTACCATTGAAAAGTACAACCCCTCCTGCACAAAAAAATCCTCACATAGCACTGCTAATGGAAAAAATGTTAGGAGTGTCTGAATGCGGTGATAGAGAAAAAAATACATTAAAAAACTAGTTTACTGCAGATTTTGTTAGGGCTCATGCACACAGCCTTACGCGTAAAATGCTGCGGGTCCCCCTGCAGCATTTTATATGTTACCAGCTTTACACGCTGCTGGCAGAGAGACAGTGGAAACCGCATATGGTTGCGTATGGCACTGCGCAGGGCCATGAATCTCACGCTTACGGACATGCACATTGTGATATTATTTTTTTTACATTTTTTTGAAAGTACTGCCCATACGCCAGGTATCATACACAGCCCATACAGGGATATAGGGCTCACACTGTGTACATACACAGAGAAATAGGGCAAGCTGGGATTTATTCTCTTGCGTATCGATATTCAGTGTTCACATGCCGCTGTATATGGAGCAATGAAAGTCCATTGACTCCATATACCGCATATCACACGGCCATACAACGCACGCGTGGTACATGATGAAAACATGGTTGTGGACTACGGCTCTTAGAATGCGGCAACACAAGAGCAAATCTTAAAAAAAAAAAATTATATAAAATTAGCAAAACATAAAAAACTCTATAAACTTGGTATCGCCGGAATCATGTCAATGTAGAGAATAAAGTCATCGCATTATTTATTCTGCATGAGGAATGCAGTAAAAATCAAACTCCGAAAACTATGCTGGAGTTTCTTTTTCTTCCCAATCGCCCTAAAAAAAATTAATAGAAGTTTATACAATACATTATATGTACCCCAAAGTGAAGTTATTCAAAAATAAAACTTGTCCTACAAACAAAAACAAGCCCTCATATGGCTACGTTAACGGAAAAATTAAGAAATTATGGCTCTAGGAATTAGAGATGAGCAAGTATACTCGCTAAGGCTAACTACTCAAACGAGTAGTGCCTTAGTCGAGTATCTCCCCGCTCGTCTCTAAAGATTCGGGGGCCGGCGGGGAGCGGCGGGGGAGAGCGGGGAGGAACAGAGGTGAGATCCCTCTCTCCCTCTCTCCCCCCCCTCTCCCCCCTACTCACCGCCGCAACTCACCTGTCACCCGCGCCGACAGCCAAATCTTTAGAGATGAGCGGGAGGATACTCAGCTAAGGCACTACTCGCTCGAGTAATGTGCCTTAGCAAGTATACTCGCTCATCTCTTCTAGGAATGCAGCAATGAAAAAATACCCAGAGAAAATTAGTTGGTCCTTAAGGTGCAAGCAGGCTTCGGTACTAAAGGGTTACATGCTGTCATTGTCCCTGCTATTACTACCTCTTGGGATAGTGAAATCCATAATTTGATTAAAATAACTGTAAAGAACCCTTTCCTATAATGATCAGAGCTGTCAGAAACCAATAGGACCCTAGTATATCCATCTAATGTTAGGTGAAGTCAGCCCACAAATGGTCTTCATGGAAGAATTGCAACCAGAAAACGCCATTCCTTCAACATAGAAACAAGGCCAAGTGACTCAACTATGCGCCAAAATGCAGAAAAATGGCAGCAAGCGCTTTGGACGAGGTAGTTTGTTCACCGCATAGCTGCAGTGCATTACAATAATGAGTGTCTGCAGGCAGCAGTGAGGCATGGTGAAGAGCAGTACAATAATGAGTGTCTGCAGGCAGCATGAAGCATTGTGGAGAGCGGTACAATAATGAGTGTCTGCAGGTAGCAGTGAAGCATGACGGAGAGTGGAACAATAATGAGTGTCTGCAGGCAGCAGTGAAGCATTGTGGAGAGCGGTTCAATAATGAGTGTCTGCAGGTAACAGTGAAGCATGGTGGGGAGCAGTACAATAATGAGTGTCTGCAGGTAACAGTAAAGCATTGTGGAGAGCGGTACAATAATGAGTGTCTGCAGGCAGCAGTGAAGCATGGTGGAGAGCGGTAGAATAATGAGTGTCTTCAAGCAGTAGTGAAGCATGGTGGAGAGTGGTACAACAATGAGTGTCTGAAGGTAGCATTGAAGCATGGTGGAAAGCGGTACGATAATGAGTGTCTGTAGGCCGTAGTAAAGCATGGTAGAAAGTGGTATAATAATGAGTGTCTGCAGACAGCAGTGAAGCATGGTGGAGAGCGGTACAACAATGAGTGTCTGCATTAAGCAGTGAAGCATGGGGAGAGCGGTACAATAATGAGTGTCTGCAGGCAGCATGAAGCATTGTGGAGAGCGGTACAATAATGAGTGTCTGCAGGTAACAGTGAAGCATGATGGAGAGTGGAACAATATTGAGTGTCTGCATGCAGCAGTGAAGCATTGTGGAGAGCGGTTCAATAATGAGTGTCTGCAGGTAACAGTGAAGCATGGTGGGGAGCAGTACAATAATGAGTGTCTGCAGGTAACAGTAAAGCATTGTGGAGAGCGGTACAATAATGAGTGTCTGCAGGCAGCAGTGAAGCATGGTGGAGAGCGGTAGAATAATGAGTGTCTTCAAGCAGTAGTGAAGCATGGTGGAGAGTGGTACAACAATGAGTGTCTGAAGGTAGCATTGAAGCATGGTGGAAAGCGGTACGATAATGAGTGTCTGTAGGCCGTAGTAAAGCATGGTAGAAAGTGGTATAATAATGAGTGTCTGCAGACAGCAGTGAAGCATGGTGGAGAGCGGTACAACAATGAGTGTCTGCATTAAGCAGTGAAGCATGGGGAGAGCGGTACAATAATGAGTGTCTGCAGGCAGCATGAAGCATTGTGGAGAGCGGTACAATAATGAGTGTCTGCAGGTAACAGTGAAGCATGATGGAGAGTGGAACAATATTGAGTGTCTGCATGCAGCAGTGAAGCATTGTGGAGAGTGGTTCAATAATGAGTGTCTGCAGGTAACAGTGAAGCATGATGGAGAGTGGAACAATAATGAGTGTCAGCACGCAGCAGTGAAGCATTGTGGAGAGCGGTACAGTAATGACTGTCTGCAGGCAGCAGTGAAGCATGGTGGAGAGCGGTACAATAATGCGTACCTGCAGGCGGCAGTGAAGCATGGTGGAGAGAGGTACAACAATGAGTGCCTGAAGGTAGCATTGAAGCATGATGGAGAGTGGAACAATAATGAGTGTCTGCACGCAGCAGTGAAGCATTGTGGAGAGCGGTTCAATAATGAGTGTTTGCAGGTAACAGTGAAGCATGGTGGGGAGCAGTACAATAATGAGTGTCTGCAGGTAACAGTAAAGCATGGTGGAGAGCGGTACAATAATGAGTGTCTGCAGGCAGCAGTGAAGCATTGTGGAGAGTGGTACAATAATACGTACCTGCAGGCAGCAGTGAAGCATGGTGGAGAGAGGTACAACAATGAGTGTCTGAAGGTAGCATTGAAGCATGGTGGAAAGTGGTACGATAATGAGTGTCTGTAGGCCATAGTAAAGCATGGTAGAAAGTGGTATAATAATGAGTGTCTGCAGACAGCAGTGAAGCATGGTGGAGAGCGGTACAACAATGAGTGTCTGCATGAAGCAGTGAAGCATGGGGAGAGCGGTACAATAATGAGTGTCTGCAGGTAACAGTGAAGCATGGTGGAGAGCCGTACAATAATGAGTGTCTGCAGGCAGCAGTGAAGCATGGTGGAGAGCCGTACAATAATGAGTGTCTGCAGGCAGCAGTGAAGCATTGTGGAGAGTGGTACAATAATACGTACCTGCAGGCAGCACTGAAGCATGGTGGAGAGAGGTACAACAATGAGTGTCTGAAGGTAGCATTGAAGCATGGTGGAAAGTGGTACGATAATGAGTGTCTGTAGGCCATAGTAAAGCATGGTAGAAAGTGGTATAATAATGAGTGTCTGCAGACAGCAGTGAAGCATGGTGGAGAGCGGTACAACAATGAGTGTCTGCATGAAGCAGTGAAGCATGGGGAGAGCGGTACAATAATGAGTGTCTGCAGGCAGCATGAAGCATTGTGGAGAGCGGTACAATAATGAGTGTCTGCAGGTAACAGTGAAGCATGATGGAGAGTGGAACAATAATGAGTGTCTGCAGGCAGCAGTGAAGCATTGTGGAGAGCGGTTCAATAATGAGTGTCTGCAGGTAACAGTGAAGCATGATGGAGAGCGGTAGAATAATGAGTGTCTTCAAGCAGTAGTGAAGCATGGTGGAGAGTGGTACAATAATGCGTACCTGCAGGCAGCAGTGAAGCATGGTGGAGAGAGGTACAACAATGAGTGTCTGAAGGTAGCATTGAAGCATGGTGGAAAGCGGTATGATAATGAGTGTCTGTAGGCCGTAGTAAAGCGTGGTGGAAAGTGGTATAATAATGAGTGTCTGCAGACAGCAGTGAAGCATGGTGGAGAGCAGTACAATAATAAGTGTCTGCAGGCAGCAGTAAAGCATGGTCGAGAGTGGTATAATAATGAATATCTGCAGGTAAATGTGAAGCATGGTGGAGAGTGGTACAATAATGAGTCTTTGCAGGCAACAGTGAAGCATGGTGGAGAGCGATACAACAATGAGTGTCTGCGGGCTGCAGTAAAGCATTCTTGAGAGCTGTGCAATAATGAGTGTCTTTAGGCAGCAATGAAGCATGGTGCAGAGCGGTATGATAACGATTATCTGCAGGCAGCACTGAAGCATGGTGGAGAGCGGTACAATGATGAGTATCTGAAAGCAGCAGTGAAGCATGGTGGAGAGTGATACAACAATTATTGTCTGCAGGCTGTAGTGAAGCGTAATGGAGAGTGGTACAATGATGATTATCTGCAGACAGCAGTGAAGCATAGTAGAGAGTCTGCAATGTCTGCAGTGAAGCATTCTGGAGAGCTGTGCAATAATGAGTGTCTGCAGGCAGCAGTGAAGCATGGTGGAGAGCGGTATAATAATGCGTGTCTGCACGCAGCAGTGAAGCATGGTGGAGAACAGTACAATAATAATTGTCTGCAGACAGCAGTGAAGCATGGTGGAAAGTGGTACAATAATGAGTGTCTGCAGGTAACAGTGAAGCATAGTGGAGAGTGGTATAACAATGAGTGTCTGCAGGTAACAGTGAAGCATAGTGGAGAGTGGTATAACAATGAGTGTCTGCAAGCAGCTGTGAAGCATGTTGGTAAACGGTACAATAATAAGTGTCTGCAATCAGCAGTGAATCATGCTAGAGAGTGATACAATAATGAGTGTCTAGAAACAACAGTGAAGTATGTGGGAGAGTTGTACAACAATTAGTGTCTGCAGGCAGCAGTGAAGCATGGTGGAGAGCGGTACAATAATGAGCATCAGCAGGCAGCAGTGAAGCATGGTGGAGAGCGGTATAATAATAAGTGTCTGTAGGCAGCAGTGAAGCATGGTGGAGAGCGGTATAATAATGAGTGTCTGTAGGCAGCAGTGAAGCATGGTGGAGAGCGGTACAATAATGAGTGTCTGTAGGCAGCAGTGAAGCATGGTGGAGAGCGGTATAATAATGAGTGTCTGCAGGCAGCAGTGAAGCATGGTGGAGAGCGGTACAATAATGAGTGTCTGTAGGCAGCAGTGAAGCATGGTGGAGAGCGGTATAATAATGAGTGTCTGCAGGCAGCAGTGAAGCATGGTGGAGAGTGGTACAAAAATGAGTTTCTGCAGGCATCAGTGAAGCATGTCGGAGAGCGGTACAATAATGAGTGTCTGCAGGCAGCAGTGAAGCATGGTGGAGAGCAGTACAATAATGAGTGTCTGTAGGCAGCAGTGAAGCATGGTGGAGAGTGGTACAATAATGAGTGTCTGCAGGCAGCAGTGAAGCATGGTGGAGAGCGGTACAATAATCAGTGTCTTCAAGTAGTAGTTATAAGATTGTCTGTTCTGTTTATAATAACCTTGGTTCTAGTGCTGTTTTTATGTACTGATATTGGTTCTGGTACTGAGCTTGGTTCTGGTGCTGTATTTATGTGCTAAACCTGGGCCTGGCACTGTATTTATGTGCTGATATCATTTCTGGTACTGAGCCTAGTTCTGATGCCGTATTTATGTTACTAGATTGACATGATGTTCGCTAGGCGAACATTAAATATTTAGAAAAATGGTTGTAAATGTGTTAAGAACTTTTGAGCTGATGGTTCGGCTTGAACTGTTTGCCATCCACGGCTTGGTCTTCCACGTTTTGGGGACGTGGCAACAGTCAAACTGGTAAGCACTTGATATAAATGTCACTTACCAATGCTGTACTCACCCTAGCGGAGCTGTTAACTGAAGCACAACTGCGCTGCAGACTTAACATAGGAACTTTGACCTGGCCTGACGGGTCACTCAATGTGTCAAACTCAAATTTTATGATTTTACAACAGTGGTGAGGATGTCAGAAATCTAATTACGCCAAAATCATCCACCAAAGGTCATGCAAAGCCGTCAACGTGTGCTGCTTCTTTATATTAGATGAGGTATGTTCTGGGGTTGTATTTATGTGCTGAGCTTGGTTCTGGTGCTGTATTTATGCTATGAGGTTGGATCTGGAATAGTATTTATTCACTGAGCTGTTCCGGTTTGGGCATGCTGCTATCTTGCTTTCTGCACAAGCAGAATAAAGGCAAACTGACCTACAGTAAAATATAAATTTTTTTTCTTATGGGCGATGCCCAAAATATTCTGCGCTAGGTAATACCTAACCGAAGGCCAGCACTGGTCACCATAGTACTATATAGATGATTGCACTATGTACAATGCGAATCCCACACTTCCCATCATCCTCTAATCATATTTTCTAAATGCTGGAATCCATCTATCCACTTATAAATAATCGGAGTAATTCCTATAATATCACTTTAGGAGGGTGGCTGCATGAACTTTAACTTCGAAGGCCCCAGGTAACCTGCGTTGGGGCCTTTTCTCGTCAGCATTCACTTAACTAGTCCGCTCACCTCACACAATGTGAAAGCTATTTATATCCACATGAAATGCAAACACTGAGAGGGGATCCCACCAGTGAGAATTACTGAGAAGCAGAAATTACTTGGGACGTGGCTGCCTCCTTCAGGACATTCAAGGAAACTGCAGGCCATATTCCACAGGAAAAAAAAAAGCTGAGAAAGGGCTGAAATGGCAGAACAATCACAGCGATCACTAATCAATCAATGGATTGCTAATCAATAGACAGATGTAGTAATTAAAGGGGCAGCGTTGTGGGAGGTAGAACAAAAGAGAGACTCTGTGGCTGTCACTCAAAATGTGGTTTAAAGAGACAATAAAATGTGCGATGGGGACCCACCAGAAGGTGCCACGCTGTAATCCGGGGAAGACGTCAAATAGATATAGAACAGGAGAGCCTTGCGTGATTCTTTGGATCCATCCTCAAAACCACTTGAGTGAGCCACCTCTTCCAGAGCGCCCCAAAAGGCGTGTATGCTTGGTCTCCAGCTACACCCGCGTTACCTTGAATTGATGCCCTGGTTTGACTCGCTTGCTTTGGACCTGACTTTGACTTCGCCTGACCCCCTGTACCGCGTTCTCTCCTGTTTCCGACCCGGATTGCCTGACCTGCTTTGTGTTTGTTTGTTTTCCTGCATTTGTCTGTGAGTCTGACTCCTGCCCCGCATCCCCAGTGAGCCTAGGGACTGTCGCCTAGTTCTCGCTCTAGGGCCTAGCCTAGGGGGGCAAGTAGGTAGGGACAGGGGTTGCGGGTAGGACTAGGGATTTCCACCTGCCCAGACTCCAGTCGTGACAATTACGACAAATACTAAGAGTGAGCTGTGTAGCCATGTCTGGGTCCAACTATAAATTAGGGCAAATACTAAGGACGCACTATGTAGTCATGTCTGAGTCCCTATATATTAGGACAAGTACTAAGGGTGCACTGTGTAGCCATGTCTGGTAACCTATATATTAGGACAAGTACTAAGGGTGCACTGTGTAGCCATGTCTGGTCCCCTATATATTAGGACAAGTACTAAGGGTGCATTGTGTAGTCATGTCTGGGTCCAACTATATATTAGGGCAAGTACTAAGGGTGTACTGTGTAGTCATGTCTGGTTTCTCTATATATTAGTATAAGTACTAAGGCTGCACTGTGTAGCCATGTCTGGGTCCCTATATATTAGGACACATACTAAGGATGCACTGTGTAGTCCTGTCTGGGTCCAACTATATATTAGGACACATACTAAGGATGCACTGTGTAGTCCTGTCTGGGTCCCCTATATATTAGGACAAGTACTAAGGGTGCACTGTGTAGCCATGTCTGGTCCCCTATATATAAGGACAAGTACTAAGGATGCACTGGGTAGCCATGTCTGGGTCCTATATATTAGGACAAGTACTAAGGGTGCACTGTGTAGCAATGTCTGGGTCCCCTATATATTAGGACAAGTACTAAGGGTGCACTGTGTAGCCATGTCTGGGTCCTATATATTAGGACAAGTACTAAGGGTGCACTGTGTAGCCATGTCTGGGTCCCCTATATATTAGGACAAGTACTAAGGGTGCACTGTGTAGCCATGTCTGGGTCCCTATATATTAGGGCAAGTACTAGGGGTGTACTGTGTAGCCATGTCTGGGTCCCTATATATTAGGGCAAGTACTAGGGGTGTACTGTGTAGCCATGTATGGTCCCCTATATATTAGGACAAGTACTAAGGGTGCCCTGTGTAGTCATGTCTGGATCTCCTATATATTAGGACAAGTACTAATGGTGCACTGTGTAGCCATGTCTGGATCTCCTATATATTAGGACAAGTACTAAGGGTGCCCTGTGTAGCCATGTCTGGACCCCCTATATATTAGGACAAGTACTAAGGGTGCACTGTGTAGCCATGTCTGGATCTCCTATATATTAGGACAAGTACTAAGGATGCACTGTGTAGCCATGTCTGGTCCCCTATATATTAGGACAAGTACTAAGGGTGCACTGTGTAGCCATGTCTGGTCCCCTATATATTAGGACAAGTACTAAGGGTGCACTGTGTAGTCATGTCTGGGTCCCTATATATTAGGACAAGTACTAAGGGTGCCCTGTGTAGTCATGTTTGGGTCCAACTATATATTAGGGCAAGTACTAAGGATTAGAGATGAGCGAACGTACTCGACCGAGCTTGATGCTCGTTCGAGTATTAGCGTGTTCGAGATGCTCGTTACTCGTGACGAGTACCACGCGATGTTCGAGTTACTTTCACTTTCATCTCTGAGACGTTAGCGCGCTTTTCTGGCCAATAGAAAGACAGGGAAGGCATTACAACTTCCCCCTGCGACGTTCAAGCCCTATACCACCCCCCTGCTGTGAGTGGCTGGCGAGATCAGGTGCCACCCGAGTATAAAAATCGGCCCCTCCCGCGGCTCGCCACAGATGCATTCTGACATACTTTAGGGAAAGTGCTGTCTTGGTGGAGTTGCTATAGGGAGAGCGTTAGGAGTATTTTAGGCTTCAAGAACCTCAACGGTCCTTCTTAGGGCCACATATAACCGTGTGCAGTAGTGTGGAGGCTGCTTTTTGCAGTGTTGCACTTTTTTTTTTTTGGTATATCGGCCGTGCAGAGCATTGCGCCCTGCAGTAATACTCCAGGGCCAGAAGTGGTGGTTAGGCAGGGACAGAAGACATATTTATTGAATATAGGCAGTGGGCCTTTGCAAAAACATTTGGGGAAAAAAATCTATTTGGGCTGCCTGTGACTGTCCTCAGTGTACTGGGTCTGTGCTGGGTGTAGTAGTCCTCCTAATTCATACGCAGCCAGCTAAGTGTTACAGCAGGCTTGCGCCAAATTATTTCCTGGCGTTCCGTAAGCGAAGTCAGCCTCCAACCACAGGCCAATAAGCAGCACATTTAATTACAGCGTTCTGTTTCTGCATTACTGGTAATACAGCATGCTGAGGGGTAGGGGTAGGCCTAGAGGACGTGGATGCGGGCGAGGACGCGGAGGCCCAAGTCAGGGTGTGGGCACAGGCCGAGCTCCTGATCCAGGTGTATCGCAGCCGACTGCTGCGGGATTAGGAGAGAGGCACGTTTCTGGCGTCCCCACATTCATCTCACAATTAATGGGTCCACGCGGTAGACCTTTATTAGAAAATGAGCAGTGTGAGCAGGTCCTGTCGTGGATGGCAGAAAGTGCGTCCAGCAATCTATCGTCCACCCAGAGTTCTACACCGTCCACTGCTGCAACTCTGAATCCTCTGGCTGCTGCTCCTCCTTCCTCCCAGCCTCCTCACTCCATTACAATGACACATGCTCAGGAGCGGGAAGACTCTCAGGAACTGTTCTCGGGCCCCTGCTCAGATTGGGCAGCAATGGTTCCTCTCCCACCAGAGGAGTTTATCGTGACTGATGCCCAACCTTTGGAAAGTTCCTGGGGTCCGGGGAATGAGGCTGGGGACTTCCGGCAACTGTCTCAAGACCTTTCAGTGGGTGAGGAGGACGATGCCGATAAGACACAGTTGTCTATCTATGAGGTAGTAGTAAGGGCAGTAAGTCCGAGGGAGGAGCGCACAGAGGATTCGGAGGAAGAGCAGCAGGACGATGAGGTGACTGACCCCCCCTGGTTTGCTACACCTACTGAGGACAGGTCTTCAGAGGGGGAGGCAAGGGCAGCAGCAGGGCAGGTTGCAAGAGGCAGTGCGGTGGCCAGGGGTAGTAGAGGCAGGGCCAGACCGAATAATCCACCAACTGTTTCCCAAAGCGCCCCCTCGCGCCATGCCACCCTGCAGAGGCCGAGGTGCTCAAAGGTCTGGCAGTTTTTCACTGAGAGTGCAGATGACCGACGAACAGTGGTGTGCAACCTTTGTCGCGCCAAGATCAGCCGGGGAGACACCACCACCAGCCTCACCACCACCAGCATGCGCAGACATATGATGGCCAAGCACCCCACAAGGTGGGACGAAGGCCGTTCACCGCCTCCGGTTTGCACCGCTGCCTCTCCCCCTGTGCCCCAACCTGCCACTGAGATGCAACCCCCCTCTCAGGACACAGGCACTACCGTCTCCTGGTCTGCACCCACACCCTCACCTCCGCTGTCCTCGGCCCCATCCACCAATGTCTGTCAGCGCACCGTCCAGCCGTCGCTAGCGCAAGTGTTGGAGCGGAAGCGCAAGTACGCCACCATGCACCCGCACGCTCAAGTGTTAAACGTGCACATAGCCAAATTTATCAGCCTGGAGATGCTGCCGTATAGGGTTGTGGAAACGGAGTCTTTCAAAAGTATGATGGCGGCGTCCGACCCGCGCTACTCAGTTCCCAGTCGTGACTACTTTTCCCGATGTGCCGTCCCAGCCCTGCACGACCACGTCTCCCGCAACATTGTACACGCGCCCTCACCAACGCGGTTACTGGCAAGGTCCACTTAACAACGGACACGTGGACAAGCACAGGCGGGCAGGGCCACTACATCTCCCTGACGGCACATTGGGTGAATTTAGTGGAGGCTGGGACAGAGTCAGAGCCTGGGACCGCTTACGTCCTACCCACCCCCAGAATTGCGGGCCCCAGCTCGGTGGTGGTATCTGCGGCGGTGTATGCTTCCTCCACTAAACCACCCTCCTACTCCTCCTACGTAACCTCTGTCTCGCAATCAAGATGTGTCAGCAGCAGCAGCAAATCGCCAGCAGTCGGTGTCGCGCGGCACGGCAGCACAGCGGTGGGCAAGCGTCAGCAGGCCGTGCTGAAACTACTCAGCTTAGGAGATAAGAGGCACACGGCCCACGAACTGCTGCAGGGTCTGACAGAGCAGACCGACCGCTGGCTTGCGCCGCTGAGCCTCCAACCGGGCATGGTCGTGTGTGACAACGGCCGTAACCTGGTGGCGGCTCTGCAGCTCGACAGCCTCATGCACGTGCCATGCCTGGCCCACGTCTTTAATTTGGTGGTTCAGCGCTTTCTGAAAAGCTACCCACGCTTGTCAGACCTGCTCGGAAAGGTGCGCCAGCTCTGCGCACATTTCCGCAAGTCCCACACGGACGCTGCCACCCTGCACACCCTGCAACATCGGTTTCATCTGCCAGTGCACCGACTGCTGTGCGACGTGCCCACACGGTGGAACTCTACGCTCCACATGTTGGCCAGGCTCTATGAGCAGCGTAGAGCTATAGTGGAATACCAACTCCAACATGGGTGGCGCAGTGGGAGTCAGCCTCCTCAATTCTTTACAGAAGAGTGGGCCTGGTTGGCAGACATCTGCCAGGTCCTTGGAAACTTAGAGGAGTCTACCAAGATGGTGAGCGGCAATGCTGCAATCATTAGCGTTACCATTCCTCTGCTATGCCTCTTGAGAAGTTCCCTGCAAAGCATAAAGGCAGACGCTTTGCGCTCGGAAACAGAGGCGGGGGAAGACAGTATGTCGCTGGATAGTCAGAGAACCCTCCTGTCTATATCTCAGCGCGTTGAGGAGGAGGAGCATGAGGAGGATGAGGAGGAGGGGGAAGAGACAGCTTGGCCCACTGCTGAGGGTACATATGCTGCTTGCCTGTCATCCTTTCAGCGTGTATGGCCTGAGGAGGAGGAGGAGGATCCTGAAAGTGATCTTCCTAGTGAGGACAGCCATGTGTTGCGTACAGGTACCCTGGCACACATGGCTGACTTCATGTTAGGATGCCTTTCTCGTGACCCTCGCGTTACACGCATTCTGGCCACTACGGATTACTGGGTGTACACACTGCTCGACCCACGGTATAAGGAGAACCTTTCCACTCTCATACCCGAAGAGGAAAGGGGTTCGAGAGTGTTGCTATACCACAGGACCCTGGCGGACAAGCTGATGGTAAAATTCCCCTCCGACAGCGCTAGTGGCAGAAGGCGCAGTTCCGAGGGCCAGGTAGCAGGGGAGGTGCGGAGATCAGGCAGCATGTACAGCACAGGCAGGGGAACACTCTCTAAGGCCTTTGACAGCTTTCTGGCTCCCCAGCAAGACTGTGTCACCGCTCCCCAGTCAAGGCTGAGTCGGCGGGAGCACTGTAAAAGGATGGTGAGGGAGTACGTAGCCGATCGCACGACCGTCCTCCGTGACGCCTCTGCCCCCTACAACTACTGGGTGTCGAAGCTGGACATGTGGCCTGAACTCGCGCTGTATGCCCTGGAGGTGCTTGCTTGTCCTGCGGCTAGCGTCTTGTCAGAGAGGGTGTTTAGTGCGGCTGGGGGAATCATCACAGATAAGCGTACCCGCCTGTCAACCGACAGTGCCGACAGGCTTACACTCATCAAGATGAACAAAGCCTGGATTTCCCCAGACTTCTCTTCTCCACCAGCGGACAGCAGCGATACCTAAGCAATACGTAGGCTGCACCCGCGGATGGAAGCATCCTTCTGTATCCCCATCAAAAACGTGGACCTTTTAGCTTCATCAATCTGTGTATAATATTCCTCCTCCTCCTCCTGCTCCTCCTCCTGAAACCTCACGTAATCACGCCGTACGGGCAATTTTTCTTAGGCCCACAAGGCTCAGTCATATAATTTTAGTAAACAATTTTTATACGTTTCAATGCTCATTAAAGCGTTGAAACTTTCACCTCAACCAATTTTTATTTTAACTGGGCTGCCTCCAGGCCTAGTTACCACTTAAGCCACATTAACCAAAGCGATTAATAGGTTTCACCTGCCCTCTTGGTTGGGCATGGGCAATTTTTCTCAGGTACATTTATACTGTTGGTACACCAATTTTTGGGGGCCCTCGCCTACAGTGTAATCAAATTAATTTTTAGCCCACCTGCATTACAGCTGACGTTACATCAGCTGTGTTGGGCAATGCAATGGGATATATTTATGTACCGCCGGTGGGTTCCAGGGAGCCACCCATGCCGTGGGTCCACAGGGAGTTGTAACTGCATGTGTCCACTTCTAAAGAACCCCAGTCTGACTGGGACATGCAGTGTGGGCCGAAGCCCACCTGCATTAAGCACGACATTACCTCAGCTGTGATGGGCAATGCAATGGGATACATTGTTCCAGGGAGCCACCCATGCTGTGGGTGCACACGCAATTCCCATTGCGGAGTTGTACCTGCCTGTGACTATTTATAAAAAACCGCGGTCTGACTGGGGCATGCAGTGTGGGCAGAAGCCCACCTGCATTTAGCACGACATTACTACCTCAGCTGTGTTGGGCAATGCAATGGGATATTTTTGTGTACCGCCGCTGGGTTCCAGGGAGCCACCCATGCTGTCGGTCGACAGGGACTTCACAATAGGGAGTTGTACCTGCCTGTGTCTATGAATTAAAAAAACGCGGTCTGACTGGGGCATGCAGACACCTTGACAGAATGAATAGTGTGTGGCACATAGGTTCCCCATTGCTATGCCCACGTGTGCAGCTCCTGATGGCGGTGCCACAGGATTGGATTTCTCATTGCTTCTGTACAGCATTGTGGGCTATCGCCCCGCCCCTTTTAAAGAGGGTCGCTGCCTAGCCGTGCCAACCCTCTGCAGTGTGTGCCTGCGGTTCCTCCTCATGGCAGACGCACTTATAAATAGACATGAGTGTGGCGTGGCATGAGGGCAGCTGAAGGCTGCGCAGGGACAGTTTGGTGTGCGCTGTGGACACTGGGTCGTGCAGGGGGGGGGGGGGGTTGGCCAGCATGTAACCCAGGAGAAGTGGCAGCGGAGTGTCATGCAGGCAGTGATTGTGCTTTGTTGGAGGTAGTGCGGTGCTTAGCTAAGGTATGCATTGCTAATGAGGGCTTTTCAGAAGTAAAAATTGTTGGCAGGGGGGGGGGGGCACTCTTGCCGCTATTGTGGCTTAATAGTGGGACCTGTGAACTTGAGATGCAGCCCAACATGTAGCCCCTCGCCTGCCCTATCCGTTGCTGTGTCGTTCCCATCACTTTCTTGAATTGCCCAGATTTTCACAAATGAAAACCTTAGCGAGCATCGGCGATATACAAAAATGCTCGGGTTGCCCATTGACTTCAATGGGGTTCGTTACTCGAAACGAACCCTCGAGCATCGCGATAATTTCGTCCCAAGTAACGAGCACCCGAGCATTTTAGTGCTCGCTCATCTCTACTAAGGATGCATTGTGTAGCCATGTCTGGTCCCCTATATATTAGGACATGTACTAAGGGTGCACTGTGTAGCCATGTCTGGGTCCTACTATATATTAGGGCAAGTACTAAGGGTGCACTGTGTAGCCATGTCTGGATCCCTATATATTAGGACAAGTACTAAGGCTGAGCTGTGTAGTCATGTCTGGGTCCCTATATATTAGGACAAGTACTAAGGGTGCACTGTGTAGTCATGTCTGGGTCCCTATATATTAGGACAAGTACTAAGGGTGCACTGTGTAGTCATGTCTGGTCCCCTATATATTAGGACAAGTACTAAGGGTGCACTGTGTAGCTATGTCTGGATCCCTATATATTAGGACAAGTACTAATGGTGCACTGTGTAGCCATGTCTGGATCCCTATATATTAGGACAAGTACTAAGGGTGCACTGTGTAGCCACGTCTGGGTCCCTATATATTAGGGCAAGTACTAAGGATGCACTGTGTAGCCATTTCTCGGTCCCCTATATATTAGGACAAGTACTAAGGGTGTCCTGTGTAGCCATGCCTGGTCCCTATATATTAGAACAAGTACTAAGGGTGCACTCTGTAGCCTTGTCTAGGTCCCCTATATATTAGGACAAGAACTAAGGGTGCACTGTGTACTCATGTCTGGTCTCCTATATATTAGGACAAGTACTAAGGGTGCACTGTGTAGACACGTCTGTGTCCCCTATATATTAGGGCAAGTACTAAGGGTGCCCTGTGTAGCCTTGTCTGGGTCCCCTATATATTAGGACAAGTACTAAGGGTGCACTGTGTAGACATGTCTGGGTCCCCTATATATTAGGACAAGTACTAAGGGTGCACTGTGTAGCCATGTCTGGTCCCTATATATTACGACAAGTACTAAGGGTGCACTGTGTAGTCATGTCTGGGTCCCCTATATATTAGGACAAGTACTAAGGGTGCCCTGTGTAGTCATGTCTCGGTCCCCTATATATTCGGACAAGTACTAAGGGTGTCCTGTGTAGCCATGTCTCGGTCCCCTTAATATTCGGACAAGTACTAATGGTGCACTGTGTAGTCATGTCTGGGTCCCCTATATATTCGGACAAGTACTAATGGTGCACTGTGTAGTCATGTCTGGGTCCCCTATATATTAGGACAAGTACTAAGGGTGTACTGTGTAGCCATGTCTGGGTTCCCTATATATTAGGACAAGAACTAAGGGTGCACTGTGTAGTCATGTCTGGGTCCCTATATATTAGGACAAGTACTAAGGGTGCACTGTGTAGCCATGTCTGGGTCCAACTATATATTAGGGCAAGTACTAGGGGTGTACTGTGTAGCCATGTATGGTCCCCTATATATTAGGACAAGTACTAAGGGTGCACTGTGTAGCCATATCTGGATCTCCTATATAATAGAACAAGTACTAAGGACGCACTGTGTAGCCATGTCTGGTCCCCTATATATTAGGGCAAGTACTAAGGTTGCCCTGTGTAGTCATGTCTGGTCCCTATAATTAGGACAAGTACTAAGGGTGCCCTGTGTAGTCATGTCTGGTCCCTATAATTAGGACAAGTACTAAGGGTGCACTGTGTAGCCATGTCTGGTCCCCTATATATTAGGACAAGTACTAATGGTGCCCTGTGTAGTCATGTCTGGGTCCAACTATATATTAGGGCAAGTACTAAGGGTGCACTGTGTAGCCATGTCTGGGTCCTTATATATTAGGACAAGTACTAAGGATGCACTGGGTAGCCATGTCTGGTCCCTATATATTAGGACAAGTACTAAGGATGCACTGGGTAGCCATGTCTGGTCCCTATATATTAGGACAAGTACTAAGGATGCACTGGGTAGCCATGTCTGGTCCCTATATATTAGGTCAAGTACTATGGGTGCACTGTGTAGCCATGTCTGGGTCCAACTATATATTAGGGCAAGTACTAGGGGTGTACTGTATAGTCATGTCTGGGCCCCCTATATATTAGGACAAGTACTAACGTTGCACTGTGTAGTCATGTCTGGGTCCCTATATATTAGGACAACTACCAACGGTGCACTGTGTAGCCATGTCTGGGTCCAACTATATATTAGGGCAAGTACTAAGGGTGCACTGTATAACCACGTTTGGTTCCAACTATATATTAGGACAAGTACTAAGGGTGCCCTGTGTAGCCATGTCTGGGTCCAACTATATATTAGGGCAAGTACTAAGGGTGCACTGTGTAGCCATGTCTGGGTCCAACTATATATTAGGGCAAGTACTAAGGACGCACTGTGTAGCCATGTCTTGGTCCAACTATATATTAGGGCAAGTACTAAGGGTGCACTGTGTAGCCATGTCTGGGTCCAACTATATATTAGGGCAAGTACTAAGGACGCACTGTGTAGCCATGTCTTGGTCCAACTATATATTAGGGCAAGTACTAAGGGTGCACTGTGTAGCCATGTCTGGGTCCAACTATATATTAGGGCAAGTACTATGGACGCACTATGTAGTCATGTCTGGTTCCCTATATTGTTGTTCTTCTGTTGGTCAGACTCTATGTTTTTTATATGTTGTAGGACCTTCGATGGTGGCACCAGTTGGCGGAGCATAACACTACCAGGGGGCGGAGCAATAACATCAGCAGGGTCAGATCAGCAGAAGCACTCACACACTACAGACAAGTGGTCGTTAGTAGTTTGCAAAGTACTAAGGACACATTGTGTAGTCATGTCTCGGTCCACTATATATTCGGACAAGTACTAAGGGTGTTCCGTGTAGCCATGTCTCGGTCCCCTATATATTCGGACAAGTACTAAGGGTGTTCCGTGTAGCCATGTCTCAGTCCCCTATATATTCGGACAAGTACTAAGGGTGTCCCGTGTAGCCATGTCTCGGTCCCCTACATATTCGGACAAGTACTAATGGTGCACTGTGTAGTCATGTCTGGGTCCAACTATATATTAGGACAAGTACTAAGGGTGCACTGTGTAGTCATGTCTGGTCCCCTATATATTAGGACAAGTACTAAGGCCTTAGTCAGTCGAGCGTTTTTTCGCGCGATTTGCGGATCGCATGACGGATGCGCATCCGCAAATCGCGTGACCGGTGCCCGAAAATCGCCCGAAACTCTGCTCCTAGCCGTGTTTCATTAGAAACGGGCCGGAGCTGTCCAGCGCATTGCATTCAATGGAGCGGCAATACAGCCCGCTCCATTGAAAGCAATGCGCTGCGGGCGAGTGTGGGATGAATTGTCGGGAAGGGCTTAAATATATAAGCCCTTCCCTGCAATTCATCCAGAAAAGTGTTAAAATAAAGAATATATATATACTTACCTGCTCCCGGCAGCCGGAGTTCCGTGCGGCCGGCCTGCAGTGGGTGTGAAGGGGGTGTGAGTCAGACCTGCCCCCTGATTGGCTCAGCGCTGAGCCAATCAGGGGACATGTCTGACTCACACCCCCTTCACACCCACTGCAGTACGGCCGCACGGAACTCCGGCTGCCGGGAGCAGGTGAGTATGTATATATTTTTTATTTTAACACTTTTCAGGATGAATTGCAGGGAAGGGCTTATATATTTAACCCCTTCCCGACAATTCATCCTGCGCTCGCCGGCAGCCCATTGCTTTCAATGGAGGCAGCTGTATTGCTGGCTCCATTGAATTCAATGGGCAAACATCGTTCTTCTCTGCCACAGCTATTACAGCTGTGGCAGAGAAGAATGATTTGTGTTCTATATGTTCTCAATGGGGTCGGCGCTGCTGCCGCCGACCCCATTGAGCGCATATAGAGAAGAGAACAGGAATCGCAGATCGCAGATAGGTGCGATCTGCGATTTCTGTTCTATAATTTATCGGACGAGCGCATAAAAAGCGCTCATGTGTCCGATACCATTGTAAAGCAATGGTTTTATAAAATCGCCGGACGCATGCGCATGCGCAAATCGCGGCTAAAAACGCCCATCTGACTAAGGCCTAAGGGTGCACTGTGTAGTCATGTCTGGGTCCAACTATATATTAGGGCAAGTACTAAGGGTGTACTGTGTAGTCATGTCTGGGTCCCCTATATATTAGGACAAGTACTAAGGATGCATTGTGTAGCCATGTCTGGTCCCCAATATATTAGGACAAGTACTAAGGGTGCACTGTGTAGCCATGTCTGGATCTCCTATATATTAGGACAAGTACTAAGGATGCACTGTGTAGCCATGTCTGGTCCCTATATATTAGGACAAGTACTAAGGGTGCACTGTGTAGCCATGTCTGGGTCCAACAATATATTAGGGCAAGTACTAAGGATGCACTGTGTAGCCATGTCTGGTCCCCTATATATTAGGACAAGTACTAAGGGTGTACTGTGTAGCCATGTCTGGGTTCCCTATATATTAGGACAAGAACTAAGGGTGCACTGTGTAGCCATGTCTGGTCCCCTATATATTAGGACAAGTACTAAGGGTGCACTGTGTAGTCATGTCTGGGTCCCCTATATATTAGGACAAGTACTAAGGGTGCACTGTGTAGCCATGTCTGGGTCCAACTATATATTAGGGCAAGTACTAGGGGTGTATTGTGTAGCCATGTATGGTCCCCTATATATTAGGACAAGTACTAAGGGTGCACTGTGTAGCCATGTCTGGTCCCCTATATATTAGGACAAGTACTAAGGTTGCCCTGTGTAGTCATGTCTGGTCCCCTATATATTAGGACAAGTACTAAGGTTGCCCTGTGTAGTCATGTCTGGTCCCCTATATATTAGGACAAGTACTAAGGGTGCACTGTGTAGCCATGTCTGGTACCCTATATATTAGGGAAAGTACTAAGGGTGCCCTGTGTAGTCATGTCTGGGTCCAACTATATATTAGGGCAAGAACTAAGGGTGCACTGTGTAGCCATGTCTGGTCCCCTATATATTAGGACAAGTACTAAGGGTGCCCTGTGTAGTCATGTCTGGGTCCAACTATATATTAGGACAAGTACTAAGGGTGCACTGTGTAGCCATGTCTGGTCCCCTATATATTAGGACAAGTACTAAGGGTGCACTGGGTAGCCATGTCTGGTCCCTATATATTAGGACAAGTACTAAGGGTGCACTGTGTAGCCATGTCTGGGTCCAACTATACATTAGGGCAAGTACTAGGGGTGTACTGTATAGTCATGTCTGGGCCCCCTATATATTAGGACAAGTACTAACGTTGCACTGTGTAGTCATGTCTGGGTCCCTATATATTAGGACAACTACCAACGGTGCACTGTGTAGCCATGTCTGGGTCCAACTATATATTAGGACAAGTACTAAGGGTGCCCTGTGTAATCATGTCTGGTTCCAACTATATATTAGGGCAAGTACAAAGGGTGCACTGTGTAGCCATGTCTGGGTCCAACTATATATTAGGGCAAGTACTAAGGATGCACTGTGTAGTGATATCTGGGTCCCTATATATTAGGACAAGTACTAAGGATGCACTGGGTAGCCATGTCTGGTCCCTATATATTAGGGCAAGTACTAAGGATGCACTGTGTAGCCATGTCTGGTCCCCTATATATTAGGACAAGTACTAAGGGTGTACTGTGTAGCCATGTCTGGGTTCCTATATATTAGGACAAGAACTAAGGGTGCACTGTGTAGCCATGTCTGGTCCCCTATATATTAGGACAAGTACTAAGGGTGCACTGTGTAGTCATGTCTGGTCCCCTATATATTAGGACAAGTACTAAGGGTGCACTGTGTAGCCATGTCTGGGTCCTATATATTAGGACAAGTACTAAGGGTGCACTGTGTAGCCATGTCTGGGTCCAACTATATATTAGGGCAAGTACTAGGGGTGTACTATGTAGCCATGTATGGTCCCCTATATATTAGGACAAGTACTAAGGGTGCTCTGTGTAGCCATGTCTGGTCCCCTATATATTAGGACAAGTACTAAGGTTGCCCTGTGTAGTCATGTCTGGTCCCCTATATATTAGAACAAGTACTAAGGGTGCACTGTGTAGCCATATCTGGATCTCCTATATAATAGAACAAGTACTAAGGATGCACTGTGTAGCCATGTCTGGTCCCCTATATATTAGGGAAAGTACTAAGGGTGCCCTGTGTAGTCATGTCTGGGTCCAGCTATATATTAGGGCAAGAACTAAGGGTGCACTGTGTAGCCATGTCTGGTCCCCTATATATTAGGACAAGTACTAAGGGTGCACTGTGTAGTCATGTCTGGGTCCAACTATATATTAGGGCAAGTACTAAGGGTGCACTGTGTAGCCATGTCTGGTCCCCTTTATATTAGGACAAGTACTAAGGGTGCACTGTGTAGCCATGTCTGGGTACCTATATATAAGGACAAGTACTAAGGGTGCGCTGTGTAGCCATGTCTGGTCCCTCTATATTAGGACAAGTACTAAGGGTGCACTGGGTAGCCATGTCTGGTCCCCTATATATTAGGACAAGTACTAAGGGTGCACTGTGTAGCCATGTCTGGGTACCTATATATAAGGACAAGTACTAAGGATGCACTGTGTAGCCATGTCTGGTCCCTCTATATTAGGACAAGTACTAAGGGTGCACTGGGTAGCCATGTCTGGTCCCTATATATTAGGACAAGTACTAAGGGTGCACTGTGTAGCCATGTCTGGGTCCAACTATACATTAGGGCAAGTACTAGGGGTGTACTGTATAGTCATGTCTGGGCCCCCTATATATTAGGACAAGTACTAACGTTGCACTGTGTAGTCATGTCTGGGTCCCTATATATTAGGACAACTACCAACGGTGCACTGTGTAGTCATGTCTGGGTCCAACTATATATTAGGGCAAGTACTAAGGGTGCACTGTGTAGCCATGTCTGGGTCCAATTATATATTAGGACAAGTACTAAGGGTGCCCTGTGTAATCATGTCTGGTTCCAACTATATATTAGGGCAAGTACAAAGGGTGCACTGTGTAGCCATGTCTGGGTCCAACTATATATTAGGGCAAGTACTAATGGTGCACTGTGTAGCCATGTCTGGGTCCAACTATACATTAGGGCAAGTACTAAGGGTGCACTGTGTAGTCATATCTGGGTCCCTATATATTAGGACTAGTACTAAGGATGCACTGTGTAGCCATGTCTGGGTCTACTATATATTAGGACAAGTACTAAGGGTGCACTGTGTAGTCATGTCTGGGCCCCCTATATATTAGGACAAGTACTAAGGGTGCACTGTGTAGCCATGTCTGGGTCCCTATATATTAGGACAAGTACTAAGGGTGCACTGTGTAGCCATGTCTGGGCCCCCTATATATTAGGACAAGTACTAAGGGTGCCCTGTGTAGCCATGTCTGGGTCCCTATATATTAGGACAAGTACTAAGGGTGCACTGTGTAGCCATGTCTGGGCCCCCTATATATTTGGGCAAGTACTAAGGGTGCACTGTGTAGTCATGTCTGGGTCCAACTATATATTAGGACAAGTACTAAGGGTGCACTGTGTAGTCATGTCTGGGTCCAACTATATATTAGGACAGGTACTAAGGGTGCACTGTGTAGCCATGTCTGGGTCCAACTATATATTAGGACAGGTACTAAGGGTGCACTGTGTAGCCATGTCTGGGTCCAACTATATATTAGGACAGGTACTAAGGGTGCACTGTGTAGCCATGTCTGGATCTTCTATATATTAGGACAAGTACTAAGGGTGCACTGTGTAGCCATGTCTGGGTCCAACTATATATTAGGACAAGTACTAAGGGTGCACTGTGTAGCCATGTCTGGGTCCAACTATATATTAGGGCAAGTACTAAGGGTGCACTGTGTAGCCATGTCTGGGTCCAACTATATATTAGGACAAGTACTAAGGCTGCACTGTGTAGTCATGTCTGGGTCCCTATATATTAGGACAACTACCAACGGTGCACTGTGTAGCCATGTCTGGGTCCAACTATATATTAGGACAAGTACTAAGGGTGCACTGTGTAGCCATGTCTGGGTCCAACTATATATTAGGGCAAGTACTAAGGGTGCACTGTGTAGCCATGTCTGGGTCCCTATATATTAGGACAAGTACTAGGGATGTACTGTAAAGCTATGTCTGGGTCCCTATATATTAGAACAAGTACTACAGGTGCACTGTGTAGCCATGTCTGGATCTCCTATATATTAGGACAAGTACTAAGGATGCACTGTGTAGTCATGTCTGGGCCCCTATATATTAGGACAACTACCAACGGTGCACTGTGTAGCCATGTCTGGGTACCTATCTATTAGGACAAGTACTAGGGGTGTACTATATAGCTATGTCTGGGTCCCTATATATTTGGACAAGTACTAAGGGTGCACTGTATAGTCATGTCTGGGCCCCCTATATATTAGGACAAGTACTAACGTTGCACTGTGTAGTCATGTCTGGGCCCCTATATATTAGGACAACTACCAACGGTGCACTGTGTAGCCATGTCTGGGTACCTATCTATTAGGACAAGTACTAGGGGTGTACTATATAGCTATGTCTGGGTCCCTATATATTTGGACAAGTACTAAGGGTGCACTGTGTAGCCATGTCTGGATCTCCTATATATTAGGACAAGTACTAAGGGTGCACTGTGTAGCCATGTCTGGGTCCCCTATATATTAGGACAAGTACTAATGGTGCACTGTGTAGCCATGTCTGGGTCCCTATATATTAGGACAAGTACTAAGGCTGCACTGCGTAGCCATTTCTGGGTCCCCTATATATTAGGACAAGTACTAGTGGTGCACTGTGTAGCCATGTCTGGTCCCTATATATTAGAACAAGTACTAAGGGTGCACTGTGTAGTCTTGTCTGGGTCCCCTATATATTAGGACACGTACTAAGGGTGCACTGTGTAGCCATGTCTGGGTCCAACTATATATTAGGGAAAGTACTAGTGGTGTACTGTGTAGCTTTGTCTGGGTCCCTATATATTAGGACAACTACTAAGGGTGTCCTGTGTAGCTATGTCTGGTCTCCTATATATTAGGACAAGTACTAAGGGTGCACTGCGTAGTCATGTCTGGGTCCCCTATATATTAGGACAAGTACTGAGGGTGCACTGTGTAGCCATGTCTGGTCCCTATATATTAGGACAAGTACTAAGGGTGCACTGTGTAGCCATGTCTGGGTCCCTATATATTAGGACAAGTACTAAGGATGCGCTGTGTAGCCATGTCTGGGTCCCTATATATTAGGACAAGTACTAAGGATGCACTGTGTAGCCATGTCTGGGTCCCTATATATTAGGACAAGTACTAAGGGTGCACTGTGTAGTCATGTCTGGGTCCCTATATATTAGTATAAGTACTAAGGGTGCCCTGTGTAGTCATGTCTGGGTCCCCTATATATTAGGACAAGTACTAAGGGTGCACTGTGTAGCAATGTCTGGGTCCCCTATATATTAGGACAAGTACTAAGGGTGTTCCGTGTAGCCATGTCTCGGTCCCCTATATATTAGGACAAGTGCTAAGGGTGCACTGTGTAGTCATGTCTGAGTCCCCTATATATTAGGACAAGTACTAAGGGTGCACTGTGTAGCCATGTCTGGGTCCCTATATATTAGGACAAGTACTAAGGATGCACTGTGTAGCCATGTCTGGGTCCCTATATATTAGGACAAGTACTAAGGATGCACTGTGTAGCCATGTCTGGGTCCCTATATATTAGGACAAGTACTAAGGGTGCACTGTGTAGCCATGTCTGGGTCCCTATATATTAGGACAAGTACTAAGGATGCACTGTGTAGCCATGTCTGGGTCCCTATATATTAGGACAAGTACTAAGGATGCACTGTGTAGCCATGTCTGGGTCCCTATATATTAGGACAAGTACTAAGGGTGCACTGTGTAGTCATGTCTGGGTCCCTATATATTAGTATAAGTACTAAGGGTGCCCTGTGTAGTCATGTCTGGGTCCCCTATATATTAGGACAAGTACTAAGGGTGCACTGTGTAGCAATGTCTGGGTCCCCTATATATTAGGACAAGTACTAAGGGTGTTCCGTGTAGCCATGTCTCGGTCCCCTATATATTAGGACAAGTGCTAAGGGTGCACTGTGTAGTCATGTCTGAGTCCCCTATATATTAGGACAAGTACTAAGGGTGCACTGTGTAGCCATGTCTGGGTCCAACTATATATTAGGACACTACTAAGGGTGCACTGTGTAGTCATGTCTGGGTCCCCTATATATTAGGACAAGTACTAAGGGTGCACTGTGTAGCCATGTCTGGGTCCCCTATATATTAGGACAAGTACTAAGGATGCACTGTGTAGCTATGTCTGAGTCCCTATATATTAGGAGAAGTACTAAGGGTGCACTGTGTAGCCATGTCTGGGTTCCCTATATATTAGGACAAGTACTAAGGCTGCACTGTGTAGCCATGTCTGGGTCCCCTATATATTAGGACAAGTACTAAGGATGCACTGTGTAGCTATGTCTGAGTCCCTATATATTAGGAGAAGTACTAAGGGTGCACTGTGTAGCCATGTCTGGGTCCCCTATATATTAGGACAAGTACTAAGGCTGCACTGTGTAGCCATGTCTGGGTCCCTATATATTAGGACAAGTACTAAGGCTGCACTGTGTAGCCATGTCTGGGTCCCTATATATTAGGACAAGTACTAAGGATGCACTGTGTAGCCATGTCTGGGTCCCTATATATTAGGACAAGTACTAAGGGTGCACTGTGTAGTCATGTCTGGGTCCCTATATATTAGTATAAGTACTAAGGGTGCCCTGTGTAGTCATGTCTGGGTCCCCTATATATTAGGACAAGTACTAAGGGTGCACTGTGTAGCAATGTCTGGGTCCCCTATATATTAGGACAAGTACTAAGGGTGTTCCGTGTAGCCATGTCTCGGTCCCCTATATATTAGGACAAGTGCTAAGGGTGCACTGTGTAGTCATGTCTGAGTCCCCTATATATTAGGACAAGTACTAAGGGTGCACTGTGTAGCCATGTCTGGGTCCAACTATATATTAGGACACTACTAAGGGTGCACTGTGTAGTCATGTCTGGGTCCCCTATATATTAGGACAAGTACTAAGGGTGCACTGTGTAGCCATGTCTGGGTCCCCTATATATTAGGACAAGTACTAAGGATGCACTGTGTAGCTATGTCTGAGTCCCTATATATTAGGAGAAGTACTAAGGGTGCACTGTGTAGCCATGTCTGGGTTCCCTATATATTAGGACAAGTACTAAGGCTGCACTGTGTAGCCATGTCTGGGTCCCCTATATATTAGGACAAGTACTAAGGATGCACTGTGTAGCTATGTCTGAGTCCCTATATATTAGGAGAAGTACTAAGGGTGCACTGTGTAGCCATGTCTGGGTCCCCTATATATTAGGACAAGTACTAAGGCTGCACTGTGTAGCCATGTCTGGGTCCCTATATATTAGGACAAGTACTAAGGCTGCACTGTGTAGCCATGTCTGGGTCCCCTATATATTAGGGCAAGTACTAAGGGTGCTCTGTGTAGCCATGTCTGGTCCCCTATATATTAGGACAAGTACTAAGGCTGCACTGTGTAGCCATGTCTGGGCCCCCTATATATTAGGACAAGTACTGAGGGTGCTCTGTGTAGCCATGTCTGGGTCCCTATATATTAGGACAAGTACTAACGGTTATCATGTTAGATGGGTGGCAATGTACTCGCAGCGTGGGGTCATTTTTTTTCTGCGATGGAGGGTTAGTATCTGTGTAAGGCTTACAATATTTGCTGTAAATAGTTCCATTTATCATTGAAGGATTTACAGTTAAAGGGGTTTTTCCGCGGCAGCAAGTGGGGTTATACACTTCTGTATGGCCATATTAATGCACTTTGTAATATACATTGTGCATTAAATATTGGCCATACAGAAGTTATACACTTACCCCCTCCGGTGTTGGTGTCCCCGTCTCCATGGCGTCGACCAAAGCCGCCTTCTGCCTGGATTAGACGCGCTTGCACAGTCTGCACTCTTCTGTCCGGTTCCAGCGTGCTCGCGCCGCAGAGGTCTTCTGTGCCAGAAGACCTGTGCGGCGTGAGCACGCCGGAGCGGCCCCTTCAGGGCAAGCGCGTCTAATCCAGGGAGAAGAAGGCTGAAACTAACCCTAAACCTCCATCCCAGTCATAAGTAAATCCCTACGCTGCTAGGACCTTGCAGCAGGCAGCCAATCAAGACCTTTCGGGGCGTACGCTAGCCCTTATCTATCACCCTAGGTCTCCACCCATTATTGTGGTAGAGACATAATACAATAGTACCAGTACTCTGTCTAGTCATGTCTGGGTCCCTATATATTAGGACAAGTACTAAGGGTGCACTGTGTAGTCATGTCTGGGTCCCTATATATTAGGACAAGTACTAAGGGTGCACTGTGTAGCCATGTCTGGGTCCCTATATATTAGGACACATACTAAGGATGCACTGTGTAGTCCTGTCTGGGTCCAACTATATATTAGGACACATACTAAGGATGCACTGTGTAGTCCTGTCTGGGTCCCCTATATATTAGGACAAGTACTAAGGGTGCACTGTGTAGCCTTGTCTGGGTCCTATATATTAGGACAAGTACTAAGGGTGCACTGTGTAGCCATGTCTGGGTCCCTATATATTAGGACACATACTAAGGATGCACTGTGTAGTCATGTCTGGGTCCCCTATGTTTTAGGACAAGTACTAAGGGTGTATTGTGTAGCAATGTCTGGTTCCCCTCCCTATATATTAGGACACATACTAAGGATGCACTGTGTAGTCCTGTCTGGGTCCTATATATTAGGACAAGTACTAAGGGTGCGCTGTGTAGTCCTGTCTGGGTCCTATATATTAGGACAAGTACTAAGGGTGCACTGTGTAGTCATGCCTGGGTCCCCATATATATTAGGACAAGTACTAAGGGTGCACTGTGTAGTCATGTCTGGGTCCCCTATATATTAGGACAAGTACTAAGGGTGCACTGTGTAGCCATGTCTGGGTCCCCTATATATTAGGACAAGTACTAATGGTGCACTGTGTAGCCATGTCTGGGTCCCTATATATTAGGACAAGTACTAAGGCTGCACTGCGTAGCCATTTCTGGGTCCCCTATATATTAGGACAAGTACTAGTGGTGCACTGTGTAGCCATGTCTGGTCCCTATATATTAGAACAAGTACTAAGGGTGCACTGTGTAGTCTTGTCTGGGTCCCCTATATATTAGGACACGTACTAAGGGTGCACTGTGTAGCCATGTCTGGGTCCAACTATATATTAGGGAAAGTACTAGTGGTGTACTGTGTAGCTTTGTCTGGGTCCCTATATATTAGGACAACTACTAAGGGTGTCCTGTGTAGCTATGTCTGGTCTCCTATATATTAGGACAAGTACTAAGGGTGCACTGCGTAGTCATGTCTGGGTCCCCTATATATTAGGACAAGTACTGAGGGTGCACTGTGTAGCCATGTCTGGTCCCTATATATTAGGACAAGTACTAAGGGTGCACTGTGTAGCCATGTCTGGGTCCCTATATATTAGGACAAGTACTAAGGATGCGCTGTGTAGCCATGTCTGGGTCCCTATATATTAGGACAAGTACTAAGGATGCACTGTGTAGCCATGTCTGGGTCCCTATATATTAGGACAAGTACTAAGGGTGCACTGTGTAGTCATGTCTGGGTCCCTATATATTAGTATAAGTACTAAGGGTGCCCTGTGTAGTCATGTCTGGGTCCCCTATATATTAGGACAAGTACTAAGGGTGCACTGTGTAGCAATGTCTGGGTCCCCTATATATTAGGACAAGTACTAAGGGTGTTCCGTGTAGCCATGTCTCGGTCCCCTATATATTAGGACAAGTGCTAAGGGTGCACTGTGTAGTCATGTCTGAGTCCCCTATATATTAGGACAAGTACTAAGGGTGCACTGTGTAGCCATGTCTGGGTCCCTATATATTAGGACAAGTACTAAGGATGCACTGTGTAGCCATGTCTGGGTCCCTATATATTAGGACAAGTACTAAGGATGCACTGTGTAGCCATGTCTGGGTCCCTATATATTAGGACAAGTACTAAGGGTGCACTGTGTAGCCATGTCTGGGTCCCTATATATTAGGACAAGTACTAAGGATGCACTGTGTAGCCATGTCTGGGTCCCTATATATTAGGACAAGTACTAAGGATGCACTGTGTAGCCATGTCTGGGTCCCTATATATTAGGACAAGTACTAAGGGTGCACTGTGTAGTCATGTCTGGGTCCCTATATATTAGTATAAGTACTAAGGGTGCCCTGTGTAGTCATGTCTGGGTCCCCTATATATTAGGACAAGTACTAAGGGTGCACTGTGTAGCAATGTCTGGGTCCCCTATATATTAGGACAAGTACTAAGGGTGTTCCGTGTAGCCATGTCTCGGTCCCCTATATATTAGGACAAGTGCTAAGGGTGCACTGTGTAGTCATGTCTGAGTCCCCTATATATTAGGACAAGTACTAAGGGTGCACTGTGTAGCCATGTCTGGGTCCAACTATATATTAGGACACTACTAAGGGTGCACTGTGTAGTCATGTCTGGGTCCCCTATATATTAGGACAAGTACTAAGGGTGCACTGTGTAGCCATGTCTGGGTCCCCTATATATTAGGACAAGTACTAAGGATGCACTGTGTAGCTATGTCTGAGTCCCTATATATTAGGAGAAGTACTAAGGGTGCACTGTGTAGCCATGTCTGGGTTCCCTATATATTAGGACAAGTACTAAGGCTGCACTGTGTAGCCATGTCTGGGTCCCCTATATATTAGGACAAGTACTAAGGATGCACTGTGTAGCTATGTCTGAGTCCCTATATATTAGGAGAAGTACTAAGGGTGCACTGTGTAGCCATGTCTGGGTCCCCTATATATTAGGACAAGTACTAAGGCTGCACTGTGTAGCCATGTCTGGGTCCCTATATATTAGGACAAGTACTAAGGCTGCACTGTGTAGCCATGTCTGGGTCCCTATATATTAGGACAAGTACTAAGGATGCACTGTGTAGCCATGTCTGGGTCCCTATATATTAGGACAAGTACTAAGGGTGCACTGTGTAGTCATGTCTGGGTCCCTATATATTAGTATAAGTACTAAGGGTGCCCTGTGTAGTCATGTCTGGGTCCCCTATATATTAGGACAAGTACTAAGGGTGCACTGTGTAGCAATGTCTGGGTCCCCTATATATTAGGACAAGTACTAAGGGTGTTCCGTGTAGCCATGTCTCGGTCCCCTATATATTAGGACAAGTGCTAAGGGTGCACTGTGTAGTCATGTCTGAGTCCCCTATATATTAGGACAAGTACTAAGGGTGCACTGTGTAGCCATGTCTGGGTCCAACTATATATTAGGACACTACTAAGGGTGCACTGTGTAGTCATGTCTGGGTCCCCTATATATTAGGACAAGTACTAAGGGTGCACTGTGTAGCCATGTCTGGGTCCCCTATATATTAGGACAAGTACTAAGGATGCACTGTGTAGCTATGTCTGAGTCCCTATATATTAGGAGAAGTACTAAGGGTGCACTGTGTAGCCATGTCTGGGTTCCCTATATATTAGGACAAGTACTAAGGCTGCACTGTGTAGCCATGTCTGGGTCCCCTATATATTAGGACAAGTACTAAGGATGCACTGTGTAGCTATGTCTGAGTCCCTATATATTAGGAGAAGTACTAAGGGTGCACTGTGTAGCCATGTCTGGGTCCCCTATATATTAGGACAAGTACTAAGGCTGCACTGTGTAGCCATGTCTGGGTCCCTATATATTAGGACAAGTACTAAGGCTGCACTGTGTAGCCATGTCTGGGTCCCCTATATATTAGGGCAAGTACTAAGGGTGCTCTGTGTAGCCATGTCTGGTCCCCTATATATTAGGACAAGTACTAAGGCTGCACTGTGTAGCCATGTCTGGGCCCCCTATATATTAGGACAAGTACTGAGGGTGCTCTGTGTAGCCATGTCTGGGTCCCTATATATTAGGACAAGTACTAACGGTTATCATGTTAGATGGGTGGCAATGTACTCGCAGCGTGGGGTCATTTTTTTTCTGCGATGGAGGGTTAGTATCTGTGTAAGGCTTACAATATTTGCTGTAAATAGTTCCATTTATCATTGAAGGATTTACAGTTAAAGGGGTTTTTCCGCGGCAGCAAGTGGGTCTATACACTTCTGTATGGCCATATTAATGCACTTTGTAATATACATTGTGCATTAAATATTGGCCATACAGAAGTTATACACTTACCCCCTCCGGTGTTGGTGTCCCCGTCTCCATGGCGTCGACCAAAGCCGCCTTCTGCCTGGATTAGACGCGCTTGCACAGTCTGCACTCTTCTGTCCGGTTCCAGCGTGCTCGCGCCGCAGAGGTCTTCTGTGCCAGAAGACCTGTGCGGCGTGAGCACGCCGGAGCGGCCCCTTCAGGGCAAGCGCGTCTAATCCAGGGAGAAGAAGGCTGAAACTAACCCTAAACCTCCATCCCAGTCATAAGTAAATCCCTACGCTGCTAGGACCTTGCAGCAGGCAGCCAATCAAGACCTTTCGGGGCGTACGCTAGCCCTTATCTATCACCCTAGGTCTCCACCCATTATTGTGGTAGAGACATAATACAATAGTACCAGTACTCTGTCTAGTCATGTCTGGGTCCCTATATATTAGGACAAGTACTAAGGGTGCACTGTGTAGTCATGTCTGGGTCCCTATATATTAGGACAAGTACTAAGGGTGCACTGTGTAGCCATGTCTGGGTCCCTATATATTAGGACACATACTAAGGATGCACTGTGTAGTCCTGTCTGGGTCCAACTATATATTAGGACACATACTAAGGATGCACTGTGTAGTCCTGTCTGGGTCCCCTATATATTAGGACAAGTACTAAGGGTGCACTGTGTAGCCTTGTCTGGGTCCTATATATTAGGACAAGTACTAAGGGTGCACTGTGTAGCCATGTCTGGGTCCCTATATATTAGGACACATACTAAGGATGCACTGTGTAGTCATGTCTGGGTCCCCTATGTTTTAGGACAAGTACTAAGGGTGTATTGTGTAGCAATGTCTGGTTCCCCTCCCTATATATTAGGACACATACTAAGGATGCACTGTGTAGTCCTGTCTGGGTCCTATATATTAGGACAAGTACTAAGGGTGCGCTGTGTAGTCCTGTCTGGGTCCTATATATTAGGACAAGTACTAAGGGTGCACTGTGTAGTCATGCCTGGGTCCCCATATATATTAGGACAAGTACTAAGGGTGCACTGTGTAGTCATGTCTGGGTCCCCTATATATTAGGACAAGTACTAAGGGTGCACTGTGTAGCCATGTCTGGGTCCCTATATATTAGGACACATACTAAGGGTGCACTGTGTAGCTATGTCTGGGTCCCTATATATTAGGACACATACTAAGGATGCACTGTGTAGTCATGTCTGGGTCCCCTATGTTTTAGGACAAGTACTAAGGGTGTATTGTGTAGCAATGTCTGGTTCCCCTCCCTATATATTAGGACAAGTACTAGGGGTGCACTGTGCAGCCTGCCAGTGCACCCTCAGTACTTGTGCTAATATATAGGGAGGGGAACCAGACATTGCTACACAATACACCCTTAGAACTTGTTTAAGGGGGGAAGGTGACCCCCATTCTACCAATAGGCGAGAGTCCTGCAAGTGCTTATTATGGCATATACTATAAATGTCTCAGATGCGAATACCCTTGGACGTGGTTCAGTATTGATTGTGCGCCCCCTTAGGTTTAGGGAAAGGCTTTCCTGCCCCTGTAAGGTGACATCAGACCCCGCTCTTGGCAGTAACTACGTGGCTCTGTGAACGAGCATTAATTTGAATCTATTCTTCGTATATCTCCGGTCCTCCATAAACTGTAAGATGCTTGAGTGTTGACACATTTAAACCTGTGATTGTACTGATGAAATTGGCTCCATCGTTTAGACGTTAACCCCTTCCTGCTGCAGCCCTTTTTGTATTTTAATGATTCTTTCTACTTTCTAAAAATCGTAACTTTCTTTTTTTCTGCTAACATAGCGGCACCATTTTGGGCTACATCCAACTTTTTGATTACCTTTTATTCATTTTTTTTTTGGGAGACAGAGTGACTAAAATGAGCAATTCTGGAATTGCGTAGATTTTTTTTCTAACTGCGTTCACCACGCAGGATTAATAATGTATTCTTTTTTTATAAATTGGATGTTCACAGATGCAGCGATACCAATGTTTATTTATTTATTTTTGATGCGACAAATGGGAAAAGTTTTTTTATAATTAAAGAAATCTCATTTTTTTATTGTTACAGGAGAATTGAACCTGTGATCATTGGATTGCTTATACAGTATACTGCAATTAGAGATGAGCGAACGTACTCGTCCGAGCTTGATACTCGTTCGAGTATTAGCGTGTTCAGGATGCTCGTTACTCGTGACGAGTACCACGCGATGTTCGGGTTACTTTCACTTTAATCTCTGAGACGTTAGCGTGCTTTTCTGGCCAATTGAAAGACAGGGAAGGCATTACAACTTCCCCCTGCGATGTTCAAGCCCTATACCACCCCCCTGCAGTGAGTGGCTGGCGAGATCAGGTGTCACCCGAGTATAAAAATCGGCCCCTCCCGCGGCTCGCCACAGATGCATTGTGACAGAGATCAGGGACAGTGCTATCGTGTTGGAGCTGCTGTAGGGAGAGTGTTAGGAGTTAGTGTAGGCTTCAAGAACCCCAACGGTCCTTCTTAGGGCCACATCTAACCGTGTGCAGTAGTGTGGAGGCTGCTTTTTGCAGTGTTGCACTTTTTTTTTTTTTTGGTATATCGGCCGTGCAGAGCATTGCGCCCTGCAGTAATACTCCAGGGACAGAATTGTGGAGGCAGGGAGAGCGTTAGGAGTTATTGTAGGCTTCAAGAACCCCAACGGTCCTTCTTAGGGCCACATCTAACCGTGTGCAGTAGTGTGGAGGCTGCTTTTTGCAGTGTTGCACTTTTTTTTTTTTTTGGTATATCGGCCATGCAGAGCATTGCGCCCTGGAGTAATACTCCAGGGACAGAAGTGTGTAGGCAGGGCCAGAAGACATATATTATTGATTGAATATACGCAGTGGTCCTTTTAAAAAAAAATATTGGGCAAAAAATCTATTTGGCCTGCCTGTCACTGTGCTCAGTGTTCTGGGTCCGTGTGTGCTGGGTGTAGTACTTCAACAAAATCATACGCAGCCAGCTAAGTGTTACAGCAGGCTTGCGCCAAATTATTTCCTGGCGTTCCGTAAACGAAGTCAGCCTCCAACCACAGGCCAATAAGCGGCACATTTAATTACAGCGTTCTGTTTCTGCATTACTGGTAATACAGCATGCTGAGGGGTAGGGGTAGGCCTAGAGGACGTGGGCGCGGCCGAGGACGCGGAGGCCCTAGTCCGGGTGTGGGCACAGGCCGAGCTCCTGATCCAGGTGTATCGCAGCCGACTGCTGCGGGATTAGGAGAGAGGCACGTTTCTGGCGTCCCCACATTCATAGCACATTTAATGGGTCCACGCGGTAGACCTTTATTAGAAAATGAGCAGTGTGAGCAGGTCCTGTCGTGGATGGCAGAAAGTGCTTCCAGCAACCTATCGTCCACCCACAGTTCTGCGCCGTCCACTGCTGCAACTCAGAATCCTCTGGCTGCTGCTCCTCCTTCCTCCCAGCCTCCTCACTCCATGAAAATGAGACATTCTGAGGAGCGGGCAGACTCCCAGGAACTGTTCTCGGGCCCCTGCTCAGATTGGGCAGCAGTGGTTCCTCTCCCACCAGAGGAGTTTATCGTGACTGATGCCCAACCATTGCAAAATTCCCGGGGTCCGGGGGATGAGGCTGGGGACTTCCGGCAACTGTCTCAAGACCTTTCAGTGGGTGAGGAGGCCGATGACGATGAGACACAGTGGTCTATCAGTGAGGTAGTAGTAAGGGCAGTAAGTCCGAGGGAGGAGCGCACCGAGGATTCAGAGGAAGAGCAGCAGGACAATGAGGTGACTGACCCCACCTGGTTTGCTACGCCTACTGAGGACAGGTCTTCAGAGGGGAAGGTAAGGGCAGCAGCAGGGCAGGTTGCAAGAGGCAGTGCGGTGGCCAGGGGTAGTAGAGGCAGGGTCAGACCGAATAATCCACCAACTGTTTCCCAAAGCGCCCCCTCGCGCCATGCCACCCTGCAGAGGCCGAGGTGCTCAAAGGTCTGGCAGTTTTTCACTGAGAGTGCAGACGACCGACGAGCAGTGGTGTGCAACCTTTGTCGCGCCAAGATCAGCCGGGGAGCCACCACCACCAGCCTCACCACCACCAGCATGCACAGACATATGATGGCCAAGCACCCCACAAGGTGAGACGAAGGCAGTTCACCGCCTCCGGTTTGCACCGCTGCCTCTCCCCCTGTGCCCCGACCTGCCACTGAGATCCAACCCCGCTCTGAGGACACAGGCACTACCGTCTCCTGGCCTGCACCCACACCCTCACCTCCGCTGTCCTCGGCCCCATCCACCAATGTCTCTCAGCGCACCGTCCAGCCGTCGCTAGCACAAGTGTTTGAGCGCAAGCACAAGTACGCCACCACGCACCCGCACGCTCAAGCGTTAAACGTGCACGTAGCCAAATTTATCAGCCTGGAGATGCTGCCGTATAGGGTTGTGGAAACGGAGTCCTTCAAAAGTATGATGGCGGCGGCGGCCCCGCGCTACTCAGTTCCCAGTCGCCACTATTTTTCCCGATGTGCCGTCCCAGCCCTGCACGACCACGTCTCCCGCAACATTGTACGCGCCCTCACCAACGCGGTTACTGCCAAGGTCCACTTAACAACGGACACGTGGACAAGCACAGGCGGGCAGGGCCACTATATCTCCCTGACGGCACATTGGGTGAATTTAGTGGAGGCTGGGACAGAGTCAGAGCCTGGGACCGCTCACGTCCTACCCACCCCCAGAATTGCGGGCCACAGCTCGGTGGTGGTATCTGCGGCGGTGTATGCTTCCTCCACTAAAGCACCCTCCTCCTCCTCCTCCTCCTCCAACGCAACCTCTGTCTCGCAATCAAGATGTGTCAGCAGCAGCAGCACGTCGCCAGCAGTCGGTGTCACGCGCCGTGGCAGCACAGCGGTGGGCAAGCGTCAGCAGGCCGTGCTGAAACTACTCAGCTTAGGAGATAAGAGGCACACGGCCCACGAACTGCTGCAGGGTCTGACAGAGCAGACCGACCGCTGGCTTGCGCCGCTGAGCCTCCAACCGGGCATGGTCGTGTGTAACAACGGCCGTAACCTGGTGGCAGCTCTGCAGCTCGACAGCCTCACGCACGTGCCATGCCTGGCCCACGTCTTTAATTTGGTGGTTCAGCGCTTTCTGAAAAGCTACCCACGCTTGTCAGACCTGCTCGGAAAGCTGCGCCGGCTTTGCGCACATTTCCGCAAGTCCCACACGGACGCTGCCACCCTGCGCACCCTGCAACATCGGTTTAATCTACCAGTGCACCGACTGCTGTGCGACGTGCCCACACGGTGGAACTCTACACTCCACATGTTGGCCAGGCTCTATGAGCAGCGTAGAGCTATAGTGGAATACCAACTCAAACATGGGCGGCGCAGTGGGAGTCAGCCTCCTCAATTATTTTCAGAAGAGTGGGCCTGGTTGGCAGACATCTGCCAGGTCCTTGGAAAGTTTGAGGAGTCTACCCAGGTGGTGAGCGGCGATGCTGCAATCATTAGCGTCACCATTCCTCTGCTATGCGTCTTGAGAAGTTCCCTGCAAAGCATAAAGGCAGACGCTTTGCGCTCGGAAACAGAGCCGGGGGAAGACAGTATGTCGCTGGATAGTCAGAGCACCCTCCTGTCTATATCTCAGCGCGGTGAGGAGGAGGAGGAGGAGGAAGATGAGGAGGAGGGGGAAGAGACAGCTTGGCCCACTGGTGAGGGTACACATGCTGCTGGCCTGTCATCCTTTCAGCGTGTATGGCCTGAGGAGGAGGAGGAGGATCCTGAAAGTGATCTTCCTAGTGACAGTCATGTGTTGCGTACAGGTACCCTGGCACACATGGCTGACTTCATGTTAGGATGCCTTTCTCGTGACCCTCGCGTTACACGCATTCTGGCCACTACGGATTACTGGGTGTACACACTGCTCGACCCACGGTATAAGGAGAACCTTTCCACTCTCATACCCGAAGAGGAAAGGGGTTCGAGAGTGTTGCTATACCACAGGACCCTGGCGGACAAACTGATGGTAAAATTCCCATACGACAGCGCTAGTGGCAGAAGGCGCAGTTCCGAGGGCAAGGTAGCAGGGGAGGCGCGGAGATCAGGCAGCATGTACAGCCCAGGCAGGGCAACACTCTTTAAGGCCCTTGACTGCTTTATGGCTCCCCAGCAAGACTGTGTCACCGCTCCCCAGTCACGGCTGAGTCGGCGGGAGCACTGTAAAAGGATGGTGAGGGAGTACGTAGCCGATCGCACGACCGTCCCCCTACAACTACTGGGTGTCGAAGCTGGACACGTGGCCTGAACTCGCGCTGTATGCCCTGGAGGTGCTTGCTTGTCCTGCGGCTAGCGTCTTGTCGGAGAGGGTGTTTAGTGCAGCTGGGGGAATCATCACAGATAAGCGTACCCACCTGTCAACCGACAGTGCCGACAGGCTTACACTCATCAAGATGAACAAAGCCTGGATTTCCCCAGACTTCTCTTCTCCACCAGCGGACAGCAGCGATACCTAAGCAATACGTAGGCTGCACCCGCGGATGGAAGCATCGTTCTGTATCCCCATCAAAAACGGGGACCTTTTCGCTTCATCAATCTGTGTATAATATTCCTCCTCCTCCTGCTCCTCCTCCTGAAACCTCACATAATCACGTTGAACGTGCAATTTTTCTTAGGCCCACAAGGCTCAGTCATATAATTTTAGTAAACAATTTTTATACATTTCAATGCTCATTAAAGCGTTGAAACTTTCACCTCAACCAATTTTTATTTTAACTGGGCTGCCTCCAGGCCTAGTTACCAATTAAGCCACATTAACCAAAGCGATTAATGGGTTTCACCTGCCCTCTTGGTTGGGCATGGGCAATTTTTCTGATGTACATTAGTACTGTTGATACACCAATTTTTGGGGGCCCTCGTCTACAGTGTAATCCAATTAATTTTTAGCCCACCTGCATTACAGCTGACATTACATCAGCTGTGTTGGGCACTGCAATGGGATATTTTTATGTACCGCCGGTGGGTTCCAGGGAGCCACCCATGCTGTGGGTCCACAGGGAGTTGTAAATGCATCTGTGTCCACTTCTAAAGAACCCCAGTCTGACTGGGGCATGCAGTGTGGGCCGAAGCCCACCTGCATTAAACATGACATTATTACCTCAGCTGTGATGGGTAGAGATGAGTGAGCACCAAAATGCTCGGGTGCTCGTTACTCGGGCCGAAATTTTCGCGATGCTCGAGGGTTCGTTTCGAGTAACGAACCCCATTGAAGTCAATGGGCGACCCGGGCATTTTTGTATTTCGCCGATGCTTGCTAAGGTTTCTATGTGTGAAAATCTGGGCAATTCAAGAAAGTGATGGGAACGACACAGCAACGGATAGGGCAGGCGAGGGGCTACATGTTGGGCTGCATCTCAAGTTCCCAGGTCCCACTATTAAGCCACAATACCGGCAAGAGTGGGCCCCCCCCCCCTCCCAACAACTTTTACTTCTGAAAAGCCCTCATTAGCAATGCATACCTTTGCTAAGCACCACACTACCTCCAACAAAGCACAATCACTGCCTGCATGACACTCCGCTGCCACTTCTCCTGGGTTACATGCTGACCAACCCCCCCCCCCCCCCCCCCCCACAGCGCACACCAAAGTGTCCCTGCGCAGCCTTCAGCTGCCCTCATGCCACACCACCCTCATGTCTATTTATAAGTGCGTCTGCCACAGGAAAAGCAGGCACACACTGCAGAGGGTTGACACGGCTAGGCAGCGACCCTCTTTAAAAGTGGTGGGGCGATAGCCCACAATGCTGTACAGAAGCAATGAGAAATCCAATCCTGTGCCACCTCCATCTGGAGCTGCACACGTGGGCATAGCAATGGGGAACCTATGTGCCACACACTATTCATTCTGTCAAGGTGTCTGCATGCCCCAGTCAGACCGGGCTTTTTTAATTCATAGACACAGGCAGGTACAACTCCCTATTGTGAAGTCCCTGTCGACCGACAGCATGGGTGGCTCCCTGGAACCCACCGGCGGTACACAAAAATATCCCATTGCATTGCCCAACACAGCTGAGGTAGTAATGTCGTGCTAAATGCAGGTGGGCTTCTGCCCACACTGCATGCCCCAGTCAGACTGGGGTTCTTTAGAAGTGGAAACAGATGCATTTATAATTCTCTGTGGACCCACAGCATGGGTGGGTGCCAGGAAGCCACCGGCGGTACATAAAAATATCCCATTGCAGTGCCCAACACAGCTGATGTAACGTCACGTCAGCTGTAATGCAGGTGGGCTAAAAATTTATTTGATTACACTGTAGGCGAGGGCCCACAAAAATTGCTGTATCAACAGTACTAATGTACATCAGAAAAATTGCCCATGCCCAACCAAGATGGCAGGTGAAACCCATTAATCGCTTTGGTTAATGTGGCTTAAGTGGTAACTAGGCCTGGAGGCAGCCCAGTGTAACGAAAAATTGGTTCAAGTTAAAGTTCCAACGCTTTTAATAGCATTGAAACGTATAAAAATTTTGTAGAAAAATTATATGAGCTAGCCTTGTGGCCCTAAGAAAAATTGCCCGTTCTGCGTGATTATGTGAGGTTTCAGGAGGAGGAGCAGGAGGAGGAGGAATATTAGACACAGATTGATGAAGCAGAAATGTCCCCGTTTTGGATGGTGAGAGAGAACGATGCTTCCATCCGCGGGTGCAGCCTACGTATTGCTTAGGTATCGCTGCTGTCCGCTGGTGGAGAAGAGAAGTCTGGGGAAATCCAGGCTTTGTTCATCTTGATGAGTGTAAGCCTGTCGGCACTGTCGGTTGACAGGCGGGTACGCTTATCTGTGATGATTCCCCCACCGCACTAAACACCCTCTCCGACAAGACGCTAGCCGCAGGACAAGCAAGCACCTCCAGGGCATACAGCGCTAGTTCAGGCCACGTGTCCAGCTTCGACACCCAGTAGTTGTAGGTGGCAGAGGCGTCACGGAGGACGGTCGTGCGATCGGCTACGTACTCCCTCACCATCCTTTTACAGTGCTCCCGCCGACTCAGCCTTGACTGGGGAGCGGTGACACAGTCTTGCTGGGGAGCCATAAAGCTGTCCAGGCCCTTAAAGACTGTTGCACTGCCTGTGCTGTACATGCTGCTCGATCTCCGCACCTCCCCTGCTACCTGGCCCTCGGAACTGCGCCTTCTGCCACTAGCGCTGTCGGAGGGGAATATTACCATCAGCTTGTCCGCCAGGGTCCTGTGGTATAGCAACACTCTCGAACCCCTTTCCTCTTCGGGAATGAGAGTGGAAAGGTTCTCCTTATACCGTGGGTCGAGCAGTGTGTACACCCAGTAATCCGTAGTGGACAGAATGCGTGTAACGCGAGGGTCACGAGAAAGGCATCCTAACATGAAGTCAGCCATGTGTGCCAGGGTACCTGTACGCAACACATGGCTGTCTTCACTAGGAAGATCACTTTCAGGATCCTCCTCCTCCTCCTCCTCCTCAGGCCATACACGCTGAAAGGATGACAGGCAAGCAGCAGGGGTACCGTCAGCAGTGGGCCAAGCTGTCTCTTCCCCCTCCTCCTCATCCTCCTCATGCTCCTCCTCCTCCTCCTGAACGCGCTGAGATATAGACAGGAGGGTGCTCTGACTATCCAGCGACATACTGTCTTCCCCCGCCTCCGTTTCCGAGCGCAAAGCATCTGCCTTTATGCTTTGCAGGGAACTTCTCAAGATGCATAGCAGAGGAATGGTGACGTTAATGATTGCAGCATCGCCGCTCACCACCTGGGTAGACTGCTCAAAGTTTCCAAGGACCTGGCAGATGTCTGCCAACCAGGCCCACTCTTCTGAAAATAATTGAGGAGGCTGACTCCCACTGCGCCGCCCATGTTGGAGTTGGTATTCCACTATAGCTCTACGCTGCTCATAGAGCCTGGCCAACATGTGGAGCGTGTGTGGGCACGTCGCACAGCAGTCGGTGCACTGGCAGATTAAAGCGATGTTGCAGGGTGCGCAGGGTGGCAGCGTCCGTGTGGGACTTGCGGAAATGTGCGCAGAGCTGGCGCACCTTTCCAAGCAGGTCTGACAAGCGTGGGTAGCTTTTCAGAAAGCACTGAAACACCAAATTAAAGACGTGGGCCAGGCATGGCACGTGCGTGAGGCTGCCGAGCTGCAGAGCCACCACCAGGTTACGGCCGTTGTCACACACGACCATGCCCGGTTGGAGGCTCAGCGGCGCAAGCCAGCGGTCGGTCTGCTCTGTCAGACCCTGCAGCAGTTCGTGGGCCATGTGCCTCTTATATCCTAAGCTGAGTAGTTTCAGCACGGCCTGCTGACGCTTGCCCACCGCTGTGCTGCCACGCCGCGCGACACCGACTGCTGGCGACGTGCTGCTGCTGCTGACACATCTTGATTGCGAGACAGAGGTTGCGTTGGAGGAGGAGGAGGAGGAGGGTGGTTTAGTGGAGGAAGCATACACCGCCGCAGATACCACCAGCGAGCTGGGGCCCGCAATTCTGGGGGTGGGTAGGATGTGAGCGGTCCCAGGCTCTGACTCTGTCCCAGCCTCCACTAAATTCACCCAATGTGCCGTCAGGGAGATGTAGTGGCCCTGCCCGCCTGTGCTTGTCCACGTGTCCGTTGTTAAGTGGACCTTGGCAGTAACCGCGTTGGTGAGGGCGCGTACAATGTTGCGGGAGACGTGGTCGTGCAGGGCTGGGACGGCACATCGGGAAAAGTAGTGGCGACTGGGAACTGAGTAGCGCGGGGCCGCCGCCGCCATCATACTTTTGAAAGCCTCCGTTTCCACAACCCTATACGGCAGCATCTCAAGGCTGATAAATTTGGCTATGTGGACGGTTAACGCTTGAGCGTGCGGGTGCGTGGCGGCGTACTTGCGCTTGCGCTCAAACACTTGCGCTAGCGACGGCTGGACGGTGCGGTGCGAGACATTGGTGGATGGGGCCGAGGACAGCGGAGGTGAGGGTGTGGGTGCAGGCCAGGAGGCGGTAGTGCCTGTAACGGCCTTCGTCCCACCTTGTGGGGTGCTTGGCCATCATATGTCTGCGCATGCTGGTGGTGGTGAGGCTGTTGGTGATGGCTCCCCGGCTGATCTTGGCGCGACAAAGGTTGCACACCACTGTTCGTCGGTCGTCAGGCGTCTCTGTGAAAAACTGCCAGACCTTAAAGCACCTCGGCCTCTGCAGGGTGGCATGGCGCGAGGGTGTGCTTTGGGAAACACTTGGTGGATTATTCAGTCTGGCCCTGCCTCTAGCCCTGGACACCGCACTGCCTCTTGCAACCTGCCCTGCTGCTGCCCGTGCCTCCCCCTCTGAAGACCTGTCCTGTGTAGGCATTGCACACCAGGTGGGGTCAGTCACCTCATCGTCCTGCTGCTCTTCCTCCGAATCCTCTGTGCGCTGCTCCCCTGGACTTACTGCCCTTACTACTACCTCACTGCAAGACAACTGTGTCTCATCGTCATCGTCCTCCTCACCCACTGAAAGGTCTTGAGACAGTTGCCGGAAGTCCCCAGCCTCATCCCCCGAACCCCGGGAACTTTCGAATGGTTGGGCATCAGTGACGATAAACTCCTCTGCTTGGAGAGGAACCACTGCTGCCCAATCTGAGCAGGGGCCCGAGAACAGTTCCTGGGAGTCTGCCCGCTCCTGAGCATGTGTCATTGTAGTGGAGTGAGGAGGCTGGGAGGAAGGAGGAGTAGCAGCCAGAGGATTTGGATTTGCAGCACTGGACGGCGCAGAACTGTGGGTGGATGATAGCTTGCTCGAAGCACTTTCTGCCATCCACGACAGGACCTGCTCACACTGCTCATTTTCTAATAAAGGTCTCCCGCGTGGACCCATTAATTGGGCGATGAATGTGGGGATGCCAGAAACGTGCCTCTCTCCTAATCGCGCAGCAGTCGGCTGCGATACACCTTGATCAGGAGCTCGCCCTGTGCCCACACCCTCACTTGGGCCTACGCGTCCTCGGCCACGTCCACGTCCACGTCCTCTAGGCTTACCCCTACCCCTCAGCATGCTGTATTACCAGTGATTTCCCAGGCAGCAAATAAATTGGCGCAAGCCTGCAGGACAAATACAATTTTTCCCTTTTTGGGAAACGGAGGGCCCACTGACTATATTCAATCAGATAAGATATGTGTTGCACAGAAATGCAGTTATATGAAGTGCAGCACAGCGGAGACTTTTCACAGGCAGCAAATAAATTGGCGCAAGCCTGCAGGACAAATACAATTTTTCCCTTTTTGGGAAACGGAGGGCCCACTGACTATATTCAATCAGATAAGATGTGTTCCACAGAAATGCAGTTATATGAAGTGCAGCACAGCGGTTACTTTTCCCAGGCAGGAAATAAATTGGCGCAAGACTGCAGAACAAATACAATTTTTCCCTTTTTTGGAAACGGAGGGCCCACTGACTATATTCAATCAATAATATATGTCTTCTGGCCCTGCCTACACAATTCTCTCCCTGTAGTATTACTGCAAGGCGCAATGCTCTGCAGACAGCCGATTTTGAAAAGAAAAAAATATGGAACACTGCTAACAGCAGCCTGCACAGTACTGCACACGGATAGATGTGGCCCTAAGAAGGACCGTTGGGGTTCTTGAAGCCTACACTCACTCCTAACACTCTCCCTACCTAACCACCACTTCTGTCCCTGTAGTATTACTGCAAGGTGCAATGCTCTGCAGACTGCTGATTTTGAAAAAAAACAAAATTGTGCAACACTGCTAACAGCACCCTCCACAGTACTGCACACGGATAGATGTGGCCCTGAGAAGGACCGTTGGGGTTCTTGAAGCCTACACTCACTCCTAACACTCTCCCTACAGCAGCACCAGTAGCAGCACTGTCCCTCAGCTAACTCACAAGGCATCTGAGGCGAGCCGCGGGAGGGGCCGACTTTTATACTCGGGTACCATCTGATCTCCCCAGCCACTCACAGCAGGGGGGGTGGTATAGGGCTTGAACGTCACAGGGGGAAGTTGTAATGCCTTCCCTGTCTTTCAATTGGCCAGAAAAGCGCGCTAACGTCTCAGAGATGAAAGTGAAAGTAACCCGAACATCGCGTGGTGCTCGTTAAGAGTAACGAGCATCCCGAACACCCTAATATTCGCACGAATATCAAGCTCGGACGAGTACGTTCGCTCATCTCTAGTGATGGGCAATGCAATGGGATATTTTTATGTACCGCCGGTGGCTTCCTGGCACCCACCCATGCTGTGGGTCCACAGGGAATTATAAATGCATCTGTGTCCACTTCTAAAGAACCCCAGTCTGACTGGGGCATGCAGTGTGGGCCGAAGCCCACCTGCATTTCATCTGACGTTAGCTCTGCTGTCCAGGGCACTGCAATGGGATACATTTATGTACAGCGGGTGGGTTCCAGGGAGCCACCCATGCTGTGGGTGCACAGGGAATTCCCATTGCGGAGTTGGGGATTCCCAGTTGTACCTGCCTGTGACTATTTATAAAAAAAACGCGGTCTGACTGGGGCATGCAGACACCTTGACAGAATGAATAGTGTGTGGCACATAGGTTCCCCATTGCTATGCCCACGTGTGCAGCTCCTGATGGAGGTGGCACAGGATTGGATTTCTCATTGCTTATGTACAGCATTGTGGGCTATCGCCCCACCACTTTTAAAGAGGGTCGCTGCCTAGCCGTGCCAACCCTCTGCAGTGTGTGCCTGCGGTTCCTCTGGCAGACGCACTTATAAATAGACATGAGTGTGGCGTGGCATGAGGGCAGCTGAAGGCTGTGCAGGGACAATTTGGTGTGCGCTGTGGACACTGGGTCGTGGGGGGGGGGGGGGGGGGGGTTGGGCAGCATGTAACCCAGGAGAAGTGGCAGTGGAGTGTCATGCAGGCAGTGATTGTGCTTTGTTGTAGGTAGTGTGGTGCTTAGCTAAGGTATGCCATGCTAATGAGGGCTTTTCAGAAGTAAAAGTTGTTGGGAAGGGGGGGGGGGCCCACTCTTGCCGGTATTGTGGTTTAATAGTGGGACCTGGGAACTTGAGATGCAGCCCAACATGTAGCCCCTCGCCTGCCCTATCCGTTGCTGTGTCGTTCCCATCACTTTCTTGAATTGCCCAGATTTTCACAAATGAAAACCTTAGCGAGCATCGGCGATATACAAAAATGCTCGGGTCGCCCATTGACTTCAATGGGGTTTGTTACTCGAAACGAACCCTCGAGCATCACGAAAAGTTCGTCTCGAGTAACGAGCACCCGAGCATTTTGGTGCTCGCTCATCTCTAACTGCAATACTATAGCATTATATTTTACTGTATTTTGACTGGTGCTCTATAAAGATGTGCCAAAGGCACGTCTTAATAGGCCAACGATCATAGCCCCAGACCACCATGACACCCCCAAACTCATTCTGAACATCTAAATCCCAATCAGGACATTTTAAATGCCACTGTCAGAATTGACAGCGACATTTAAAGGGTTAGCAGCTGTCACTGGAGTTATCGCCAATCACAGTTGTTGCAGCCAAGTGTCAGCTGTCTTAAACCCGTTGTGTATGGAGTAGGCTCAGCTCCTGAGTGCCCTCTATACAGTGACACCTGACATGCGCCATACATGTATGACGCACCCTGGGGAAAGGGATTGTTCAGGTTTAGAAAAATGTAGCTGTTTTCTTCCAGAAACTGCGCCACTCCTGTTGACAGGTTGTGTGCAGTATTGCAGCTCAGCTCTATTAAAGTGGATGGGGCTGCACTGCAGTTCTGCACTTGACCTGTAAACAGGTGTGGTGCTGTTTTTTGAATCATGCAGCCATGTTTTTCTAATCCTGGATACCCCTTTAATGATGTGCCAGTTCTTGAGAGCTGTAATATGGCTGCATTTAAGCAGACATTTGCATTAAAGGGGTTGTTTACTATTGTTGTAAACTATTCTTAGAACTAGTCATCAATAGTAGATCAATGGGGATTTGTCGACCAGACCCCCCCACCATTCAGCTGTTCACCAGGCCGGTGAACTTCTTTACTGAGCTAATTTCTGTATGAAGCAAACAGCTCTGTTCCCACTGCAGTGGCCAAGCTTAGTACTGCAGTCCAAGTTCCCACTGAAATGAATGGCAACTTGGCCTACAACACCAAGCCTGGCCCCTGCAGTAAGAATGGAGCTGTCTGCTTCCTGCAGAAATCAGCTCAGTAAATGAATGCACAGGTCCAGTGAACAACTCATCGGTGGGGGTTCTGGACAACAGACCCCACTTATCTCTATTGATGACCTGTTCTGAGAACAGGCCATCAATGTTTTACAACTAGACAACCCCTTTAAGTTCAATAGAGGTGCAGGCTGGTCAGGGTTTTAACATGTGGAGATATGGGGCAAGGTAACAATCATGGGAGAATGGGTGCTTGTTCTGGTTTTCCTGTCACCCATCCCATTGAAGCACACAACAGCTAGAGAATGAAAAACAACCTTCAGCTGCCTAGAAAGGGTTAATAATATAGGCCGCAGGTTTAGTGGTCCGGTAGCCTGTATTACGCACAAAGCATCACATCAGCAGAGGATTTTTTAGTTTTGTTATTTTCATCAGTGACGCATGAAAATGTGACCTTGAGATGTGTTGGGGGTTTGTGAGGAAACGCTCGATTGCAATTGTAAGAAATTCAGGTGAACGTTGATTAAAGGTTCCATTGTCATAATGCAGCGCGGACGCCAGACGATAAGAGACGGGAAACGCAGACGCACAAATCCAAGGTCTTATGGAATGAGTGCCGGATATTCATTACCAGACAGTACCAACAACATGGACATCGCAAATACAATGTACATAGGGACTCCACCAGCAGAATAGTGAGTTCAGCTCTGAAGTATAATACAGGATGGAACTCAGGATCACTACAGAATAAGTAATGTATGTACACAGTGACTCCACCAGCAGAATAGTGAGTGCAGCTCTGGAGTATAATACAGGATGGAACTCAGGATCAGTATAGGATAAGTAATGTATGTACACAGTGACTCCACCAGCAGAATAGTGAGTGCAGCTCTGGAGTATAATACAGGATGTAACTCAGGATCACTACAGAATAAGTAATGTATGTACACAGTGACTCCACCAGTAGAACAGTGAGTGCAGCTCTGGAGTATAATACAGGATGTAACTCAGGATCAGTACAGGATAAGTAATGTATGTACACAGTGACTCCACCAGCAGAATAGTGAGTGCAGCTCTGGGGTATAATACAGGATATCACTCAGGACCAGTACAGGATAAGTAATGTATGTATACAGTGACCCCACCAGCAGAATAGTGAGTGCAGCTCTGGAGTATAATACAGGATGTCACTCAGGATCAGTACAGGATAAGTAATGTATGTACACAGTGACTCCGCCAGCAGAATAGTGAGTGCAGCTCTGGAGTATAATACAGGATGTAACTCGGGATCAGTACAGGATAAGTAATGTATGCACACAGTGACTCCACCAGCAGAATAGTGAGTGCAGCTCTGGAGTATAATACAGGATCAGTACAGGATAAGTAATGTATGTACACAGTGACTCCGCCAGCAGAATAGTGAGTGCAGCTCTGGAGTATAATACAGGATGTAACTCGGGATCAGTACAGGATAAGTAATGTATGCACACAGTGACTCCACCAGCAGAATAGTGAGTGCAGCTCTGGAGTATAATACTGGATGTAACTCGGGATCAGTACAGAATAAGTAATGTATGTACACAGTGACTCCACCAGCAGAATAGTGAGTGCAGCTCTGGAGTATAATACAGGATGTAACTCAGGATCAGTACAGGATAAGTAATGTATGTACACAGTGACTCCACCACCAGCAGAATAGTGAGTGCAGCTCTGGAGTATAATACAGGATGTAACTCAGGATCAGTACAGGATAAGTAATGTATGTACACAGTGACTCCACCACCAGCAGAACAGTGAGTGCAGCTCTGGAGTATAATTCAAGATATAACTTCGGATCAGTAATGTATTGCATGTACACAGTGATTCTACTTTTACGTAGCTCTCAAACCAGACAAATCGACTTTCCCAGTGCATCCTAATGTCCAGCGAACTGGATGAAATCTCAGGTCACAACAGATAAAAGCAGATACAAAGAAAAAAGCCCAAACAACTCGTATTAGAGGAATTTTATTTGAGTAAGTATGTGCCCTGTACAGGAATCACTGCCGAGCTGCGAAGAACCCGGTATAATCAGCAAAAGATATGGCAGAGCGAGCCCTCCTCCTGTATGATCACAGGATCGGCTCAGGTGGCAGGAGGGCGCTGGACACTTGATTGGAAATTTTCAATTCAATTTAATCGCTAAACAATTTTTGAATAGGTGAATATATATAATTTAACTAAAATAAATTCCCATCTGTCAGGAGTGAATGGATTGTCTGTTCATGTATCACTGGACCTCCGGCTTTATAAAACCCTCAAACGACTTCAGTTATTGCGGGGAGGGGCTTCAGTGAAGTGGGACCCCATTACTCCCTAGAACTATGGTGCCCCTTCAGCAATCCCATAGACTTGAATAGGACGACACCCCCTAAGACATAAACTGTTGGTAGAAAGACCGATACAAGAAGCGTAATCCCCACAACGAGAGTGACGCTCCGCCTCTGCTGGCAATGGGAGCAAATGAAGAACGAGTTTGTAATATTTCGTATGCCTTAGTAACCCATGTTTGACATTTCGTCACTTTTTTTTGTTTTGTTTTTATATTGTGTGCAGTGTAGAAAAAAAAACTCTAGTTGCTAAATGGAAACAGTCAAAAAGCAGGCTGGCTCCGGCCAGATCTAATCATAGGTTCATAGTGGAGGGCATGGGACTGCTATCTTATATTGACCTTTTTAAAGGGGTACTTCAGACATTACTTATAGCCTATCCTCAGGAAAGGTCATCAGTAGTTGATCTGTGGGGGTCTGCCGCTCAGGACCCCTGGTCATCAGCTATTCTCATGCCCGCGCTCACTGTAGCGGGATTAGACATCCACATTGGAGTTGGAAGTGCTATATAGAAGGTATGGCTTCCATTTATTTCAATGGGAGTGAAGCCTTCTATTACACTTCTGGCTCCGACCCCAATGCGGACAAGGTTGTCAACATCTGGGCAGCTGCAGTCAGTGCGGGGGCTGAGATCAGCGGTCCCAAATAACAGACTCCCTTCGATCAATCACTGATCCTACCTTTTGGGGTATAATGCCTGGAATACCCCCCTAGCCATTGACATGCGGTGCAGAATTCAGTGTTGCAGCATGTCAATTGTATCGCTGTTTCTGCTGCCGAATTCGCTGTAGTACTTACCCAGACCACTGCGCTTCCTGGGGCAAAACAGCTAGAAATGGGACTATCCCTTTAAAGGGGTTTTCTGAAAATGACCGAGGGAAAAATAAAGACGGAACATTTACCAAGACCAAATTATAGTAAATAAGTCATGCAGTCGGTGGCTCCGCCCCTTCTGAGAAAGGTTAAAAAAATAGTTAAAAAAAAAAAGGTCAAAAAGCCGCAAATTTTCATACGAGACAGTTGTTAAGAGCCCTTCCTAAAGCGACCCTCCAAGCCTGGAGAAACAAAGATGGCCGCACCGCTTCTCTGACTATTTGCCGCACTCTGTACATTAGTTTGCATCATTAGTCCATGACACTACACCTGCTCTGATTAACTAGTGCAGCCCACATGATCAGCACTGACCAATCAGAGCAATGTCTTAAGACTACCGATGAACGCTATACACAGTGCGCATCAGGTAGTCAGAGGACGGTGCGGCCATCTTTGTTCCTCCAGGTCCGCTTTAAATTCCCCCCCAGAGTGAATCCAGTCTTTCGTTCAGCATCGGCTCTGAAAGCTCCAGACATAAGCCGTAGAAATCGGTCAGAGAGAGCCGGGCCTTTAGGGCAGGGGTCCCCAACTCCAGTCCTCAGGGACCCCCAACAGGTCATGTTTTTAGGATATCCTATGGTATGAACACCTGTGGCAATGTCTGAGGCACCGACAATAATTATATCACCTGTGCAACACTGAGGAAATCCTGAAAACATGACCTGTTGGTGGTCCCTGAGGACTGGAGTTGGGGAACACTGCTTTAGGGTGTCTAGAATGGGGCGTCACACCACTAAGGCCTCATTCTCATGGCCGAATGCGAGTTGTGTGCAAGAATCTTGGGCGCCACTCGCATCAAACAGCCGCCCATCCGTGTGCCGCCCAACTTGCGGGTATAGTGGAAGTCCTATTCTCGCTGCGGTACGAATGAAAACAGGACATGCCGCACTTTATCATGCGGACCACAAGTCTGTGCAAACACTCCGCATGTAATAAGCCTCAAATACTATAAGGGGTCCGTGTGCGGTCCATGAAATACACAGACCGCGCACGGGCAGAAAATACGCCCGTCTGAATAAGATATAATTACAGGGCTGCACCTTCTGTCGCAACTGGAAACGATGGCAAGTACAGGTGCGATCCAGTGATTGGCGCTAAAGCGTCTACGCCACCCATGGCGGGCACATAACACGTACAGGCATCTCTAGGATAACTTTATACAGGACTGTCGCTCCTGTGCTTCCATGGAGGCAGAGCGCGCCAGAGATCGCTTCCAGTCGCCCACTTCCATTAAGTTGGACCGGGCCGTCTTTGATGCCTGAGCGAGAAGTTGCTTATTAGTCGCTTTGTTTCAGTGACCTTAAATAAAGCAACCAGCGACTACGGATACCGTCAGGGACAACTATCGCCCGTTTGAGTTGTTCCGTGTAAAGCCACCCTTAAGGTACTTTTACATGGACTGACAGTCGCCCAAGTGATCGGCCAAAAGAGCGATTTCAGGCGACAGTCGTCCAGTGCCAGTAGGGAACCCAACAAGTCAAGTGAGCGAGAATCGCTTGCTTTTTAGCTCACCTGAGCACCAATGACTATTGGCCCGTGTGAACAGGCAGTCGTTTATCTTGGAAAGACTGCCTGTTTACTCTGAATGGAGGGGTGGGGGGGGGCGCAGACGGAAGAGATCTCCGGCGCGCTCCACCTCCATTCACTGAGTGATTATCGATACAATGTAATAACACAGTGCCAATCATTAGGACGGCTGTCCGGCGCTTATGTACCCTTCCTTAGCTGAAGTGTTGAAAAGGGCGGGGCTAAATTAAAGGGACGGGGCTTTGTTTTTTTTTTATTGTTGCCAGCTGTAGTCAGAGCAGTAGGGGGGGATTTCTGCCATCTCCCAGCCAGAAATAGACCGTCCTGAGGCTATTTTGCAAAACCTATTAATCTTGTAGTCAACGCAGAAGGAGGGGGAGATGGAGTGAACGCATCCACTAAACATACAACTTCTTATTTTACCCTTTGGATTGCTACAAGCAGGAATTACGGAAGAGATCATAGAGAATGCCAGTATTCTTTCACCTTCAGAGTTCCTTTAAAATGGAATTAAGGGCCCCTTTACACGGAACGCTTCTTGTTCAACTGATTGATCAATTGTGCAAAAATGAAGGCTAATCGTTCAATGTAAACACAAAGCCCGAGCAATGAATGATCATTCGTTCACTTATCGCTCGTCATTCATTTTTTCATATAAAAAATCATTGTTCGTCATATGCCAGTCGATTCGTAAAAAATGCGATGCTTCAGTTATTCACAGACCAGGAAGGGGGAGGGGACCTTTTGGCGGGGTGAGTTTCTCATGCCATGAAACCTTCTACGAAAGAACGGAAATACATATGACCACAGGTTGTATTACACCCAAAGAGTGGGACTGCTGAGGTGGGATGGGCAATATTTTGCAGAAACTCCCCCAACGGACAGCTCCAAACCTACAGGTAATGCAACGGAGGGCAATGTGCGGCTGCAAACGGACCCAGATAAGCTGGGGGCTTGGGTGGGAAAATGGCAAATGAAGTTCAATACTGATATATGTAAGGTTCTGCACATGGGCAGGAGAAACGGATGTCACCAATATACCCTAAATGGGGTACAGCTAGGGGAAAGTGATATGGAAAAGGACCTGGGGGTATTAGTGGATTGTGGACTTAACTGGAGCAATCAATGCCAATCAGCTGCTGCAAAAGCAAATAAAGTCTTGGGGTGCATTACAAGAGGTATAGGGGCGAGGGACAGGAACATTATCCTCCCACTATATAAGGCACTTGTCAGGCCTCACATGGAATACTGTGCATAGTTCTGCTCACCGGTGCTCAGGAAGGATGTTACAGTGCTGGAGGGGGTTCAAAGAAGGGCAACTAAACTAATAGATGGAATGAAGGGACTGGAATACCCAGAGAGGCATCAAAACTGGGATTATTTACCCTGGAAAAAAGACGGCTAAGGGGCGACCAAATAACTATGTATAAGTACATGAGGGGACAATACAGGGATCTCTCCCAGGATTGCGACGGTAACAAGAGGGCATCCGCTACGTCTAGAGGAAAGCAGGTTTCATCACCGACATAGAAAGGGGTTCTTTACTGTAAGAGCAGTGAGACTGTGGAACTCTCTGCCTGAGGATGTGGTGATGGCAAAATCCATAGAGCAGTTTAAGAGAGGACTAGATGTCTTTCTAGAGGGGAAGGATATTACAAGATATAGTCATTAAATAACCTGAAGGGCTGCTGCTCCAGGGAACTTTCGACTGCCGGACTTGGAGTTCGGAATGAGCTTTTCTCTGAAGAATGTTGATCCAGGGATTAATTTGACTACCATTATGGAGTCGGGAAGGAATTTTTCCTCTCAAAATGGGGTAAATTGGCTTCTACCTCATTGGTTGTTTTTTTTGCCTTCCTCTGGATCAACATGGGTGAGGGAGGGGTTGGAAACAGGCGGAGCTGGATGGACGTTTGTCTTTCCTCAGCCTAGCATACGGTGTAACTATGAACCATTAATCGTCCAGTGTATATACTCCGGACAGACCAACGAGCAAAGTGACAAAAAAATGCTAACGATTATCTGCACGTGTAAAGGGACATTGTTTGAAAGCGACTCAGTCATTGTTTGCTCCTTCCAAAGATTGAATGCTCCGTGTAAAAGGACCCTTAGTCACCCCAAGTGTTAAATGTTCAGCCAACATTCGAAAACTCCTCCCACCTGTCAGGTATTTAGGATGACTACACTGCACACAATGTCTGGACGCCCGGCCTGAGATGGAGGCACAATGCCATATGAGACATTTATGTTTTTTCCCCCACTATCCTCTAGGGTGGGATCACACGTTGCTGATTTGCTACAGATTTTGATGCAAGTTCAGAGCGGCACCCAAACCCATGACTAGTCAGCTACATGTGAACGCGCCTTAAAGCTGATATGTTAACTTATTCAAGATGGCAAAAGACATTTGATCCCCCATCAGCACTTCATACAGGCTCCCCCTCACCGCGGGAGGTACAGTGACCCCACAGTGAGGAGGGTGGGGGACAAGGGAGTCCTATTCTGGAGATCAGCTGGGGTCTCGGAGGTCTGGCTTTATTAAAGGCTATGTAAAAACTTTTTTTTTTTCATCAAAGTGGCCCGCGAACTGCAGACTGCTGTAGGTCCCGTGGGCGGACTTCTGTCGATCAACTACTGATGGCCTTTAGTGAAACTGTGTCATCAATAGTTTGGAACTGGATAATGATTTAATCTTAAATGATTAAGATTAAAAAATAAGTGTAATTTAAGAAAAAGTCCACATCAGATCTCTCCCCAGAGTCTAGCATGTTGGAGGATTCCAGCCCATAAGTACAAGTGACAGTATGGAATAATTTGGATGAACCCCCCCCCACCTCCCTCTCCTCCTCACATCATCCCAGAGGAGACCCCCCTCACCCATTCAGCAGCGGTTTTCTTTTGTAACAAGCGAATAAACCTTCTCCATTGGCCCTTATTGTAACGCAGAGCTTATTTTTTTGATAAAATGATCATTAAAAAACAAAAAAAACCTTAGAATTATAGGTAAAGGAGGATTATGGGCTACGTCTTCCCTTCTTCATTAGCAAATGACATTGAATGGCGCGGATTCTGTCCTTGGCAGGAGCAAATTCTGGCTGGAGTTCCAACGTGGACTCGTACCACCTCATTGCTTTCTCAAACTCCTCCTAGGGACAAAGAGAGGCACAGGGTTAGCGACAATATGTGTTTCAGGGCCAAAGTTTTGATCTGAGATCAACATGAGTTGATTTTAGGCCAAGTGGACAAACGTTGCACCAACACCGTTTAGCCCGTGCTTCAAATCTAGGTTCAATCTGATCCCCCGATTTTGGCAGATCAAGCTAGTTGAACTTAGTTTAGCAGCCAAACTCCAAGACGGTGGACTCGGGTGATAAGCTGATAGGCTGTTCCTGGGTTTGCTACTTCTAGTGGTCATGTTTTCACTAGGACTATGCTGGGAAGATCGCTATGAATGCTGAGAGGATCACATGACTACAGTCACCAATCACTGTGCGCGATACATTTCTTCTAGGTTCAACCTTTGATTGCAGATCAAGTGACTTGGGTTTGCAAATCTTAGGTCAAAAAGTGTTGGTGAAGCACCTACTCCTTAAGCCAAGTTCAAGAGCTGATCGCAGTTTGACCAAGTCTGGTGCAACTGGGCCTTAGTCAACAATGAGATCCTGGAAAAACACACGGCCATTTTTATTTGGCTGTAGTCATCTACTGGAACAAAAGTGATCCTGATCCCCCAACATGGTGCATTCTCCTACAGAGAGTCATTAGCAAAGCCCAATAATGAAACTGTAGACATCCTGCAACTGTTCTAGCTGCTATGATCCCCATAGACATCAATGACCTACTTAAAGGGGTTGTCCAAGTTATACAAAATGCCTCTTAATGGGTTACCAGTAGTGTAAAATAATAGCTGATAGTCACCACTCCCTACTTGTCCCCCACCACCGACTCACCGCTCCCTACTTGTCCCCCACCACCGACTCACCGCTCCCTACTTGTCCCCCACCACCGACTCACCGCTCCCTACTTGTCCCCCACCACCGACTCACCGCTCCCTACTTGTCCCCCACCACCGACTCACCGCTCCCTACTTGTCCCCCACCACCGACTCACCGCTCCCTACTTGTCCCCCACCACTGACTTACCGCTCCCTACTTGTCCCCCACCACTCGCTCCAGTCTTTGCTGTGTTGTTGTTTACAGGCTGCAGTCAGCCTATCAAGTCCCATAGACCTACTGCTGCAGCCAGTGACAGCGCTCTGTGATCATCACTGAGCACTGTCATTGGCTGCAGCAGCGGGTTTGGGGACGGCTCAGGCTGACAGCAGCCTGTAAAGATGACATTGGCCAGGAGACCAGAAGCGGGAAGGAGAAGCGGTATCAGCTGTTATTTTACACTACTGGGATCCGTTAAGAGGCACTTTGTATAATATAGACAACCCCTTTAAGAAAATAATTCTGTCCCATTGGTTGACCTAACCCACACTTGGAATATATATTAGAGCAATAACCCTATCAGGACCCTCATACACCCCACGTAGACAAATAATACACCCTGCTGTCACAAAGGAAGTTCCAGTATCTGACCACAAGGATGACAACAAAGCCCAACATAGTCCTTCTGGTTAGACTCACCATTGCTACATATACATTCGCCAGTGTGAAATGGTTCACCACAAAGTGAGGAGCTATTTCCACCGCCATAGTAGCCACAATGATGGCGTCGTTCCATAACTTAGCATTGTGGAAGATGTTTGCTAAGCTTATAAGCGGGACGTCCTGAAAGACAAAAATAACATTTTTCAGGCTGCTTCGTTACTAGACGGCCAATCGTCACCTTGTATGACATCATCGTTCAGTAAAGCTAATAATGCAAATCGAGACACCTAAAGCCTAATCAATTTTTGCCCGAAAAGGGGCACAGTGTCTTATTTTCGGGGGTATCTTATACTCTCTTAGCCACCGGCGTCTAAGTCCCTCTCGCTGGCCTCCCCGGCGCTGCAGCAGGCTGCAGTGTAGTCCTCACAGCGCTGACAGAGGATTCGCTTCTTGGTAATGTGGCTTTGAATACCCCACCTCCATCAAGCGAGCACAGTGATTGGATCGAGCGCCAGCCAATCAGAGCCGGCAGACGATTATTCATAGCCATTCAGTGAATGACATCACTGAATGGCTGTGATTGGTTCATCAAGCGCCAGGAAATAGAGGGTAGCGGCCAGGAAATCTAAGCTGGTGCCAGCACGCAAGAAGCCATGGCCGGAGCGCACAATCATGACTGGAGCAAGGAGTCTGCTGAGAAACAGGTTAAGTATTCAGATCTACTTCTCTGTCGGCAAACCTTGAAGCGATCCTTTGCCGGTTCAAGCAGCAGCCAGCATTGTGCTGTAAATGTCAGTAATAGGCAGAGCAAACCTGGTCAAAATGATCTGGATGCCGCAGTTACTTTATTTATTGCATAACTCCCAACTTTGGATAGTCCAGCACGTCTATTATAGGGTAAGCAGGCTTGTAAGAGACCTCGTTTGGCGTCCTCGCATAGAGTTGGAGGTACTTCATCTTGCAAAGGAAGAAGGTGGATTGGCTCTTCCCAACCCTAAAACGAATTACTTAGCGGCTCAACTGCGGCACCTTCTGGGCTGGGAGTCGGAGGAGTCGGAGTGATGAAGGCTTTTCACCTGCAAGTCACAAAGCTCCTTGAGGTTCAGGAAGCGCCTGTAGACGTGATGCGCGGCACGTTCCCATTGTTGCTTATGCATCAAGTGTGGTGGAAGACCAGCGATATAAAGGGATGTACACAATTTACATCTACACTGGGAACTCAATAGCTCGCCGAGATAAATAAGTTGACAGGATACATCTGTCGGGACGCGGCGGCCTTGCTCTGTGTGCTGGTATGTTAGCAACTTGCAGGTAGAGCAGCTGGTTATCGCCAGGATGCTTTGTGTGGCCAGAAGATTGATGGCTAAGCAGCAGCTCTATGAAGAACCTCTGACGGTTGGGGAATTAAAGCAAAAGTGAACTGGCTGCTGTCTATGGAAAAGGGTATATATATCTCAAACGACAAGCGGGGCACAAGTATGGCAAACTCTGGGCAAAGTGGCTTAATCTTCTAGGATTGGCACCTCTCAATTTGCTTACAATTGCTATATCATCACATGAACTTATTACCCCTGTAGACTATTACAACGGTTACCATATCCCAGAGCCATGTGGCGGTGAGATTTATGAGGTTATCTCCATAGTCCTGAATGGTGCATCAGCGCACTTGCGCACCAATGGCTCCACTCCGTCTCCTTTTCCCTGCGGGGGGTGCAGTAAGGCCTCATGTCCACTAGCAAAATTGAATTGCAGATTCCACGGGTGAAATTTTGCCCATAGGAAATCATTGGCCAACTGCAGGTCAATTAAATAGAATTTTGCACCCGCGGATGGCATTTTAATTGATTTGCGTTTTTCACGTGCGGAAAAATCGCAGCATGCTCCATTTTAGTGCGGATTCCGCGCGGATCGGCCACATTGCTGTCTATAGGTGGGGATACCTGCATGAAAAAAATACCATTGAAAGCAAATCCGCGCGGAATCTGCTGCAGAAATCTGCGGGATTGTATTTTTCTAGTGGACATGAGGCAAGGCCTCATGTCCACGGGGACATCAGGCCCCCTACGGATTCTACATGGAGAATCCGTAGCGGGTCCCTTCTGCCCCGCGGACATGAGCGCTTAAAAAGGGTGATTATACCTACCCGATAATCGGGTTTCCAGGAGTCTCCACGACAGCACCACTTGAGATCGCCTTCCTCCTGATAGGACAGGAACACACTGAGAGGTTAAAATCTCTCTCCCCCCCCACCCCCCTTCCTCAATGTATTTTAACGAAACTGCCAGGGTAGGAACTAACTTAAATTTCTTTACCTATCTGGTATATGCAAAATTTTATTTATTATTATATATATATATATATATATATAATTTTTTTTTTTCTTTCGGGAGGGAATGTACGGGTGCTGTCGTGGAGACTCCTGGAAACCCGATTATCGGGTAGGTATAATCACCCTTTTCCCCCTTTTTTCACCCGTCTCCACGACAGCACCACCTGAGATGTACCAACTAAAGCTATTTTTTAGGGTGGGACTGCCGCCGAGAGGACCTTACGACCGAAGGTTATGTCCTCATCAAGTAGCACTTTTACCCTCTAATGTTTGACAAAAGTGTGTGGCTTCTTCCACACTGCTGCCTTGCATATTTGTTCCACGGAAGCCGAGCTATGCTCGGCCCATGAGGTCGCTACTGCCCTCGTGGAATGGGCTTTAAAGAGTCGCGGGGGCCTCTTTCCCCAGGGTCCTGTAGGATTCGCACGGGTTCTGCCGACATAGCCCCCAGGACCAGGTTTAAGTTCCAGTCTGGACATATATTAGTAGGTCTAGGTTGCAACCTATCTGCCGCCATCAGGAATCTACTGATCCACCTATCCCCCGCTAGCTTAGTATCAAAAAGGGCACTAAGGGCTGCCGTCTGGACCCTTAGGGTGCTCGGGGAGAGGCCCATGTCCAGCCCCTCCTGCAGGAAGGCCAGGATTAATGGGATGTCAGCACCGCTACTCGAGGAGTCCTTTTCCTGTCTCCAAGAGGTAAACCTCTTCCAGATCTTTTGGTAGATGCGGTTTGTTGTCTCTTTCCTACTTGCCAATAGGGTCCTGACTACCTTGTCTGAGAATCCTCTGCCTCTTAGTATGGATTCTTCAGTATCCAGGCTGTCAAGTGGAGTCTGCTTATATTGGGATGATTCAGAGGCCCCTGTGTTAGAAGACTCGCGTGAGCAGGAAGGGTGACAGGCTCCTGGATGCTCAGGTTCTTTAGAAGGCTGAACCAGCTCCTCCTTTGCCAGATGGGAGCCACTAGTATCAGGGTGCATGCCTGTGACCTGAAGTGCTGCAGTACCCTTGGGATTAGTGGAATTGGGGGAAACGCGTACACCAGTTCTCCTCCCCAGTCCTGGCTCAGGGCGTCCACTGCTGCTGGCCGGTCCTCCGGTCTGAGGGAGAAGAAGTTCTCTACTTTGGCGTTGCGTCTGGATGCGAACAGGTCCAGTTGCGGGAGACCCCACCTGTCCGTTATTACCCGGAATGCCGCCTGGGATAGAGACTATTCCCCTGGGTCTATACGCCTTCGGCTGAGGAAATCTGCCCTTTGATTCAGGGATCCCTTCAGGTGTACCGCCGATAATGAGAGGATGCGGCCTTCTGCCCAGCGAAAGATTCTCTGTGAGATGCTTTGTAGGGCTGGTGACCTCGTGCCTCCCTGATGCCGAATATGGGCGACTGCCGTGACATTGTCCGATAGCACCCTTATGTGCTGGTTTCTTACCTCGTCCCCCAGTTGCTGGAGGGCCTTCCAGATCGCCTGCAGCTCTCTGTAATTCGAGGACTGGTATTTCATTCCCTGCGGCCATGGACCCTGTAGGAGCTTGTCTCCGACGTGCACCCCCCATCCCCAGGAGCTTGCGTCGGTCGTGACCTGCGTGGCCGGGTTCTGTGTCCAGTGGACTCCCCTTCGCAGATTCCCTGGGGAAGTCCACCAGCGTAAGGATACCTTTACTGAGTTCCTTATCTGCATTCTTCTCTCTAGCGAGGTTTGCTTGCCGTCCCATGCCGCGAGAACTGCAGCTTGCAGAGATCTGGTGTGCGCCTGAGCCCATGCCACCCCAGGATGCACGATGTTAGGCTTCCCAGGAGGGACATAGCCTCCCGGATTGAGCATGACCGTCTTTGAAGGAAGGCTTCTACCATCTGTCGGATCTTGTGCGCTTTTGACTTGGGGAGAAAGGAGCATTGAGCTTCTGAATCTAGTGTTATGCCTAGAAACACCTTCTCCCTGCTGGGGTCTAGGCTGGACTTCTCCCAATTTATTAGCCATCCTAGAAATTGTAGTAGGTTGAGTACCGTCGCCAGGTTTTCTGTCAGGAGTTCTCTAGACTCAGCTATAATTAAGATGTCGTCCAGGTAGGGGACTATGAGGATCGACCTCTGCCTTAGGTAGGCTGCAACCTCCGCCATGATCTTCGTGAAAATGCGGGGTGCAGAGGAGATTCTGAAGGGCAGGCCTCTGAATTGGAGATGTCTTGTCCTCTTGCCCATCTCTATCGCGAATCTTAGGTATTTTTGTGAGTCCTTGTGGATAGGTACATGGAAATAGGCGTCCTTCAAGTCGATCGAAGCCATATAGGCTCCCTTGGGGATCAACCTCATTGCTGACGTGATTGACTCCATCCTGAACTTTCGGTATTTGACAAAGATGTTCAGGGGTTTTGGATTTATTATCATGCGTGTGCCCCCCCCCCCTGGTTTTTCTATTAGGAAGAGTCTGGAGTAATGCCCCCAGGTCTCTTCCCTCTGTGGCACAAGGGACACTACTGCTTTTAGCTGTTGTAGGTCCCGAACCGCCTGCTGGAGCGGGTGCAGCTGTTGCGCTGGGCCTCTGGTAGTGACATATCTTCTCCTGGGGAGGGATACTAGTTCGATTCTGTATCCCTGCTGCAGGATCTGCGGGATCCATGGGCTCCTGCACACTGAGGCCCACCGATCCGCGAAGCCCTGCAGCCTCGCCCCCACTGGGATGGCGTCAGGGCTTCTGCTTGGCCGGATCCCCCTGGTGCGGGTTAAAGAGGAAATTCCTCCCTCTGCCTCCCTTGGGGTAACTCCAGCGGCCCGTCTTGCCCTTGCCTCTGTATGGTTCCTGCTGCTGGGCTGGGGCCCGGAAGAAGGTCTTCTCTTTATATTGTTTCTCTTCAGGGAATCCTTTCTTTTTGTCTGATGCCTTTTCTAGGACCTTGTCCAGATCCGGACCGAAGAGGAACTGGCCGTGAAAAGGGAGCGAACATAATTTGCTTTTTGAAGCCAGGTCTCCTGACCATGACTTCAGCCACAGAACTCTCCTGGCAGAGTTGGTTAGGGCCGTTGTTTTGGCCGAGAGTTTTACTGACTCCGCCGCTGCGTCTGCCAAAAAATTAGTGGCCATTTTCAGTATGGGGAGGGAATCTATAATTTGCTCCCTCGGTGTTTTATTTGAAATATGCAGCTCCAGCGGCTCTAGCCATACCCCCAGGGTTCTAGCGACACACGTGGCTGCGACCCCTGGTCTGAGTGTACTGGCGGCTGCCTCCCAGGATCTTCTTAATAGGCCCTCTGCCTTCCGATCCATTGGGTCTTTCAGTTGTGTGGCGTCTTCAAAGGGCAAGGTTGTCCTTTTCGCCACCTTAGCCACTGGGACGTCCACTCTGGGTATTTCTTCCCAGCTTGAGCATACCCCCTTCTCAAACGGGTAGCGTCTCTTAACTCCCTTAGAGGAGAAGGATCCCGTGTCGGGTTTTTTCCACTCTTTATATATCAATTTGGATATATTGTTGTGGACTGGGAAGGTATGTTTTCGCCTCTCCCCCAATCCCCCAAAGACCTCATCTTGTATGGTGCGGGGTTCCTTGGGTTCTTCCATCTTTAACGTCGCTCTAACGGATTTAATAAGCTCTGTTAGATGTTCTCTATGGAAGAGGTATTTTTTATAGTCCTCTTCTTCTGAGGACTCCTCGAGCACCAGCTCTTCTGGTTCTGATTCTGAACTCTCCTCAGAGTCTGAGTGCTCCTCTGGGCTATACGCCTTCCTCCGGCGTTTCGCCCCTGATGCCGTTGGTGGCGTTTTTGGAGTCGTCAGGGCTGACCGTACTTCCTCTCGGACAAGCTTCCTGACGTCCTCGAGGAATCCCCCCGATTCCTCCTTGACTAATTTGGCTACGCATGTTTTGCATAAAGACCTCACATGCGAAGCTGGCAGTCTTGCGCCACATTCTGCGCATTTTTTCGCCTTGGATCTGGGAGGGGCATCCTTTTTATCCTCCTGGCAGATAAACGAGAAAATTTTTTGCATATAAGGATGCAACATTCACACATAACACACTGAATATGCATACCTTAATTTGCCCCACTGGCTACTTACGGTTGCTGCGGCTGAACATTCTGCAACCTCTGGTGCTGGAGCACTCATGTCTTAACGCTGGTGCTGCAGACACTTTTGGGGCAAAAGCCATATACTCACAGAGTGGCTTTTAGTTGATCTGCGCCATCTTCTCTCAGGTTCCTTTTGATTTTTTTGAGTTTGGCGCCTTTAATTTTTAGCCCCGCCCCCTCCGCGCTCCGGCCGAGCCCGCCGCGATGACGTCATCGTGCTCGTCACGTGCCGCGGCGCCCCGCCCCCCTCCGTGCTCGTTAAGGGGAAGCAGGAACCGCCGCGCTCGGTCCTAAGCCGGCGTCCGAGGAGAGCTGGGACCCGCTTTGAACCCCCCATGGGCCGCCACGGGAGGAACCTGGCCCGGGGGAACCACCCCATGTGGCGTCCCGGGAGTCGTTCTGCAGGAAGGGAGGGCAGGCTGGACCACTGCCCTCCGATCCGCCGGTAAGGATTTCAGGCTGGCGTCTCCACCAGCCCCTCTCGGTGATCCTGCCTCCTGGCAGGACAGGAAAACACTGAGGAAGGGGGGACAGGGGGGAGATTTTAACCTCTCAGTGTGTTCCTGTCCTATCAGTAGGAAGGCGATCTCAGGTGGTGCTGTCGTGGAGACGACCTGGGAAATAAGAATTAACTCACCCGCAGTGGACCAGCAGATCTTCTCCTCTTCACAGCCGGATCTTCTTTCTTCGTCCGGCAGATGTGCTCGGCACGTCGGCTGCGTGCATGCACCGGGCACATCCGCCGGGCCGAAGAAAGAAGATCCGGCCGTGAAGAAGAGAACGTGCCCAGTCCGCTGCGGGTAAGTTATTCTTATTTTAGGTCTCCCGCGGATCCGGACGGCTTCCATAGGCTTTAATAGAAGCCTGCGGGAGACCCGCATGAAAATGAAGCATGTCCGTTTTTTTTCATGCTCCATTTTTTAAAATTGACTTTTATTGACCATCCGCTCTTTTCCAGACCTCACTGGAAACCAGTATGTGGTCCGGCTCGTTCCCCTCCTACACGTCACTTGGCTCTTTTTTCCACCGGCTCCTATTCTATCCTGCAGCAGCTCTACGGTATTGCTTATTCCAGTTTCATTAGCTGCAGCTAGTGACTATTTGTGAGTTTTAACCTACACACTGACCCTCTTTCCCCCCAAAAAAATATTAATGGAACACTTAAGTCACACATCAGATCTCAATGATCTCCATCATCTCCAGACTCTTTCTCGGTGTGAAACTGATCTATGAAGAGAATAAAGTGCCAATGGCGGAACTGCCAATTCTGGTGTACCCCAGCGAATGCCAGTAGAGCTGCACGCTGCTGGGCTGTGAGCAGTTTCTACTACAGGATGTCGGGCGGTGATGGAGGCGTTGTATGACGGTTTGGTCAGTAGTAGCGGCTAGAGGTCATTTCCTACGGCTCTGGCATCGCTCCTCTGGTCCTGATGCCGGGTTGATGCCCTTTACGCCTGGTCCAGCCCTCCTCGTGTAATGCCCACATCCTGGTATCTTCCCCATGCTCCTGAGACCGTGCTGGAGACTCAGCAGACCTTCTTGTGGCGGCACGTATGAATGAGCCATCTTGGAGGACCAGGTCTACCGGTACAAACAGATTGGGTGCCGGTAGCCCCTCATGTACCCGTAGTGACAAGGACTCCAGCAAAACACGGTACTACAGAAGAGTCAGCCAGGAAGGAGAGGAATTGTCTCCAGTCCCTTTTTGGGGGGGTGGGGGGTCTTGCTGTTCCTCTCCGGCGCTTCTGTTGTCACTTTCATTTGCACCAAAGCAGGTGAAATTGATTCACAATCGCTTCTACTCCCTGACTGGACAGATTGGTGACCCTGAAGATTAAAGGGTCACCCTGGTGATTTTTTAATACATTCTTTATGCAGCTATCCCTCCAGTATATATAAGTGATCCAGTGTTACTTTGATTAGTTATTCCATTCTGTTTGACGCTCCTGGCCTCCTCCTCCTCCTCCTCCTCGGAAGGTCATGTGATCTCAGTTCTGACCAGCTCAGATCTACTTGGGGTTATGTGTTCCGTTTCTAGTCAATTTCTCAGTTTATGTGATGCTGTTACATGGACCCTACCACAGAAACTGCACAGAGGGGAATCCAGACACTCCTGTCACAGTTACTAATGATGATAACACAGCTCCTGTGACACAGTTATAATAAAGGAGATCACAGCTCATCCTCATAGCCGTATAATTATGCTTTGCAGCTTATTAAGAAGGAAACTGAAGGTAACAATAATGAAATTGTATCCCCAGAAAGGATACTGAACTAATACTGTGCTGATGCATCATGGGATAGATGTGAAACTGAAAGTAAAACAATTCTGCCTCAAGATGGTGCCTAATAAGTATCAGACAGGGGACTGCACTGCAGGGAAGTGTCTGCAATATGCAGAGCAGACCTCCAATGTGTGACAGGCAATCAGGTGAGGGGGGCAGGCATAGAAAAATGTTTTGCTGGAGTGGCCCTTTTAAGTTACTTGGCAGTTATACGGCGCTATTTACATGAGCGCCGTTAAAGCTTGTGTAATAGCGCTAATTACCGGGTCAGCCTGGCAATTGTTGGGAGCAGAAAACAGGCAGAACGATTGCCTCTTTACTGTGAGTGGAGGCTGCCGGACGGAATGATCTCCTGCCCGCTCCGCCTTCATTCACTTAGTGATGATCATTCCTGTGTAAAAGCACAGGGGCAATCATTGCTTGGCGAACTGCTAGGCGCTTAGTGCCGACACGTCATCCCATGTAAAAGGGTCCGTATAGGAGTTGCCCGAACAGCAGCCCACTTACATAATAAGTGCAAAATAGAGATGGAAAACATTAACCCCTTTATTGGAGTAAAAGATAACAAAAAATTAAAAAGTCTGTAATTTAAAAAAAAAAAAAAATTATATATAAGTGTTTAGTATCAAATGTTTTCTTTTTGTGCCCATAGACATGTGGGATTTGTGGGTTTCGAGATGCATAAAACTGGCATGAAAATAGAAACTATTATATTAGGTGGGTCTATTTAAACGTGTGATTCTTCTGTCACACTGGTGCTGTGACACGGAAAAACTGCGATACTGCAGAAAACCCGCCCATTATTTGCTACTGGTGAGTTAAAAATCGCATCCCGCTCGCGACAAGTACACGCAAGTGCAACGCAATTTTTAAATATTTCCTATTGAAACAACATGTGATGCAATTTTCTCGCTGCCCGAGCGGCCAGCGCCTGTCTGTTTAATCACTAGGACGAGTCCAAGCGCCGGCCACAACTGGCCTTTCTCCGCCTGCAGTTTAACAGGACCCTAAAGGCAAAGACACGACATACAGAGATACTGAGCCATAGACAGACCCACTAACACCAACCCAATCAGATGGGCAGAATGGGCAGTGCGATGGCTGACCTTCATGCGATGTGGTGCGTAGTGTAGCGCCTGACGTAAGCAGTCTATGGCTTTCTTCCCTTGGCCTTTAACTCTCCAGTATAAAGCCGCCATGCTGGATAATACCCACGATGTCTGATTCTACAAAAACAGAAAACACAAGAAAAGTGAGGCCGGTACACGAATATAATAATAATCTATTTGTATAGCGCCAACGTATTCCGCAGCGCTTCAGGCTCACATTATAATACAGGTTTACAGATGAGGGAATCGGACACATTGACCAAAGCAGACAGTATGAGAAATGAGTATATGTATATATATAGATGCGTGTGTCCAATCACATCCACACCTGATGAGAATACAGCGCCCTCTACTGGACATCATAATAATTAAGTCTCATGGATGAGAAAGAAAATGATAGCAAGTGGGCGATTGCTGACCCCATAAATACATTCATGCTGAATTGCATACTTTTCAATGCATGGAAATAATGAAATGATACATTTCCCTCATGTCTGGTTTGCATGTCTAATTGACACTTGTCCCAGAAGCTTACTATCTAATTTCCCTACCGTGCGTGGGACAGGAAGGCAACTTATCTGTGTAGGAGGACAGAGAACCAAGAAATATTTACTAATTGAATATGAACCCTTAGAAACAGGTTTAAAGGGACTCGAATATTTATGGACTATCTTCGGCACAGGCCAGATATGTGACCTTTGGGGGTCCGACCCCTGGGACCTCCATAGATCATCACAACAAAGTGAATAGGGATGAATAGAAAAGGGAGTAATATCAGGTCAGTGGGGGGGCTGCTTGGGACGCCCAATGTTCAACAACACTGGGATGAGCGCTGCTGTCACTTCAGTGCATCCATGCACAATGCCATGCCCTGTATTGCAGCTCAGTCCCATTGACTTGGTGCTCTCAGGTCATATAACTGATGAACGTGACATCATGGGCCTGAGAAGAGGCCGCAGCGCCCACAGAGGTCTCTACGTTGGACTTCTATATGCTCGTCAACCTACCCGATCCAAGCAGATAGAAGTCAGGGCACCAGGCTTCCTCATTCCCGGAGGCTTCCATACTAGGTTTGTTCCAAAATGTCGCTACATTTCAAAATATAATATATACCTCCCTGTTATGTGGTCACCTGTCCAATCTTCATGCTGGCCGTGAATTGACCATCTAAGTCATGTCCCTTTCAGGGCTTCTTTACACTGGCGAGAAAATAGCTCGATTGTCTCGCGATGCGAAAGACAGTTAAACTGCATGATTATGAAACCAATAGTTTCATTCTTATTTGCGAGGTCTTCACTTTGTTTTTGCGATCTCACCCATTGCTTTCAATGGGGTCAGTGGCAGTAGCATGGCCCTATTGAAAGCAATGGGAGAAGATCGCGATCCCCCACAGGGATGTGATGCTGTCGCATCCAGGGGCTTCTGCATGTTTTCAATGGGATAGGCGGCAGCAGCGCCAACCCCATTGAAACCAATGGGAGAACATCGCAATCTCCTGCCACGGCAGGGATGAAGGGAACCCCCGCAGTGATGTGAGACGGTTTCCATGTGAAAATGCCTTTCATCCAGGGGTTTTCATAAGGATTGCAAGGGCGATATCGGGACGGGAATCACGGCCCAGTATCGCTCTCGTCAGTGCGCAGGAGCCCTCACACGAGCAATTTTCACATGCGATATCTGACTGCTTGCGATATGGTCTGATATTGCATTAGAAAATGACTAATTGATTTCGATGATGTTATTCACATGAGCGATTTCTCTCTAGGATCGATGGTCCGAGACCCCCCAAAAAATTGCCCCATTTTTCTGCATTCGGACGCAGCGTGAGCCCTATACCTAGTATGAGCAACATATGATATGGTGTCCATATGTAATGCATTGCATATGGGCAGCGTTTCCATATGCGCGAGTCCCACTGTGCATGTCCATGCGTGAGTGGTACGTGGCCATTCGCAGTGCATTCACAGCCTATACGTGGTCTCTGCCGTTTCCTGTCGGCAGAGTGTACGGCTGGCAAATGTGTACAACACTGCAGGGAGACCCACAGCGTTGTACGCATACAGCCGTGTGAACGAGCCCTTAGACAACTGTATACAAGCCTCTCCAGACTCACCTTTTCCAGCACCTTCATTATTCTGGTGCCCACCTGCTCCAGCGACTGAGGTGGGTACTTGTCTTTACCAAGGTTTTGTAAAACCTGCAGAACAAGCAAATTATTACCAAACTCCCCCGACAGCGAGACCGTTGTGAAGAACAAGAGTGTAGAGCACTTACCTCCTTCAGTTGGCTCTCTCCTGTGTAGTGTATGGCAGCTCTATTTGCTACCCCATACAGGTGATCCAGTGTGTGCATACTGGGTGGCAGGTTGGCATTGCAGAGAGGCTCTACGCCAGGTTCCTGCAGCTGTGTGGCAAAGTCCACATGTTCTGTAATACTACAAGGACAAGATATAACGATGAGGAGCGGGCGTAATACACAGAGAATAAAAGTATACTTTCCCGATAAACCTGTGTACTTACTCTATATTTTTAGCCGATACCGCCAACCAGGTACTGGCCACAGTAGACAGTTCAACACGGCGCAGTTTTAGGCACTCGTCGGGACTTGGCCATCCAAGGCTACGGTAATCAGGTCTCCTGCCTGAAGGGTTAAAATTTAAGAGTCAAATGATAAAGAAGAGAAATCCAAGATGAGGATCCCGATGGTTAACTAAACTGACACATTGTAGCAAACTTGCAGAGAGAATTGCGTAGCTGCTACTTTTGTATTTAGCTCACAGAGCATTGTCTAGACCAGGAGTGTCAAACTCATTTTCACCGAGGGTCACATCAGGCTTATGGTGACCTTCAAAGGGCCGATTGTAAGGCCGCCTGCAGACAGCCGGGTCAGATCCCGCTGCGAGAATTCTCGCAGCGGGACCCGACCCGAGCGCCTGCAGGGACCAGCGTGGTACTCACCTACTCCCGTGGCTCCGGCTCTGTGATGTGCCAGCTGCCGGCCAGCCGGCGCATGCGCAGAGCGAAGCCAGCGGCCAGGGAGTGACATTTGATTTCGAGTGGACAAATCGCGGCCGTCTGCATAGGATTGTGTTTTCTAACGCAATCCTATGGCAGCTTCCACGGGCGGAAATTCTGCGGGAATGGATGAGGGCGACAAGTGTCTTTAGCGTGTCCATAGTAAGGAGAAGTCAGATTATAGCAATATTCCTGAGGTGCAGGTGGCAGTTTTGAGCCAGAGATTGGCTATGGGGGTAAAGTGGAGGTTGGAGTCCAGTGTGACCCCAAGGCAGCGGGTGTACTGCCTGGGGGTTATGGTGGTACCAGCTGATATTGAGATGTTGGGGGAGGTCAGCTGGTTGATGGTGGAAAACAAGGTGGTCACTTTTTCAGAGGTTAAGTTTGAGAAAAAGAGAGGACATGGTGTTGAGACAGCGGAAAGACAGTCGGTGATGTTTTGGAGGAATGGTTCATAGATGTCGTTGGAAGAGGTGTGTAGATGGGTGTCATCAGTGTAGAGGTGGTAGTGGAGGCCAAATCTGCGGATGGTTTGTCCAATTGGGGCTATGTAGATAAAGAAGAGAAGGGGGCCGAGGACTGAGCCCTGGGGGACCCCAACAGTGAGAGTGGAGAGGAGACAAAGCCAGCAAAGGAGACGCTGAAGGAGCGGTCAGAGAGGTAGGAGGAGAACTAGGAGAGAGCAGTGTCCTTTAAGCCGATGGAGCAAAGCATAGCAAGGAGGAGATCGTGGTCGACAGTGTCATACATCAGGGACAGGTTGAAGATGGTGGTCAGGTGGGTAATGACAGCTGGGGAGAGGGACCGGAGGAGGTGTGAGGGGAGAGGGTCGCTAGCACAGGTAGTAGGGCAAGCAGTGGAGAGCAGTCTGGAGACCTCTTCCTTTGTCGTTGGTTCTAGTATAGATAGTGGGTGAGTGATGGATGCAATGCTGGAGAGACCGGAGTCAGGGCTAGCCGTGCAATGTTTGGAGATTTCTATGCGGATGGTTTTGATTTTTTCTTTAAAATAGGCGGCTAGTTCTCCAGCCCTGAGGTCCATCACGGGGGGGGGGGGGGGGGGGGGGGGCTGTTCTTTGGGGCTGAGGAGGGAGTGGAAGGTGTCGTAGAGTCGATTGGGGTTGTGGGATAGTGAGGAGACGAGGGAGGTGAAATAAACTAGTTTGGCATGGTGGGGGGCGAGGTTGTAGGTTTTGAGCATAACTTTGAAGTGGGTGAAGTCTGCGGGCTGTTTGCCTTTTAGTAACCAAGAAATAAAAGAGCTGAACGAAGTGAAACCCTCTGGTCGTTAAGGGGATAATTGCCCCAATAATAGAACATTGTTGTAGGACCATGGAAGATTGCATAACGCAATTCGCTTGTAATAGTAATGTCTTCAACAACCCAAAACCCCCTGAGGACAAGGCCACCCAGATACGCAGGTTTACCTTGAGGACCGGGAGAAGGTATTTTTGGCCCGCTGATTTCAAGTGCAGCTTGAAAGTCATCATTATCGCCATCAATGACGTCTTCTCCAATTGCCTCTGAGAGATCTGCAGCAGTAGAGCCATCTGCCTTTGGCTTCTTTACGCGCTTTACCTGAAAAGTAATCTTAAAAGATGGAAAAGAAACACGTCATTAATGGGTAAAGCCGAGACAGGAAAAATAAAGTCAGAATGGAACAGAGAAATGTCATTGCCACCGCCTATCATTACATGTAGAACGTACCCATTCAGCCTCCTCGTCATCATCACAATCTCCAAAGCAAGACCCCGACTGACCATCTTGAGTCCCTTTCTTCAGGACTCTAATTCCCTGAAGGTCCATACGTCGACCTTTCAGCTCCAGGGCCCCCTCGAAAGCTTCAAGGGGCCACGAGTTTTCAAACTCATCCACCAGGGCCAACATCTCATCGGATATCGGGGCCTCTGGTGTCGAATCCTCTGTGTTGTTGGTTTCGGCCATAATCACATCTGGATGTAGAGGGGGAAGCATAAAACTGTGATGGGGTACGTCCACAGGCAGCAGAACTGGTGCCGAATCCACACCAAATCTGCACAGTTGGTGCGGATTACAATGCGGATCTGCAGCAGAGTTCATTACTTCAATTGAATGGGTCAAATCTGCTGCAGATCTGTGTCAAAAGCCACATCAAAACCCGCACCATTTGCTGTGGATTTTGATGCCGATCCACACCACAATCCTCCCCGTGCGAACGCACCCGTACAGTAGGTTCACACAGCAGAATCCACAGCGGAACGTTCAATGTGAATATTGCCTCCAGAAACCGATTCTAGATTTTGGTGCAGATCTGCACCCAAATCCGCAGCGCAGAGTATGCTGCACCAACCGTACATTTATGCAAGAAAATGACTGTCACCAGGTCTTATTTTCGGGGGATATCTTATTATACTTACCTAGCAGGCATGGCCCAAGTCCCTCCTGCTGGTCTCCGGCATTCCTCAGCCGAAAGAAGATCACTTCCTGCTAACCGGGTTCATAAACCCCGCCTCAAGGAAGTGATGGCTCTGATTGGTTCTCGAGCGCCGCAGCTCAGCAAATCAATGCTGCATTGCAAGAACCAATTACAGCCATCGCATTGGTTCATCGAGCGCTGCACTGATTGGTTCTTGAGCGCCGCAGCTGAGCCAATCAGAGCTATTGCTTCATGGAGGCGGGGTTTACGAACCCCGTTACAAGGAAGCAATCTTATGTTAGTGGCTGAGGACTGCAAGCAAGCGTGCCAGAACTCTTAAGAGCAGTGGGAGGGACCTGGACAAGCCTGCTAAGTAATGTACTGCTATTTCTTTTTTGTGTAGTGTAGCTAGGGCTTATTTTGGGGGTAGGGCTTATATATCAAGCCCCCTTTGAAAATAGGGGTAGTGTTTATTTTTGGGGTAGGTCTTATTAAGAGAAGTGCATATTGGGCTGTCGGTCTCGCTTGTTGTAGACTCAAGGACTGAAAATACTCTAGTGTCACTGAGCCGCAACACACTGGGGGAAAGATTAACTAATGCTGCGCGATAGACGAGGCAAACAAGGGGTGCTTTTAGACTGGACGATTCTCGTTTGCGTGAGCGAATGAGCCGGTGACGTCATCGCTAGTTCTCATGCAGCCGGTTTAGACAGATTAATTGTTGACTCCTTCAATGAGAATTGTTTAGTCTTTCACATTCGCTGTGTGAAACACTGAACGAGCGCTGTTACCCCTTACTGACGGAGCTTTTTTTCCCATTTTTGCTTTTTCCTCCTCCCTTTTAAAAAATCGTAACTCCTTCATTTATCCATCGACGTCGCTGTATGAGGGCTTGTTGTTTGCAGGACAAGTTGTATTTTTCAATGGTGCTATTTAATGTACCATATAATGTACTGAAAAACGTTAAAAATTCTAAGTGGAGAGCAATGAAAAAAACGACATTTCACCATCTTTCGGTGCGTCTTGTTTCTACAGCGCACAAACTGCAACAATAATGACAAGATAACTTTATTCTATGGGTCGGTACGATTACTACGATACCAAACTTGCATGTTTTTTTTTTGTAGTTCTACTTGTATTTTTTTTCAAAAATGTTTAATTTTTTAAAATTATTTTCTGTCTCCATTTTCTGCGCGCAACAACTTTTTTTATTTTTCTGTCAACGCAGTTGTGTGAGGGCTCATTTTGTGTGGTACGTCCTGACGCTTCTGTTGGCACCATTTTTGAATACAAACAACTTTTTGATCACTTATTATATTTTTTTCTTGGAGATAGGGTGACCCAAAAAAGCGCATTTCTGGCGCTCTTTATTTTTTTTTTCTGGATGTTGTTCACCATGCGGGGTAAATAATGCATTATTTTGATAGATCAGACTTTTACAGAAGCAGCAATACCAAAACACGTATTTTTGCTTTATTATTTAAATTCTTTTATTGCAAAAATGGCAAAAGGGTTTTTTTTTTTAACCTTTTAAAAAAAAATAATTAATAAAACTTTATTGTTTTTATTTTTACACTTTCTTTTAGTCCCCTGGGGGGACCACAATCAAAGATGCTTTGATCGCTCCTGCAGTATGATGTAATGCTATAGCATTACATCATACTGCATTCTGACAGGCTGCCTACCAAGCCACCCCACGGGGACGGCTTGATGGGCAGTCTGCCAAGACAGCCATGGGGCCTTGCAGAAGGCCCCTGGCTGCCAGGACACCTGCACGGCCCCCCCGATCTCACCGTGGGGGATGCCGTACGGGACCCCCAAACATCGGTCGGGGGATTTAAATGCTGCTGTCAGAATTACGGCCGATTGCAGCTATTGCCCATGGGTGTCAGCTGTAATAAACAGCTGACGCCCGCACTGTGGGTCGTAAAAAGACTATGGGGCCGTCACTAAGGGGTTAAACATAAGTATAGTTTTTATGTCTGCAATTCTTGTTTGTCGATCAGTCGTTGGCTCGCGTTTAGACCAAATGATTGCCGTTCATTTCCACTTGTTTGAACGATTTTCTGAACGATAAATATTCCGTCTAAAAGCGCCCTTAGTCTTAAAATACAGCGGATTTATCACAGCGCCCCGTGCTGGATGGTAAACATGGTGCATCTAGCATAACTTTATACCACATATTCGTTGGACAACTTCACGCTACATTTTTGGTGTATTTAGCACTTGGCCCCTTTTCAGGAAGCCACACCCCTTTTTTGGACGGCCGAACAAAATGTCTAAAACTTTCTATAACATAAATGTGGTACAAAGCATGTAAGCAAGTGTCAGGAAAAGACTAGTAAATCCGCTCCATTGTATCCGCTTCTACTGGCGCGTTCCTTAAGGGTGCGTTCACACGTAGCATATATTGGGGCAAATAGGCGCCAAAATCTGCAGCATATTTTGTATTGTGGATTTTGGGGCACAGATCCGCAGTAGATTTAATTACGCTGCAAAATCCACACCGATGCATGGCGCAGCTTTTGTTGCAGAGCTTGCTGTGTAAAATCCACACCAACACCCTTAAAGGAGTTTTCAAGGACCAGACCTTTAATGACCTCTGCTTAGGGGAGTTCATTAATAGTTGATCTGCGGGGGTCGCCTCTCGAGTTCTATGACTGAAGAGGCTGCGGTGTTTTAGTGAGTGTTAGGGACAGAGATGTCACATCCATTGGTCACATGGCCTACGAACAGCTCAGGCCCATTCAAGTGAAGGGAATTGAGCTGCAATACCAGGCACAGCCACTATATAGTGCATGACGCTATACAGACCTTTTATGGACTGAAGGCACAGCGTCACTCAATCAGCTGATCAGTGGGGATCCTGATTGCAGACCCATGCCAGTCAACTACCGATGACCTATCGTGAGGATAGATCAAGAATAAAGTAGTCCCAGAAAGCCCCTTTAAGTAGAATATGGCTTGTATTCGAGTACCTCCCCTAACATTCAGATACGTATACGCTTGTAGCGCCCTCCCCATGTAAATGCTTACTTTCTAGATGCAATGTGGAGCTGGTTGTGGAGTCGGTCTTCTCCTCCAGGAAAGTTTTTTCCTCCTCTTGTGTGTAACTATGGAAGTATTTGTGTGTGTTCTCTCCCTTATCTGGAGAGTGGCAGTGCCCTGAAATACACAAAATGCAAGATCCGTGGATTTAGAACACGTTCATTAAGCCGAAGGGGATGGGGGCTCAAAGAGGCGGCAACAAGTACTAAATGAATAGCTACACATCCCCTATCCCCCAATACCCTGAGCAAGGCCTAGATATCTGTTGAGAAGAGATGAGCGAGCATACTCGCTAAGGGCAATTACTCGATCGAGCATTGTCCTTAGCGAGTACCTGCCCGCTCGGAAGAAAAGATTCGGCTGCCGGCGGCGGGGAAGAGCAGGGAGGAACGGAGGGGAGATCTCTCTCTCTCTCCCTCCCCTCCCCCCCCCCCCCCCCCCCGCTCACTGCCACAACTCACCTCTCGCCCGCGCCGGCAGCCGAACCTTTTCTTCTGAGCGGGCAGGTACTCGCGAAGGGCAATGCTCGATCGAGTAATTGCCCTTAGCGAGTATGCTCGCTCATCTCTACTGCTGGGGCATTACTGCGCTGCTTCCCATTGAAGTCTATGGAAGTTCTGAATGATCTAGCTGTACGGTATAGCATTGGTAGCAGGACACTACAATGACATCTACAGCCGCCCCACGAGACTTCTCATCCTTCACGACTTTTACATTAGCAGATTTTTCCGACAGCGCAGGATGAACGTCTGCGGATGAGGAAAGGCGCCGAGTTATTTAGTAACAAGCACTAAAAGACAGCATAAAGTTCGTCAGCAGACGGCGAGGTGCTCGCAGGTCTTACGGTGACGTAGCACGCTACGTCCGCCACCAGTCACTCACAGGACTCTGGAAGGAGATGACAAGTGGCAGGAAGCCAAGAGACGATTATGCGTCCTTACATGACTCGGTGCCGGATGCGGCTATGTACTAATCATGTGACCGCCGCCGTCCCAATCATCCCCTCGGCAGCAGCAAAGCACGACTGCTACTCGCCGCAGAAGCTACGTTAGAGTTTGCTTAAGTGCGTGCATGAAAATCATCGTTGGCTCGTCTCGTCAGGATAGAAATCCTGCGGAAATCTTGCTAAACAGCACGGAAATTCTGCAAGATTTCCGCAGCGGAAAGGCAGCTTTAGACCGGCGCTGGCCTGTCTGCCTGTATTCCGCTACGGAAATCTCTTCCCGCAGAGAGAAGACAGCGGAAACAGCGATACAGTTGCGGATTTCAATTCAGCGCCGCATATCCGTTTCCGCGCGGCTCGTCTGCAGCAGGTGGATGAGATTTCATCCACTTTGCTCTATAGACTAATGCTTAAGAATGCATACAGCATTCCCATGCGGAAGATCCACGCGGCAATTTCGCCCCGCGTGAACCCAGCCTAACTGTTGAGTAAACACCGATCGTCCGGTCGTTTTCTGATGCGGTAAACGTGAACGATTTAGCGAGCCAGCGATTTTTCTGCCTGCATAAACAAGCCAAACGATAAATCGTTAAGCGTGAAAGCACATTTATTGAGAAAAATCACTTCCCCAAGAAGCTAACTCATCAAAAGTAACGCGCAATGCAAAAATAGTGATCGCCATCAACAAAGACCATCATGTATTATATCAGCTCCGCCTCCTGCGACAGAGCAGATAATACAACACTCCCGCCGTGACAGACGCACAATACAATGCATTAGAGTCCTGTAAGCCTTCCTAATGTAAAGTTCAAAAATCACCAGAGCAACTTCTGTGCAGACACTGAACAAGCAGAAGAACAGCAGCCTTCAGCTCCAAAACCTGCAGAATAGTGAGTGCAGCTCTGGAGTATAATACAGGATGTAACTCAGGATCTGTACAGGATAAGTAATGTATGTACACAGTGACTCCACCAGCAGAATAGTGAGTGCAGCTCTGCAGTATAATGCAGGATGTAACTCAGGATCAGTACAGGATAAGTAATGTATGTACACAGTGACTCCACCAGCAGAATAGTGAGTGCAGCTCTGGAGTATAATACAGGATATAACTGAGGATCACTACAGGATAAGTAATGTATGTACACAGTGACTCCACCAGCAGAATAGTGAGTGCAGCTCTGGATCAGTACAGGATAAGTAATGTATGTACACAGTGACTCCACCAGCAGAATAGTGAGTGCAGCTGTGCAGTATAATACAGGATGTAACTCAGGATCAGTACAGGATAAGTAATGTATGTACATAGAGACTCCACCAGCAGAATAGTGAGTACAGCTCTAGAGTATAATACAGGATGTAACTCAGAAGCAGTACAGGATAAGTAATGTATGTCCACAGTGACTCCACCAGTAGAGTAGTGAGTGCAGCTCTGGGGTATAATACAGGATGTAACTCAGGATCTGTACAGGATGAGTAATGTATGTACACAGTAACTCCACCAGCAGAATAGTGAGTGCAGCTCTGGAGTATAATACAGGATGTAACTCAGGATCAGTACAGGATAAGTAATGTATGTACACAGTAACTCCACCAGCAGAATAGTGAGTGCAGCTCTGGAGTATAATACAGGATGTAACTCAGAAGCAGTACAGGATAAGTAATGTATGTCCACAGTGACTCCACCAGTAGAGTAGTGAGCGCAGCTCTGGAGTATAATACAGGATGTAACTCAGGATCAGTACAGGATAAGTAATGTATGTACACAGTGATTCCACCAGCAGAATAGTGAGTGCAGCTCCGGAGGATAATACAGGATGTCATTCAGGATCAGTACAGGATAAGTAATGTATGTACACAGTGACTCCACCAGCAGAATAGTGAGTGCAGCTCTGGAGTATAATACAGGATGTAACTCAGGATCAGTATAAAATAAGTAATGTATGTACACAGTGACTCCACCAGCAGAATAGTGAATGCAGCTCTGGAGCATAATACAGAATGTGATCCGTGCAGGTCAGACCTCACAGATCTAATAATGATAGGTCGTTAGTATCAAATTCCAGGAAAATGCCTTTAATATATACACACACTCAATGAAAACGGTTGATTTCCTAAATTTCGTTCCCCTACCCAATCTTACATGTGTGGAGAGAGACTAGTATTGAACTGTACTATATGCCATCTGAAGGGGGTCCCGCACGGGTCCTATTTTATTAGTGTGTTCACACTGTTTTTGGAGTATAAACTGGGAATAATCTCCTGACGCATTCCACCATAGTGTCCTTATGTAGGAAATGATATCCCATATAGTCGCATACGTTGCCCAATAGACTCCCATTGTATAAAAAAGGGTCAGAATAACTTGAACATATAACACTTATGAAGATATGACAGAATTATTAAAGGTTATGTAAGAATTGTCTGATATCCAACCTGCTCCCATGTCAGGGGAGAGTCCAGACCCCCCCCCATACACATTAGGCAGCCAGCCTCACTGTAGCCTGCGAGATATGGGCACCTCAAGCCGGTGGATACTCCTGCATATACAGAGCTCTCCATCTTCCCCGTTTTCTCATCAAGCGCTACTAAAAATGGCTCCTATGGGTCATTGCAAAACAAAGGGCCGCAGATGCAGCCGAGTGTAACCAGCCTGCCAACCAACCAGGAGAGTAAAGTCACCGGACAGGGTCACTGCAAAGTCCTAAAGGTGTATTCTCACAAGGTGTGCCATCAATGGGAGTCGCGGTACAGCGTAGCGCAGAGAGTTTGACTAATTCCGGTCACATCTGCAATCAATTGTAGGCCGGATGAGGAGACCAGAAGTCATCTCATTGGACGGGACAGGGTCGGAAGACCCCCACTCTAGAGACAGGCGTGGGTCTCACAAGTGGGACCGAAATCTATCAGACATTTCTGCTATATCCTGTGGTTACGCCATTCATGTCCAGGATGAGAATACACCGTACGGCTGGGTTCATTGTAGCACACCTGTAACACGGGTCCATAATATAGACGTTCTACAGGTGACATCGCAGCCGCTTGCCATCGTTTCAGCTGCATTTGCTACTGTATTTGCGGCCATTGGTTCAGTGCGCCAAACAGCAAATACGTATACACGCGTGTGAAGGAGCGCTCAGGGGATATTCACAAATTACGTTTAATTTTCTGTTCGTAAAAATTGGACTAAAATCGGACGAAAATGAAGCATATTATTGTAAATGGTTATATTCAGACGTGCATTTTGTTCTGATTGGATGAACAACCTGAGCAAAAAAAGACGAGAGAAAAAAATGGCAGCATGTCTTACCTTGCGATTTTCAAAAAAAAAAAACCCCATGCAGTCATTTGAGGCAATTGCAATCCATTTTTATTGCATGTAACCATGGTAACAATAAAAAAAAGCCTGCAGAACCCATCTTGTGTTTTTTTTTTAAAAACGTGCATAAATATAGAAAGCAAAACGGATTAAAATCTTGCATAAAATCACAGAAATGTATAAAAATCACGTGAAAGATCACGCACATAGGAAGAAAAAAAAAAAGGAATCGGTCCAATTTTTTAGGACTGAAAAAAATGGTGCCCGTGCGAATAAACCCCAAGGTCTCGCCCACATATGCGCTGAAGGTTTTGTTAAAATCCGGGGGAAAATACTGCATTATTGCGTCCTGGAAGATGCTGATGGACATAAATGGAACTAGACGGACCCCATTATAGTGACTGGGGTCCGACTGGTACCGTCCGGCATTTGCGGGTATACTGCTGATCGTGTGGCGCAGACTGCTAAGCTCCCGCTCACAACCTGCAGGTTGCAAGTGCTACCTGAACCAATCCCCGAGTGGCTCAGGTAGCCGGCTCAAGGTTGACTCAGCAGCCTCCATCCTTCTGAGGTCGGTAAAATGAGCACCCAGCTTGGTGGGGGGGTAATAAATAAATTACCTGAAAGTGCTACGAAATAAGTTGGCGCTATACACATGGGCCAGCCCCAAAACCGTGGACCGATGCTATAGCAAGACTCACATCCCCTGTATGTTCCCGAACATTAACGATCAGATGTTTTTTGTAGCCGCGTTCTACCATCCTGTAATCCCGTAATGAGCAAAACCTAAATTTGTATATTTTTTTTTAATGTTTGTCAACGGCGTGAACTTCACTAATAAACGCTGTTTCTCCTTGTAGAGTCTCTAATAACCATAATACATAATGGATTACAAGAGGCTTGTGATCTAAAGCCATTAAACGTTGTGCGGAGAGGGATATTCGTCACTAACCGGTGTAGGACGACGCAGCCTCGGCTCCCCTATTAACGACAATCAGTCTTACACTTCCATGTAACAACCAGCTAGGAGGCAGAAGATGTGTAATTCATGAGAGCGGTGACGCGCTATTCCTGCTCCTGCCTTGGAGACTAAAATTAGCCTGGAGTTCACATCAAGTAAACGCTAATGTTTTTAGTGCATTGAAGCTGTTTAATGACAATTTACGTCTCTCCTGCTCATCATCAGACCAGACTTTACGATAAAACCTTCTGTGATGTCACAAGCCTGGCGCGTTCAGCCGACAGCTCTGCCAATGCCGAACCTCACGTATTACTGAAAACTGTACGTTCATGATACTTTCCCAGTCACTTGACACATTAACGTCACACAACAGAATTACGGGTTTCTAATTCAAGGTCTCCAGTCTTCTACACCGCTGACTGAGGAACCTGTCCAATGCTATACTTACTATAATACTCACCCCTAAGTAAGAAAATATATTTAGAATACCACCCTTCATGTACAAGAACATATCTACTTTATTACTGCCCTCTATGTACAAGTATATAACTACTATAATACTGCCCCCTATGTACAAGAATATAACTACTATAATACTGCCCCCTATGTACAAGAATATAACTACTATAATACTGCCCCCTATGTACAAGAATATAACTACTATAATACTGCTCCCTATGTACAAGAATATAACTACTATAATACTGCTCCCTATGTACAAGAATATAACTACTATAATACTGCCCCCTATGTACAAGAATATAACTACTATAATACTGCCCCCTATGTACAAGAATATAACTACTATAATACTGCCCCCTATGTACAGGAATATAACTACTATAATACTGCCCCCTATGTACAAGAATACAACTACTATAATGCTGCCTCCTATGTACAAGAATACAACTACTATAATACTGCCTCCTATGTACAAGAATATAACTACTATAATACTGCCCTCTATGTACAAGAATATAACTACTATAATACTGCCCTCTATGTACAAGAATATAACTACTATAATACTGCCTCCAATGTACAAGAATATAACTACTATAATACTGCCTCCTATGTACAAGAATATAACTACTATAATACTGCCTCCTATGTACAAGAATATAACTACTATAATACTGCCTCCTATGTACAAGAATATAACTACTATAATACTGCCTCCAATGTACAAGAATATAGCTACTATAATACTGCCCCCTATGTACAAGAATATAACTACTATAATACTGCCTCCTGTGTACAAGAATATAACTACTGTAATACTGCCCTCTATGTACAAGAATATAACTACTATAATACTGCCTCCTGTGTACAAGAATATAACTACTATAATACTGCCCTCTATGTACAAGAATATAACTACTATAATACTGCCCCCTATGTACAAGAATATAACTACTATAATACTGCCCCCCTATGTACAGGAATATAACTACTATAATACTGCCCCGTATGTACAAGAATATAACTAGTATAATACTGCCACCTATGTACAAGAATATAACTACTATAATACTGCCCTCTATGTACAAGACTATAACTACTATAATACTGCTCCTATGTACAAGAATATAACTACTATAATACTGCCCCCTATGTACAAGAATATAACTACTATAATACTGCCTCCAATGTACAAGAATATAACTACTATAATACTGCCCCATGTGTACAAGAATATAACTACTATAATACTGCCCCCTATGTACAAGAATATAACTACTATAATATTGTCCCCTAATTACAAGAATATAACTACTATAATACTGCCCCCTATGTACAAGAATATAACTACTATAATACTGCCCCCTATGTACAAGAATATAACTACTATAATACTGCCCCCTATGTACAAGAATATAACTACTATAATACTGCCCTCTATGTACAAGAATATAACTACTATAATACTGCCTCCATGTACAAGAATATAACTACTATAATACTGTCTCCTATGTACAATAATATAAGTACTATAATACTGCCCCCTATGTACAAGCATATAACTACTATAATACTGCCCCTATGTACAAGGATAAAACTACTATAATACTGCCCTTATGTACAAGAATATAACTACTATAATACTGCCCCCTATGTACAAGAATATAACTACTATAATACTGCCCCTATGTACAAGGATAAAACTACTATAATACTGCCCCCTATGTACAAGAATATAACTACTATAATACTGCCCCCTATGTACAAGAATATAACTACTATAATACTGCCTCCTATGTACAAGAATATAACTACTATAATACTGTCTCCTATGTACAAGAATATAACTACTATAATACTGCCCCCTATGTACAAGAATATGACCACTATAATACTGCCCCTATGTACAAGAATATAACTACTATAATACTGCCTCCTATGTACAAGAATATAACTACTATAATACTGCCTCTATGTACAAGAATATAACTACTATAATACTGTCCCCTATATACAAGAATATAACTACTATAATACTGCCCCTACGTACAAGAATATAACTACTATAATACTGCCTCCATGTACAAGAATATAACTACTATAATACTGCCCCATGTGTACAAGAATATAACTACTATAATACTGCCCCCTATGTACAAGAATATAACTACTATAATATTGTCCCCTAATTACAAGAATATAACTACTATAATACTGCCCCCTATGTACAAGAATATAACTACTATAATACTGCCCCCTATGTACAAGAATATAACTACTATAATACTGCCCCCTATGTACAAGAATATAACTACTATAATACTGCCCCCTATGTACAAGAATATAACTACTATAATACTGCCTCCTATGTACAAGAATATAACTACTATAATACTGTCTCCTATGTACAAGAATATAACTACTATAATACTGCCCCCTATGTACAAGAATATGACCACTATAATACTGCCCCTATGTACAAGAATATAACTACTATAATACTGCCTCCTATGTACAAGAATATAACTACTATAATACTGCCTCTATGTACAAGAATATAACTACTATAATACTGTCCCCTATATACAAGAATATAACTACTATAATACTGCCCCTACGTACAAGAATATAACTACTATAATACTGCCTCCATGTACAAGAATATAACTACTATAATACTGCCCCTATGTACAAGAATATAACTACTATAATACTTCCCCCTATGTACAAGAATATAACTACTATAATACTGCCCCCTATGTACAAGAATATAACTACTATAATACTGCCCCTATGTACAAGAATATAACTACTATAATACTGCCCCTATGTACAAGAATATAACTACTATAATACTACCCCCTATGTACAAGAATATAACTACTATAATACTGCCTCCTATGTACAAGAATATAACTACTATAATACTGCCTCCTATGTACAAGAATATAACTACTATAATACTGCCCCCTATGTACAAGAATATAGCTACTATAATACTGCCCCCTATGTACAAGAATATAACTGCTATAATACCGCCCCCTATGTACAAGAATATAACTACTATAATACTGCCCCTATGTACAAGAATATAACTACTATAATACTGCTCCCTATGTACAAGAATATAACTACTATAATACTGCCCCCTATGTACAAGAATATAACTACTATAATACTGCCCCTATGTACAAGAATATAACTACTATAATACTGCCTCCTATGTACAAGAATGTAACTACTATAATACTGCCTCCCATGTACAAGAATATAAATACTATAATACTGCCCTATGTACAAGAATATAACTACTATAATACTGCTCCTATGTACAAGAATATAAATACTATAATACTGCCCTATGTACAAGAATATAACTACTATAATACTGCCCCTATGTACAAGAATATAACTACTATAATACTACCCCCTATGTACAAGAATATAACTACTATAATACTGCCTCCTATGTACAAGAATGTAACTACTATAATACTGCCTCCCATGTACAAGAATATAAATACTATAATACTGCCCTATGTACAAGAATATAACTACTATAATACTGCTCTCCTATGTACAAGAATATAACTACTATAATACTGCCCCCTAGGTACAAGAATATAACTACTATAATACTGCCCCTATGTACAAGAATATAACTACTATAATACTGCCTCCTATGTACAAGAATATAACTAGTATAATACTGCCCCCTATGTACATCAGCTCTTCGCTGCAATAATAAATCTCAGATTCAGCAACATCACGAGATCACCAACAATACGGTGTTTTGATGTAGACAACATCCCTTCACGGTAAGAGGTCGAAGTGAATAACCGATTTGAAGCGCTGAGCACCACCGGTAAAGACCCTGACGAATTAAGGGAGGAAATCAAATCCATCACACTGAATACAGCGGAACAAATCATCACTTTCAAAAAATCTGCAAAATGACCACATTGGCTATCGGATTGAATGCATGAGAATCGCCAACAAGCCCTGAGCAGCTAAAGCAGCGGGCACCATCAGTGAATTCAAACAGCAAAATGCGGAATTTCAAAGAAAAGTCAGATGAGACAAGGAGCGCTACTGGAATGCCCAAAAGTGCGAAACGGAAAGATGCAAACTAGCTCGGCCACAACCGAGCTCTCTTCACCCATATGAAGAACCGCGCACTGATCGCACCACACAAGGCAACAACCATCAAAGACCGGGATGGCAAATTATTACAAGAAGATCAAATCAAGTGTAGGTGGCGAGAATATATACGGCAGAGCTGTATGCAGGAGATCACAGACAAGCCGTTGGATCACGTACGTCAAGTAGTACAAGAACCGGGCATTCTGGAGGAAGAAGTCACATGGGCCCTGAAACAACTACCAAACAGCCGAACTGCTCAAACCAGTGCCAGTCAAGATCCTAACTGACCTATGTCAGAAGATCTGGAGCTCCAAGTCATGGCCCAAAGTAGGGACAAGATCGGTCTTCATCACACTTCCAAAAAAAGGTGATGCTTTAGAATGTTCGAACTACCGCCCCATCGCCCTCATACCTCACGCCAGCTAAACTCTTTTAAAGATCATCCAAAAACACGTTGCGACATTTGTTGAACGGGAACTGCCGGACATTCAAGCTGGCTTCCGCAAAGGTGGTGGCACCAGAGACCAAATCAGGAACCTGTGCTGGATCATGGAGAAGACCCATGAGTATTAAGGACGTGTACATGTGTTTCATCGACTGCAGCAAGGCATGGGACTGTGTCGAACATGACAAGCTTTGGAAGTGTCTGAAGTAAATGAGCGTCCCAGAACATACTGAACAGCTTATGGGGTCGCTTTACAACAACCAAGAAGCAACAGTCAGGACGGCTTATGGAGACACGGATTGGTTCGGAACTGAGAAAGGCGTACGGCGAGGCTGCATTCTATCACCAGCCGTTTCCAATCCGTGCGCAGAAACAATCATGAGACGATGCAATCTGGACGAATCAGAAATCAGAGTCAGAATCGGTGGCAGAAATGTCAACAACCTTCCGATATGTGGATGCCACCACCCCGCTTGCGGAAAGTGAGAGGGACCTAGAATACCTTATCCAACGAGGGCAAAAGAAAAGCGAACGCATGGGATTATACCTCAGCAGCAGAAAAACCAAAGTCATGACCGCGGTGGGCAACGGTACAGGGAACATAAACACCAACAACGAAGAAGTGGAGTCGGTCCAAGATTTCATCTTCCTTGGATCCAAAAATCGATTGCAACGGGAAACCTGGACCAACCTGGACATCAAGAGACGGATTACACTTGGTAGGAATGCGATGCAAGGAATGGGAAAGATCTGGAAAAGCAAGGATATTAGCATCGCAACAAACACCAGACCGGTCAATGCAATCGTCTTTCCCATAACGACGTACGGCTGCGAAAGTTGGACGCTCAGGAACACCGACAGAAGAAAATTGATGAGCTCTGGTGCTGGACAACGCTACGGATACCTTGGTCCACCATGACCACGAACAAGGTAGTGTTAGATCGCGTCAAACCGAAAACATCACTAGAGGGCAAAATCATCAAACAGCGGCTCTCTTTTTGGCCCCGTGATGTGCGCTAACTCACTGGAAACAGTACTGATGCTCGGCAAGGTCAGTGGGAAGAGAAGATCAGGACCACAAAGAACAAGATGGCCAGATACAATCAAGGCCACCACCAACGTGTCAATGGCGGAACTGAAAGAAGCTGTGAAATACAGAAACACGTGGAGAACATTGATCCATAGAATGACCGAAGGTTCGGGTGGGACTGAACGGATCATGTACAAGAATGTAACTACTAGAATACTGCCCCCTATGTACGACTTAGAAGAGGTGTATGTTCCGATGTAACAGGCGGCAGTTATCAGCCACACCTCAGCATAGAAGCATGGCTGTCCTGAGATGCCCCCTGGGTTTATCCTTTATGTGCCATCTCCCCAGCTATGACATGTTTGTCTATGTGACGACTGAATCAGACTATCCATTTCCATCACCGGGGTGGGGGGGGTGTATACGCCTTACATCCAGCCGCCGCACTAACGGAGCGGCGCTATAAATAGTCTGCTCAATAATTAATGGGGTTCTGCTTATTTTATATGGAATGACTGCGACTCCCCTGTGCCGCTCCTTTCATATCCCCTTCTGTCACTGGCTGAGGCTCAATTGGTGACGTGAAAGCAGAAGTGACTTCCCTCCGCTCTCCGGGCCCAAACACTGAGCTAAATTTAACTCTCCAACCCCGTTTGCAGATAAGAGAGACTAGAAAATGTGATTACTGATGCCTCTCACACATGGCGTTGTGCCGCTACATATAGAGAGGCCGGCCGTGCCCGGAATATTAATAATGGCCTCAGATAGCGCCGCTTCCAGCAGAGATCACGAGTCGGAGAGGATGATGAAGGAGAGTGCAGAGAGGACAATGTAAAAGACACCAGCGCTAAGCAACTGCAAGTCCCAGGATTCCCTTGCTAATAGGCCGTGCTGAGACTTGTAGTTCCACGCGGCTGACAGCTGCAATAACCAGCTTTGTTGTGGATATTAATATAAGGTCTACAAACTGGTGTCCCCAAAGCATCCTTAAAGAACCAGATCAATCCATAATCCACCCTTGTACATGCAGCTCTACCTAGTATTGCAGCAGTTTAAAAGGGTTAGAAAAACACAGCGCCACCCTTGTTTGTGGGTTGTGCATGGTATTACAGCTCCCATTGACTTCAATGGAGCTGAGTTGCAATACCACACAACCCACGGACAAGGGTGGCGCTGTGCTTGGCGGAAAGCATTCATCTTTTACTAACCCTGGACAACCCCTTAAAGGGATAGCCCATACCTAAAATGCAGCACCAGCCACGTCTCGAAGCGTGGGACTGTGGAGGTTGCACAGGCGCATCTACGCTCACATTCACTTCATTTGGAGCGCCGGAGATAGCGGACTAGGCCATCTCTGGCAGTTCTACTGAAGTGAATGGAGCGGAGGCGTGCATGTGCGCCCTCTACTGGCTAACACTTAGGGAACTTCAGGGCGCGGCCTGCGCTGCATTTCAGGTATGGGCTGATGTGAGAGCACCACATTACTCTACTAACATTTGATATGATTCAGCTGGTATTTCCCTCCATCCATCCTGCAAACATCTGGTGAGTTCTCTCAAAGAAGATGCGAGGAGCATCATCATTGGACAGTTGAGCGATGGAAGCGATATGGAGTGATGAATCGCACTACTCCATCTTCACATCAGATGGAGGTACCTGGGTGTGGAGGATCCTGGGGAACGGCTTTTACCTGAGTGTGCTGTGCCAACAGTTAGGTACGGCGAAGGTTCTGTTATGGTCTGGGGATGTGTTACATGGCATGGTCTCGGTCCATTGATTGTGGTAACCAGAACCATGAACACGGAGATGACCCAGACATTCTAGACAATAATGTGCTGCTGACAATGTAGCAATACTCTGGGAATGGTCGGCCATACTTCCAACAAGACAACGTGCCTGGTCACACATCCAACGTGGTTTTACATTGGTTTGAGGATATGGATGTACCACGATTGGACCGGCTGTACAGAGTCCGACCTGAACCCTACTGGGACAAACTGCAACATCAGGTCATGAAATATGAAGAGTGTCCATCTTGGTAAAACTTGCCAGATGTTTGCAGAATGAATGGAGGGAAATACCAGTTGAAGTCGATGAGACATTAGTAGAAAGGATGCCGCGCACACACATAGATATAAATACTTAATTTGATTCTTGCTCTAGATCAGGGGTGTCAAACTCATTTTCACCAAGGGCCACATCAGGCTTATGGTGACCTTCGAAGGGCCGGTTGTAAGACAGTGTAGTAAGGGCTCGTTCACACAAGCGGATTTGCGTACATACTATGCAGTGAATAGAAGCCATTGATTTCAATGAGTCCATTCACATGATGTATATTTTCACACAGCATGACCTATTTTGTTGTGTACTGCGCCCCCGATAGGCCATTGAAGTGAACGGGCCGCGCAAATATGTGGTGAATGCGCAGGAAACCTGTGTATTCACTGCATATTTGCGCACCATTTCAGTGCGCCAATCTGCCTTCTTTTTTGCGTGCCCAAATATGCAGGCGTAAGCGATTTTTAATTGTGCAAATACGCAGCATATTTGTGTGACCGAAATATGATTACGCCCGTGTGAACAAGCCCTAATAGTGACCCCCATCGTGGTCGCAGTAGTAATAGTGTCCCCTATAGTGGCCTCAGTAGCAATAATGACCTCTATAGTGGTCGCAGTAGCCATAGTGACTCTGATAGTGGCCCCAGTAAAAATAGTGACCCTCATAGTGGCCCCTGTAAAAATAGTGACCCCCATAGTGGGCCATTTAGTAATAGCGACCCCCACAATGGCCCAGTTAGTAATAGCGACCCTTATAGTGGCCAAATTAGTAATAATGACGCCCACAGTGGCCCCAGTAGTAATAGCGAGCCCCACAGTAATATCCCCCTCAGCAATAATATCCCCCTCAACAATATTAACACCCCCTTCAGTAATATTAACACCCCCTTCAGTAATATTAACACCCCCTTCAGTAATATTAACACCCCCTTCAGTAATATTAACACCCCCTTCAGTAATATTAACACCCCCTTCAGTAATATTAACACCCCCTTCAGTAATATTAACACCCCCTTCAGTAATATTAACACCCCCTTCAGTAATATTAAGCCCCTTCAGTAATATTAAGCCCCTTCAGTAATATTAAGCCCCTTCAGTAATATTAAGCCCCTTCAGTAATATTATCCCCCTTCAGTAATATTAAGCCCATAGCAATATTAATCCCCCTCAATAATAATATAATCCTCGTCAGTAATAACCCCCCTCAGTAATAATAGTTCCCCCAAACCCATATACTTACCTCCTCCTTGCTTTTAGCGCCGCTCCCCCTCTGCTCGCGCTGAGCTCAGTTACACACTGACGTCAGTGTGTGCACCCGGCATGGTTCCTCCTGCGAAACTGAGGTGCAGGGTACTCAGGGGAGGAGGATCCCGGCTGCACACTGACGTCAGAGTGTGCGCCGGGATCAGCACTGCCAGCGTGATTACCAGCGGGGAGCTGCGGCACCCCAGCCGGTAAACTCTACAGTGGTGAGCGGCCGTCGACACGCCGCGGGCCACATAAAATGAGGCAGCAGGCCGGATTCGGCCCACGGGCCTTGTGTTTGACACCTGTGCTCTAGACAGTATACTCTAGGCTGAGCTCTGCTCGAGATTTCATGCAGCATGATGTGCTGATTTACCCACAATCAATGGGGCAAATCCACATGCAGCCACCAGGGGGTGTTTCCGCTTGGAAACTGCACCAAGAACATGAGGAACACACAAACAATACACAACATAACAGCATTGTCACATAATTATCAGGTGGACCAACTATGGTAGACCGAACACAACAACCCCTTCCTGTGTGCTCGCTCACTTCTGTTAGGGCCTGTCTATGTATTATTTGGTCGCCTGTCGCTGACCATCATCATCTTCTACTACTATGTGCTGCACAGGAACAGTATGACCAGCGGCAGCTATAATACCAGGGGTCAAAAGTCGGACCCACGAGTATCAGTGGATCGCCAGCTCCAACATTGACATTTCTAGTATATTAACAAGATATCCAGCTTTAGGATCCATAACTATCCCTCCAACGTCCGAGGGTAAGACCTGACATCGTGCCCCCCCCTCTCCAAAGATCCGGCTGCTTTAATAGTGACAAAAAATAAAAACAGTCTAAATTTGTGACTGTTTTATGTCAGCAAACCGGCACATATAACATCATAAATTCCTCCAATTAGACGTTCTGAGAAGGAACCTATAGAACACTGAGATGCGCCATGTCGAGGGGTGGAGGGTGGAGAAACGCCACAACAGATACATTAACCCAAGAAGGAAGGGGGTACTGCCTCACAGGTCTAGTACTCAAGGAACAGGGGTGCATCTAAATAGATATATTACACCGAGAAAGGAGGGGCCCAACATGTACGTTACAGCGGGAAAGGAGGGGGCCTACCATGTACGTTACAGCGGGAAAGGAGGGGGCCTACCATGTACGTTACAGCGGGAAAGGAGGGGGCCTACCATGTACGTTACAGCGGGAAAGGAGGGGGCCTACCATGTACGTTACACCGGGAAAGGAGGGGCCTACCATGTACGTTACACCGGGAAAGGAGGGGCCTACCATGTACGTTACACCGGGAAAGGAGGGGCCTACCATGTACGTTACAGCGGGAAAGGAGGGGCCTACCATGTACGTTACAGCGGGAAAGGAGGGGCCTACCATGTACGTTACAGCGGGAAAGGAGGGGCCTACCATGTACGTTACACCGGGAAAGGAGGGGCCTACCATGTACGTTACACCGGAAGGGAGGGGCCTACCATGTACGTTACACCGGAAAGGAGGGGCCTACCATGTACGTTACACCCGAATGGAGGGGCCTACCATGTACGTTACACCGGAAAGGAGGGGCCTACCATGTACGTTACACCGGAAAGGAGGGGCCTACCATGTACGTTACACCGGAAAGGAGGGGCCTACCATGTACGTTACACCGGAAAGGAGGGGCCTACCATGTACGTTACACCGGAAAGGAGGGGCCTACCATGTACGTTACACCGGAAAGGAGGGGCCTACCATGTACGTTACACCGGAAAGGAGGAGCCTACCATGTACGTTACACCGGAAAGGAGGGGCCTACCATGTACGTTACACCGGAAAGGAGGGGCCTACCATGTACGTTACACCGGAAAGGAGGGGCCTACCATGTACGGTACACCGTAAAGGAGGGGCCTACCATGTACGTTACACCCGAAAAGGAGGGGCCTACCATGTACGGTACACCGGAAAGGAGGGGCCTACCATGTACGGTACACCGGAAAGGAGGGGCCTACCATGTACGGTACACCGGTAAGGAGGAGCCTACCATGTACGTTACACCGGTAAGGAGGGGCCTACCATGTACGTTACACCGGAAAGGAGGGGCCTACCATGTACGCTACACCGGAAACGAGGGGCCCACCATGTACGCTACACCGGAAACGAGGGGCCCACCATGTACGCTACACCGGAAACGAGGGGCCTAACATGTACGCTACACCGGAAAGGAGGGGCCTAACATGTACGCTACACCGGAAAGGGGTGCCACAGCAGGTGCATTACACTAGAAAGGAGCGCTGTAGCAGTTTTGTGACACCAAAGCGGACGCAGTAGTAGATCGGCTACACCAGAGGGGGCACTGTGTAATAGTGATACGACTCCTTTAGGTAGATTTATATGCAATACCTCACATTTATTACATATCACCCCTCCACCTCCAAAACATTTTGCCCATTGCCAAGTTAAGCACAAACATATGAAGTCATCAATTCCTTTTTGAAGCATTTACTTGTGTCGACCATAAATCAGCAAGACATGGAAGACTACGGGGCTAACGCTGATCTGTTTGTAGCCGCGCTGGCTGTATACTTACCGCTGCACACGGAGGAGGTGACGTTATACAGCAGTGGGTACAGCTGTAGGCACCGGATCATTTGCAGGCTGTCTCTACACTCTGGGCATCCTCGGTTCAAATCCAACACGGCACGGAAGACTTGTAGAGCCCCGGACAGGTTCTTCAGGGACAGGTAAGCGTTGCCCAGGCTGAGCAATACCAGAGGCTGAACGTAAAACAGGAAGCATCAGTCACATGTGCAGACATTTGTGCGCAGTATAGTCAGTAGTCCAGCAGCAAGAAATCCTCACATTTATGACGTTTTCCCTATTTTGTCTGCAGTTTCTAGTCTAGAAAGAGAAAACTCTGCTGCTGCTTCTGAGAAGCCAACAAGAAGTAGGTTTAAATCCCGCTGACAGATCCGATTGTTCTTATGGCCCATTTACACGTAAACGATTGAAAGATTGACAGTTTTAGCGATCATTTTCCTTAAAGTGTTAATGGACACTAATGTCTATTAAAACTTTATCAGCTTCATTTGCATGTGAAAGGGCCTCCAGGAGCTGTTTGAAGAGCCAAGCATAAGGTCTGAGCTCTGAACACAGCTCCTTTCTTTTCGCACGGGCTGTCGGCAAAATACAATGTAATCTCCGACTCCTGTGGAAAACACAGCGTGCGGACCGTTATCTTCTCTCCGGCTTAACGATGGCTTTTAAGCTCACCTTAAAATAATCGTTCAGCCGAGAAGTAAACGTGGCAGCGTTTCCAGTCACACACTGTTGCAAGAATAAACATCACTTTATTCTCCGGGTCGGTACGAATAAGACGACAGCAAGTTTATTACGTTTTTGTTACTGTCCTACTTTTAAAAAATGAAGTACCTTTAAAAATATATATATTTTCTGTCGCCGTCTTCTGACGGCCATAACATGTTTATCTCTCCGCTGATGGGGTTACATGAGGAGTTGTTTTTTCTGTGGGATGACCTGCGGTTTCTATTGTTACCATTTTGGGGTACATACAATTTTTTTATTTTTTTTTCTTGGAGACGAGGTGACCAAAAAAAAAGCTAAATTCTGATGGTGTCCAGAGATCTGCGGGAAAGCCGGACATTTCAAGGGGAAAAAAAATCACTGCGCATGGCATGCTGGCACACATTCGCTGGGCAGAAGAAAGAAGATCCGGCTTGGATGGAGAAGACCCATACTGCAGCCGGACAGGTGAGTAAAATGCCCATTGCTGCAGGCACGGGTGGATTCCGCTGCAGGATTCTGCACTCGGGAGTCCACGCGTGCCTGTGGACATGAGGCCTTATGGATGTGGTGCTACCAAATGAATTTAGGAAGTTTTATTTGTTTAGATTTTTTAAAATTAGAAATGCGGGAAAAGGGTGTGGGGGGGGGGGGTTGGGTTAAGAGTTTAATATTAATTTTTTTTACAATATTGAGAACACTTTTTTTCAACTTTATTATTTGTTTGATCGCTTATAACATATACTGCAATACTGAAGTATTGCAGTATATGACATTCCTGCAGACATTCTAATAGGACAGGCCACAGGGCTGCAGGTGCAGCTCTCATTAAAATCAATGATAGCTGCACCTGCAATTAAAAGTGCTGGCCCCTATACAGGGGGTGAAAGGTCTGCTTCCAATTTGACTACTGTGTGCTGTGCTGACAGCGGACACCCAATTAGATGATCAGTCAGAGTCCTGTGGACTCAGGAAGAGAGGGACCATCCAACTTCTTATTAACGAACAGTTCAAATGCCTCCATCTCTGATGGTATGGGGATATATTAGTGCCTATGGCACGGGCAGCTTACACATCTTGAAAGGCACTATCAGCATATAATAGACCTATAACATTTCCTACACCCTCGTGGTGCTCTCCACAAGGAAACTCATTACCCTGGAGCAACAGTGATGCCATAGCACCCAGCCAACCAGTGATGAGGGGCAAGAACCACAAAACAGCTGTCTTAGGGCGGCTTCAGATGACCGTATATTGGCCGGGTATTCACGCCGAGCCGATATACGGCGTCTCTCTCTGCAGGGGGAGGAGGCTGGAAGAGCCCGGAGCAGTGCTCTGAGCTCCCGCCCCCTCTCCGCCCCTCTGCACTATTTACAATGAGAGGAGGCGGGATGAGGGTGGGGCTAAGTTCAAGGAATTAGCTCCGCACCCATCCCGCCTCCCCTCATTGCAAATAGTACAGAGGGGCGGAGAGGGGGTGGAGAGTTAGTGGAGAGGGGGGGGGGGGGGGGGGGAGCTCAGTGCACTGCTCCTGGCTCTTCCAGCCTCCTCCCCCTACAGAGAGGGACCCCGTATATCGGCTCGGCGTGAATACGCGGCCGATATACGGTCGTCTGAATAAGCCCTTACACGGATATTCTGGTTTGGATATATCCCTAGGCCTTTTAACCTCTTAAGGACACAGCCTTTTTTTTTCTCTTATCCATTTTTGTTTTTTCCTACTTACTTTTAAAAGAAATCCTACGTCTTATTTTCCCTATTGACAGCTGCTTGGGGGCTTGTTTTTGGAGGGATAAGTTGAATTTTACAATGTTACTATTTAACGTACAGTACATATAATGCACTGAAAAACTTTTAAATATTTCTAAGAGGAGTGAAATGGAAAAAACACGCAATTCCGCAATCTTTGGGGGGGTCGGGGGGGTCTTGTTTTCACGTTGTAACATTGCGGCAAAGATGACATGACAACTGTATACTGTAGTAAAGTACTATTACAACGATACCAAATGTATGTGTAGATAGATCGGACTTTTACAGACACGCTAATACCAAATATGCTTTTGTGGGTTTTTTATTATAAATATGGGAACCTTTTGTTTTTTTGAATTTTTAAAAATTTTTTTTACAATAATTAATTAAAAAAAAGTTTGATTAAAGTTCTCATAGCGGACTTGAATTTGTGGTTGTTTGATCACTCATAAAATATTGCGTAATTCCACGGTATTCTATTTTCCTGCACTTTGACAGGGAGTCTATGGAGGCGTGACAGATTGATAAGGATTTATTCATGGCAGTCCGGAGGGCCTTTAGAAGGTCATGGAAACCGAACAGAACCCCAGGACCATTGAATAACGGTCAGGGTATTTAAATGCCGTTACCAGAACTGAAAGCAGCATTTAGAGGGTTAACAGCTGCGATTACCGTTATCGCTGACTGTGGCTGTTGCAGGCAGATGTCTGATCTCAGAGACAGCTGGCACCCGGCTCGTAAGGAGCAGGATTGGCTCCCTATAAAGTCCGCACACGCAGGACGTAATATTGACTTACAGGGAAGCTACCAATCCAATTAGTGATGCTGTGAAGGATTATATTCCAGTACTTATTTGCATAAGTCACTTATCAACTAATCTAAAGAACTATAAATTAAAACAGATTTTTTTTAGTTTTTGGAAACTTTCCCCCTAATAAAACTAGGGAAAAATCTCTATAAATAAATAAAAAGGCCAATAAAACACCACATTCACAGAACCAGAACACTCCGGGTGTTAAGGGGTTGTCCAATTATAAACTATTGAGGGCCTATCGGCAGAATAGACCATCGGTAGTAAATCAACAAGGGTCCACTGCCTGGGATTGCCACGATCAGCTGTTCACCAGGCTAATGCACTTGTGCCTTGAGATGATTTCTGCAGGAAGCAGACAGCTCCGTTCTCACTACAGTGGCCAGGTATGGTAATGCAGGCAAACTATAGTAGGAGCAGCAGAAATCAGCTCAGTGCACAAAGAACACCAGAGTGGTAACAGCTGATCAGTGGGGGGCACAGGTGACAGACCCTCCCCTTCTGATTTACTATTGGTGGCCTAACCTGAGCACAGGCTACCAATAGTCTACAACTGGACAACCCCTTTAAAAAGGGGTGTTTCACCTTTCTAATGAATTACTTTTTATTAAAGGGGTTGTCCCGCGGCAGCAAGTGGGTCTATACACTTCTGTATGGCCATATTAATGCACTTTGTAATGTACATTGTGCATTAATTATGAGCCATACAGAAGTTATAAAAAGTTTTTTACTTACCTGCTCCGTTGCTGGCGTCCTCGTTCCCATGGAGCCGACTAATTTTCGCCCTCCGATGGCCAAATTAGCCGCGCTTGCGCAGTCCGGGTCTTCTGCTCTCTTCAATGGAGCAGCTCGTGCAGAATGCCGGCTCCGTGTAGCTCCGCCCCGTCACGTGCCGATTCCAGCCAATCAGGAGGCTGGAATCGGCAATGGACCGCACAGAAGAGCTGCGGTCCACGGAGGGAGCAGACCCCGGCGGCCATCTTCAGCAGGTAAGTATGAACACGCCGGACCGCCGGGATTCAGGTAAGCGCTGAGCGGTTTGTTTTTTTAACCCCTGCATCTGGGTTGTCTCGCGCCGAACGGGGGGGGGGGGGGGGGTGGGTTAAAAAAAACAAAACCCCGTTTCGGCGCGGGACAACCCCTTTAAGGCTAGGTTTAGATGTAGGGGTGCTTTAACAGGAGCACCAGCGGCACAGGTGCAGGTAGGAAATTAACGCTATTACCCGAGCGTTAGCTGCGCTCATGTATTAGCGCCCTAATGATAGTGTGCTGCAAGGCTAATTACCACACTGCAAGATAACTCATTTTCCTATAAACTGCCACAGCCTTACAGACTATAGGACTAACCGTCCAAAGAGGACATATACCTCTACATGTTCTGTGGCACTCACCTCAGAGCGATCTAAGGTCCTTGCTTGTACCAGTAATTTGCTGGCATCCAGGTGAAACCCGTGGTGCATTAGTAGGTTGGCCAGATTCACCAGTGGGATATGTTGGTTCTGAGTAGGAGCCAAGTTCAATGCTCGGCGCAGGCAAGTGATGGCTTGTGTATAGTTTCCTATGGCCCGCCAATACAGAGCCGCCTCATTCAGGACAGACCACACAGGGCCGGCGGGCTAAAAAATAACCAACATGTTAAACTAGGTTCCTTATAATATGCATCGGGAAAGAGAGAACCGTTACTTGTCACATATAGACAGTGGATCAGCAGATCTGGTGCATCATTAAATGGGTTTCCAGGATGTTCAAGTGATGGCCTGCACTTATAGTATTGGTGGAGGTCTGACCCTTGGGACCCACAGCCATCAGTAAAAAGAAGGGGCAGCAGCGTTTGCTGGAGCACCACAATCTGGTTTCCTCCTATACTCCATACTGATTCATCAGTTCCTATGAACCGGCAACCTGTGTCTATCTAAGATTCAAAATTTAGGCTGTGAGCCCCAGTGCGGACTGATGTGATTGTCGACAATCGCTGCAGTATATGTTGGCACTATACTGGGCCTGCTACAAGTGTCTGCCACTGAGCTACAGTACCAGGTTCAGCCACACTTGTATGGGTGTCGCTGTGTAGTGTACTGTATAGAAGGCACTCTTTGCCTTTGCTCGGCTGATTGGTGGGATTCCAGAGGGTTAGGCCTCAACAATCATATATTGATGGCTTATCCTTCTTTAGTATCTCAACAGCCATGAAAACCCATCATCACTCCATGATTAGATTGTGGGAGCGACAGTCTGTAAACTACTTAGAGATTGTCCAGGATTTTAGAAACATGGCTGCTCTCTCCCCAAAACAGCACCATTCTTGTCCGTACCGTTGTGTGTGTCAGCTCCACTGAATTGAATGGGAGCTGAGCTGCAATACTAGACACAACCCACCCACAAGGGTGGCACTGTGTTTGGAAAAAAGCAACCATGTTTTTCTAACCTTGGACAACCCCTATAAAGCAACTCTCTGATTTCAAGACAAAATGCTGTCCTGGGACTGGAGGAGGCGGTAATACTACCTACTGTTGGTCTTCCGTGCTGATGCCCCTCTGATCCACAGTGGGGTCCTGTTCTGGGTCCTGTTTTTCAGCCATTCGAGATGGCCGACGCAGTCTTCGGGTTACCTAAGCCCCACACAGTGCACTGTTAGTGTTAGACTACCAATGCACTATATCTGCTCTCTAATTGGCTAGCACAGCTCACATGATCAGTGCTGCCCAATCAGAGAGCAGTGAACAGTGTGCACTAGGTAGCTCAAAAATTACATCTGCCATCTTGGATGATTGCATACAGGATCTTAAGCCAGTGGATTAGTGACATCAGCAGAGAATAACTTAGTGAATCCTGCACTGAGCAGGGAAGTTGGACCCGATAACCCTGGAGGTCCCTTCCAACTCTACCATTCTATGAGAACGGTAGGTAATATACCCCGCCTTTAAGTGCTGCGGCCCCTATTGAATGTATCATCTAATGGGTTAAAAGGCTGGAATCTGCATTATACTTGGTCCCTCCCATAGCAGCAGAATGCCAGCTGTAATATACTGATGACAACGCTCACCTGTTTATGAGTGTTTTCTGGTACTGCATCTGGGTTCTATTGAAGTGAATGAAGCTATACTACAATGATGCAATACCACACACAACCTGTGGACAGGTGTGGCACTGTTTTGCTTTGTTTTTTTTTTCGGGGGGGGGGGGGGGGGGGAATCTACTGCATTTTTTCAATTTTTCCCAATGCAATAAAGATGCCATTACTGTAAAACATCATAATTCTACAAACCTGAGCAAAAGAATGATATAAAGAAAGCTTCAGTTCATCTTCTGAAATGCTGAGGTTATTGAGGAGAGACTGTAGGGCCTGGAAGGGAAGAACACGGACGCCTGAGATGCTGTTCTGTAGCTATGAGAGCGGCCATGTATACAGCAATAAGACATTTGCATATACCTGCTGTGCATGTCTGTCTGGCTTCAGCTGCTGCAGGTCCAGTCGCCCTTCCACCTCCATTAGCAGTCGCTGGAGACTCTCGTTCTTGCGCATTTCTGGAAGGGAAGTGCAGTCCGGCGTGTGCAGGTCACTCCCTGTATCTATCTGCTTCAGGACAGCTGGGCTGACACTAGAGGAGAGGGAACATCAAGACAAATATTTCAGGACGGCACAGATCCGTGATGCGCTACCTGTGAAATCTTGACACGTGTCCGAAACTGCTAAGGAATTCTTCCTTAAAGGGGATATCCCACAAATAAAGTTTATATCAAAGGCCATTAAATGGAGTTTTCTGGAATTCTAATATTCTCCTCAGGATAGGTCATCAACATCCAATAGATGGGTGTCCGCCACTCAGGACCCCCGCTGGTCAACTGTTTGGAGAGACTGTGGCACCCAGGTGAGCGCTGCGTCCTCCTCCCAGGCTACTGACATCTTGTTAATTCACCATGTGGCCTATGAGCCACTCAGTCCCATTCATTTACTGTGGAGAAGTGACTCCTTGTAGGGAGGCTCTAGTACCCTGTTGTATCCAAGCTAGAGGCTGTACAAGATGTGATACAGGTGGGCATGGAGGCTCTAGTACCCTGTTGTACCACCTCTAGCTTGGATACAAGATGTGATATGGATGGGCATGGAAGCTCTAGTACCCTGTTGTACAGTCTGTAGCTACCAGTAGGATACAAGATATGATACGGGTGGGCATGGAGGCTCTAGTAGCCGGCTGTACCGCCTCTAGCTTGGATACAAGATGTGATGCGGGAGGGCATGGAGGCTCTAGTACCATGTTGTACCACCTCTAGCTTGGATACAAGATGTGATGATACAGGCTGACATGGAGGCTCTAGTGCCCTGTTGTACCGCCTCTAGCTTGGATACAAGATGTGATATGGATGGGCATGGAAGCTCTAGTACCCTGTTGTACCACCTCTAGCTTGGATACAAGATGTGATGATACAGGCTGACATGGAGGCTCTAGTACCATGTTGTACCACCTCTAGCTTGGATACAAGATGTGATATGGACGGGCATACTGGACACATGAGGCTGACTTACTATGAACACGCGATGAACGTGAATTCTCTGGAAAAAGAGATGCTACTTGGAATGCTCAGTAGTAAAAGGAAACAGGGAAGACAAGACACGTTGGCTGGACACCATGAAGGACACAGGAATGAACATCAAGCAATTGAAAGCAGCCGTAGAGAATAGAGAAGTATGAAGAGGACTGGCCTACAGAGTATCCAAGAGGCGGACACAACTGAACAGAAAGAATTGGAATTGTCCTGCTGCAGGAGAAACCCAGGGCCCAATGAACAAGTGTAAGGTCTGAGGCTTTCATCCTGCTACCTAACAGCAGTCAGGGTACAGTTAGCTATCAGGTTGGCTATCCAAGGATATACTTCCTTAGACCATCGCTGACCCACTGCCAAACCCGTCATACTGGATGATGGTGCAGGCGACATAAGGTTCATCACAGTGTCTCCAGACTCTTTCACGTCTGTCACATGAAACCATTGGTTGGCCTCTGATGAATGATAAGATGCTGGGCTGTGATCACGGGTCCCACTACAGGACATGAGGCCCTCATGGAGGCCATTTCTGACAGTTTGGTAAGTAGCCCTCTGGAGGTAAACCTGTAGGTCTCTGACAGCGTTCCTAGTGTTCCTCCGGTTCTGGTGCCAGTTTGATGCCCTTCTATGGCCCTGTCCAGCTACACAAGGAGAGCCAAGTCCTTGTGTCTGCTCTATGCTCTTCAGACTGTGCTAGTAGAAAGCAACGATCTACCATCCTGGAGGAGCAGGACTACCGTATAATTTGATTGGGTGCAGGTAGTGTCTTATGTTCCAGTAGTGACAAGGACACCAGCAAAACTAGAGAAGAATCAGTCAGGAAGGAGAAGCAGAGAAGAACTGTCTCCATTTCTATTTTGGGGGGGTCTTGCTGTTCCTCTTCAGTGCATCTGTTGTGACTTCATTTGCACCAAAGCAGGTGAAATGAATTCATGATCTCTTCTGCTTCCTAACTTGGCCAACTGGTATCGCTGAAGTGTAAGTGGCTTAGAATTACACTATGATGCCTAATGGTGCTCTTACACAGAGCGTCTGTCGGCTGTGAAACACACGTGGAGCTCCGCTGATTGCAGCCAGCACCAGTACTCAGCAGTACAATCCCCAAGACGAGGGGATTCTCTGTCTGTATTTCACAAGGAGGAGCACTGCCATGTAATAGAAGCCTAAGGCTGATTTTACACGGGCGATAAAAAATCGCATGATTTTCGCACGATCATGTGAGGATGCAGAATTATGAAGCCCATGCTTTTCAATGGTTTCCTTCACATTTATGATCTTTTCACAATATGTTTTTGCGAGAAAAAAAGCAGCCCTGACGCTCAGACATCTCCTGAGCAAAGTTGAGATATTGCTGCGATTTTCTGGCGGCGATATCACGATCGCCAGTGTGAAACTACGCTAAGTGTTACCATTATTATTTTGAATAATGTACAGTGACAACCCTTCATCACTTGCCTCAGACCGGGCTGCCCGGGAGGTAGGTAGTATTTTGGAAGCTCTTCAGGTGGAGGCACCGTTGGAAACCTTTTGGCACAATCTGTCTTCTTGGGCCATAGACTGTCTGTTTCTTGCTGAAAGAAAAAAATATTTTTCTCAACATTGAAATTGCTGTGTCAGCAAAAATAGTCCTGGACATACAAAATTGGAGCAGAAAACAGTAAAAGCGAGCTCCAACTATTATAAATTAGTTGGAAGTGCACTTTTATTATTGCACGTTAGTGACAATTGCCCTCCAAAAGGACAGAACTGCTATGATGCAACTTACATGAAACGAGGCCGCATCCAAGCCCCAAACTTTTATTGCAGAACGTGACACTGGGGAGCGCTGCAGCAAAATACTCTGATTTGCCTGGAGGTCTAAATTGATCGATGTCATCAGTGCTGAGGAAGTGTCATCACCAAACTGAAAAAAATGAGAAAAGAAAGGAGAAAGCAAAATACTGAAAAACATGTAAAAAGCTGAAACATTTGACTATTTTTTTTTTTTTAGCGCAGACGATTTCAGCCCATTGTTCTGCAGTCCCCACCCCCAACTTACCAACACATGATCCACATTTTCAAAAATATCTCCTCGGTGGTAACGTACTGGTAGATCCCACGGGCAGTGCAGACTGTGCTTACGGCTACCGATCTGGCAAATCTGATGGTTTCCTGTGTTGATGAAATAACAAAGCTTACGGCTCGCATTAGAAGGAAAAAAAGGACTAATTTCAGATGGGGCAATAAGAGAAGTCATGAAATACCAGGTTGACAGAGTCCTAAACACTTCACCGTCCGCCGCAAACACACTTTTATTATCACTTAATTCTATCCCTAAATCAGGGGACAGTCGGCATACTCCCATGCAGAACAAAATATAGAGAGCGCCTCAGGGGTCTAACAACATGGGGGTACAATCAGTATGTATTCCCGGAGTGTGGTAGTAGCAATGGGAAGCAACAATTAATTCTGCAAAATCTTCACTTAGGTCACTCCAATCCTCTTGTCTTCAAAAGGAGAGCTGAAGAAACACTAGGGGGGGGGGGGTTCTCAAAAAGAAGAGCTCCCCCAGATGAAAAAGGAGACATAAACCACAACCATCAAAAAAAGGTCCTGCGCTCTCTGAGTGATCGTGAAAGAGTGTAGAACACAGTGTAGTATCAGCGGATCAATAGCCAAATGACACTTACTTAGGAGGAGTGGGGTGTGTAGGTGACAGAAGCCCCCTCCTTGAAGTGTCCTGGATGATGCAAAAGCACGTCGTCAGTCAGGATCAGACGTGAAAATTTCTTTGTGTGTCACTAGCGCTCCGAGAGCGCAGGACCTTTTTTGAAGATTGGCTGACATGTATTTAATATGTATGGCAACCTGTTTTAATGACTATGCGCCGACCCTAGCCCTCCGACGGGAGGGGCTGAGCGCCGACCCTTGCCCTCCGACGGGAGGGGCTGAGCGCAGACCCTTGCCCTCCGACGGGAGGGGCTGAGCGCCGACCCTTGCCCTCCGACGGGAGGGGCTGAGCGCCGACCCTTGCCCTCCGACGGGAGGGGCTGAGCGCCGACCCTTGCCCTCCGACGGGAGGGGCTGAGCGCCGACCCTTGCCCTCCGACGGGAGGGGCTGAGCGCCGACCCTTGCCCTCCGACGGGAGGGGCTGAGCGCCGACCCTTGCCCTCCGACGGGAGGGGCTGAGCGCCGACCCTTGCCCACCGACAGCATGGGCTGAGCGCAGACCCTTCCCCACCGACAGCATGGGCTGAGCGCAGACCCTTCCCCACCGACGGCATGGGCTGAGCGCAGACCCTTCCCCGCCGACGGGATGGGCTGAGCGCAGACCCTTCCCCGCCGACGGGATGGGCTGAGCGCAGACCCTTCCCCGCCGACGGGATGGGCTGAGCGCAGACCCTTCCCCTCCAACGGGATGGGCTGAGTCTTGACTCAACCCTACCGGACGGACTGGCTGAGCCCTGACCCTACACTACCGGCAGGACAGCCCAACACCAACCTTGCTCTCCCACAATACAGCCATGCCCCAATTCCTTTCTTTCTTCCATCACTCCACCCATCACTCCTTCCTAGGAACCGTTCTCATGCAAGGACAATGTTCTCACCTTGTGCTGACATCTAAGGTCATGTAGTTCTTACATTTTCCCAGAAAGACATTGAAAGAAGCTTTACCTAGCTGAGCCTCCTTAGCCATTTGAGTCTCGTGGATGATGTTCCTGAGGATCTGCTCCTCCTGGATCAGCTTATGCTTCTCCAGAACCTCCTGCTGTCTCAGGTAATGATCATGCTGCTTCTGATATTCCTTCAGCTCATTCAGAGTCCTCTGAAGGGACCTGCGATCAGATGGATAGTGGAAGAGCCAATGCAACACATACAATTCCTAAAGGGTGCATTCACAATTTGCTAATTTGCTGCAGATATTATTCCAGATTTTGGTGCAGATCGGCAGCAGTTTTAACCCTTTTAATTGAATGATTGAAATCTGCTGTAGATCTGCACCAAAATTTGCAGCAAATCAGCGACACGTGAACGCACCCTTATACACAGATCCTTATTAGTATTATAGAGTAGCCACTCACCTGTGTTGTGCCTCCAACTTCTGCTCCAGCTTTTGCTGGCACAAGACAGCCTTCTTCCTTTTGTCAGCCTCATAGAAGAAAGGCCGTGATTCTAGGACTCGGTCGTAGCACAATACAGAGTGGTTATACTCTCCCAGCATCTACAACAAAGACAGTCTAAGTATCCAACACCTCATAAAATGTTAAAGGGGTATTGCTAAAATCAACCTTTATCATCAATCCAGAGGATAGGTGATAAAAGTCTGACGGGTGGGGGGGTCTCACTGCCGAGCCCCCACCAATCCCAAGAACGGGGGTTCTTTGTTCCCCTCTCCAGCAATGTGGGTGCATGGAGACTGAATGGAACGGTAGTTGCACATGAGCAGCGCTGCTCCATTCATTTCAATGGGGCCGATCAAAACATGACAAGACATCGTTGACAGAGAAACCCAAAAATACTCACTGCATATATATTTCCCAGGGTGTAGTGACTAACCAGGGAGTCCATAGACACATCCAGCCCCGGAGACACATCCAGCGCCGAATGAACTAGAATAGCAGCGTCGGCAGAGAAATGCGCTCGGTGCAGGACATTCGCCATGTTCAGTAGTGCAATATCTTTGTTGTGCCTGTAAGAGAGGGACAACCATAATACGACCATGCGCGAGCCGCCATCACATCACTTATGCAATAACTGAGGTCTGTCGAGTCCTTGATCTTTTCAGATGGGCTTTAGTGCTGTCAGCGGACATTATTCCCCTACTGCAGCGCTTCCCAACGCCAGTCCTCTCGCCACCCCAACAGGTCATGTTTTCTGGATTTCCAAAGTATTGGGGATTAAGCCGACGAGTGATCAAAGCTATGGAGCGTATTCGTGCATGAACAAGAATCGCGTTAGTCAACACGAAACCATTGTAATCAATGGTTTCATTTGCGGCCATGGTTTTCACGCCCGCAAAACATGATGTAATCACGGCTATGTGTTTAGGCCCTCACACGGGTGATGTAATTATGGTCAGTGCCCCAGGTGTTCTTACCATAGGATATCCTGCAAACAGGACTAGGACCTTTTAGGTGCAGTAGCCTGACCCGCCACTAGGGCTCAGTTCACATCTGCGTTAGGACTTCAGACAGAATCCTGTTTCTCTGTTCCATTTTTGGAGCACAGAAACTGAATTCATATGGAAAAAAAACTAATCAGTTTTTCCCCCAATGATTTCAATGGGGTTTTTTAAAAAACGGGAAGCTTCCGCTTGCTTCTGTTTTTTGTTTTCCGTTTTTCTTAACAGATCAAACAGCGCAGCCGGCAGCGTTATTTGCGTCGCTAAAAAATGGAACAGAGAAACAGAATTGACAGAAGCCTTAACGCGGGTGTGAACTGAGCGTAAGCAAAACCCTACGCAAACGGGAAGAATTCGCGGCCACAGCTTGGTTTTTCCAAGTTCATCTGCACAGGCAGGTAAATAGGAAAAATGATCATGAACGTCACGCTCCAGGGGACCACTAGAGGACAGGGCATGTAACTACACCCAGACAGCGCAGTAAGGCCCAATGTCCACGGGCGGATTTGATTTGCGGTACTCGCGCTGCAAATCCAGTCACCCATAGGGATGCAGTAGGTCCACAAAACAATTAAAAGCATGCGGATATCATTTTTCCCCAGGGTGCAGGGGAAAAAAATTAAAATCGCAGCATTTTCAATTTTCTCCAGATTCACACATGGATGGAAGCAAACAATGGAAGCCATCCAATCCATGGCACGGGCAAGCAGGAGATTAAAAAAAAAAAAGCACTGCACATCCACCGTGCAGAAGAAAGAAGATCCGGCTGGGACGCAGGAGACCAGCAGAGTCTGTTCTATTTTTGGGCATTTAGCGCTCCTCATCAATGATAAGGAGCGCTAAAAGCCAGCGTCGGCCGCAACGAAAGGCGGCGAAGCGCCACAATTTAAATCGCGGCACTTTACTGCGTTTATGTGTGAAGGAGGCCTAAGGAGGCGTTCATATAGCGTTATCGTACACAGTGTAATACGCTTGGGGGTTCTGCGACAGCAGCGGAAAACAGCGAAGGAATCCCCGAATGGAAACACAAAGAACCATTCGCTGTTATTGTGTAACGGCACCTCTTTGGTCTCCGCTTGTTTCCGCTTTATTTGGAGTATAGAATAGCGCAATCAACCACTTTTTTTAAAAATCAGATATTTACTAATTTTCCACTAAAAGTACAAATAAATCAAAAACCCCAACAGACGGGTGGTGGATTGTGGTCCAGCTCTTTGGCAAAAATGGACCTATCTTCCGCTCGGTCGGTACAAGCGGCACATATCCAAAGATTTTCACAAAACGCTATTTAGAAACAATACTAGGAAATCGCCTTGTGCAATGTGACATGCAGACCCCTGAACCCCACCAGAGAGTCTGAACAAACCCCCAGGTAACCGTAACCCCCATTGAAAAGCCTCGTCAATAGGTGAGGAAGACCCCTCATGGGAAGCAAGGAAAGTGAGGCCATACCGGGAGAGTCCAGCCACGGGGGCCACGAGTTTCTCAAATTTGTTGGGGAGGAGGGGAGGGGTGTTCTTTTTTTCCAACACAAGAGTAGCATTCACTTTATTGACACATTCCCATAGGGGGCGTCGCACACGACCGGATTTGAATTGCGGATTCCGCGATTGTATGATTCACGGTAATCCGCTGATCAGCCAAATGCATTGGATTACAATTCTGCTCACATTACCGGGTCGGAATTGTGTAATCTGCTCGCGGAAAATAGAACGCAGCATGTACTATTTTGCCGCGGAATTCACGATACAGTTCCCCTTTATGGTCTTTGCCCGCGGATATACCCGCAGTTCCCATGCAATTACACTGCATATGGGCTGCGGCTGCCTGTGGCATCGCTAAGCGACGGCGCAGGAAATATATATGTATTATAAAGAAAGGGTGTACTGTGCAAGACCGCCTGCGTCAGTATGTGATCATACGCAGTACATTACGCCGCCATAAGCAGGGTCACGGCCGGGCTCACAGCTGGAATCCACATACGGCCGTGTGAGCCTGACCTAAGGGGGGGGTGGGATCAGATAACCAGTGCAGGGCTATTAACTTACTTGCCTGATATAGAAGTCATCCTACAGCCGTCTTTCTGTATTCATCAATTGACGGTCTAAGGACTGACAGTGCGTTCTATCTTGGCGCGCATTATGGACGCTAAACACTATTGTGTACTCGTTGCGTGCCGTGCCCGTATATCTTGCAGCCCACACGCTGATGTGAGCCTGTCCGAAGCGTGTGATACGTGTTACAGGATCCAGGGCGATAAGCAACTTCAAATATTCTGCTGATGGTTTCTACAATAGTACGCCAGTAACTAGCAAAACACGTCCAAGTCCACAACATATATATCTCTGCCTGCTCCACCTGACAGCGAGAGTCGGCACATACATCGAAAACCGAGTGTTCTGTAGACTCCATGGAGAAGGAATAATTGTGATAGGCGTTTGCCCCCACTTAGTAAGACCAGCTTCCAACATGCCCATCCGTTGCTCACCAGTGATACGTAGGTCCCACGTCCTCCTCCAATGTAGTTTTAAGCAACAAAGGATATTTGGGCAAACAGTCCTGAAGGAGAGAGCAGATGATTGCAGATGGCACATCTATGGCAGCATTGCCCTGAACCCGCAGATCAGACCTTCTACAATATATAGAGAAGGCATGACGGAGCTGTAGCTATTGGTGAAATCCTGTGGGGTAGCTGATAATAGTCTTGGAACTGCTCAAAAGACTTAAACCCCCACCAGAGGAAAATAATTGGTGTTCGTACATAGCCGCCCCCCCCCCTCCCCCCAAGTGTCAAACCCAGCAAGCATTACACTAAGGTAAGTTTGCATTCTCCGACCTATCGCACCGGATATTCCGCACAGCCCACTATACCACACAACTTTTACCTTATCCCATACTTTCTGAGTTAGATTGCGTGTGGGCAGTTACTAAATTTACTGACCTCTAATGCTGATAACAAGGGTTCAAACCTGCCATGTGCCCGAGGACAGATCTAAGCACTCCTTATACACCCCAACCCCTGAAATGCTACATTGGGCAAGATTTCTCACGCCATACCAGGTCTCTAAATAGGGCATCTATATGATAAAATACATCCACGCTGGAGAATTGTGCAGCAGGTTTGGTAATTGAGGCATTGAGATCATTATTTTGAGTTTTGTTCGGCCAATCACCAAGAGCGTCAACTTACACCACACCGCCATCTTTTGTTTAAAGGTTAGTAACAGAGGATGAACATTAAAGGGGTTGTCCCGCGAAAGCAAGTGGGGGTATACACTTCTGTATGGCCATATTAATGCACTTTGTAATGTACATCGTGCATTAATTATGAGCCATACAGAAGTTATTCACTTACCTGTTCCGTTGCTGGCGTCCCCGTCTCCATGGTGCCGTCTAATTTTCAGCGTCTAATCTCCCGATTAGACGCGCTTGCGCAGTCCGGTCTTCTCCCTTCTGAATGGGGCCGCTCGTGCCAGAGAGCTGCTCCTCCCCATAGCTCCGCCCCGTCACGTGTGCCGATTCCAGCCGATCAGGAGGCTGGAATCGGCAATGGACCGCACAGAAGACCTGCGGTCCACCGAGGGTGAAGATCCCGGCGGCCATCTTCGCAAGGTAAGTAAGAAGTCACCGGAGCGCGGGGATTCGGGTAAGTACTATCCGTTTTTTTTTTTTAAACCCCTGCATCGGGTTTGTCTCGCGCCGAACGGGGGGGCTATTGAAAAAAAAAAAAAAAGTTTCGGCGCGGGACAGCCCCTTTAAGGATCTCGTAGTCCTGGGGCGATGCGGACACCACCAATCCCAAATACTTCGACTTGGGAGACCTTTGGGATCAGTCTCCCAGACACAGTCGGCGGAGCCTGCAGTGGATCCACTGGTAAATGGGTGCATTTATTCCAATTTATATTAAACCCAGAAAGTAGCCCAAAATGATCTATCAGGGTCCTAACATTCTCCAAGAAAGGGCCAGTATCCCCCATAAATAATACCAGGTATAAAGTGCCACTTTTTCCATCTGATCCCCATATTGAAACCCTTTAATACCTTCATGCTGCCTAGTAGCTACTGCCGGGGGCTCTAATACTACTGCAAAATGAAGCCGGGACGATAAGCACCCCTGTCGTGTTCCTCTCTGTAAAGGCCCTTTTACACACAATGATTCGCTATAACGGCCGAACGACTGAACGAACCTCTGACAATTTTGCATAAAATTACATGTAAAGATAATGGCTTTTAATCCTCTGTATTTCCCTCAACACAGCGAGTCCTTCTACACGCCGGGCTTGGCCACGGCCCCCAATACGTTATTCTTTACTCCAAATAAAACTGCAAACAAACGGAAACCTTGTAAAACGGACACCAAAATGTGTCCATTTCACAATACAAGTGAATGATTCCTTTTTTTCCTGTTCAGAAACTCTGTCAGAACGCTGTTTTCAGCTGCTGTCACAGCATGTGATGCCATCACCGGCTCCATTGAAAACAATGGGAGATGCGAAGACACGTCCAGATACAGGACATGCCACGATTTGTACGAAGCGTGTATGACCACATTCAAAAGAATGGGGTTCATATTTGTGCGAGACTTATACTAGTAATTATTAGGAAATTATAGTATCCGCGCTTCTGGTGGCGCACTGCACCACCCAGCTGTGCTACATGCACCTCACACACAGCACTGCTACATACATTGTTCATCCCATACAGCAGTAATCAGAGGCAACACAGCACTAGAGATGAAGGACCTGTGATGATGTCACTGTCATGCTCCTTCCCTGATCACGACAGTGACACTCATCCTAAGTGAATGGCTTAAATGCTCCGCCCCTGATCACATAATCGTCATGCGATCAGGGGCGGAGCATGTAAGTCACTTACAAACCCACTCACTCACTCACGGACGGACAGGTCCTCGTTAGTAGTATGATTACCGATGGAAGCTTTAGTAAAATATACACCTAACACTGGAACATTTTTTCCTACAGTTTCAATATCAACCAGCATGAAATCTGGCTTACCTTGAAGAAAAGTGCAGTGCTCTCATGGCGCATTCAACCACGTGAAACGGCTCGTTCTTTATCCTCCAGTAGAACGACGCCAAGTTATAAAGGACCCAGGAAGTTGTATTCTGCAAAATATACAGTAAGAAGCAATGATTACCATGACCACTTCCTGTAGTTTATAGTAACAAGCGGCACGGACATGTATTCTATAGAACATTAACTCCTTGATGACCGAGACAAACAGTAATTTATTTTACCTTTCTGTGTACCGGCAGTCATACTTTCTAACGTTTTTGTTCGCCATAGCTGTATGGGGCTTTGTTTTTTGCAGGACAAGCTGGACTTTACATAGGTGGCAGTTTTCGGTATATACACACGAGCAGTCAATTTATATACATTTTTATTTTTGCAAAAAAAAAACAAAAATGCAAAAGAAAAAAACCCCAAAACAGTTCCACTGATCGGCAATTATGTTGTGAGTATATTTCAAATGTGGTTAAAGAGGTTTTCCCAGCAATGACACTCATCCCTCGGGCCGGCTTCACACGGATGTATTTGTGTGCGCTATACACAGAGAATAGAACCATTGATTTTATTGGGTTTGTTCATATACGCGTATTTTAGTGTCCGTATTTCGGTCGCGCAAAAAAAGACAGACCATGCTTTATCTTTCTACGTATTTGCGCACTAAAGGTTTCTATAGAGGTGAAGGAGGGGGATGCACACAATACACAAGAAGAATAGGGGAGAAATGCCTGATCGCTGGGGGTCCAACCGCTGGGATACATAGCATTCACGTCTGCACACCCCGAGTTCTCCATTTGGATGGGGCTGTGATGCGCATGTGTGATTACCAGTCCTTTCACTTCTATGAGACAGGAAGAGTGCCAAGTTTACTGATCCCACCTGTCAGGCTTATGGGGGATCGAAGCCTAAGCAATCAGATATTCTTCCCCTAACCTTTGGGACTTGTAGTTAAAGGGAACCTGTAAGGTCCTTTATGCTTCCCTCTCTGGGGGCAACAAAGTGTAGTGACAGACGCGCCGCTTTTAGCAGTCTGTCCCTTATGTAAATCAGTGCAGTTCTTCAATATACACAAACTAAACTCTGTAGTGCTCAGCGAGCATCGCCTGAGAGGAGTCCAATGAAACGCACACTCCTATCAACCTCCAGCCACTGATTGACAGGTTTCTCTGTGTGCACAGTAATAGAGAGGGACCTGTCAATCAGCGGCTGCAGGGAGTGTCAATATCATTGCACTCTTCTCTGGCAGCACTGGCCACAAACTGAAAAGTTTTAAAGGGGTTGTCCAGGGTTAGAAAAACATGGCTGCTTCTTCCAAACTCAGTGTCTCCCTTGTCCATAGGGTTGTGTCTGTTACTGAAACTCAGCCCCTAATCACTTCAATGCAGCTGAGCTGCAATACCACACACAACCCTATGGACAAGGGTGGCGCTGTGTTTATGAGAAAGCAGCCATGTTTTTCTAACCCTGGACAACCCTTTCAACATGGAAATTCAAAGAAAAAAAAAATGGATCCACATGTGATAGACTACTGAAACCAGCATGTCTGCCATTACACTGCGTTGTCCAGAGAGTGCAGAACAATGGACTCGACAGGTTCCCTTGAACCCCTTCCCGCTATAGATATACATTTTTTTTTAACTTTGTTTTATTTAACAGAATACAGAATCACGGTACAGAGCACATTTGTTTAGATAAAAGCATTGTACATAGCATTGAGTATTTCTTTTGTGAATAATATATGTGCGTACAAATACAACTAAATTTGTTCTGCACCTACATAAACTGGTCATTAAAATATTGCTTTTTTGTTTAATTTTACTTGGTTGCTTACTGAACAGTTGAATAACAGTAAGGGGGGGAGGGAGTATTGGAAAGCCCGCGCCGGGCAGTCGCTCAATGCCTTATGAAAAAGACAAGGGGGATATATCAGAGATACAAATGGAATGTGGGTAGGGATAAGGGACATGCGGAGTGTAGATGGGGGAGGGGAAGGATAAGAGTCTGGATAAAGCTCAGGTTGCTGATAAAGTTTGTCGGTTGATGAGCCAAAGGCCCCAGATCTCCTGAAACCTACCCGGGCATCCCCTGTTCTTATAGATAATTTTTTCAAATGGAGTGACATCATTTATTAATTTTATCCATTGTGTTAGTAGGGGTGGATCTGCAGCCATCCAGTGCAGTACCACCACCTTGCGGGCCAGGAACAGTATTTTCTTGAGAAAGATGCGTGTATATTTGGGCCATTGATCTTCCGGCAGTAAACCAAATAGAATTATCCTGGGATCCATTGATATAGTAAATGGGGATAGTAAAAGTGAGTTTGTAAAGGCTGTAATGTCAGACCAGAAGTTGTTTATTGGTGGGCAATCCCAGATTAGATGCCAGAAATTCGCCCCGGGTTGGTGGCATCTGTGGCATGAGTTTGATGGGATGTTGCCCATTTTGTGTAATCGGCTAGGGGTGAGATAAGCTTGATGGATTATATAAAGTTGGATCAGTTTATTATTCACGGCAGGAGAGACAGACAGGTGGGATTCCATGATGTCTGTCCAATCATCAGTTGTAAGAGATGGGATAGCGAGGGTCCATTTATTAAAGACTGGAAGCGGGTTGTGGCTTATTTTGGCTGAAAGCAAATGTGTATAGAGTGCCGAAATCAAGCCCTTGGGGCCCTGAGATTTAAGGATTCCGATGGTAGGGAAATTGGATATCTGAGTAGAATTGGGGGGGAACGGAGTGGTCAGTGCGTGCCTGAGTTGAAAAAATCTGAACAGCTGGAGGTGTGGGGATTGTGTTGAGTCGCGCAGCTGAGTGAATGTAGGGAGTATACCGTCTGTGTATACATCTCTCAGCGAGATGACCCCCAGACTCCTCCAGTATTGGGGGTCTGGGACTGACTGCAAAGCCGCCAGGCCTGGATTGTTCCAGAGAGGTAGATCGGATACCGTATCATCGAATCTCTGGATAGATTTTGTTTCTCTCCATACACTCAGCGCCAGTCTGTGGATTGGCAATAAATCTGAGGGGTTTGAACAATCAGGGAACTCCAGATACGCCAACAGATTGCCGCCCTTCACTTGATGTTCAAGGTATTGGTCTGTGGTGGGTTTTCCTGTGTTTTGGAACCACGGACGGATATTACGAAGCTGGCCAGCTAGATAATATAGTCTGAGGTCTGGGAGGGACATTCCAGCCTGGTTCTTGGGTCTCTGCAGTGACATTAGACTTAGTTTGGGTCTCGATGAGCCCCAAATAAATGAGGAGATGTGGGAGTTTAGGGAATGGAAGTACCGTTTGGGGACTATCGTAGGCATGTGCTGTAGTATATATAGGCATTTCGGCTGTATAGCCATTTTGACTAGGTTAATGCGTCCTGCAACTGATAGGGGCAGCCTGGACCATTGTTTAAGTTTGTGTCTAATGGTTTCAAATAGAGGGTTAATGTTTTCTTCCAAGGCTTTGTTGTGGTTTCGGGTTATATTTATCCCAAGATATTTAAACGTGGATACCACTGCCAGGCCATATCTAGCTACTGAGGGGTCTATCACAGGATAGATATACATTTACGTTATGTAGCGTCAGGATATGTATGAAGAGAGATCGCCTGGCGATCTCTTCATACAGTGCGGGCATCACTTGTTTATTACAGCCCACACCCTGCGGCAATAGCTCCGATCAGCTGTGCGGCTGATCAGAGTCATTAAAAAAAACACCGAACGATGTTCAAGGGTCACGTACAGGGCCCCCGTGATGAGATCCACAGGGCTGTCTTGGCAGAATGCCTATCAAGACATCCCCGTGGGGTGGCTTGATAGACCGCCTGCCGGATAACAGTATGATGTAATGCTATGGCTTTACATCCTACTGCAGGAGCGATCATAGCATCGCTGGTTGTTGTCCCCTAGGGGAACTAAAAATAAATAAATTAAAAAAATCAGAATAAAGTTTTATTAATTATTAAAAATAAATGTTCAAAAAACCCCGCTTTTGCCATATATACAGTAAGAGAATCTAAATAATAAAACAAAAATACATATTTGGTATCGCTCCCTCCGTAAAAGTCCAATCTATCAAAGTAGCACATTATTTTCCCGGCACGGTGAACATCATACAGAAAAAAAAATAAAGAACGCCAGAAATGCGCTTTATTGGTCACCCTGTCTCCCAGAAAAAAATGCAATAAAAAGCGATCAAAAAGTTGTATGTATTCCGAAATGGCACCAACGTAAACTACAGGACGTCCCGCAAAAAATATGCCCTCGCACAACTGTGTCAACGGAGAAATAAAAAAAGTTGTTGCGCGCAGAAGATGGTGGCAGAAGATAATTTTAAAAAATGAAATCTCTTTAAAAAAAAAAACCCAAAAAACCCAAGTAGTACAGCAAAAAAAAAAAACAAAAAAAAACCTATACAAGTTTGGTATCGTAGCAATCGTACTGACCCATAGAATAAAGTTATCATGTCACTTTTGTTGCAGTTTGTGTGCCGTAAAAACCAGACGCACTGAAAGATGGCGGAATGACGTGTTTTTTTTTCATTTTACTCCACTTAAACATTTTTTACATTTTTAGTACATTGTAGGGTACATTACATAATACCATTGCAAAATACAACTTGTCCCGCAAAAAACAACAAGCCCTCATACAGCGACGCCGATGGATAAATAAAGGAGTTATGATTTTTTAGAAGGGTGAAGGAAAAAAAGGGCCGCATCATTAAGGGGTTAATAAAGTTTATCAATTGTTAAATAATTGCATTGACTTTTTTAATCTCTCTCATCAGGAGATTTGTGTTTGATTTTAAAGGGAATCTGTCAGTAGATTTATAAAGTCCGAGCCGCGGTCAGGATCATGCTGGGAGTTGTAGTCTTCCAACGGCTGGAGCGCCGCAGGTTGGGCGGACGCTGGTGCAGGTATATAAAGCTTCATATATACTTACACAGTCTGTTCCATACCTTCACAAGGGCCTCATGTAGTCGGTGACCAATGTCATCCACATTCTTCCCCATCTTCTGGGACAGGGAGCTGAACACAGGATCTTCTTTAGGTAGCAGCGGCGCAGAAAGGTTCTTCCTTTCCTGAATACCCTACAGAGAGAGATCAAGAAAATCATTACTTCAATGAAGATGATGGCAGACACACGAGGGCCTCACAGATAACACTAGGGGCGCTCATTGCAACAAATCAGGATCAACTTTCACTTTTCTAGTCTTGTCTGGTTCACTTTTTCACACTGTGCGGTTTTCAGCCAATATTTTGCGCCGATTTCTTAAAATATCCAAGTTGTATTTTCCAATTAAAGTACCATAGAATGTACTGGAAAACGTAAGGAAATTCTAAGTGGAATATAATGGAAAAAAAACGCAATGTCGCCATCTTTGGGTGGGGGGGGGGGTTTATGGCTTACACACTGCAGAAAAAAAACGACAACTTTACTCTGTGGGTCAGTAGGGTTATGGCGATACCAGATCCCTCTAACTCTTTATTTGCTGCACTTCTTTAAAAATAAAATAACTGAAAACAAATTTATTTTCGGCCGCCATCCTTCAAACCGGTAGCTTTTTTTTCCCCTACTTTTCTGTCAATATAGCTGTGTGAGGCCGTCCGGGTAGTTTCTACTGGCACCGTGCTGGAGTGCATGCAGCTTATTGATCGCTTTTTACAAAAAATGTTCTTGGAGACGGGGTGACTAAAACAAGCGGAGTTCAGTGCTGTGCAGTTATTTTATGGATGCAGAAATACCATATGGAATCTTGTATCCAAGCTAGAGGTGGTACAACAGGGTACTAGAGCCTCCATGTCTGCCCGTATCACATCTTGTATCCAAGCTAGAGGCGGTACAACAGGGTACTAGAGCCTCCATGTCTGCCCGTATCACATCTTGTATCCAAGCTAGAGGCGGTACAACAGGGTACTAGAGCCTCCATGCCCGCCTGTATCACATCTTGTATGCAAGCTAGAGGCGGTACAACAGGGTACTAGAGCCTCCATGCCCGCCCGTATCACATCTTGTATCCAAGCTAGAGGAGGTACAACAGGGTACTAGAGCCACCATGTCTGCCCGTATCACATCTTGTATCCAAGCTAGAGGCGGTACAACAGGGTACTAGAGCCTCTATGCCCACCTGTATCACATCTTGTATACAAGCTAGAGGTGGTACAACAGGGTACTAGAGCCTCCATGCCTGCCTGTATCACATCTTGTATCCAAGCTAGAGGCGGTACAACAGGGTACTAGAGCCACCATGCCCAACTGTATCACATCTTGTATCCAAGCTAGAGGCGGTACAACAGGGTACTAGAGCCTCCATGCCCGCCTGTATCACATCTTGTATCCAAGCTAGGGGCAGTACAACAGGGTACTAGAGCCTCCATGCCTGCCCGTATCACATCTTGTATACAAGCTAGGGGCAGTACAACAGGGTACTAGAGCCTCCATGCCCGCCTGTATCACATCTTGTATCCAAGCTAGAAGTTGTACAACAGGGTACTAGAGCCTCCATGCCCTCCGTATCACATCTTGTATCCAAGCTAGAGGCGGTACAACAGGGTACTAGAGTCTCCATGCCTGCCCACATCACATCTTGTATACAAGCTAGAGGTGGTACAACAGGGTACTAGAGCCTCCATGCCCCCCGTATCACATCTTGTATCCAAGCTAGAGGTGGTACAACAGGGTACTAGAGTCTCCATGCCCCCCGTATCACATCTTGTATCCAAGCTAGAGGTGGTACAACAGGGTACTAGAGTCTCCATGCCTGCCCACATCACATCTTGTATACAAGCTAAAGGTGGTACAACAGAGTACTAGAGCCTCCATGCCCCCCGTATCACATCTTGTATCCAAGCTAGAAGTTGTACAACAGGGTACTAGAGCCTCCATGCCTGTCTGTATCATATCTTGTATCCAAGCTAGAGGCGGTACAACAGGGTACTAGAGTCTCCATGCCTGCCCGTATCACATCTTGTATCCAAGCTAGAGGCGGTACAACAGGGTAGTAGAGCATATATAAGAAATAAATGATTCTTTTGCTCTGACATTGTAATCACTTAAGGCCCTTTTATATGCAACGACTATCGCTCAAAATTCGTTCAAATGGATGAAAATGAGCGATAATCGTTAGATGTAAACGAAGGCATTGTGCAGTTACATGTAACGATCGTCGCTAATTTTCGGTCGTTTGAACAAATTTTGAGCGATAATCGTTGCGTGTAAATGGGCCTTAACACAAGCTAGTAGATGAGCAGAAGTTGTCTGAAAAGTTCGTGGCTCTTTTAAGTTTAGTAAATTTATGTTGTCTAAATAAGAGACACGATGAGTAAATCTGATCTGCCCCTATGACCATGCGGGGGATTTAGAGCCTTGTATCAGTGGAATGAAGTCACAACCTCTAAAATACTGAGACTATAAATCAATCAGCATGGGAATCTGAGTCTATTTGGGTTACACAAAAACATGATGCTTTCCAAGAGTGGATATTCATAAAGCGGTTCTCTCACAGAAGCAAATTATCCCTTACCCACAGGATAATGAATAACTTGCAGGATGAGGGGAGGGGGATTCTGACTGCTGGGACCCCCACTGATCCTGAGGACGGGGGTCCAATGTGTCTGGCACTAAAGGAGCGGCAGTCACATATGTGTGCTGCTGATTCAATCATTTCAGTGGAACTGCTGGAAATAAGTCAAGTGCTCGGTTATCTCCAGCTGTCCCACTGACATCAATGTAACACCACACCAAATCCCTGGACACACTGGACGACCATTCTTGGGTTTAGTGGTGGTCTCAGTGGTGAGATCCCCCACCGATCAGCAAGTTAAGACCCATTTACACGGAGCGATGATCGCTCGAAGGTCGCTCAAACGGTAGTTTGAGTGACAGCTTTAAGCGATCATTTTGCATAAACTTTTAAGTAGCTACTCAGCTACTTAAAGGCAATTAAGTGTGCAAATAAAGCCTTAGCTGAAAGCAGTTAATAGCCTGGGGGCTCTTATCTGCTTTCAGTTCTTTTGTTCTCCAGTGGGAAACAATGCTATTAGCACTCCCCGCGGAGAACTGCTGATAAGGCTGAACAACGATTTTTAGGTTGGACTAAATTTAACGATCAGCTAGCAGTGCACGATGGGCGCGGGTTTAGACGATTATCGTTCAAACAGTCGCTTTTTAGTGTTTTTGAGCGATCATCGCTTTGTGTAAATGGGCCTTTAGTCCCTATGCTTTGAATAGGACATAACTTTATCTCATGGATTGTCTCCTTTTTTTATTTGTTTTTCTTAATCAATATCCCAAAAAGTTCTCAGTCTCTGAATGTAGCAAAAATGCCACTGACAGCAAACGGAGATGTAGAAAAAAGTGTAACATTAATTTACCTTTTCTTCAGGAGAAAGTTACAGAACGTTTTCCAATACAATGAAAAAAAACTTAACTGACAACCCCTTTAACTGACAACCCCTTTAACTGACAACCCCTTTAATGATAACTTCTAGCTCTACGGCTGCAGGCAGCTCTGTAGGGCCTATGAGGTGCTGCTCACCTTTACGTCTGCACTACTTCTTATACATGAGGCCCAATGTCACTAATGATCCAATGTCAAAATGTTAAGAGTTTGTACCCGAAGGTGCTGAAAAGCGTGAATGCTGAACGGAAGCTCTAGGATCCGGGTGCAGTCTGGCTGCTTCAGGTCTGGGGGTAGCGGACTATGTATGTCCACGTAATCCTCTGAGCTGTGAATTAAAACGAGAGGATCAAGAAACATTTCAAAAATAAATAACATAGTTACATTTGGTTAAAAACAAAGTAAAAGTTTATTCCACACTTAGGCCTCCTACCCACGGCCGTGTCAGACTCCGCCAGCAGGATATCGGAGCGGAGTCCGACATGGCGCCCCACAAAGACCCCATACTCACCTCTTCGGATCTGCCAGGAGAGTCCTGTCCGGCAGGCCGGCGCGCATGTGCAGTGGAAGACGCGCCGGCGATGGGCGGTGATGCGTAATCACGCGATACTTCCAGTGTGCTTACAGCGGAAGTATCACGTGACGGACGGCTTCCACTTACTACAATGGAAGCCGGCTGTGCGTTTTTCCGCGTTAAATAGAACATGCCGCGATTTCTTTCACGCTGCGGAATTCCGCTGTAGAATCCCGCAGCGTGAACATTGCAAGGGAAAAAGCTATTAGGTTCAATAGAACCTAACAGCTGCGTGAAACGCGGCAGAAATCCGTCCGTGGAAATTAGCCCTTACTATAAAAGGATTGCCCAAGAAAGCAAGTTATCCCCTCATCGGTTGCCGTCTTCAATACATGGAAAATCTGTGAGCCTCCATTGGGCTCTAAGCTGCCGTGTGGATTCATCGGCACCACACAATTGTGTTGGCAGGGGGGAGGTGGGGGATCTGGGCGCTGAAGGGTGCACCCATTACAATCCCCTCCACTAGCTGCTTAGCTGCTGCAGTCAGCCTTGACCGCAGCATCCAAGTAGTTAAATGGCTGCGATTGGAGCTAGATCTGATTGTGGCCGATGCATGTTAAAGCAGCCGACGCTCACTGGGTATCACAGCAGTTAAATGGTAGCCGTTTAAAAGCCAATCTTGCAAGGTGCCTTCATTCAACACTGATGTCTATAGGAGGTACTCAGAGCACCAAGAAGCGAGCGCCCTCAGCCGTCTCATAGACATTAATGGGGGAGTGAAGTTCTATACACCAGAGTTGGGGGCCAAGTTTTCTATTCTCAAGACCGGCGAGGGTCTGAACAATATATATTTTATCTATTCACTGACAGAAAGCTCAGATCTGGAAAATGGACAATTAAAAAGACAATTGTTAGAAAGTAAAAAATTATTAATTATAATTGTTAGGGCTTTGGTTACTCAAGCCACGCCTCCCCCCCTTTTATTCCCTGCTCACATGCTTCACAGAAAACTCTGCTCAGAATTTTGATCTCGCCATGAGGAAAGAGTCATCTGCAAGACTAATAAGCATGTTCATGCTTCTTGAAGATTCCTTAAGGTCCATTTACACGCATTATCACTCAAAATTCGTTCAAACAAATGAGCGATAATCATTGCGTGTAAACGCGGGCATCGTGCATTTTTTATCTGAATGATGATTTTAAGGTGAGCTTAAAATCCATCTTTCAGTTGCAGAGAGAAAAATTATATCTCTCAATAGACCATATGCTGTGTTCTCAGTGGAACCCGAGAGATTACATTGTGTTCTGCCGGCAGCCCTGACGAGAACAATGCAGCTGTGTGCAGAGCCCAGCCCACATGCTTGGCTCTGCAAACAGCTCTCAGAGGCCCTTTAACATGCAAATGAAGATGATAAAGTGTTAATGGACATTAGTGTCCATTAACACTTTATGCAAAATGATCGATAAAACGTTCAATCCTTTAAAAGATCTTTGCGTGTAAATGGTCCTTTATGAAAGAGCCAAGGATTAGTCCAACTGACGGACAACGAGGCTATCTCTTGTGCGGAAATGCCAGCACATCCGCAGCAGTAATCCACGTGTGGACTTCGCATTCCTGACAGATTCTTTTCTAAATAAGTTTGAGTCCCCACACACAAATCATGAGCAAGTGAACATATCGCTGAATGGTGACTTTAGTCGCACCACCAAAAAATGTGCGCAATTTGCTGTCGCAAGTCTCATGACTATTTTAGGGTGTATTTTGGCTGGGAGTGACCTGTAATTTAAGATCTGCAACACGCATTAAACATTTTTTGCTAACTGGGACTTATTACCACTAAATGAGTTCCCCTTTATGAGTGACATGTTGTAGCGTTTTTACAGCAATTTCATGATGTCTATTAGTGTATTACCCACTGTATCTTCTATGTATAGGTGGCGGCTGCTTCTTACCCACATAGTACAGTATGGGTTAATTAAATCGGCTCAGCTATAATTCCAGACACATAGCCAATCGGTGACATGCTAGTAGAAGGTGCTAAACTTATATACGGCACGCACACACCTAGCTTAGTCATTGATGGTTTCAGGTTAGGTTCATTCACTACCTGTAACTTTCCTGTCATTCTCCAAGGCCTAGAGGAGGTAAGTGTTGAGGCCTACTTTTGAGTATACAATTACAAGGCCCAAGCTGAGCCAACTTCTGATATCTATTGTGTTTTCCTGAAAATAAGACCCTGTCTTATATTAATTTGTGCTCCAAAAAGAGACACAGGGTCTTATTTTCGGGGGTGTCTTATACACACCTAGCAGGCTACGTTCGGGTCCCTCCCGCTGGGCTGTGGCACTCCGGCAGACTTCCGTATAGTCCTCAATGCAGATGTAGCATCTCTTTATGGTAACAGGGCTTGAATAATCCGCCTCCAGTAAGCAATTCCTCTGATTGGTTCATCGAGCGCTGGCTTTGATTGGCTGAGGTGGTGCTTCTGAACCAATCATAGCCATTGAATGATTTATTTCAATGAATGGCTGTGATTGGTTCATCGCCCGCCGGTATTCAAGCCCTGTCACCAACAAGTGATGCTCCGTCGGCATTGAGGGCAGCAGGGAAGCCTGTCAAAGCGGCCGCAGCCCAGCGGGAGGGACCTGAACGGAGTTTGCTAGGTAAGTATTGCTTTTTTTCCGTTTAGTGTAGCTAGGGCTTATTTTTACGGTAGGGCTCATATTTCAAGTCTCCCTCCCCCTCCTTCCCAAGGTAGGGCTTATTATAGGGTAGGTCTTATATTGGGGGAAACACGGTATTAGATCTATCATACGGATTTAGGCGGCTACCAGGAAATAGGTCTTCAACAGTTGACAAGTGAGGGTCCACCCTTTAAAACCGATCAGCTGACTGAAGTGACAGCACAGCAGCGCTCATTGTATAGCGGCTAAATCCCATTCACTTGAATGGGACTGAGGTGTTCTCAGGCCAGGTGACCAATGAACGTGACGCCATATGATTGAGATGGGGCCGCGACACTAGCGTGAGTGTTGTGGCTTCTTCAGGCCGCTCATTGGCAACCAGTAGCAGACCACTGCTGATCAGCTACTGATGACCTATCCTGTGTTGGATAAGTAACTTACAATCAGCAACCAGCAGGCTGGGAATTTTTATGAGGGTCCAGCTGAAGTCACATCGCGAGAAGTAACCAAATCGCATTAACAATCGCAACCCTCTCTAGATTTAGTTGTAAAGGAAGACTATAGTAGCCTAAAACAGACCTCCTGTCTCATTAAAGGCCCAGGCTGCTGCTCTGTCCTTCCTCCCTACTTTACACTGCAGCTCTGTGAAAGCAAAAGCTCACAACTAAGCTAGTACAGGTAGAGGGAAGTATCATTAGTAACTACAGGAAACCAAGATACCAGTGAGATTAACCCTTTCCAATCCATTTATTTTTTCTCACCCATTCTCCCCAGCTCCAAATAAATTGCAGCTGGGGAAAATGGGTGAGAAAAAATACATTTTCCCTGCACCCTCCTGAACTGACAGAGTTCAGGAGGGTGCAGGTGCTCACTGCACCGTGGAGGGACCTGCTTACCTGTCCAGCGTCTTCCGCATTCTCCTTCTGCCTCCCGGCTCGGCGATCATGTGACCGCTGGGGTCAGGTGGCACCTGGCGGTCACATGATCGCCGGGCCGGGAGACAGAAGGAGAACACGCAAGACGCCGGTCAGGTAAGCAGGTACCACAGTGCAGGCTCCCGGCTCGGAGTTCATGTGACCGCCGGGGGTCAGGTAACACCGGCGGTCACATGATCGCCGGCCGGCCGGAATCTCTATGCATTACATAGCGCTACTTGAGCGCTATGTAATGTGTAAAGTAGAAGGCAGAAAGGGTTAAAAACCCTTTCTGCCTTCTCCTCGGGGGTCCTCAATGAGGACCAGTGCAGGAGTGTATCTGCACCTGATGTGTCTGACGATCGGGTGCAGATCCACTCCTGCACTGCAGTGTCGGGCCTGCCCCGACATCGGAGCTGTGGAGGGAAATGATGATGTCGGGGCAGGCCCGACATTGGATTGGAAAGGGTTAAGGCAATGTACACAAACTCATGCAAAAAGGCCAAAGGAGGGCATTGGTACCACCACTGTAAGACCACCCAACCTTTCAACAATAAATTACAATGTTAATAGAGCAGCAGACACAGTACTTGATATTTTTGTCCTCCAGCGGCATGTACGTGCCATCATACAAGTCCATGTCACCCAGAGGCACTTTGGCCAGGACACAATCCGGGTCATCCTTGTAGTGTCTTTGCTCCAGCCCCGTGTCCCGGTCTTCGTTTTCCTCAATATGAATTTTCTGAGCTACAAGGTGTTTCTGCAGGAATAAGACAAGGACAGGTGAGATGCGAGACGCAACGGTAAAGGGAAGACTGCAAGAAATAAAGGGAATAGTCACCTCTAGTTCCTTCAGGTAGCCAACAGTGGTCTCCTGTCTCATAAGAATCACTAAATCGTGGGGGTGCTTCAGGTTCATGGGTGAATCCACCTGCAAGACACGAAGGCTGTGATACTAACACAGAAGGTGACCCTCAGCGAGAGGCAGGGTGAAGGTCTAGTTCCATCCGTACATTTTGGACTCCACGTACAAGAAACATCCCAAAGAGACCACAACGGTACTGCAAAAATGGAGCTGTGAACCAACATCTATATGGTACATGACCACAACTGTGTCTGATTAGTGTTAAAATAGAACATAGGGGGCAGTATTATAGTAGTTATATTCTTGTACATAGGGGGCAGTATTATAGTAGTTATATTCTTGTACATAGGAGGCAGTATTATAGTAGTTGTATTCTTGTATATAGGGGGCAGTATTATAGTAGTTATATTCTTGTACATTGGGGCAGTATTATAGTAGTTATATTCTTGTACATAGGGGCAGTATTATAGTAGTTATATTCTTGTACATAGGAGGCAGTATTATAGTAGTTATATTCTTGTACATAGGGGGCAGTATTATAGTAGTTATATTCTTGTATATAGGGGAGCAGTATTATAGTAGTTATATTCTTGTACATAGGGGACAGTATTATAGTAGTTATATTCTTGTACATAGGAGCAGTATTATAGTAGTTATATTCTTGTGCATAGGAGCAGTATTATAGTAGTTATATTCTTGTACATAGTGGGCTGTATTATAGTAGTTATATTCTTGTATATAGGGGCAGTATTATAGTAGTTATATTCTTGTACATAGGAGACAGTATTATAGTAGTTATATTCTTGTACATAGGAGGCAGTATTATAGTAGTTATATTCTTATACATAGGGGGCAGTATTATAGTAGTTATATTCTTGTACATAGTGGGCTGTATTATAGTAGTTATATTCTTGTACATAGGGGGCAGTATTATAGTAGTTATATTCTTGTACATAGGGGGCAGTATTATAGTAGTTATATTCCTGTACATAGGGGGCAGTATTATAGTAGTTATATTCTTGTACATAGGGGGCAGTATTATAGTAGTTATATTCCTGTACATAGGGGGCAGTATTATAGTAGTTATATTCTTGTACATAGGGGGCAGTATTATAGTAGTTATATTCTTGTACATAGGGGGCAGTATTATAGTAGTTATATTTTCGTACATAGGGGGGGCAGTATTATAGTAGTTATATTCTTGTACATAGGGGGCAGTATTATATTAGTTATATTCTTGTACATAGGGGGGGCAGTATTATAGTAGTTATATTCTCGTACATAGGGGGCAGTATTATAGTAGTTATATTTTCGTACATAGGGGGGGCAGTATTATAGTAGTTATATTCTCGTACATAGGGGGCAGTATTATAGTAGTTATATTTTCGTACATAGGGGGGGCAGTATTATAGTAGTTATATTCTTGTACAGAGGGGGCAGTATTATAGTAGTTATATTCTTGTACAGAGGGGGCAGTATTATAGTAGTTATATTCTTGTACATAGGGATCAGTATTATAGTAGTTATATTCTTGCACATAGGGGGCAGTATTATAGTAGTTATATTCTTGTACATAGGGGGCAGTATTATAGTAGTTATATTCTTGTACATAGGGGGCAGTATTATAGCAGTTATATTTTTGTATATAGGGAGCAGTATTATAGTAGTTATGTTCTTGTACATAGGGGGCAGTATTATAGTACAGTCATTCCAGGACAAAGCACCTAAGAGTTAACACCTGACTATCTCTGGGCACGCAGCTTTGTGGGGTAAAAGATGGCTGGGAAAGGCAATGGCAAACCACAAAAACCCCCTGCCAAGAAAATGACAGAATGTGACGTCCTCCTAGGAGTTAGTCATGACTCGGTGCTTTTACCAGGGGGCTTTACCTCATCTATCTCTGATTTTCAAGAAATGTGAACATTTGTTCATTACAACAATGCACATACAAATCTTAATTATCAGACCCAATGGGATAATAGGGTCAAGAGCTACAGGGGTGTCAATTTTCCGAATGCCACCGAGAACCATCATGTTTTATAATTCATATCTTTACAGCATTGTACGTAGGAGGATGTGCAATGAAGATTTAGGACATTCATATGGGCATAACTACAATCCGTATTGTACACGTAATATAAAGTCAATATAACCTATTGATTTCAATAGCTTCATTCTCACCTGCATATTTTTCATGCAATTTTCAGTCATGTGAAAAAATTGCCAAAAAAATTCCATATTATGGAGTGAAATCGGCCGTAGAAGTGAATGGGACTGCGATTTTCAGTTTGTGCGTATGTGAGTAATATGCAACGTACCCACAGATCAAAATATGCTTACGTCTATGTGAATGAGCCCTAACACTACAAGTAATATTGGTTTAATATCCCCCAAGGATAATTTTTTTCAATTTTTGTTTCCACTTTGGAGTCAAAGCTGGAAAAAAAATTTATTTTTGTGGTAAGAAACTTCAATATATGCGATATCATATAGATAGATATGATTTATATATATATATATATATATATATATATATATATATATATATATATATATATATATATATATATATATATATATATATAATTTTTTTTTTTTTTTAGAAAAAAAAAATGAATTGACCTTTGCCAATAAAACAACGCATAGTAAGTGATACTGGCAGGTGATATAACTGCCTAGCGATTGAACCTTGGCCGAAACTCAATGAAGAGATACACGAGCAAGGAGGACATTAATTAATAATTGCTTAGCTGAACAAATTGCCTGTCCAAAAGCAGATTTCTCACCCATTCATGATGTGATGCATATTAAGGTGTTTTTGGTAATATTTGGTCGGGATCCCCGGATCCCGATGGTTCTGAAAACTGAAATTCTTGCACACATTCTAGTAACAAACTATGTGCAAAGTTTCAAAGTGCAAAGTTTAAAAATCGGAGATGGTGGAGTGTTACCCCGCTTGGATGATTTGTTCTGTAACTAGGAGGTGGGGGTGTCAATAGTATGGAAACGGCATACAATACATACATATAGAACCTTGAAAAAGTGTATAATTGGCTTCTGTAGGGATACATGTAGGTGATAAAATGACTGTTAATTGCAATAAGGACAATACATTCAGCCCAGCTTTAATACTTTTATCTGGATACACAGAAAACCAGCAGCAGTTATGATGACATCACAAATCACATGACATTACAAGCATCACATGATGTCACAAGTGGTTCAGAATGTTCAAAGCTCTAACCAGAACCACCTTGTGTCACTTCACGGTGACATCTTGAAGAGGACAGGTGCAGGTATGTAAAGGGCGGGGTGCAAGGAAGAAGAGGAGGGGGCACAGGAATGTAGAAGAGGGGTACAGGTATGTAGAGAAGGGGTGCAAGGAAGTAGAGGAGGGGGCACAGGTATGTAGAAGAGGGGTACAGGTATGTAGGGGACGGGGTGCAAGGAAGAAGAGGAGGGGGCACAGGTATGTAGGGGAGGGGGTACAGGTTTGTAGAAGGGGGTACAGATATGTAGAGGGAGGGGTGCAAGGAAGAAGAGGAGGGGGCACAGGTATGTAGAAGAGGGGGAACAGGTATGTAGGGGAGGGGGTGCAAGGAAGTAGAGGAGGGGGCACAGGTATGTAGAAGAGGGGGAACAGGTATGTAAAGGGCGGGGTGCAAGGAAGAAGAGGAGGGGGCACAGCTATGTAGAAGAGGGGTACAGGTATGTAGAAGGGGGTACAGGTATGTAGGGGAGGGGGTGCAAGGAAGAAGAGGAGGGGGCACAGGTATGTAGTAGGGGGTACAGGTATGTAGAGGGAGGGGTGCAAGGAAGAAGAGGAGGGGGCACAGGTATGTAGAAGGGGGGTACAGGTATGTAAAGGAGGGGTACAGGTATGTAGAGAAGGGTTGCACAGGTATGTAGGGGAGGGGGTACAGGTTTGTAGAAGGGGGTACAGGTATGTAGAGGGAGGGGTGCAAGGAAGAAGAGGAGGGGGCACAGGTATGTAGAAGGGGGGTACAGGTATGTAAAGGAGGGGTACAGGTATGTAGAGAAGGCTTGCACAGGTATGTAAAGGAGGGGTACAGGTATGTAGAGAAGGGTTGCACAGGTATGTAAGGGAGGGGGTACAGGTTTGTAGAGAAGGGGTGCAAGGAAGTAGAGAAGGGGGCACACGTACGTAGGGGAGGGGTGCAGGTTTGTAGAAGGGAGCTGCAGGTATGTAGCTCCTCCCTATGTGCGGAGGCCCGGTTCACACATGGTGTAGCGGGGAGAATGTGCATATCTGGACCAATGGGGCAGATTTATTGAAATCTTTTAGTTTTCTGGCATGTAAAAGTCACAAAACTTGGCGCATGGCATCTTGTGCACCAAAATGTGTCACTTTTTGATATCCTCTATTGGCCCCACTGCTTTTTAAAAGACTGAGCATGGCCTAGCATCATGTGGTGCTGCTTATGGCCCGCCACATCTGCTATAATTTATGTCTGAAATTAACAAACAATAACAGAACAACGGCCTCATGAGGACAGGGGGGGGGGGGGCGTGGGCAGACCGACAGAGGGCCTCATGAGGACGGGGGGGGGGCGTGGGCAGACAGACAGAGGGCCTCATGAGGACAAGGGGGGGGGGGCGTGGGCAGACCGACAGAGGGCCTCATGAGGACAAGGGGGGGGGGGGCGTGGGCAGACCGACAGAGGGCCTCTTGAGGACGGGGGGGGGGGGGGGCGTGGGCAGACCGACAGAGGGCCTCATGAGGACAAGGGGGGGGGGGGGGCGTGGGCAGACCGACAGAGGGCCTCATGAGGACAAGGGGGGGGCGTGGGCAGACCGACAGAGGGCCTCATGAGGACAGGGGGGGGGGCGTGGGCAGACCGTCAGAGGGCCTCATGAGGACGGGGGGGGGGGGGCGTGGGCAGACCGTCAGAGGGCCTCATGAGGACGGGGGGGGGGGGGCGTGGGCAGACCGACAGAGGGCCTCATGAGGACAGGGGGGGGGGGGGCGTGGGCAGACAGACAGAGGGCCTCTTGAGGACGGGGGGGGGGGCGTGGGCAGACCGACAGAGGGCCTCATGAGGACAAGGGGGGGGGGCGTGGGCAGACCGACAGAGGGCCTCATGAGGGGGGGGGGGCGTGGGCAGACCGACAGAGGGCCTCATGAGGACAGGGGGGGGGCGTGGGCAGACCGACAGAGGGCCTCATGAGGACGGGGGGGGGGCGTGGGCAGACCGACAGAGGGCCTCATGAGGACGGGGGGGGGGGGCGTGGGCAGACCGACAGAGGGCCTCATGAGGACGGGGGGGGGGGGGCGTGGGCAGACCGACAGAGGGCCTCATGAGGGCGGGGGGGGGGGCGTGGGCAGACCGACAGAGGGCCTCATAAGGGCGGGGGGGGGCGTGGGCAGACCGACAGAGGGCCTCATGAGGACGGGGGGGGGGCGTGGGCAGACCGACAGAGGGCCTCATGAGGGCGGGGGTGGCGTGGGCAGACCGACAGAGGGCCTCATTAGGACGGGGGGGGGGGCAGACCGACAGAGGGCCTCATGAGGGCGGGGGTGGCGTGGGCAGACCGACAGAGGGCCTCATGAGGGCGGGGGTGGCGTGGGCAGACCGACAGAGGGCCTCATGAGGACGAGGGGGGGGCGTGGGCAGACCGACAGAGGGCCTCATGAGGACGAGGGGTGGCGTGGGCAGACCGACAGAGGGCCTCATGAGGACGAGGGGTGGCGTGGGCAGACCGACAGAGGGCCTCATGAGGGCGGGGGGTGGCGTGGGCAGACCGACAGAGGGCCTCATGAGGGCGGGGGTGGCGTGGGCAGACCGACAGAGGGCCTCATGAGGGCGGGGGTGGCGTGGGCAGACCGACAGAGGGCCTCATGAGGGCGGGGGTGGCGTGGGCAGACCGACAGAGGGCCTCATGAGGGCGGGGGTGGCGTGGGCAGACCGACAGAGGGCCTCATGAGGGCGGGGGTGGCGTGGGCAGACCGACAGAGGGCCTCATGAGGGCGGGGGTGGCGTGGGCAGACCGACAGAGGGCCTCATGAGGGCGGGGGTGGCGTGGGCAGACCGACAGAGGGCCTCATGAGGGGGGGGGTGGCGTGGGCAGACCGACAGAGGGCCTCATGAGGGGGGGGGGTGGCGTGGGCAGACCGACAGAGGGCCTCATGAGGGCAGGGGTGGCGGTTGCAGACCGACAGAGGGCCTCATGAGGAGGGGGGGGGGGGCGTGGGCAGACCGACAGAGGGCCTCATGAGGACGGGGGGGGGGGGGGCGTGGGCAGACCGACAGAGGGCCTCATGAGGACGGGGGGGGGGGGGGTGTCGTGGGCAGACCGACAGAGGGCCTCATGAGGACGGGGGGGGTGGGGGGGGGGGGTCGTGGGCAGACCGACAGAGGGCGGGGGGGGGGGCGTGGGCAGACCGACAGAGGGCGGGGGGGGGGGGGGCGTGGGCAGACCGACAGAGGGCGGGGGGGGGGGCGTGGGCAGACCGACAGAGGGCCTCATGAGGACGGGGGTGGCGTGGGCAGATCGACAGAGGGCCTCATGAGGGCGGGGGTGGCGTGGGCAGACCGACAGAGGGCCTCATGAGGGCGGGGGTGGCGTGGGCAGACCGACAGAGGGCCTCATGAGGGCGGGGGTGGCGTGGGCAGACCGACAGAGGGCCTCATGAGGGCGGGGGTGGCGTGGGCAGACCGACAGAGGGCCTCATGAGGGCGGGGGTGGCGTGGGCAGACCGACAGAGGGCCTCATGAGGGCGGGGGTGGCGTGGGCAGACCGACAGAGGGCCTCATGAGGGCGGGGGTGGCGTGGGCAGACCGACAGAGGGCCTCATGAGGGCGGGGGGTGGCGTGGGCAGACCGACAGAGGGCCTCATGAGGGCGGGGGTGGCGTGGGCAGACCGACAGAGGGCCTCATGAGGACATGGGTCAGTGGGCAGACCGACAGAGGGCCTCATGAGAGCGGGGGGGGGGGGGGGGGGGGGGGGGGGGGAGTGGAGTGAGCAGACCGACAGAAAGCCTCATGAGGACGGGAGTGGCATGGGCAGACCGACAGAAAGTCTCATGAGGACGGGTGTAGCATAGGCAGACCAACAGAGGGCCTCATGAGGATGGGGGCAGATTTTGGTGCACTATTGTGGAATATTTCGTCTTGTGTGAAAGGTCTTTAAGGAGTAGGATATTTGTTATATATTAGATTATAAGCTCTTGTGGCAGAATGTCGATTATATATTAGATTGTAAGCTCTTTGGAGCAGGAATCTGTTATATATTAGATTGTAAGCTCTTGGGAGTAGGACATCTATTATATATTAGATTGTAAGCTCTTGTGGCAGAATGTCGATTATATATTAGATTGTAAGCTCTTTGGAGCAGGAATCTGATATATTAGATTGTAAGCTCTTGGGAGTAGGACATCTATTATATATTAGATTGTAAGCTCTTGTGGCAGAATGTCGATTATATATTAGATTGTAAGCTCTTTGGAGCAGGAATCTGTTATACATTAGATTGTAAGCTCTTCGGAGCAGGTTGTATTTATCTCTACAGCATCAACTACAGACATCTATACAGCAATATGCAGCAGGACAGATGGGATCCAGGGTGATAGCCGATCGCCACATTTGGGGTCAGGAAGGAATTTTTTGCCCCCCCCGAGGTAGAACTCTCCGGGGGGATTTTTCGCCTTCCTCTGGATCTTTGGGTCCGGCGGCTCTCATCTCAGGACATCGGTGGACTGGTCAGAAGGTCTGTGGTCTCCAGCGGTCCTAACCTGAGAGTCACTGTGATCATTGTGTCATTTATTAAAGGGCCGGTAATATTTCATTACAATGTTGCTTATTGCTCTTCTAATAAATAAAGAATTCTATAATCTACATGGCGGTGTTTGTCTTTTGTCTGGATTTCTCCTTTTTTGGCTGCCATGATGAGAGCGATCAGTGCCGCCCAATATTCTAGAACTATCTAATAAAGTGTATTATCCCCCAAAGACACGGCGGCAGCTGCTGCGAGGCAGGAACTATAGAGGGGTAATTCCAGCACAAATCGCGTATGGGGTAACATCCGGCCATCTAGGATTTTTACGAAATTTTGCACTCCTGTAGAACAAATGTGCAAATTTTTGTAAAACAATCTGAGCTGCTCGGGTGTTACCCCTTGGGTGATGACCCAGGAATTAGTGATGTATAGGGAAGGTATATAACTCACCTCTGTTCACATCTACTGTATCAGTATAGACATAAGTGATAATATTCTGACCCCCTGCGGCCACCACTAAGGAGAGGTCAGATATAGACAACGTGTTACTTCTTCTCATGTGTAACCAAGGGCCATCACACTCCCTCTAGTGGTGGTGCAGTTACCCAGAAGGTACAATGGTGAACATGCCGTTAACCCCTTAGTGATGGCATTACACCTTTTTACAGCGGTCGATAATGGGCTACTACACCTGCACATACAACTTTTATGGTAGCAGCTTGACTGACTGACAGCCAGGCTCCTGCTCCAACACCCAGGAATGGAGAAACCTCAGACCCTGGTAGTATAACCCCCTACATGCCACAATCAATAGCAACTACAGATTGTAAGCAGATGACAAGGAGAAGGGATAACGCAATCGCAACGTACCAACTGGTACCAATATGGCAGCCGGAGCCTTGACCAAAGGCTTTCATGCCTGCCATGTAACTCAGCCTAAAAGACCCAGGCAAACGTGATAGGCCAATGTCATAGGCATTGTAGAATGCTTCTAGCAAGCTTCTGGTCCTCAAGAGGGACTAAAATATAGTGTCAAAAAAATTCAATAAAGTTTAAGTAAAAAAACAGTTTAAAAAAAATATATATATACTTTTTTTCCCACAAAAACCTTTAACTGGATATATGAAAAAAAATGATTTAAGAACCGGCAGCTAATAGGCAATATTTTGTTATTTCTCTCCCTTGGTGAACACCATAATAATCATTTTAAAAACGAACGCCAGAATTGCTATTTTTCTTTTGTTCGCCTCCCAAAAAAAAAAAACAATAAAAACCAATTCCCAAATTCCACATAGTTTTATTGGTACCAGTCTGAGGTCCGACTCTTCCCACAGAGCAGCCCCGACGGAGCTTCACGGACAGAAGAAGAAAATTATATTATTGTTACTGAATGGTGAACGTCGTGAAAAGAACTCGAAGAACAACGGCAGAAATCATGGTGGGGGGTTCAAACAAAAAAAAAATTAAAGTCCTGCTGCACATTATGTGGCCCCCGGAGTGCGGCCAGGAAAATATACAATTTGTCCCCAAAAGCAACCAAGCCCTCATCCAGCGATGCCAACGCGTTGTGGCTCTTGCAATGCGATTGTGAAAAGTGCTTGGTCCTGAAGGCACAAAATGGGCCGGTCACTAAGGGGTTAATGTGACACCAGAATGGGGCCGAAAACACTGCAGCCATAAATGATGATCCCGTCCCGCTGGCGGGGCTCAGGGCATCAGTTTTCTCCAGAGGATCCCTTAAAGGGGGATTCCAGGCATTTTCAACGGATGACTGTCCTATTGTGCGCTCTGCAATTCGCGGTGCAGCTGAGGGTCTCGGACACAACTGGTGGCGGTGGGGGTCCGGCTGCGGGTCATCTTTTATGTTACATGCCCATGTCATTTTCTTGATGCAACGCCGGCCAGCATGGGCGCACCCAGGAGGCCGCCGGCCAGCGGGCAAACAGATATTCTACGAGCACCAACTTTCTATTTTTAATGAAAGACGCTTTCCCGTTATAAACATCCCCCCCACAGGATGTCCACAGCACGGGGCAGATGTCTGACCGCTGGGACCCCCACTCATCCCAAGACCACCGCTGTCCTCACCTCCTGTGAGGTGCCCCCTATGCCCCTACCTGCGCCCCCTGCTACCTAATGCCAGCGTGCCCTCCTATTCGCCCTGCTGTCAGTTCCCTCGTCCTCGTTTTCACCTGTCAGGTACCCCATGCCACATCCTGTCAGTGTGCCCTGTGTCTCTCCTTCCACCCTCCTGTCATCGTGCCCTGTGTCCTCTTTTATCCTCCTCTCACCGTGCCCTTTGCCCTCTTCCACCCTCCTGTCAGCGTGCCCTTTTCCTCCTTCCCCCCTCCTGTCATCGTGCCCTCTTACCTGTTGCTGGATCTTGCCGTCCTCGGTCACCACCCAGTGTGTTGTGGCCCCCGCGGGCCCCACAGACAAGAGCAGAGAGAATATCCCAAGCAGACAGGCCCAACCCTGCGGTACCCGCACTGCCGCCAATCGCGCTCCGGTCTCGGGGGGCCATTGCGGCCCGCTCCTGCTCTCCGCCATCTTTCTCGCTGACATCACTTCCGCCCAACAAACCGGAAAAAGGAAGTGCAGCAGCCGCCATCTTTGTAGAGGCAAACTGCTGGAATCGCATCAAAAGGTAGTAAACGGAGGTGGGAGCGAATGTGTGGGACTACAAGTCGCAGCAGACGGCTGGCAGATGTAGTTCTGTGTACGGAGGACTCCACAAGCACTTTGTACGGAATTCTTGAACTGTATTTGTATTTCGTCTCTGCCTTGGTGGACACAAACTGACAGGCAGCCTATAAGATCGGCTGTATGCCTATTAGGACATGGAGAAGGCACGCCAGGCCATCAGGGTGACCGAGGCAATCCCTTCTCTGTGGCGAGCTGCCTTGATGTCGTGATTGGCTGCAGCATACCAAGGGTTAAAGGGGTTCTGTCATTAAAAACAAAAAATTATATCCTTACCTATTGCTCCCCAGGCAGCCTGCTTACCTCTTCTTCTCCCAAATCTTCTCCTGGAGCCGCTTGTCACTTCGGTCACGTGACCTCCAGCCACACGATTTTCCTCCATCCGGTCATGTAGTGTACATTGCGCTACCTTCAGGTCAATGTACGCATACGTCACTAATCACGTATGCGTACATTGCCTTGTCAGGAAGCGCAGAATGAAGGCAGCCGCGCGAGACAATGGCGCAACGGTGCATGCGCGAGGCTGTGACGCTCGCCTGGAAGCGCTTTACACGTGCACACTGGGCCAATAGAAATGTATCCCTGACATTGTTGTCAGGCAGAATACATTTCTATTAGCCAATAGAAATCCACGCTTCTGCTGCTGTCCCCCGGCCGTACGTATGTGTGTGACTCCCTTGCGTGCGTTAGCCGTGTCTACATCTATCCATCTGTATTTATCCATCTAGCATCAGCCAGTGGGATCTTCCCTTTATGATAAAAGCAGGTCACTTCAGCACCCGGGGGCATCGGCAGAGAAACGGGCAGAGGATTTAGGTGCGGATCTGTGCTAATATCTACAGCATAGTCTGCACTTTGGTTTTTTTTGTGCAGATTCACACCAAAATCCGTGCCAACATCTACAGCCCGACATGGAAGATCCGCATGAATACAGCTGATGCCAGATAGGTCAGAGATAAGCGGCGCCAAGTAGATCACACAGCGGTAGGCAAGGGCTTAGAGAGAAGCTTCTATTACAGGTAAAGCTCTGATGACCATAAGGAGCCGCAGAAACAGAAGTCATCACTCCCGTAGATTTCAGTGACAAGTCTGGCAGTTGCTGCCCTACCGCTGCGGCAGCGAAGCAGGAGAGCGGCCAGTGGACCCCTTTTTCAAAGAATAAGTGCGAATCCCAAAAGAGTGAGTTACATCTCTCCGACATTCATGGTGCATCCTGTGGATATGCCATAAATATCTGAGATGGGAATGTCGCTTTAAAAAAGTAAACTTCTTACAAACTTTGACAGAGTGGCGCGAGGTTTTATCGGTGAGCGTCCAGCTGCTGAGACTCCCACTGATTGCTAAAAGGAACAGGCAGAAGCATTCAATTTAGCACTGTGCCTGTTCGGCTATTTCTATTAGAGTATATACAGGCTCCATAGAAAGCCTGCGGAGCCGTACACCACTCACACTAACAGCCAAATGTGCAGTAGGGTCAAATAAACCGCTGACGGGCAAAAATCCGTCTGCACCATGGACCCGCCGACTACAAAATGTTTGATATGTTACCATAATATGCCAAAAGTTTTGAAAAAGTTTATTTCCACTTTACACACCTGTAGCGAATATCTAGGTGCACCGACTACCACCTGGCTGCTTGGATGTACGAATCCAGCTGGGGGGGGGGGGGGGTGACGACTCCATTATCACGCTGCGGGGCAGTATACTTGATAAAACATTTATTCCAACACGTGGAATTAGTTACAGATCAAAAACAGAAAAGAAAAACCACATTCCAATTGTGCAGAACAAAAACTGCCGTTTAACGTTAAACATTTCCAGAAAATTAAAGGGGTTGTCCCACGAAACAAAGTGGGGTTATACACTTCTGTATGGCCATATTAATGCACTTTGTAATGTACATTGTGCATTAATTATGAGCCATACAGAAATTATTCACTTACCTGCTCCGTTGCTGGCGTCCCCGTCTCCATGGTTCCGTCTAATTTTCAGCGTCTAATCGCCGGATTAGAAGCGCTTGCGCAGTCCGGTCTTCTTCTTTTCTGAATGGGGCCGCTCGTGCCGGAGAGCGGCTCCTCGTAGCTCCGCCCCGTCACGTGTGCCGATTCCAGCCAATCAGGAGGCTGGAATCGGCAATGGACCGCACAGAAGACCTGCGGTCCACCGAGGGTGAAGATCCCGGCGGCCATCTTCACAAGGTAAGTAAGAAGTCACCGGAGCGCGGGGATTCAGGTAAGCACTATCCGGTTTTCTTTTTTAACCCCTGCATCGGGTTTGTCTCGCGACGAACGGGGGGGGCTATTGAAAAAAAAAAAAAACCCGGTTCGGCGCGGGACAACCCCTTTAAGAGGCTGAAAGACAAAAATAGTCAAGTCTGCACTTAGAGGCGAGCCAAGAACAAAACCGCGGAGACTTGTCAGAAGCCCTCGTTTAGCAAACTGGGTATTGGTTGTAACAGGAACGGTCTTAGTTACGCTTCAGCCATGATCTGCACCTATTAGGGCAGAGACTGGTTGCTGCGATCACACAGAGGTAACACAGAGGAATACACGGCAGGGGATCTTTAAGGTGCCTACAGCGTATCTCATGATTGTAACCCATGTTCAGTCTATGGAAAATGTTCTAATCTGGCTGGAAAAATCGCTGCATGTCCCACCTCATTCATTTTTGCGGATGAGATCAAACATGCGATGTTAACATGTCTGAGGAGAACAGGCAGCACATGGATGGGTGTCCGTTGTAAGTTGCCCCAGAGTTCTTTGGGTGCAACTCACATACAGACGTGTGAATTCAGCCTTACTATTAATAAGTCAGAGGGCACGTATGAAGAACGTCTCCGCTCAAAGCCCCTTTAAATGGAACGACTTTTGGGTGGCCTACAGCGATAGTCGTGAATGCAGGTGGACCAGGCGGGCATCATTCAGCCCACCTCCATTCATAGTCAAAAGGAGTCCATAAAACATTGATATAACCCTTCTGAGGAGTTTGGACACTTCAACGTCAAAAGGTGCCTTATGACTTTTTAAATTGGCACTATATACCCGCTAGTTTAGCCCTGAAACATTGTACAGATCAGATATTCTAAATGGCGGTCTGTTCTAATGACCACTTCCTTGCAATTAGTCCTATTAAAAGGGGTATTCCAGCTTTTTTAAACTGATGGACGGTCATCAGTAGTTGATGGGGCAGGGGGGGTTCGCCCCTCGGAACCCCCACCCATCAGCTAATCGTCCGACACGCTGTCAGTGCAGCAGGGACAGACATCACTGTCTGAGCAATACCTTCACTCCCATTGAAATCAATGGGAGCGCTACGCTTCCTGCTCAGGGTATGAAGGGATGTCCCAACTATGGTCCTGATCAGAAAAAGTAGGAGCAGCGCGGCACTCCTTCTGATTTCCATGGGATAGGTGATAAAAGTCTGACGAGGTTCCCATGTCCCACTCTTCTGGTCACTGCAGCCACCCACAGCGACATGTAGATTGAATAAAGTGGTAGTCACACATGCACGGGCGCCAAACATTTCAATGAGTCTGGCAAACAGCTGATTACAAGCACTTGTCTATCTTCAGCAGTCCCATTGAAGATAAGTGGAGTAGTACTGCACATGCACAACCCATTTCCTTGCTACAGAGGGAGCAGTGAGCCCACAATGAGGAAGAGAGGGGACATGGTGCCCGTTCTCAGGATCAGGGGGAATCGCAGTGGAAAAACCCCTCACGGGTCAGACTTTATCCTTAGGATAGGTGATAAGTGGTAAAGTTCAATTTTGATACAACTCCTTTATGGTTTCCAACCTTGTAGCGTAGCAGAAAATGAACTGTAATGAAGGTTCTACCTTGCAGTGAAGACATTGTAATGCTCATTAACTCAGGATGGAGACATCCGAGAACGGAAATGTATCAAAAGTGTTTAAAGTGACCCTCCGGTCCTGACAAAGATGGCCGCACCACTTCTCTGACTACCTGATGCACACTGTACAGTATGTATTGGTAGTCTAAAAACACTGACAAGGAATAGGACATCTCCAGCTTCAAGCTGACCAATCAAAGTACTGGGTAGTATCTCAGACTAATGATATATACTAATGCATAGTGTTCATCAGGTAACCAGAGAAGCAGTGCGGCCATCTTTGTTTCTCCAGGATCGGACAGTCCCTTTAATATACTGCTGCATATACCTGAGCATTAGTTTGTATGGTTTCTATTTAAAGGAGGTTGTAAACCACTGATGCCCTGTCCTTGGGATAGGCCATCAATACTAGATCAGCACAGGTCTGCCGACCCGGAACAGATATCTGCAGGAAGCAGACAGCGCCGTTCCCACAGCAATGGCCGGGCTTGGTATTAGAAACAAAGTCCTCACTGAAGCAAGTCAGAACTTAGCTAGTAATACCCCTGCCGGTCTACTATTGATGGCCTATGAAGCAGGCCATCAATACTTTACAACCTCTTTAAAGCCACTGCCCAGTGCAAAAAAGAATTGCCAGTGTCCAACCCAATGAGTATTTTTTGCTACTTTTAAAAGACAAAAACAGCACATATCTGTTACATTTATGAAAAGAAATCATGGCAAAACTACAAGTAGAAAAGAAACATGTTACTTCTGAGCTACAGTATGCACAGCCATGAGGGTATAGTATACAGAGAAAAACATCTTTTTTTTGGAGGGAGGAAGAAAACTGCACAAAAAAAAAAAGCTGTAATGCCGCAGCCTTACGGTAAAAGAATAAATAAAAAAAAAAAAAAAAATCCATTGGACCAAACTAAGAAGAACGAGATGGAGGGAGGCATCGAGCCGTATCTTATGCACTCACAGACATGCATCGGACCTTGTGATGAAGGCATAATTTGGCAATGAACCAAAAATGTTTAATCATGCGCTCAGAAAATAAAACCATCACTCCACCATAGGATTTCGGTGCCTTCGGAGAGTCGTGAACTATGGATGTCGACACCAACTTGAGAGTTCACTTGCAAGTCTTACAGCCATAAGGTATCTTCTGAAGAGTGTTAGAATATCGTCACATAGTCCTACATGGAAGCCGTTCAGGGTCCTAGATGTGCAGCGTCTGACTCGTGGGTGAAGCTGCAACAACATCTGAATACAAAAAAACGGTAGGTACATACAAAGGTAGAAAGAACACTTTTCATGTTAAAAAGTCTGTTGCCGTTGGCAGGTGATCCGCAGTCCAGCCTTACTGCAGCGATTACTGCAGGTCTTCCGCTTGTGGGCCCACATCAATATATTCTGCCTCGACTGCGATTCCCACGTCCGCCCCAACCTCTTCCCCGGCCTCCACGGAATCCGCCTCTTTGTTCTGCAGAATTCACAAAGGATAAGGTTAGGAAGATCCGCGCTACAATACAATCTTATGTCCAGCGGCATCAAGCTTTACAATATTGGATGGCATGCCTTGGACAAGATATCGAAATGAGCTTCCTGTTGTCCCCCTGCAAGTACCACGATCCATGTAGAGGCGGGGTGGAATCAGGCTGCATTATACAGCTGCACCCCGTCCAGATTCTGGCCTAATAAGCACCAATACAAATAATATTGTGCCTAATGTATGTACAAATTCTACTCACCATAGGAGAAATTTCCCAAGCTTCCGCTGTATTTTCCACTTGGAGGGTTATAGATCTGTCTGGAATCCCTCTTTGGTCCCACAATCGGCTTCTTGGGAGGGGAACTAGATGAAGAGTCTTCACTTGATCTTTTTTGCCTGCAGTGAAAAGAATATTGTAAATGGCTGCAGTATCTAAAGATTCTGTTGCAAACGACAGAGAATGTTAATTAAAGCGCATGCAAGAGTAGACGTACGGAAAGCTATTCCTGCACGTCTACTATGCAATATAAGCCATGGTTTGCACCAGCGCTGAGGTGAACCGACACTGGGACCAATGAGATTTATAGATACTCTGTAGATAGAAGCCACGGATGTTTGATGCGATTTCTTTTTTTCAAGATCCAAATAGGAAATTCCTTATAAGGAATTACCCAGAAATAAGACATACAGCGATTTTGCAATCATGCAGCATCGCGGCGAGAAGAAAATCGCTCAAATGAACACATTGAAATCAATGTGTTATTAACATGTGAGTTCTGTCCGTATCGCTATTGGATGTAAATTGCGCATGAAAGTCGTCCATGTGAATACAGCCTCAAACAACTATCACGCCTGTGTAAAGCACATGGGCGATAGTTACTGGTACAGCTGTTGGGGGCTTATGTGCTTATCGGCCGAAAAGCCGCTCAAAAGGACGATTTTCAGAGAAGCTTTCCTTTGTAAACACTGGACCCGATAGAAAACACTCCGTAATTGCTAGTTGCTTCATTTAAGCTCACTGAAAACAAAGCAACTAGTGAGAGAGCTCTTGTTCGGTGTGAAGCAAGTCTTTATCTATGAATGACTGCCTGTTCATAGCGAATGGAGGAGCGCGGCCAGAAGAGATCTCCGATGCGCTCCGCCTCTATTCACTGAACGCCTATCGCTCCTGCGTGAAAGTACAGGATAGTCGTTGGGATCTGAGAAGGGACCGACAGTTATCCCATGTAAAGGTGCCCTAACACAGAGCTAAATCTGTCGCAAGGATTCTGGCACGCGCAACATCTAAAGAATCCAAGAGATAGTGGGGGCACCATCTGTTAGGGTGATTTTACACAGGATGATCTCCCAGCAATCTCCCTTCATACATGTCCTGCAGCTGCAGACAGTCAAAAGGCATATCGGTGGTCGTTAATGGGTTACACAGTGATCGTTTAGTCCTTCTCATTTACTTATATGACAAATGTGAGAGACTGAACGATTCCGAATGATTTCTCGTTTGAACGAGTAAACAGTGTATCTGCCTGTCTAGACAGGCTGCATGAGCAAACGAGCTAGTGAGGACATCAGGCGCTCGTTCAAACTCGGGCTCATCATAAAGGACCCCAAGAATTTACTCTCCAAACTTCCTGTTTTTAAATGCCCATTTATTACACAATGTCTGCTCTTTTGTGCGTCTTATACATTTACAGGTTTCTTCAGATTCTTTTGTTACACTATGCCCTGTCGAGTCCCAAGTAGTCTCAAGAGCTTGTTTAATGAGTAACTTTTTTTTTTTTTGGGGGGGGGGGGGGGGCCGCACTAGTAAAAGTTATATCTACAAGATAATTTGTTTTTCTTACTGATATCTATGCAGCATGACACCAATGATAAGATGCACAAGTCATAGCTATAGATACAACAGGAAGGAGCGCAGTATAAAGATAAAGTAATCTCAGTCATACTCACCCAGCTTCCGTCTTCTGGACTGGTTTCCAAGACAGAGTCACGGTGCTCTTGTAGGATGGAGGGTTATGGAACAGATCCTACATAGGAAGAGTTATACGCATTGTCAGATGTAGCTCAGATAATTAAATATTGAACAAATGAATCGGGAAGAGAAATTGGGATAAGATTCTAGAAAGGATCCAGTTCTCTATAATCCATCTCTCTTCACAACACATTAGTCGTACACATTGGGGAGAGTTACCCAACATGCATCAGTTAGTAGAATGAAGCTCCAGGGATACATTTAGCATAAGGCTCTCGTGTAAACGGTGCCTAAGAGGGAAAGGACTACTTATAAATTGTAACCCCATAACAAAATCTTACCTTGATCAACACATTAATATTGCTGGTTATTTTCAAGGCGACCACTTTGATTTTGTTCTGCAAGGAAGCAATAAGTTATAATGGAGGATATGGAGGAAATCTTAAAATCACCCCAAAAAGGATAAAAAGTTTTTAAAAGCAATAGTATTATGAATCCAAAGTAAAATCTAATCAATAAGGCGAACTAGGCCTCAAATCCAGAATATCGGGAGCAGCTGTGAGGTTCTGTTAGGCTGATGATGAAGACATTATCAATCAGAATGGCATTTAGGCTTGTAAAAAAAAAGTTGCGATTTCATGGATTTTTCTAGGAGCTTGTTTGGGCGGCTTTTTGCAATTAAACATTTTGACATACTTTTTTCAGTCCTATAGACAAGACTATTGAAAAGAGTATGAAAAACAGAAAAACACAGAAAACACCCCAAAAGCAAATTGCTTGTAGCATGTTTTATACTTTAGCATTGGCTTTAAGCAGACATCTTGGAGCAGCATTTTTGGCATGGAAAAAAAAGCCACAAATTATGCAGCGTTTTCCTAAAAATGCTACTATTATTTTAAAAAACAAAACAAACACTTAGGGCTAATGTTGGAGGTTCAGTTTAGAGCCGCAGTCGTCTGTAAATTTCAGGCCGGCGGCCGAAAAATCGAACAAACCACATTCTATTCATAAGACGATCTGTTCTTAAATGGAAAAGGAAAACTGAACTCCCCAACGCTGATGTGAACGCCCTTGGAGACGGACAGTCATTCACAACATATCAGACATCATGGATTTTTAATAAAAATACCCAAAACAGGCCAATTTTCAAACTAAAGCTGAAGTGTCAAATTAATGTCCTGCTTTTTGTTTAAAGGAGTCACCCACTCCCCAAAACAATCCAATAACTTAAGGCCTTATTACACACAATTACTTCTAAAACGGCCGCACGACTGAACTGACATTTTCGCATTAAGTTTCACGTACAGATAATGGCTTTTAAATCCTCTCCATTCCCTCATTAGTTAAAGTAAACTCAGTATGAGTTGTTGGCTCAGGTGGACGTGTTTATGCGAGGGATTATCTGGCCAGCAGATTTCATTGTATACTCTCCTGTGAGAAGACAATGTACTCATTATGTACGCAATGCAAACACAATGAGTACATAGTTTACTCCCCATAAGTCTGCAAGCTCAAAAAACTGAAGATTTGCATTCAAATGGAACGAATGTTAAGCAGCTTGACGATTATTTTTATGGGCACTAAAAACTAGCGGCAAATGACAAGTGAGCAAATAGTGCACGACTGAGCGCATTTACACGTAACGATTATCGCTCACTTTCGGCTATTTGAACGAATTTTGAGCAATAATAATAGTGTGTAAAAAGGCCTTTCGGGTTCCCACTATGGAGATCTACACAGTTAGTTAATAACCCTGTAGGAATAATCTTATTCCCTATGCTCAAAAGAACCATTACACAGCAACCTCAGCTCTTTAGTGTTCATCCGTGCAGCAGAAGGGGTATCTCAAAAGAGAATCCTCTCAGAGTGCCTTGATAAGACTTGTTCAAGTGGTTGTCTTAAAAAAAGGTAGGAGAACAAGCAGTGACGCTGCAGCGGTCACCCGATTTCCTGTGACCTCATCTGTCACAACATTTACAGCAGTGCTAGGTCACAGGGGCAGAGAGGGGCAAGTATAGCTCAGTTTATTTTAATGCAGGTATCCCTATTAAAGCAGGGTTGTCCCGTAACCGGAGAACCCCTTTAAAACACACTTCTCACATTCATAGTGACATATCAGAAGTATTGATCAGTGGGGTCAGGCTGTTAAGACCCCACTGAACACTAAAACTACCTGGCAGATGTGCTCAGCCTAGTGCTGTGCCTATTTGGCCGCTTCCGTCCTGCTCAAGGCAGTGTACGGGCTCCATAGAAAGTCTATTGAGTCAGTCAGGTGCTGTTCCCACATTAGTAAAACGGACACCATTGTGATGTCAGTTTGACAAGGGTTCTATTGTTCCCGTTATATTTTGAGTACAGAATAGTGTAGTCAACTACATTATGCTAAACTTTAACCCTTTCCAATCCACTGTCTGATGTCTGAAGACATTCTGATTGAAGGCTGTACAGCTCCAATGTCAAAAGACGTCCGGCAGGGTATTCTTACTGCATATTACTGGCCGCTCTGTTGTCAGGGGCCTCTCCAGCATGCCCCACACCGCAGTACTGGCTCTAGCCAGCAGATGGCACCATTGTATAATGGCAGAAATAGAAAGCCCCCTAGGAAACCCTGAATCCAAAATTGGATTGCAAAGGGTTGATTTGAACAGAAGCAAATAGAATCCTTATCAAAAAAGACACTAAAGTGGTGACCTTTGCACTAATGGCAGTGAATGGTTATGATGGGACGTTTTCAGTACCTGTGAAGGAAGCCCTAGCAGGAATCCCACAGTGTAGTGAAAAACGCTATGGGAGCGCTCCCTTACAAGTGTACCCAAGAAAAAAAAATCAAATTTACCTCTTCTGTTTTCAGTGAATCCCCGGTCTTTCCCTGTAGAGCCAAGCGGAGCTGCCTAATATAGACCTGGAGTCCTCTGGCGAAGTACTGTAGTCTAAAAAGCAAACATTAAGATGCGGTCATGCGACATTCCGCTTTTAAGCCTTTACACGCTCACATCTCGTTATTTACTGCTTACCTGATTTTGAAGTCTTTCAGTTTTTCTGCATTGACTTTGCCTATCAGAAAGTCCGGCATTTTCCTTCCAAGCTGATGGAAACTGAAGAGTAAACATTCAACATAACTGAACTGTAGTTTCGGCTCCTCGTTTGCAGAGTTCTCCCCATTTTCTACTTCTTCGGGTGGAAGTGGCATGTACTCCTATCATAAATGAAGCAATGCAGAGGATTATACAGGTTAGATTTCACAAGTCCCATCTAGCATTCAGGAGCTTTTACAAAATTATAGCTCAGCGACATAGAAGAACATAGAAGTGGCCAAGACTCCACCGATGGCTACAACAGCATCTCACAGGTTTACTGGGGTGCAACAATCCCCGACATCAGCCAGTATTATTCAATTGGGAAGGTCCGGTCTTAGGCAGCAGTTTTAGAGGACTAATATACGAACTAGATGCAGTCTTGTAGCTCAGACCTTTTCATCTAGATTGTAAGCTCTTATAGGCAGAGACTGCTTTGTTTTCTCTCTGTGTTTGTTCATTTATTCGGATTACCTACCATTTTACTTGTGCCATTTCCCAAACTGTAGGCCCCACAAAATATGTTGGCGCCATATAAATAAAAATTCTCAGCAGTGTCAATGGGGTGAAACCAGCAAAGACCTCGGGTATAGCTCCTGCCACTAGGAGGCGGACACCAAGTAAAAGTTGACTCCTCCTACCAGCTATATCCCTCCTGCAGCCACTCCACTAAATCAGTTCTAGCTTGGTATCCATAGGAGGCAGACCTTCCTGCCGTATCTCTTCAGGATCCTGCAGTTTCTGGGGCTTTGTGGGTTCACAGGGTGACAAAAAAAACCCTACTGAGGGGGGACACCAGGGTTGCCAATAACTTTCTTGCAGCTTCCCTGCATCCCAAAGGTAAGGTGGCACAGGTGCCTCTGCCTTTCCAGCCTCCCTGCCCTCCTTTGGGCATCTCCCTCTTCCAGGTGGCTCTTGTTGCGTCAGGAGGAAGCAGCGTTGTCTTCATATTGGTGCAGGGAATCCGCATGACGCCGATAGGCGCTCGTGTCAATTCCTCACACCATGTAGCTAAAGTGTTGGTCTGCAGACATCACCCCAAAAAGTCTTGAAGCGGCCTTCCCTTTACTGGAACTCGCCTCTTAAGCAGCCACCTTGACAAAATTATTGAGGCAACAGGTGGAAAAAGTTCTCACCATCCACAATGCAGGTGCACTCGTCAGTACAGTGCCAAGAGGAGAAATAATTTTCATTCCTTTCTTCGCCCCAGCCCACGATCTTCTTAATCGCATCAGTCTTCCTCAAGACTGCAAAAAATGCCCATCCTTCAAACAGTGCCCTTGCTGGCGCCCCTGCATACAAGCTTCCTTGGCATCCAGAGAGGGGGGTCATCTTTTGCTGTACAGGGATATTTGGTTCGCTCACATACAAGATTCCCGAGTGCGTGAGATTTTCATTCTTCTCCCCAGAGGGTTTTTTGCCTCTTCCCCACCGTCCAATCTGGCCAGACTCTCCCAGTACCTTTGAGCCATTCGAAGGGTTACTGGACCACGGTGTAATCATCTCCGTTCAGTCTCACGAAACTTTTACTGTTCTTTACTCCAACCTGTTCGTTGTTCCCCAAAAGGACGAATAAGTTCATCCAATCGTAGATCTAAGACTCCTGTAACGCTACGTCAAAGTCCGTCATTTTCGTATGGAATCCATCTAAGCGGTGATTGCTTCTATGGACCAAGGCTGAATGGCTATCGTAAATAGACATCAAGGACGTCTAGCTCCACATCCCGATTCGCCAGTCTCACCAGAGTTTTCTTCGGTTTGCAGTTCAGTTGTATCATTTCTAATTCATCATCTTGCCATTCAGCCTAGCAACAGCCCCCTGAGGGTTCACAAAGGTCCTGTCCGCTGTTGGGGCGCTAATTCATTCTCAGGGATCGTAACAATCCCTTATCTGGACGACAAACTCATCAAGGCTCCGTCCCTCATAATCTCAGCATGAAAAACACTCAAATTTATATCATACCAGGAGTTTGATGAAGCGATTAAAAGGGAGAGTGGTTTAAGTCACCCACCATAAAAAAAAAGCATTTTCTCGACACTTTTGACCATTTTAACATTTACATCCCTGGAGTGCTATCTATTTGCGCTCTAGCCAGTGGAAATGTGGGTCGCTGGGGCAAATAAGTTTGCATTCCAGAGTCCGGAAGTAATTGAACTTTCTATTTAATTCGACAAAGTAAGATCTTTGCTTATCAGCGTAAGGCCGGCTGTCCACGGGCGATGCGGAATCCCGCGGTGAAGCTCCGCTGCCGGAGAATCTCCACCGGTCAGCCCTATCTAATGGATAGGCTGACCGCGGAGAATCGGGGCAATTCGCAGCATGCTGCGAATTGCCCGCCGCAAGCGGAAAATCGTAATGATTCTCCGCTCGTGGACAGGTGCTGGCGCTTTCAATAGCAGTGCCGGCGAAGAAACTGCCGTGGACTGGGGGCCTTAAGGTTAAAATTTACACATCCAAAGAAGTTAAAACACAATTCTATGAATACACATCTCAATTGCATATAGAGATAATAAAACATTAAAAGGCCCATTTACACGGAGCAATGATCACTCAAACAGTTTGAGTGACAGCTTTGAGCGATCATTTTGCATAAACTACTAAGTAGCTACTCAGCTACTTAATAGCAATTTAGTTTGCAAATGAAGCCTTTAGCTGAAAGCCGTTAATAGCCTGAGGGCTCTCTCTTATCTGCTTTCAGTTCCTTTGTTCTCCGAAGGGAAACAATGCTATCAGCACTATCCATGGAGAACTGCTGATAAGGCTGAATTTTAGGTTGAACTGAATTTAACACTCAGCTAGCAGTGCACGATGGCCGCGCATTTAGACTCAACGATTATCGCTCAAACGATCGCTTTTTAGCTATTTTTGAGCGATCATCACTCCGTTTAAATGGGCTTTTAGAGTTTCTTTTCAACAAGACAATATCTATGTAAACATTAGCAGATGGGATCATAGCGAGACTGAAACAATATCCAAAATTAGTCACACTGATCAGCCAACCAACGCAGGTGTGAGCAGCACCTAATATGTAAAGATGTTTTTCAGCTACATACCAGCAATTTATCAAAAAGCTTGTTCAAGTTTGATTCCAATTTCTCCATGTCACCACAGAAGGAGCTCATCTCTGCCAAAAGCTTTAATACCTGAACGAAAACATTTCACAATTACAAGGGGTGCACATTACATCTTATTACATGAAAATACTTGACCCACAGTATTCTGATATTTGTCATTTTAAACGCAAGCAACTTCAACCCCCTTAAAGAGCCATTACTTACTTCCAACTGGACATCAATGCCCTCAGCTGGACTGGTCAAGGTACTCAGGATAGGAAGAACGTGCTCACAGAAATACGTCACAAACTTAGTTGAGTGCACATTTTTCTTAAAAAAAAAAGTCAGAATAGTTTAGTCTGCATATGGTCCTCATTACACAAATCTTCATCAATTTGTCAGGTTGTGAGTTTACAGGTTGCTTCAGCCATACTTCTCCCACCCGATCCAACATTGGACCTAGAGAGACAACTGCATACTAAGTGCTAGAGTTATTAAGGCAGTGGCCCAATGTACCACATGTCTTGTGCATAAGTTCAGATCCGTGTGTGATGCTTGCTGGCCGCTGAATGGTTGCCTCAGCAATTGTACCACCCAGTTGCGTCTCTCTACACCCAATGATAGATCGGATAGGATACTAAGACAGGGCAACCACTTTAAGAAGGCAGCCCCATTGGACACTTACTGAAAACAGTGGCACCGCCTGGCGCATACACTGCAGCAAGCGATCCACAGAGTCAGGGTCTGCCGGGTTGAGCGTTTGTTGAAGTCCCGCTTGCTCAGACACTAAGTCCACCAGCTGCTGTCTGCCACTAACTGTCTGTAAGTTCTTCAGTGAAGAAAGGATTTTCATGAACAGGACGAATTCTTCTCCAGTGACATCATACAGAACCTGAGAGACAATTTAATTAATCTTGATTATTGTAGTCAAGTCTCATTGTAATACAAAGCTCTGCGATAAGTCAAAGGGTGAACGTATATCACACTGCTAGCATACGCTGCCAACATTCAACAGGCATGCATTTGAGCCATGTTACCCACTGTACACTGGTGGTATATCCCAGCAATATACCACCGGTGTCTATCCTGTAGCAACTCCTTTTATTATCAGTGAATGTACAACTACCTTCTTTGACTCTGTGAATATGAGATCCTCCACATCCTTGGTCATAACATCTTCAGGAAGGGTCTTCAGCTTAGAGGAGAGGAATTTAATGGCTCGCTCACGAACAATATCTTCTCCTTGAAGGATCTGGCTGAACAAGCCTCCCAATGTGCCTGAGTAGGTCGGAAGAAACGGCTCTCAATATTTATTAAGTCTCTAAACTTAGTAGCTAAAAGCAAAATGCAACAGAACGCTGTACCAGAAAGGATAATATTCGGGTCTGAGACAAAAAGAGGATATAAGATCCTGCAGAAATCTGTGGACATCACTATGCTGGACAATCCGGAACTACTGTGCACATTTTAATACACATCCAGAGACTAATCAAAGTATTTTAGCATCCATAACTTTCCAAGTCAACTATTACTTAGAAATCCTTAAAACGGGAATCTACTTTTAGCCCTACAAACTAGGCAGGCATATGGCCTGAAAGTAGGTGACCCGTTGAGTCTGGGATGTAAGCATTACACCTACCTCCCCCGTGGTTCCCTTGGTGCGAGTGCTGGTAGCCGCTGCTGCAGTGCCTTGAGTAGCGCTGCCAAGTAGTCCGCCCATTCTAATTTTATAATGAGGACTACTCAGCAGTGCCTCTCAATGCACTGCAGCGGTGACTACCAGCGCTCATAGCAGGGAAACAATAAGTAGAATACTTTCATCCCCGGACTCCAGTCGTCACCTACTTTCAGCCCATAAACTTAGCTTGTAGAGCTAAAAGTAGGTGATAGAGTCTCTTTAAACTTCTATTCTACAACATGGTTTAAAAGCGACCCTATAAAGACTTGGACAAAAGTGGGCAAACAACTTCTCTGACTACCTGAGGCACGCTGTGCATTAACATGCATTTGTAGTCTGAGACACTACATGAAGGTCTGACAGACCAGGACTACTCAGTTAATAAAAGCCGATAGAGTGTCTTAGAATAATGATGCAATGAAGCACAGTGATCATCAAGTAGTGAGAAAAGCTGGTTCGGCCATCTTTGCTTCTTCAGACCCGTAGGGCTGCTTTAGGTAACACAGACATGCCCCTCTCCATCGCAATTACCTTTAGCATCCATTTTGAATATACTCAGCAAAGCATTGTTCACCAAGTTGAACTCGGCAGAGTCATCTGAAAAGCATAAAGGATTCAAGTTAACATGAAAGGAATAAGACTTGATTGTTCACAACCAGCATCAATCCCTTTCATTAGGGAGAGATCTTTCACTAGATGCTCAATTAAAAGTAAAATGAAAGGGGTTTCTGAGTTATTTTACATCGTTTTGGGCTTCTTGTGCCCAAAATTACATAAAATATACTCACCATGGTGCCAGACCGCAGTTTCGGTGGACTGGCACCACGGCATCTGACAGGTGACGTTACATGGCCAGGCGGCTGGCTGATCTCCTGTAAATCTGTCACGCGGGCTTCTAATGTAGAAGTCCCAGACAGGTTTATAGGACGTCATCAGTAATGCCACCCTGTCAGGTAATTCTATTGGCTGCAGCAGTCCTATGTGAGCGTGGCAGCATTTGTCAATAGAAGACGGGGGGGGGGGGGTGTTGTGGCATTGCAGGCTGCAGCAGTAGGGTAGTCCTGTGTTTCATTTTCTATGTATTCTGCATTCCCCATTGCGACTAATTTACTTCATACAGGGGCAAGCATTGCAGAGGGAATCGAGCCGCAGCGCATCAGAGATCTCTTCTGGCAGCCCACCTCCATTCACAGTAAATAGGCAGTCGTTGACAGGTGATGCAGTGGAAGACCCGAGGTGATTTTTGGTCTACGTGAAAGATCTGATTGTTTTTTCACTGCACATGTTACATCTAACAATTATCGTGCAAACAGTTTGCTCTAATGAGCGGTTTGCATGATAATCGCAGCATGTAAAAGGACCTTTGGGAAAAGAATTAGGCCTCATGTCCACGGGGAAAATCAGGCCCGCTACGGATTCTCCATGGAGAATCTGCAGCGGGTCCCTCCTGCCCCGCGGACATGAGCGCTGAAAATAGGAATTTAAAAGAATTTACTCATCCGGAGCGGGCGGGGAAGGTCTTCTCTTCCTCACGGCCGGATCTTCTTTTTCGGCCGGCGGATGAACTCGTCACGCCGCCGACGTGCCGCGCGCATGCGCCGGGCACATTCGCCGAGCCGAAGCAAGAAAGATGCGGCCGTGAGGAAGAGAAGACCTTCCCGGCCCGCTCCAGATGAGTAAATTCTTTTAAATTCCTATTTTAGGTCTCCCGCGGATCCGGACGGCTTCCATAGGCTTCAATAGAAGCCCGCGGGAGACCCGCACGAAAATGGAGCATGGTCCAGATTTTTTCATGCTCCATTTTTTTTTAAATCACTTTTATTGACCATCCGTGGGTATTTATCTACCCTGCGGGTGGTCAATGCATCCCTATGGGGTGCGGATCCGCGGGCAGGAGAAGAGTTCAAATCCGCAGCGGATTTTAATTCTTCTTTTGCCCGTGGACATGAGCCCTTAAAAAGCACCATAAACAAAAACTCCCCCTTCGTTCTCCCTCATATACTACACCTGACTGCAGAAGCTGGGTAAGAATATCCGCCACACGGGGAAGGTTCTCTCCAGTGGCAAACTGGGACAACTCTTTAATGGCTTGACGACGGATCTAATAAAGACATAAGGAGATAAGAAAATGGTGTTAATAACTCCTGCAATGTATTACTGTGGCAGCTAGAACCTGATCCAAGTTTTACTGCTCGCCAGGTAAAGCATCGGCCTGCACAGACAATGTATCCCAATGCAGCCATAAACATTGCACTATACCGCACGGCCGCAAACTGCTCTGAGGCACGTAGCAGCCTAGATCGAGGCTTTAAAGAGGTTCTTTGATTAAAAGCTAGTGCTACACAGTGACGTGAAAACTGCAGTGTCACATGTGATGTTGTATTCCTCGATTGGCAATGGGGTTGTATTGCAAAATGTGACCAAACGTGCCTTTTCCAATATACACATGCATGTAAATCAAATGCGCCTGCAACCTATGTGCGATTTTGAAATTTTTTTTACTACCTTAATTGCAGCTCTGAAACAGTCGTCAGCCAGCAACTCCAGACAATTCAAGTGTTTTTGCCCCATTAGCCTTAAAGGGGTATTCCAGTTACACAAACTTGAAAAGTTTTTAAAGTTTGCAATGTGGTTCTGCTTTGGATTTTGTCTCTTAAAGGGGTTGTCCCGCGCCGAAACGGTTTTTTTTTTTTCTTCAACCCCCCCCCCCCCCCCCCCCCCCGGTTCGGCGCGAGACAACCCCGATGCAGGGGTTAAAAAAGAGAACACCGGAGAGTGCTTACCTGAATCCCCGCGCTCTGGTGACTTCTTACTTACCCGCTGAAGATGGCCGCCGGGATCCCCTCCCTCGGTGGACCGCAGGGCTTCTGTGCGGTCCATTGCCGATTCCAGCCTCCTGATTGGCTGGAATCGGCACGTGACGGGGCGGAGCTACACGGAGCCCCATTGAGAAAAGAAGAAGACCCGGACTGTGCAAGCGCGGCTAATTTGGCCATTAGACGGCGAAAATTAGTCGGCTCCATGGAAACGAGGACGCTAGCAACGGAGCAGGTAAGTGAAAAACTTCTTATAACTTCTGTATGGCTCATAATTAATGCACAATGTACATTACAAAGTGCATTAATATGGCCATACAGAAGTGTATAGACCCACTTGCTGCCGCGGGACAACCCCTTTAAGCTCTAAAGCCCATTACTTTCTCCTGGCACTGCAGAAGTGTTTATTCACGGGTTGCCCATGATACGTCCTGTAGGGATTCCAACAAGTCGGGCTTGCTCATAAGGACAACAAAGGACAGCTATTCTTGTATTCAGCTCTCGGGACCAGATTGCTGACCAATAGCTTAGCGTACAGAGCGCAAGTGCAGAGCAGGAAATTGTGAGAAATGTAGTTTCAAGCTGCATGACAGCAGGGCTGCGGTGGCCATCTTGGAAAATAGTGATGGAGGACAGAATAAAGAGTTAATGGCTGTTTATAAACACGGCGCGAACACCTTTAATATCTGGAATTTTTTACAATTTGCTTCAAAACCAGACTATCTTAACCAATTCCTCCCCGTTCTCAAGATCTCTGCCGTCTGTCAGTGACTTAAAGTCCGCGCTTGTCATGTCTAAACGGCACTGCTGCGCGGCTCATTACACTATTTCAGCGCTCTCCGATAGTGAACATGCAGATTTGTCATTTTTACGCGTCTGTGACAATTTCTGGGTATAAAGAAGAACGTTTTCATTCACAGACACCGATATAAAGGAATTGAAAAGTGGAGGGAGATGCCAAGCAGACTAGAAAGCTGTAAAGTATAATTGTACAAGACTTTAGAACAAAAACCAAGGGATGGGGTTCCTTACCGACACATCCTCATCCTCACACAGGTCCAGCTGGGCATTCAGTGCAGCATCAGAAAGTTCCGGAAAATGTTTAAAAAACTTCGGAATAAACTGAGCCGCCAATCTCTTCTCTTTTGCTTCTCCTTTCACGCCGTCCAGGATGACTTGATACGCAGCTTTGTGCTGTAAGAGAAAAAAAAAGGAAAGAAATAAGTTCCCCATAAACTTTACTGAATAGAAAGAAGAGTAAAAAGCGACAAACTAAGTGGAGGAGAAAACACAAGCGTCACCCGACAGCTGCACACAGTACCATGACGGATCACTGTGCGCTCAGAGAGGATGCCGAGGCCGGGAGCAGCAATGCAGACAGCTGCGGCTTGTAACACGTCAGCTGCAAGAAACCATATAGACTGAAAGGATTCCCGGCAAATCAGATACAAGTGTGACTATCCGGGGAGAACTTCAGAAACTAAGTAAACTCGGAGATACAGTAATCATCCAGAGCTAGCGTCAATGTCTCAAAGTCACTTTATAATATTACTTATCCTGTACGGATCCTGAGGTACATCCTGTATTATACTCCAGAGCTGCACTCACTATTCTGCTGGTGGAGTCACTGTGTACATACATTACTTATCCTGTACTGATCCTGAGTTACATCCTGTATTATACTCCAGAGCTGCACTCACTATTCTGCTGGTGGAGTCACTGTGTACATACATTACTTATCCTGTACTGATCCTGAGTTACATCCTGTATTATACTCCAGAGCTGCACTCACTATTCTGCTGGTGGAGTCACTGTGTACATACATTACTTATCCTGTACTGGTCCTGAGTTACATCCTGTATTATACTCCAGAGCTGCACTCACTATTCTGCTGGTGGAGTCACTGTGTACATACATTACTTATCCTGTACTGATCCTGAGTTACATCCTGTGTTATACTCCAGAGCTGCACTCACTATTCTGCTGGTGGAGTCACTGTGTACATACATTACTTATCCTGTACTGATCCTGAGTTACATCCTGTATTATACTCCAGAGCTGCACTTACTATTCTGCTGGTGGAGTCACTGTGTACATACATTACTTATCCTGTACTGATCCTGAGTTACATCCTGTATTATACTCCAGAGCTGCACTCACTATTCTGCTGGTGGAGTCACTGTGTACATACATTACTTATTCTGTACTGATCCTGAGTTACATCCTGTATTATACTCCAGAGCTGCACTCACTATTCTGCTGGTGGAGTCACTGTGTACATACATTACTTATCCTGTACTGATCCTGAGTTACATCCTGTATTATACTCCAGAGCTGCACTCACTATTCTGCTGGTGGAGTCACTGTGTACATATATTACTTATCCTGTACTGATCCTGAGTTACATCCTGTATTATACTCCAGAGCTGCACTCCCAATTCTGCTGGTGGAGTCACTGTGTACATACATTACTTATCCTGTACTGATCCTGAGTTACATCCTGTGTTATACTCCAGAGCTGCACTCACTATTCTGCTGGTGGAGTCACGGTGTACATACATTACTTATCCTGTACTGCAGGGGTCTCCAACTCCAGTCCTCAGGGACCACCAACAGGTCATGTTTTCAGGATATCCTATAGTAAGAACACCTGTGGCAATGTCTGAGGCACTGACAATAATTACATCACCTGTGCAATACTGAGGAAACCCTGAAAACATGACCTGTTGGCGGTCCCTGAGGACTGGAGTTGGGGAACCCTGCTGTACTGATCCTGAGTTACATCCTGTATTATACTCCAGAGCTGCACTCACTATTCTGCTGGTGGAGTCACTGTGTACATACATTACTTATCCTGTACTGATCCGGACCTCAGAGCTCTATAACTTTGGACAAAATCGTCAAGAAGTGGCGTTAGTTTTCTTTATTGTAGTAGTAATGGATCCGCATCTCACACCATAACCGTAGATCTGTCAGGGATGTCAACACTACAGAACGCTATTTTAGTGCAGCCCAGAAGTGACTCAGATAATGAACGGCTGCGGCACAAAACAAGGTGTGAGGAACCCAGAGGGAAATGTAGAGACGTTACAGAACAAGTATCACTGAAGCAAATACAGACAGCGCAAACATGAGGCTCCTTCTCACTTACTGCAAACATCAACCCTTTCCAGCCCCGTGTCGGACCTCGCCCGCCCGACATGCAGATTTTCCCGCACGGCTCCGCTGTCGGACGAAGTCTGACACATGTATATACAGTATGCCAGGGAGCGCCGCACTGTTGGAGGCTCTCCGCCACATGCACTTACTGTTGGAAGTCCCTGTGCTGTCATGCCGGCGTGATGACATTGTACAGGTCAGTAATGCTTTATGTCATCGCGCCGGCCGGGTATTTATAAAGTCTCACGCTGCAGATTCAGAGTTAGTGATGAGGATAACGATGGAGAGTCCAGCGGTGGAGGCGACCATGAAGAACACGTTACTGTTGTCACTGAGGATACATCAAGTCATGAAGAAAGTGGCGATAACTTGTTACAGGGAGCTGGACGGCGCACCACGATGGGGATCTTACACCGCTCCCGCAATCAGTGACACAACAGGGATTCCCCCTTCCACTAAGCGTTCGCCCAAAAACAGAATATTTCCAGCTGTTTTTCACCGGTGAACTTTTTGGTGAAAATTGTGGCCGTGACCAATCTGTGTGCAGCAGAAAAAAGACCCAAAAAAACGACTCCACCGCGAGAACACTCAGTCCTTAGGAGTCAAAGTGAACACGGCTGAATGGGAAGCCACAATTAGTATTTTACCGACAAACGGCGAGGCCGAAGCCCGTTCGTCAAGGATTTTTCTCCCGTCTCCATTTTTTTGGATGGTGCATTTAGTCCCTCCTGGATTTGAAAGGGTTAAAGGGGTTGTCTGCCCTCTTTCACCGATGACCTAGCCGCTGGATCGGTCATCAGTAGTTGATGGATGGGAGTCCGACGCTTAGGATCCTCATCTAGCAGCTGTTTGTCCAGCTGCATCTGTGGAGGGTCTGACGCAGACGTGAGACCCCCCCCCCCCAACCCCCCTGACACAGACCCTGTAGTAAATACGTGTTAGCTTTGTATACTGCAAATCCAACGTGCGCGAACCGACCCGCAGGCCTTGTTCACACGGGTGAGCGACAGCATGGATCCGGTGGAAATTCTGCACTGAAATGTTTGTGGGAGTCGGCGAGGCTTCCGCGCCCCGCTACCGTCAGCGGGAGTCGGCGAGGCTTCCGCGCCCCGCTACCGTCAGCGGGAGTCGGCGAGGCTTCCGCGCCCCGCTACCGTCAGCGGGAGTCGGCGAGGCTTCCGCGCCCCGCTACCGTCAGCGGGAGTCGGCGAGGCTTCCGCGCCCCGCTACCGTCAGCGGGAGTCGGCGAGGCTTCCGCGCCCCGCTACCGTCAGCGGGAATTGGCGATGCGTTTATAAGGCATGAATGTTTTTACGCAAAAGACGGTTTGTACACAAACTGTATCAGGTTTTTGTCCTGTTGCATCAACATTTGTTGCAAAGGATTAAGGCCGCTTCAGACATACGCTGCACGAACTCCGTGGAATACAAGGACAGGAGCCGGACAGAAAATTTTTTCGTCTTAATGAGTTCATCCATGTTGGATCTTTCACGGTAAACGAGGTCTAAGAGTGCTAGAAAAATGTTAATAAGCCCTAAAAGCAAAAACCATCCAGAAAAGATGGTAAAGAGCATCTAGTTCATGTTGTGATCAATGCCGAGGGGACCATCTGCTGAACCCATCACCTAAACCCGGGGCGTCAAACTCCTATTTATCAAGGGCCAAAGCAGCGGCACGTTTCTAAAGGCCCATTTAGACAACGATTATCGCTCAAAAGACGGCGCTCAAGCGACTTTGTGGGGTATGGAGCACAGAGCTGGACCGCTGTGTTCTTCACACCCCGCCAGGGATCGGGATACAGCTGAAACAATAGTATCCGCTGTATCCCGCTGTGAATCCCTGATAAGGCTCATCGTCAGCAGGCTGAAAGACAACGATGAGCGATGGCTTAACGAAAACTGCACGATGTCAGAGCGGTTACACACGATTATCGCTCAAAAGCCGTCATTGTGTCTAAATGGACCTTAAGTGTCTGACTCGGCTTCATATTCCCAATCATTGATAACACTTGTTATAAAGTTGATTTGAAGGAATCCTGCCATCCAATAGGTGGCGCTGGAGAGGTATTTTTGCCATCTTTTTTATTTGCATAAATTTCCCAGAGGAGCTTGCATGGCCTTATAAGTCTCCTTACTCATCTTTTAGGTGTCCCCTCAGCCCTCCTGGGTGCTCTCCTTGTGGAGAGACTATAACATCCCCCGACCCACTCCACCCCTAGGGGTCTCCACACACTTTTTGGGTGCTCTCCTTAAGGAGAAACAACACTGCTTCTGGCCTAAGTGTTCATTCATACGGACAGATTTGCAGCTCCTAAAAAAATAAATAAGCAGGGCCTAATACAAACGCTTAATTCCCATCGATTTGCATCGGGGTCTTCAGGCGTTTTACATGTATGTGGAAAATAAATATATAGAAAAAATAAATAAAAAAAATCGCAGCATCTGCATTATGCACCAAAACATCCAATGGGATCGCATAAATATGCAGTGAATATATATATAGGCCCCCTGCACACGGGCGGAAATTCCGCGGCGTGATTTCCCGAAAAATATCCACCCGTGGAAGCTGCCATAGGATGGCATTAGAAAACGCAATCCGAGGTAGACGGCCGCGATTTGTCCGCGCGAAATCATGCACAGAAAACAAATCGCGGCACGCTCTATTTCTGTGCGGGGCTAGAAATGTCACTCCCCGGCCCCTGGCTCCGCGCATCAAAGAGTCGGAGCCGTGGGAGAGGTGAGCGCCGCGCTGGTCCCTGCAGGGGCTCGGGTCCGATCCGACCGAAGGCAGGAGAAATCGGAGACCTTCTTTGTTTTTCACATGCACAAAAAAACCAAAAAAAAAAACACACAAGTGAATTGGCAAGCAGAAAAGCACAAAAAGGGGCAAATATGCAGAGTTTTGGTCCATGAAGCCGCAGCGTATCTCACAGACTGACGCTGCATCCGCCCGTGTGAATGAGCCCCACATGTAGCTCCTCCTCACATGGGTCTGGCGCTCTCTGCGCTGCGATTGGGCTTCTCTCCTTCCACCTCTATCTTCAGGCTTCCTACCTGGTGGGTGGCGAGGCTGGCAGAGCTGTGCCGCCTGGGAGTCACTGAACAGATCGTTGTGGAGGTGCGCCGGAGCTCAGGATCCAAGATGGCAGACGCTCCCTGTGCCCCCTTCTTTTTGCAATCCCATCAGCGGATATTTAGCGGAGTTTTGTTTCCGCCCCCGGCGCTCCCGGCCATACAAAATGGCTAATTAGTCTAATGAGCTCAAGATGCGCGATACGCTGCGCTATTAAATAACATCTCTTAGCGTATTGCACACATTGGCGCATCCACATTGACTTCTACGGGGACTGTTGGTGCGCAAATGTGCAGAAAAACAAAAGCACGCTGCGCATTGTTTTCCGCAACTGAAGTGTGCGGGAAAAATTTGCACGTGAGCGAAATCAATGGTTCAGTTCACTGCGCTGCGTGTAAATCCGTGCGTGAAACCAGCGGTAGATCCGCTCAGCGAGGCTCTTCCTGACGTTTATATCGCCAATGTGGATTTCGCACCCAGAAGCGACATTTTATTTTCCCGTGACACACAAAAAAATCCACCTGTGAAAACAAAAATCTGCCCCAAATTTTATAGAATCCCCCAAATGATTGCGACGGCGATGTGACACGGATTCTGCGGTAAGTCAGCGGTGGCCTCCGCCATGCGATCAATCGCGCCGGAGGCTCCGCCCAGAGCCGGTCCGGCACATAATCTCGGACAAAATAATGCATCCTACCGCGCTATTTCATCCGAGAAACACGGATGGAAACCGGACAGACGCCATTATAGCCAATGGTATCCATCCGGCGCCGTTCGTTTCCATCGTGTGGCGAATTGTCACCGGCTGCCATCCCAGGGCAAGAGAAAAATACCGGCCCTGAAGGGAAAACCAGCACTGGGAGGCGGGGAGGGAGAGGACCGGGCACGGCAGAGGCCTAATCACTGAGAGGCACACAGGCAGGTAAGGTAGGCCGCAGCTCTGGATCTCACCTGGCTCACGTCATCCTTGGCATCAGCCAGGATCCCGTAGTTCCGGTACAGCTCCTCCACGGTCGGCATGGCGGCCTCCAGCGACGTTCTCAGCTCCGGTGATCTGCTCAGTGTGTGCGCAGGGAACAACTGTACAGAACGGAAGCGGGAAAGACGGGATTGCGGCGCTCACACTGAAAAACCACAGCGGCGCTTAGCGGTCCCTGTAGGAATTACACATCAGAGCAATACTAGCGAGAAAGACGAGTTCAATGCAGCTACACTGAAAAACCACAGCGGCGCTTAGCGGCCCCTGCATGAACTATTCAGAGCCTGAATAGCGAAATAGACATCACTGCATCACTACTAAACCACAGCGGCGCTTAGCGGTCCTTGTGGAAACTACACCTAGACAGCGAGAAGTACGAAATCACTGCGCTTACACTGCAAAAGCACAGCGGCGCTTAGCGGCCCCTACAGGCACTACAACAAGCTTGTAGGAGTCGCGATTTACAGCCGACTACAACACAGACCTGTGATTGAAGTCGGACGATTTTATACATAGTCTGTCGTCATGTCTGATTACGATGTGTTATTGCTATGGCTTTGTTATTCTCTGTTTTGGAGGAGGTGGAGGTTAGAGGAGGAAGCTCACCCACAGCCAAGGCGCAACTGGATAAGTCAGCGCTGAACTCCCAGCGCCCTTCGCGGGAGCAGTTCCATGCCCATTTCTGCCAGCTGAGAGAATGCCCAACCATGTTCTATGCCTACCTGCGAATGTCCATCTCCAGTTACGACGAGATGCTAGAACTGCGGCGGCGGGGCACGGTCATGAGGCGCGCCATCAACCCCGGAGGAGTGCTTGGTCGTGACGCTTTGGTGAGGAGGCTAAATCCTAGATGTCCGCATAGGGGTGTCTGCGGTCAGGAGCTTTTTCTCTGGATACGTCCACGCGTCACGGAAATGTCCCTTTGGGCGCATTCACACGGGACGTAATTACGCCGCAGGACGCGGCCAAATCCGCACCTGCGGAATTCTGCAAGAAAATCTGTATGTCTAACTGCAGATTGTGATGCAGAATCGCAAGCAGGTTTTAACCCTTTCCAACCAAATTTCTATCCTGGTTTTCCTAGGGGGCTTACTCTCTTTCTGCCGTTATACAACAGCGCTATCTGCTGGCTAAAGCCAGTACTACATGAGGTGACATGTAGGATAGGCTCCGACAGCAGAGAGGCTGGCAATATACAGTAAGAGAACCCCGACGGACGTCTTCCAACATCGGAGCTGTACAGCCTTAAATCATAATGTCTTCAGACGTCAGACAGTGGATTGGAAAGGGTTAAGCCACTTTTATCAAAATCAGGAGGGAGCCACGGATTTTGGCGCGGAATTTGCCGTGGCTTGCGGTGTGTTGCGCGGCCTATTCCGTCCCGTGTGAAAGTACCCTAGCGGCCAGTGTGAAAGCGGTCTTAGGGTTCATTCACACGGGTGTATTTACGTAGTGCTGAAACCACATTGATTTGCATCGGGATGTTCACCTTTTTACGTGCACAAAAAAAACCAAAACGCAGCCTGCCCCATTTTGGTCCGTATTAGTCCATTAAAATCAGTGTAAATACGCAGCGAATACTCCTGATACGTTTTCGTATTTATTTACGATATCAGTGTGTCTGCTTGCATTTTTTTTGTCCATGTAAAAACCGCTGTTAATACGTGCGCAAAAGAAACAAGCAAAGCCAGATAGGCAGGGAGTACACAGCGTTTCAGTCCGTGAAAACCCTGCGTATTCACGGACTGAAAACTGCATACGCTAAGGGCTCATTCATACGGGTGTATTCAATTCCGGTCTATAAAACCGCGCCATTTTCACTATGTGTGTACGTGCATGTTAATGGCGGACCTCCGTTTTGTGTCCAGAGTACGGCAGTGACTGCCGGTCTCCTTCGCTTCTATGATGCTCGGAGTTCTGGTCAGGAGACCTGCGGTTGCGCTGGGACACACTTCCGTATGCTGTCCGTAGAACAGGCATAACACAGCAGTGAGGTTAACCCCTTACGTGCGTTTGTTGCTGCCTATGTGTCGTTTTTTACATCCGTGAGTGATCCGTTTTTCATGCGTGCAAAAAAAAGCAAGAAAACCAAAATGATGCCAGATTTTTGAGAACCCACAGAAAACAGGGTGTGCAAAAAAACGCAGTCTACGTGGATGCCAACGCGCGTTCACTGCATTTTTTACGTACTCATAGAATTTGATGATCGGTTTTGTTACGCGCAACATCAGTCCAGATAGAAAATCCCGCTCTGAGGAGTCATACATTCCCTCGCGATTGCTGTCTGATTGCGGTATGGACGGAACTCGCAAGGGGAAAAAACGCATTCATGTAACGGTCGCTAAATCCATGCTATATGGCGTTAGTACGATTGCGGCTAGAGATGAGCGAACGTACTCGTTTAGGGCAATTTCGCAATCGAGCACTGCTTTTTCCGAATAACTGACTACTCGGGGGAAAAGATTCGGGGGGCGCCAAGGGTGAGCGGGGGGTTGCAGAGGGGAGTGGGGGGGGGGGGGGAGAGAGCTCCCATCAGGAGGGTCAACGGCCATGATCGGTGTGGATGCTGATTGCAACTGTTGCCACCTTGTATCCAGTGGACTCGACTCCTGAGCCCACTCAATACGCAAATACCCAACGTGCGCCATACATATACAGCTCACATTGGGAAGGGGTTAAAGGGATTGTTCCAAGATTTTAACGTATCCCCTATTCAGGGATTAAGTGTCTGACCCCCGCCGATCATGGTCCTGTGTCCCCTTATTTGAAAGTCACACATGTCCCCTGGCGCTCCGCGCAACTGCTGGACCCCCATTCTCGTGATTGGTGAATGTTGCAGCTTTCCAACATCCACCAATCACTTATCCCCCCCCTTCAAGTATGCTATAAAGTTGCAGAACTTTTAGTCACCTATAACTCCATCCCCCTCATTGTTTCCATAGATATCTGGCAACGGGGAGCAGCTTCTCTTCTCTTCGCCACGAGTTTCTGATGGGTGTATCAACCATATGGGCTATAGTGAAAGACACATGTATGATCCTGTGGGATAGGCTGCAATGCCGCAAGATGCCGTCACCCACACAGGAGATATGGGACAGAGTCTCAGAAGGATTCTTGAGCTCCACCCACTTCCCCAATTGTGTAGGAGCGTTGGCGGGTAAGCATATCTGAGTGCGGAGACCAACTAGCTGTACCTTCCTACAGACGAGCAGGAACACGTCGCCCTTTTTGCTCTTGTGGACAGCAGCTACAACTTCGTTGTCATTGAATTGGGCGGCTATGAAGGAGAATCCTACTTCTTAAGAAGATCCAATTTGCGTAGACGCCTTTCAGCAGGATCCTTGCGTATCCCACCTAATAGAAGCCTGCTGGGGTCTGCGAGCGTTCCCCTTCTCCATGTCTTTGCAGCCACTAAAATCTTTCCACTGTCGAAAAACATCCTGCCGCCATACAACCCCCAAGGGGGATCTATGCATCAAGGTGAAGATATTTAACGATCGGCAGTCCAAAGCAGGAAGACCGGCACAATCCACATTCGGCATCTTGGCCAAGAAATGGCAGATCTTTCTCAAGCCAGTCCCTTTGGCCGTAGACTTTGCAGTAATGGTTGTGAAATATGCTTGCGTCCTCCATAATTACGTCCTGAAGAGGGATGGCCATGTCTTGGAGGACACTTTGGAGAACCCCATTCCAGACATGCCTGCTCAGTGGCCCTATGAGTCTCCTAATCTGAGACGTTTACCTCCTTACCAGAGAACCATTGTACATGGAGTAAACCTAAGAGAACAGTCAGGGAGTCTTGCTAAAACTGAACGATCAGCTGTCAAATACCTGTTTGCTCATTCGTTGGTTGATCGTTAGTCCTTTTACATGGTTTGATTATTAAATGAACGAGCATTTGTAGGAAGCTTCAGGTCCAATAATTGGCCAGCGCAAAAACACTTTAATGTGATTGTTCCCAGTAAGAGAAACCAAGTAATCTTGTAGATATGATGCCTTTCAGTGGCTAACAAAAAGACATGATGAATAGTGAGCTTTCCAACCTACTCAGGGTCCTGAATCAGGTTTAATGGAATAGATCCAAAAAGGCGCGCACATATATATATACACATACATACAAATATGAAAAGGCACAGACACGGTGTGATTAATTTGCACTTAAATTATTACTTGCAGTATACACAGCTCAATATAAATTAATGAAACACTTAAATCACATATTGCATAACGTTCACTGCGGCATGTCCAGACTCTTTCACATTTGTGTGAACCTGCTGTAATCTGTGAAGAGAATGGGGTACAAATGGTGGACCTGCCAATTCTGGTGTCCTCTGGGAAATGCCAGTCAATCTGCACAGGTCCCACAACAGGACGTCGGGCCCTCATGGAGTCCGTTTCTGATAGCCTACTGGAGGTCATTTCCTAGGGCTCTGGCAGCAATCTTCCAGTCCTGATGTTGGGTTGATGCCCTCTACGCCCGGTCAAGCTCTCCTCGTGTAACGCCCACGTCATGGTATCTCCTCCATGTTCTTAAGACCGTGCTGCAGACATAGCCAATGCCAATATGACGGCACGTATGAATGTGCCATCCAGAAGGACCAGGACTACCGCTGCAACAGGATTTGGCGCTAGTAGTGCCTCATGTACCAGTAGTGATAGGGACACCAGCAAAACGTGGACCTACAGAAGAGTCAGCCGGGAAGGAGAGGAATTGTCTCCAGTCCTTTTTTTGGGTGTCTTGCTGTTCCCCTCCGGCGCTCCTGTTGTCACTTTCATTTGCACCAAAGGAGGTGAAATAGATTCACGATCGCTTCTGCTTCCTGATTGGACAGATTAGTGTCCCTGAAGTGTCTTGGGATTATACTGTGACGCTTAAGGCCATTCTCACACATGCATTCAGATAAATGCCGCTTGAAACCGCAGCATTTTACCGCGATTTCAAGCTGTGTTTTTATACGTGTGGTACAGCGCTTGACAGCGCTTTTTAACGCACCCCATCATTGTGATGGGTGAGGAGGTGCGTTAAAAAACGCAAAAACACTGAAAAATAGAAAAAACAGCTCTGCGTGGCCTTATTGAAATCAATAGGACCGTTGTGCCACCATTAGCGCCACACTCGGTAAGCCACGCTAATCGCGGTAAAAAGAAGCTGATATGTGAGCAGCCTTAGGGCTTTTACCCACTAGCATTTTTCTTTCGAAATGTCAATGGGACTTTCTAATGTTAAAATCGCATTGCACAAAAATCGCAGAAACGCAAACTCGCGATTTTTGTGCGATTTTAACATTAGAAAGTCCCTTTAACATTTGAAAAAAAAAAAACGTAGCAAAATCGTGGCAAAAAAAACCCCGCTAGTGGGTAAAAGCCCTTAGTGTTCCCAAATTTTTTTTGAGCAGTGTAGTTGTAGAAAAAGTAATTCTGCCCTGAGAGGTTCCCCTGAACACGGATCTTGCCCCTGTTGGATTAACTTGTCATAGATGACCTGATCAGAAAAACATTTTGTACATCAGTGTTTCTAAGCCAAGTACCAAATAAATGTAATCAAAGTATTTCCAAGACTATGATCATACACTGCGTTGACCCCCGACCCCCTAGAAACTAACTGCCTTCCCCCATGGGGTACAAGTACCCTGTCCTACCTAAAGTAATTGGACCCCTGAGCAAGAATCCAAAGTAGTATTTATTTCCATATGTTAATACTTAGTTGGGCTCGTTTGGCCCTAATAACATCGGATTCTCTCCACGGCATACTTTCTACCAACATCTCTTACACTTCAGCTGGTATTTCCCTCCAATCATCCTGCAAGCGTCTTGCAAGTTCTCCCAAAGAAGATGCATTGCCCCATACTACTACATCTTCAGATCCGATGTGGAGGATGTCTGGGGAATGCCTTCTGAGTGTGTTGTGTCAACAGTTATGTACGGCGGAGGTTCTGTTATGGTCTGGGGATGTGTTACATGGCATGGTCTCGGTCCGTTGGTTGTAGTGATAAGAACCATGAACATGGAGATGACCCTGACAGTCTAGACCAGGGGTGTCAAACTCATTTTCACCGAGGGCCACATCAGCCTTATGGCTACCTTCAAAGGGCCGATTCTAATTGTAAGACAGTAAAGTAAAAGTAAACCCCACAGTGGCCCGATTGGTAATAAGGTTCCCCATAGTGGCCAGTGACGCACGCCATTCTGCGCATACAGACGCACGCCATTCTGCGCTTACAGAGGCACGCCATTCTGGGCTTACAGAGGCACGCCACTCTGCGCACACACCCGCACGCCACTCTGCGCACACACCCGCACGCCATTCTGCGCACACACAGACGCACGCCATTCTGCGCACACACAGACGCACGCCATTCTGCGCACACACAGACGCACGCCATTCTGCGCACACACAGACGCACGCCATTCTGCGCACACACAGATGCACGCCATTCTGCGCACACAGACGCACGCCATTCTGCGCACACAGACGCACGCCATTCTGCGCACACAGACGCACGCCATTCTGCGCACACACAGACGCACGCCATTCTGTGCTCACACAGACGCACGCCATTCTGTGCTCACACACACGCACGCCATTCTGCGCTCACACAGGCGCACGCCATTCTGCGCACACAGGCGCACGCCATTCTGCGCATACACCCGCACAGACGCACGCCATTCTGCGCGCACAGACGCACGCCATTCTGCGCACACACAGACGCACGCCATTCTGCGCACACACAGACGCACGCCATTCTGCGCACACACAGACGCACGCCATTCTGCGCTCACACAGACGCACGCCATTCTGCGCTCACACAGGCGCACACCATTCTGCGCATACACCCGCACAGACGCACGCCATTCTGCGCGCACAGACGCACACCATTCTGCGCATACACCCGCACAGACGCACACCATTCTGCGCATACACCCGCACAGACGCACACCATTCTGCGCATACACCCGCACAGACGCACACCATTCTGCGCATACACCCGCACAGACGCACACCATTCTGCGCATACACCCACACACCATTCTGCGCATATACGTACAGACACACACACATATATACAGACACACACACATATATACACACACACACACATATATACACACACACACACACACACACATACATACATACAGACACACACATTATATATATATATATATATATATATATATATATATATATGACACACACACACATACATATATATACACACACACACATATATACACATACATACATATACACACACACACATATATATATATAGACACACACACATATATACACACACACATATATATATATATATATATACACACACACACATATATATATATATACACACACACACGTATATACACACACACACACACACGTATATACACACACACACACACACACACATATATATAGACACACACACACACACATATATATATATATACACACACACACACATATACACACACACACATATATATATATATACACACACACACACATTATATATATTTATATATATATATATATATATATATGAGACACACACATACATATACACACACACATTATATATATATAGACACACACACACACATATATACACACACACACACACACACATATATAGACACACACAAGGCTCTCACCCTGCAGCTGCTCCTCCTCAGCCATGCTCTCCTTGCTGCAGAGATCATGTTCTCTGCACTCCCCCTTCCCTCCTCCGCGGCCGTTGTCAGTCTGCTATCGGCACTCCTCTATTACTGTCTGCAGTAGACAGAACAAGCCGAGAGCAGACTGCCTACTGACAGCAGCACGGAGGAGTGAGGGAACTTACTGCATAGCCTGCGGGCCACAGAAAATGAGGCCGCGGGCCTTGTGTTTGACACCTGTGCTCTAGACCATAATGTGCTGCTGACAATGTGGTGATACTCTGGGAATGGTCGGCCATACTTCCAACAAGACAACCCGCCTTGTCACACATCCAACGCTCTTTTACATTGGTTTGAGGATATGGATGTTCCATGATTGGACCTGCTGCACAGAGTCCATCCTGAACCTACTGAACATGTCTGGGATGAACTGAAACTTGAGGTCAGTAGATATGAAGAGCACATCTTCTTTGAGAGAACTTGCCAGACGTTTGCTGGATGAATGGAGGGAAATACCAGCTGAAATGTATCAGACATTAGTAGAAAGTATCCCACGGAGAGTATCTGATGTCATTAGGGCCAAAGGAGCCCCACTAAGTATTAACATATAGAAATAAATACTACTTCTGATACTTACTCAGGTGGCCAATTACTTTGGGTTGGATAGTGTATCACAGGTTGGGAACCTAGGATTAACTAGAAGCGGGTTTTGAAAGGTGAAATTGGCTCAGGTAACGTCTTAGAGAGGGTGTTAAAAGTTGTTATCACTGAGGATGAATGGAGGTAATAGATGAGAAGGTAACAGATGGTCATTTTTGGTCTTCTTTCTATTAATCAGACTTGAGCTCTGCTGGAAATTGTAGTTCTCACTCTCATTTCTCGGATGCCCATTGCCTATAAGAAGGGATTATGAAGGTTCCTCGCTGCACCATCTTCTTGTTCTGGATGATCTGCCCAATGCCAAGATGTCCAATGTCCAGAGGGAAAACTCTCATTTCTTGCACAAATATGCAAATCAAACTTTCCAAAATCTTTCCTATGCCATGTAGATAATAACGCTAACCGTTCTGATGATGGAAACACCTTCATGACTGGGATATTTGTTTAAGCCAAGGTCTTCCAAAGAGTTGTTAAAAAGTGAACACTGTGCAGTGAGTGCCAGCATGCTTATCAATAAGGAACCTTGGCAGCTGGTAGGTGTGCCCGTATATCAGGGCTGGCAGGAGGCGGCCGGTATGGAGAGACTGATCCTGCAGCGATCGCTGGTAGATGAAGCAGAACGATGCACAGTCGTATCCCCATCTGGATCTTGCTTCTAGCACTTTCCAATCCTCTTCCGGTGAGTACGGGGTCATGCAACCCTCTGGGAGAGTAAAGGGGTATTTCTGTCTTTAGCGCCCTCCTGCTGCAGCGTTTTTTTTTTTTTCATTTTCAGGTTTCCTCCCTACTTTCAAAAAAATGATAACTTTTTTTACTTTTCTAGTGACATAAAGTTATACGAGACAAGGTGTACTTTTTAAAAGTACAATTTCATGCACTATATATAATATAATGCAATTGCGCCATTCTTGGAGGGCAGGGGCGTAACTAAAGGCTCAGGGGCTTTAATGCAAAAGGTGAGCTGCCCCCCCCCCCCTCTATCTGTATCTGTACCCGTACCCATACCTAAACCATGCTGCACAGAGACATAACTTGAAGCTTCTGGGCCCCAATGCAAAACCTGTAACAGGGCTCCCAACTATAATGCTTTATTCATAGTACTGGGCTCCCTATATGGAGAAGAGAGGCCTTATGGGCCCCCTAAGGCTCCTGGGCCCGGGTGCAACCGCATCCCCTGCATCCTCTATAGTTACGCCCCTGTTGGAGGGTTATCTTTAGGCCTTTAGATTCCTTTTTTTTAAAAAAAAATTGCTCTCTCTCACATCCTTTGCTGCCACAGCTTTTTTTTTCATCAGTGCAGCTGTATGGGGACTCGTTTTTTACAAGGTGACCCATAGTTTTCATTGATACCATTTTGGCGCACATATGACCTTTTTTTTTAATTCTGACTGCATTCACCATGCAGAATTAACAATGTGATATTTTAATATTTTTTTTTTTTGTGTGACTAGAAAAAGTTGGGTTTTCCTTATTTTTAAATATTTTTTCTAAATCATATAAAAAAATGTAAAAAAAACCCTTTATTTTACGTTTTTCTTTAGTCCCCACAGAACACTTGAAGTTGCAATTGTTTGATCGTTCGCAAACACAAATAGGCCCCATTCAATATAGGCGCACATACACAGTGCGCATTCCCATTGACTTCTCTTGGCTATTACATGATCAGGCGCAGTTTCCAGCCTTCCTGGTTTAAAGGGTTCCAGAAATGTCCAAAATAATAATGAAGTCCAACCCAACGGGAATTGTAAGTTCTATAAACTTGATTATTAGTATAAAGACTCTTACTATTCTCATCTTCTTTTACTTTGCAGCTGACAAGCAGGCTGCCGTTAGATGGTGAGTTGTTGGGATCTATATTACACAGCAGCTAATTGGTTGTACAGAATGTGACCCCATAGACCATAGAAGTGATCCTGTGTGATATAATAGTTCATATATTGAAAAAGGCCGCTCTTATCAACTATCTGTTATTCACACATTGTGGCAAAAATACACAATATCCCGCCAATCTTTGCAAAATCACTGCATTTTGCAATGATTTTGCAAAAATCGTGCCAAAAACAGCATTATTCCCACACTGTGTGAATACACCTTCATGAGTCCAGGTAGCCGGCTCAGGGTTGACTCAGCCTTCCGAGGTCGGTAAAATGACTGGGAAAGGCAATGGCAAACCACCCCATGGCACGTCAGTCATGACTCGGTGCTTGCACCAGGGGGCTTTACCTTTACCTTGCTACCTGTATCCCGGGTAGTTTGGGGCACAGAAACTCGGACCGATATTATGCTTGTAAATTTGTCATCATGCTCACTGTCAGTGCATTGTGATTTTCAAGAAAGTTGTATCGCATCGCTGAACATAGGATTATCACGCATGTGGGATTAAAAAAAAAAATCGCATGTGTTTTTAGTAGGAAAGATTTTAAATTGCATCGCCCCCACATAACCCTTTTATGTACATATAAGTGCGATGTGATTTTCTCTTTCTCATCCAATGGAAAAAAAATGGGTGAGATTTTTACAGACTTGTAGAAAAATGGAACAAAATATAAGGTGAGAGTAGCGCTCCAAGGAGTACAGAAATCCAATTTACTGCATAAAACATATATGGGTGTAACTTACCCGATGTGCTGCAGAGCCCTGCAAAGGGTCTCTACTAGCACACAGTATCCTGTATAGCTTACATAACAATCCCCAGATATTTCTAGAATCCTGCTGGGCTAAGAAGCAGGAGAGCTGAGCAGATCCTCCGTTTCCCAGACCGGGAACTGAGTCAAGAAAGTTGAATGAAGTAAGAAAAAACGAACCCGCGCTCCTTTATAAAAGAATCACTGGATGGCACTTCCGAAAATGCAATAAAGTCTCTATGTAGACGAAACGCGTTGTACAATAAAGAAGATTGCATTTTCGGAAGTGCCATCCAGTGATTCTTTTATAAATGAGCGCGGGTTCGTTTTTTCTTACTTCATTCAACTTTGTAGAAAAATGGAACATGCTGCGATATTTCTAGCTTGATGCTGCAAGAGAAGATTTGTACATGTAAATAAACCCATTGAAAGCAATGTGGTCTGGTTCAATGCCAGTTTTGTGTGTCGCGCAAGAAACTCATTCATGTGAATGCAACTTAGTGCACTTTCACACGACAGTTTTTGTTTTCAGTTTTTTGTGAGCCCAAACCAGTGTGGGTCCAAAATACGGAAGACGTGCAAATCTTTCCATTATACTTTCTCTCCACTCTTAGTATTGGCTCACAAAAAGCTGGGCATAAAAACTGTCCTGTGAAAGCCCTTATACTGGTGAAGGTTAATTTGTCGTCATCTTAGGAGGTCAATAGAAAGAGGGTATTTAGAAAGAATAGGTCTCTGTGTCATAAACCTTATGGACCCATTCTTGCCAAATAATTTCATTTTTTTCTAGTTTCTGGATCAATTGAATGACTTATGAGAGATCTCTTTTGCATGTCTTAAAGATTAGTGCTTTTTTAGGATGTACTTTTAGCATTGACCTACTCTATTGTCATCCCAAAACTTTTCTAACAAAAGAAAGCCTTGATGAAATGAAGCATGAGAAATTCCTTTAAATATTTTTTTTTCGAGGAAGGGCACCGCAATGGGGGTCTCCTACAGGCCATAATATAACATATAATTAAAAATGAATAAGAAGTAATATAATTTTCATCCATCAGATCCTTCAATACCAAACAAAGAGGAGGAGGAGATTGACGATGTCTTCTCGCTAATATTAAGGTCCAACAGAGGTACAAATGATCCTTTCTTCTCAGAACATACAGGAAAAATTGTGCTCCACCCTATTATGCATATTCACCATACTCTTATTTAGACTCCACAGTCAAGTTGTATCATGGAGATATTGTGATGGACACAAGACGCAGTGCCACAAAGTGCACTGATTGTCTATGGACTAAGTCTAAGGATGGCGTGGTGAAGGTGCCCTACAGTCTAGCCTCGGATTACAGTAAGTGTGGAATCAGTAGCAGGTGTCTCTAATGAGAACAAACAGTCAAGGCCAGAACTGTGACTTGGCATATTAGTTTCTGAGGTTATATATATAATCTCACAGACTCAATAATTTCAAATAGTAGCCAGGTAAAGAGGGGTAACACTAAAAGCTGGGGTGTATCACTGCCCTCCCAAGACCTGGCACAAAAGGGCATGTTTTATGGGTAAGGGATCCCTCCTTTGCTTGCTGTGGGAGTTTGGTAAAGCTGTAGAAAAATGTGGTCAAGTTGAGGCACGCACCCCCCCCCCTTCCCATCCTCCATGGACTTTATAGCATTTGCAGGGGATACTTCAATGGAAGTAAGAGCCTTGAATAAAATGCTACACACCCCCGTACAACCTGTAGCATCACAGTGTAGCAGTGAAATCATAATTGCCTGCTCTTTTGGTATGGCCAGGAGACTCTAGAAACAAACTATACATTAGGTCAGGGAGAGCATGGTTTCTACTTAGGGAGAGAACCTGGTGAGAAGACTTAGGCCCCCTGTCCACGGGCGTTGCGATATCCGCGGTGAATCTCAGCCACGGGAGCAACTGCCCGGGAGCAGGAGTCGGCATACGGTTCTCCGCAGGTCAGCCTATCTGACAGATAGGCTGACCGCGGAGAGTCGGGGCAATTCACAGCATGCTGCAAATTGCCCGTCGCGAGCAGAGAATCGCAATGATTCTCTGCTTGTGGACACGGGGCCGGCGCTTTCCGTAGCAACGCTATGGAAAGCTTCAGCCGGCGTGATTTGCTGGCGAAATCGCTGCCGTGGACAGGGGGGCTTATAAGGCCATACATGCTCCTCTGGGAAATATGCAAATGGAAAGATTGAACTATACCACCTATTGGAAGGCAGTATTCCTGCAAGTCAATGTCAGACCTTTTAACAAGCCTTGTAACAATGACTGGAAGTACAAATCAAAGCCAGATTCTTCTCCAGAAGAAAAGATAACCATGCACAAGCAGACTGTTTTAGGGACTGCAGGGATTGAACCTAGTAAGAAAAATTATAAGGCCATGCAAGTTCTCTGGGAGTTTACAGAGAGCATCAGGTGTGAGGAGACTTATGAGACCATGCATGCTCCACTGGGACCATACCCTTCCCTGACATACATCATAAACCACGTTCTTGTTGACATAGATCATGGGCCTCTCACCTTGCCAAGCCAGCAACCTACTGTACCCTAATGAGAGATCAAAACTGAGAAAAAGTCTGTCTGTACATGGTTGTGTTTTCCTTCTGGGGAAGACTATGGTTTTGGCTTATATTCCCAGTCATTGTTACAAGGCTTGTTAAAAGGTCTGACATTGACTTGCGGGAATGCTGCTTTCCAAGCAAATGCTTTAGGCTGGGGTGTTTCCAATATAAAGGGACGAGACATGTGATAAAAATATTCCTATGGCCCCCTGCACACGGGCAGAAATTCTGCGGCAGGATTTCCCACAGAATTTTCGCCTGTGCCCGCCTGCATAGGATTGCATTAGATAACATGTTCTATTCCTGTGCTGGTCTTGCAGAGGTCGGGCCGTCAGTGGTGACGGCCCGGCACTGCTCTGAGCTGTGTGCTGGCTGGCCGGCAGCCGGCACACAGCACAGAGAGGAGACGCCAGGAGCAGGAAAGCCGCAGGGCTGTACAGGTGCACGGGTCCACATTCTGCTGCGAGAATTCTCGCAGCAGGATCCGACCCGGCCGTCTGCAGGCGACCTAAGGCACACACTATTTATTGCCATTTCCCTGAGGTCAGTGCTGAAATATAGGCAACAAACTGTTGCTAACATCTGTATATACTTATGTTGCTGGAAGCCCCAATGAGCCAGTCTGCGTCCAGCAGGGTATTTAGGGCATCGTACTTAGATATAGAAAAGTAAAGGGAACCCTTGTCCAGGTAAAAGGACAACCCTTATGTAGGTAATCAAAGAGTAATATTCAAGCAGTCCTGTATAGTACATTTTACATAGGTTTCTATATCTTTTTGCTTCCAGGCACTGAAAATAAAAAACTAATTACTGCGGCCCTTCAGACCTTCACAGCATTAACTTGCATCCAATTTATTGAGAGAACCACGGAGAAAGACTATATTAATATTCACTCTGGAAGCGGGTAGGAGTAGAACACAAGAGGTTAATCTATAGACATTCTACTGTCTGAGATGTCCATGGAAGCAGTGCTAATGTCATTCTATACTAATGCATTATTTATATATATATATATATATATATATATATATACACACACACACACACAGTCCCCCTGCCACAGAAGAGGCAACAGTGCTATAGAGAGGCAGTAGAGAGGTGATATTTATATAATTACCCAATAATGTACCAAGCTACATAGAACTTGCTGATCAGAAAAGCTGAATCATTATAGTCACTGTCTTGAGAATTGCACAGATGTCAAGTATAATTTTGCCAGAGATTTTGGCTCTCCAGAGTTTGATTTGGGAACTTTTCTTAAATAAGTCCTGCTAAAATGTGCAGGTCAGGTGGTTGTGAGTTTGCAATTGTATTCAACTGTTGTTCTGACAGGGTGAGTAGACATTAAGCTAAATACATTTACTCAAGAATATAACTACTATAATACTGCTTCCTATGTGCAAGAATATAACTGCTATAATACTGCCTCCTATGTACAAGAATATAACTACTATAATACTGCCCCCTATGTACAAGAATATAACTACTATAATACTGCCCCCTATGTACAAGAATATAACTACTATAATACTGCCTCCTGTATACAAGAATATAACTACTATAATACTGCCCCCTATGTACAAGAATATAACTACTATAATACTGCCCCCTATGTACAAGAATATAACTACTATAATACTGCTTCCTATGTACAAGAATATAACTACTATAATACTGCCTCCTATGTACAAGAATATAACTACAACTACTATAATACTGCCCTCTATGTACAAGAATATAACTACTATAATACTGCTCCTATGTACAAGAATATAACTACTATAATACTGCCCCATGTACAAGAATATAACTACTATAATACTGCCCCCTATATATAAGAATATAACTACTATAATACTACCCCCTATGTACAAGAATATAACTACTATAATACTGTCCCTATGTACAAGAATATAACTACTATAATACTACCCCCTATGTACAGGAATATAACTACTCTAATACTGCTCCCTATGTACAAGAATATAACTACTATAATACTGCCCTCTATGTACAAGAATATAACTACTATAATAATACCCCCTATGTACAGGAATATAACTACTATAATACTGCTCCCTATGTACAAGAATATAACTACTATAATACTGCTCCTTATGTACAAGAATATAACTACTATAATACTGCCCCCTATGTACAAGAATATAACTACTATAATGCTGCCCCCTACGTACAAGAATATAACTACTATAATACTGCTCCCTATGTACAAGAATATAACTACTATAATACTGCTCCTTATGTACAAGAATATAACTACTATAATACTGCCCCCTATGTACAAGAATATAACTACTATAATGCTGCCCCCTACGTACAAGAATATAACTACTATTATACTGCTCCCTATGTACAAGAATATAACTACTATAATACTGCTCCCTATGTACAAGTATATAACTACTATAATACTGCCCCTATGTACAAGAATATAACTACTATAATACTGCCTCCTATGTACAAGAATATAACTACTATAATACTGCTTCCTATGTGCAAGAATATAACTACTATAATATTGCCTCCTATGTACAAGAATATCACTACTATAATACTGCTCCTATGTACAAGAATATAACTACTATAATACTGCTCCTATGTACAAGAATATAACTACTATAATACTGCCCCCTATGTACAAGAATATAACTACTATAATACTGACCCCTATATATAAGAATATAACTACTATAATACTGCCCCTATGTACAAGAATATAACTACTATAATACTGCTTCCTATGTGCAAGAATATAACTACCATAATACTGCCTCCTATGTACAAGAATATAACTACTATAATACTGCCCCCTATATATAAGAATATAACTACTATAATACTGCCCTTATGTACAAGAATATAACTACTATAATACTGCCCTCTATGTACAAGAATATAACTGCTATAATACTGCCTCCTATGTACAAGAATATAACTGCTATAATACTGCCCCTATGTACAAGAATATAACTACTATAATACTGCTCCTATGTACAAGAATATAACTACTATAATACTGCCCCCTATGTACAAGAATATAACTACTATAATACTGCCCCTATGTACAAGAATATAACTACTATAATACTGCTCCTATGTACAAGAATATAACTACTATAATACTGCTCCTATGTACAAGAATATAACTACTATAATACTGCCCCCTATGTACAAGAATATAACTACTATAATACTGCCCCTATGTACAAGAATATAACTACTATAATACTGCTCCTATGTACAAGAATATAACTACTATAATACTGCCTCCTATGTACAAGAATATAACTACTATAATACTGCCTCCTATGTACAAGAATATAACTACTATAATACTGCCTCCTATGTACAAGAATATAACTGCTATAATACTGCCCCTATGTACAAGAATATAACTACTATAATACTGCTCCTATGTACAAGAATATAACTACTATAATACTGCCCCCTATGTACAAGAATATAATTACTATAATACTGCCCCTATGTACAAGAATATAACTACTATAATACTGCCTCCTATGTACAAGAATATAACTACTATAATACTTCCTCCTATGTACAAGAATATAACTACTATAATACTGCTTCCTATGTGCAAGAATATAACTACTATAATACTGCCTCCTATGTACAAGAATATAACTACAACTACTATAATACTGCCCTCTATGTACAAGAATATAACTACTATAATAATACCCCCTATGTACAAGAATATAACTACTATAATACTGCCCCATGTACAAGAATATAACTACTATAATACTGCCTCCTATGTACAGGAATATAACTACTATAATACTGCCTCCTATGTACAAGAATATAACTACTATAATACTACCCCCTATGTACAGGAATATAACTACTCTAATACTGCTCCCTATGTACAAGAATATAACTACTATAATACTGCCCTCTATGTACAAGAATATAACTACTATAATAATACCCCCTATGTACAGGAATATAACTACTCTAATACTGCTCCCTATGTACAAGAATATAACTACTATAATACTGCCCTCTATGTACAAGAATATAACTACTATAATAATACCCCCTATGTACAGGAATATAACTACTATAATACTGCTCCCTATGTACAAGAATATAACTACTATAATAATACCCCCTATGTACAGGAATATAACTACTATAATACTGCTCCCTATGTACAAGAATATAACTACTATAATACTACTCCCTATGTACAAGAATATAACTACTATAATGCTGCCCCCTACGTACAAGAATATAACTACTATAATACTGCTCCCTATGTACAAGAATATAACTACTATAATACTGCTCCTTATGTACAAGAATATAACTACTATAATACTGCCCCCTACGTACAAGAATATAACTACTATTATACTGCTCCCTATGTACAAGAATATAACTACTATAATACTGCTCCCTATGTACAAGAATATAACTACTATAATACTGCCCCTATGTACAAGAATATAACTACTATAATACTGCCTCCTATGTACAAGAATATAACTACTATAATACTGCTCCCTATGTGCAATAATATAACTAGTACCGGTATAATACTGCCTTCTATGACACAAGCAGAACTACTTTCATATTGGTCTTTATTTACTAGAGTTGAATAGTGACAATTTTAAAGGAGCACCAAAACTGGAGTGATCTAACCCAACATCAAGTAAACAGTACCGCTCTCATCCTCAGTCCTAACATCAATCCTCATTTTTTTTAGTACAGCTCTTAGAGTGGAAATGGGTCAGTCTTCTTATGTTTATCCACAAAGGTGTCATGCAGGTTTTTGGCTCCCAGTCAATAGTTTGGGGGCATTTACTTGGCACTTTTCCCACGCACTACTCCTCTTGACTCAGAAATACCGTAGATCAGTGGTGTCCAACCAATCTACTGTTCTTTCCAAACTACTATCCCTTGCATATAACTAGAGACCTAAATTATCCTACTGACCTTTCCTAAGTGGTTAATTAAGACTCCGTTTAAGTCTGTGTTGTGACTTCCATTTACATGCATCATCCTATGGCCTTATAATGGGGTCTGTCAAGTCCCACTGAGGTGCCTATCAAATAGAATAGAATCTGTGATAAAGTCTCCAACTCCAACATAGATGTGATCAAAACATAAGACAGTTATTACATCGTTGTGCTAGACTTTTAATGTTGCATTTTTTCCCATCAGGTGCTGGTCCTCAATAGGGAAAGTTGGGGGAAATCAGCCGTTATCCTTAATGAATGGTGGTTGTATAATGAAAGGAATTGTACAGCATGAGATCGAGCATGCACTAGGTTTTTACCATGAGCAGAGCCGAAGTGACCGTGAAGATCATGTTGATGTCAATTGGCAATACATCAATGAAGGTACAAGCCTTCCAACTTTTGTACCCATGTAAACGCCATTCATCGGTCATAGGAGCATCTGTCACGTTACAGCTAGCACATAGTCAAGTCTTTGCCTGAACACCTTTGTTTCTGTGGGTTCTATACTGACTGATTAGGGTAATCATCTCCTGTGCTTACTAGTACAGGTTAATTAGCCCTGCAGCTGTTAGTGAGGTGTGGCTGATGACTGACAGTTCTGTCAACCAGTCAGCTTCTCTCTCTTCCCTATATAATTCAGCTCTTCCTGGCTGGGAGTTGCTGGTTATTTTTCAGTGTTCCCTGAGCAGTCAGCCTGCTCAGAGCTCCTGTGTGTCTGGCTTCTGTGTTTGGGTTTGTTCCCTGCTAGCATCTGTCTGGTAATCTGTTGTTCTTGTCTTTCAGTTATTGTCAGCCTGTTTGTTCCTAAGTTGTAAGTACTCTTGTTCCCCTCAGACCCCCGACCTGTACTCGTAGAAAAAGTGGGGTCGTCCCTTTCGGGACGGGTGCTCCGCTGCGAGGTGGGTTCAGTCTGAGGGGCTCCATTCATTTTCTCTCATTTCTGTTCGTCCTGCGTCTAGTCACCAGTATAGCAAACTTACACTTCCGTTTTGGCTGCCCTGGTACCAAGGGGGACCTCAGGTTTCCAATGGCAGTCCAAGACAAATGTAGCGTAATCTACTTACCATCTACATTTTCTCCCATGAAATTCCGCCACAGGGAAGGAACGACTCAGAAAATCACTGCCAATGATAGATACTACCCAGAGGTCTCATAAATTGCACATCACTGCATCAAATATACCCGCATAAAACACAATTTATTAATAAGATTTAAAACCCACTTCTCAAAGATAAGGCAATGGTAACAAACAGTTTTTGACAAAGTCAGTAGGTAAGAAGACAGCAGCCAGATATCAAAGCAGCAGGGAACCAGAATAAGCTATAGTCTATAAGTAGTATAATAACAAGCACCCATTATAGTTTAGTAGCAAAACCCAAATGGGCTGTACTCACGGATTGTTGGAAAAGTTTTTTAAACCTCATATCCCATATTCCCGATTGTGAACCACTTGGTGCTAAAAAGGCAGGCAATTCCAAAAAACACTTCATATTGGATGCAACACCGGACGTAATTATCCCTATACTGGCCCTAATAGTTCCTGACTAGAGATGAGCGAACGTACTCGGATAAGCACTACTCGTCCGAGTAATGTGCTTTATCCGAGTACCTCTCTGCTCGTCCTGAAAGATTCGGGACGCGCTGCGGAGCGGGGAGCTGCAGGGGAGAGCGGGGAGGAACGGAGGGGAGATCTTTCTCTCCTTCTCTCCAGCCCGCTCTGCCCCGCTCCCCGCTGCGACTCACCTGTCAGCAGCGGAGCACCCCGAATCTTTCAAGACGAGTACAGCGGTACTCGGATAAAGCACATTACTCGGACGAGTAGTGCTTATCCGAGTACGTTCGCTCATCTCTATTCCTGACCTAACTAGTAGAGACCTTGCCCTGAAAAAAGCGACCCTACTTAGGCAATTGTTATTTAACTAGACTGCTGTGATGTAACTAGATACAAATCTGTTTTGAATCTTCAGTAACTATTATATTCCTGGAACTTTTTACTGTAACTTTCCTCTTATGTTATTGCAGATAATTGGAGTGAATTTAGTAAGGTGGACACAAACAACATGAATCTACCATATGATTATGCATCAGTCATGCACTACGGAAGGTAAGATACTCACTGTAGGTCTACATACTTTCTACAGGGTAAGGGGTTCTACTTTTTCATGGATAAGAGGAAAGAGATTTAAAGGAAGTCTGTCACCGAAATATGGCCCATAAACCACTGCCAACACTAGATAGACCCTATGCTGACTTTTTGGATGATAGACGCCAATCTTTCAGCAAGGAGGGCTGTGCAGAGACAACCAAGACTAGTACAAGCTGCAAGATCGCCCATCAAACAGATTACAGTTAACTTGCATATGGCACACGAGATGTGGAAAAGTGGTTGATTGGCATTTCCTGCTCGCTTATCTGCAGAGGGGTATTCCCATCAAGGATGCCGATTGGTGGAAGTCTGACCTCTAGGATCTTTACCAATCCAGAGGAATCTCCTCCAGCATGTCCCAAAATAGATAGTGGTCTTTGCACATCCGCACCACCATGACAGTCACTTCAATGGGACCACAGGAGAGCTGAATTCAATCGCTCGGAAATCTTCGGTGGTCCCACTGAAGGGCATTGGAATGCCAGAGGTTGCTGGCATTCCAATGCACTTCATTGGGACCTCGACTATCTCCAGCAGTCCCCAGTGAAGTGAAAAGGTATGGTGGTTTGCATATGTGGCCACTGCTGTCAGAATTGAGGGACTCGCCAGTGTGGTTACCTAAGGATCAGTAAGGGTCCCAGTGGTCAGACTCCCACTATTCGGCAATTTGTGTTTACCCAAATTTGCTACTTTTTGCATTCTTAAACATGACCACTAAACATGTTGGCTTCTTTCTAAGATGTTTTTGTGATGCAGTCATCTTGCTTTACCAGTTGATGCTTCAGGATTGTTTCCATGTCCTTACAGGTTTTCCTTCTCTAACACGTCTGGCCAGCCAAGCCTCAATCCTAAACCAGACCAGGCTGTAGATATAGGACAGAGATACGGACTGAGCCCCTTAGATGTCTCTAAAGTGAAGACGTTGTACAACTGCAGTACGTGATCCACTACATACAAACACAGAAACAAGCTCTTACAAATGTATATTGTTTAAAAGTTATGGACCCGTTTGTGGGCATTTTTTCATATAAATACCTGAATTTTGGGCTTACAATCATTTTTGCAATAGGGTTTCATTAAAAATGTTGCACTATTTGTCATCTGCAGCTTCTGCACATCACTGTCTATAGGCACTATCTCAGTAGGAGATCCGTCAGTGAGGCTGGCCTTAGTTTCCCTCTGCTCTCTCCTCTCCTGCACCTTCATATCAGCTAATGTATGACCACAACAAAATTTATATTTAGGTACTTTTACATGGGACGACTAATGGCCAAAATGTTACCAAGCGACCGATTTTGACCAATGGTTGTCTTGAGTAAAAATGTGAGATCTGACAGGGTACTGAGCGAGAAATCTCTCATTAGTTGCTTTGTTTGCGCTCACTGAAATTATGCAACTAATAAGCAAGTTCTTGCTCAGTGTAAACAGACAGTCATTAATATATGAATCACTGCCTGTTCACTGTGAATGGAGGTAGGCTGCCGGAAGAGATCTCTGGCGCGCTCCACCTCAATTTACTGAAAGCGCAGGAGTGATAAGGCTCATTAAGACACAACAATTATAGCTCAAAAGCAGTCTTTTGAGCACTAATCGTTGTGTGTAACTGCACTGATGTCGTGCTGTTTTCGTTAGGCAGTCGCTGATCGTTGTCTTTCAGCATGCTGGAACACAGCGATCAGCCTTATCAGGAGTTCACAGCCGGATACAGCTGATACAGCTGTGTTCTTCATACTCTGCATGGAGCGCACATCTGTATACCAGCTGAGCGCTCCGGGAACAGCCGGGGTATGAAGAACACAGCGGTCCAGCTGTGTTCTGCTTACCCCACTCGGAGCATTCGACTGTATAACAGCCAGGCGCTCCGAGCAGAGAACAGCTGGATGCAGAAGACGAGCAGCCCCGCTTGTCTTCTGCATCTCCCACTCGGAGCGCAAGGTGATCACTCAACGTTTGAGCAATCACCTTGTGCTTAAAGGCACACAACGATTATCGATTAAAAGTCGTTTGAGCGACCTCTTTTGAGCAATAATCGTTGTCTAAATGGGCCTATAATCATTGGGACCACAAGCACCCTTTGCTGATAAGAAGAGAAAAGGGTTGAAAATTAAGCTGTCAGTCCCGCCTCACTGACATATCCTACTAAGGTTGGTTTCACACGGCCATAAAAAAAATCACGCAAGATTTCTGCAATGCGTAACACACAAAGCTCGCAAAAAGATGCACCACAGTGCGGGAAAAAAATTGACCTGTCCTATCTTTGGTCGTTCCCTTGGAACGCATCACCCATTGTTTTCAATGGGTCCAAAAAGCACATTGCCCGGCGTTTGATGTGCACATGAGTGCGTGGCGAGGTTTCCCACCGAAAACAATGGGAAACCCTTTCCAATCCTCCGGCACGGCTAAAAGCCATGCTGGAGTCTCGCAACTTTAATGAAGGGATGGGAGGCATTTTGACAGGAAAACGTGTCGTAACTCCCCGTGTAAAAAGTGTGCTGGAGGGCGCGATACCAGACGGGTGTAGGAAGCCCGAGACTTGGGGTACACTCGCACAGGCGTATGTGTCCCGCGTGCTAAAAGCCAAATTATTTCTATTGGCCATCTTTCATCTGCATTATTTTCATGCACCTGAAAAAAAAAGCAGCAAGTCCAATTTTGGTGCATATTACGTACCAATATGGGGGATGGGAATTTAAGATGCGCAGCAAACATGCATCTTACATGTATGTGTATTACGTGCGTGAATATGCGGGCCACATACGCCTGTGTGAGCAGCATGCTCTATTTTCCTGCGCATCTGCACACCAAAGGTTCCCATGGGGGGGGGGGGGGTGCACAAATGCGAGCACGCTAGGAGATGTGCGATACGCTGCATAATTCTGCTGGGAAAGGAACACATCGGGGACTCTTCAGACTAATTAGCCATTTCAATCTTTGTTACCATAGGCAAATGAACATGCCTTGTGGGCGCAAAATGTGCAGTAGAATACGCTGATGCGTCTGCAAAAAAAGCATTGATTGTTCCACAAAAACGCTATGCTTATGTATTTGCAAATATGCTTTTGCTCGTGTGAAGGAGCCTTTAGACTGCAGTTTCTATATACAGTGATATGTAGAAGCTGCAGAAGACATGGTGCAAAATCTTTAAACAAACCCCATTATAAAAATAATTGGCACCCCAAAATACATGCATTTAAGAGAACCAAAAATCCCCCCCCCCAACATGGTGTCCATAGCCTTTAAATATTTAGAACTCATATACCCACTCTGCCGCTCCTCCTGCATACCCCAAGCCATACATATGGCAGAGAGTCAATCTATACATGGTTAGTCCATTTATTGGAGAGAGTTTTCTAGATTATTCTGTACAGTAGTCACATGACCTCATCATATGACCAGTATAACAAATTAATCTAGTGGAGAAGTTACATGACTGCTGTTCAGAATGCTCTGTATTGAACACTCCATTTAATGTCTGTACAGAAAGCTGCAGCTGCATTCCACAGCTTGTGTCCAGTATTGCTGTTCAGCCCTATTCAGTTCAGTGGAACCGGACACAACCACTGGACAGGTGTAGCACTGTTTTTAGAATATAGCTGCCATGTAGCACTAATTCTGTATAGTCCCTTTAACAGTATAAGCCCATGATATTACACAATATCAGTATCTAATCATCTAGCAAAATTCAGTGGTGTCCTCCCCCTGGATCACAAGTGGTATGGTCCAGTGAAGAGCTGGGACTTAGATGGCCAACTTTCCAATGTTCATCATTTTTCAGATATTTGCAGTTTTTTGTTAACCGGGATCAATGGATCTTTGGACTTTGGGACCTTTACATCTTCTTACAAGGATACTACAAGCTGCGTTTGGCTTGTAAGGGTCAACAGAAATAAGGTATGTATGGTAAACCGATAACTAGTCATCGTGAAGCAATAGAAACTGTTGGGTCTTCAATCTAAATAGTGATGGTATATAAATGCTCTAGTATAACACAACTAGAGTATAGGGCCAACTTTAGGGTATGCCGAACTTGGCAATTGCCCAGTGCCCCAGTTTCCTCGGGGCACACCTAGAACAGGAATCCCAGTAGCAAACTAAAACCTCACAAAACTATTTAGCAGCATATGGTGGTATAGTAATGTGACCTGCAGTATTATATGGGAAACACTGTATATGGCGGTATTCTGTGGTCACTTAAAGGGAGCATTATTTAGCAGCATATCATTTGGGCAATATATAGTGATATGTGGGAGCTGCATATAGAATGGCACTATGCTTGTATTTTATGACCAAAGATACGTGGGACATTCATAAAACATTTTACGCTAGTATAAAAGTCGCAAAATTCTGCGCAAGGCTTGCTTACGTTAAAAAGGGTTGTGACTTTTGGCTGTCTGTGCCAAAAAGGGGGCGTGGCTTATTGGGAGAAGGCATGGCTGCCCTGGACCATTACATTTAAAAGGGGTTTTTAATTCAAAAACTATTGATGACCTATCCTCAATAGTTAAATAGCCAGGGAGCCGCCGCTCGGGATTCCTGGTAATTCACTGATCAGCCATGCCCACTGTCAGTGTAGCGGGCCGGATGTGCATCATAGAGGTGGGGGAGGATGTAGGATGGCTGGTTAGCTTCACTCCCATTGAAACCATTGACAGCTGAAGCCAGCTTTTACACTTCTGGTGCTTCCGCCTCCAACACTGCGGACGCTGTGGGAGTGTACTAATGGCTTCAACTCCCATTGATTTCAATGGGACTGAAGCCATCTGGCCACTTCCCCCACCGTTCCCGATGATGCACGTCCGACCCGCTGCACTGACAGTGGGCCGGGTGATTGGTGCATCACCAGGGATCCCAAGTGGCATGTCCCTGGTAATTATTTATGACCTATCCTGAGGACAGACCAGCAGTCCGGAAAACTACTTTAAGTGTAATTTATCTCAGAACCTGGCGTAAATTATACCATAAATATACACCAGAGAGGAACTGGAATACTTTAGAGAGGAACTGAGACGCGCCTAAAATATATGAAGAGGCTCCTCATCATGTATTAGCCATAATAGGGGAAGTTTATTGTAATTTCAAGCGCCATTCTTAATGATTTCCCCCAGCAAACAATGCGCATAATATTTGAAGAAGGTCAGGAAGGGTATCATCACTCCTTAAGGAGAGCACCTAGAAGGTGAGTGAGGATTCTTACAAGGCTATGCATGCGCCTCTGGGAAATATATGCAAATAAGAAAGATGGAACAATACCTTTGCAGCACCACCTATTATATTTCCCAGAGGCGCATGCATGGCCTTATAAGTCTCCTCACTATAAGTGCCAACCATTGTGTGCCAGCAGAAATAATATTAAGACTGGTATTTGAAAAACCCGTCTTAATAAATTGCCCCCGCTATCTAAAAATGAAGACTAAAGACCTCCTCTAGCCGGAGTGACGATTAGGGGTTGTATTAACATGGATCACCAACTAGAACAGCTCATCTTGACCGACCAATATTGAGCAATCAATGCTTTCCTAATTTGTGCTATTTACAGTACAGAAGGATCTGAATGTCTGTTCTGTGTCTTACAGGCTGTCTTGCAGTTCGACAAATTTAATGTTTCCACCTCTGCTGAGTGTACCGAGTATCACGTTACTGTATATGACGGACAGAGCAAGACATCCCCTGTGCTAATCGACAGGATGTGTGGCTCTCATGAGCTCCCTCTACTGGTGGGGTCTGGGAGCTCCATGCTCGTAGAGTTTGTTTATGAAGTTCCTCCTGCAGCCATTGACTTAAAGGCTTCCTATGGTTTAGGTATTTGAAGCAGAAAAGTGTAGCATAAAGTATATATTATACAGTTCTGTGGCCCTGCCGGACGTCAGCATGCTCCAGTAAGACTGGTCTACAGTTTAGGGGCAGAACATCTTTATTACTCAACATATACCAAGTTTTTCCTCAGCCTGTGCCGGATCTGGGAGGTCAACAACTGCAGATCGTTACAAGAGTCCCAGCTCAGTCCTATACAGGTCTCTGTAGTCCTTGTAGCAGCCTAATAATAGGTTTATTACAGTAGGTGCACCAAATTTTCTATGGCCGACCCTGTATAACGATAACAAAGGTACTCGAAGATTAAAAGTTGGGCAGGTGCCAACTTTCTATTATGCTTTTTATTTGTCACCTTTGCATGTCTAATTTGGCCTGGAGGGGCGTCCCATCCATAGAGCACACTCCCATTGAAGTAGCAACTTCTATAATTACACAGCCCCTAGAAGAACTTGTCGCTTTGCTGCAAAACTCGGCATGCAGTTACATCTCAGGCAGATATACAAATGATGGGAGTTCTGGTGATTAGATGAATGGTCTTTCCTATATACCAAGGGTGTTCTGCAGCAAATACAATAATATAACCACTAGGGTGAGGAGGCTAGTATTCAAGGACTGTGCTCGCCACAAACAATTGGGTTTGGACCAAAACCCATATTCAGTACTCAGGTGACAAGACCGTTTAAATGTACGGCAGTAAACCAGAGGCACTAAAACTGGTTCCTCCCTTGGCCTATAAGAGGCTCTCGGAGGCTCCTTGTGTGTAGTGACCTCTTTTCCGCTTGTGTAGAGCTTGTTGACCACTAGACGCCTCTACGATGCAGAGAAGAGATTTCACCCCGTTACCAGAGTCTAAGAGGCATGTGAGAAGCTGGATGGTCGTATCGATGAATTGTCCCCCACCGGACCATTCTGACCAGACTGTTAGGAGGTGTTGGGACCAGTGGATGTGTGAGGGCACACAAGGTAACCGGGCTGAGGACCCCCGACAGACCACCAGTAGAGAGAATCTGTCAGGACTCAAACCTGGGAGTTCCCGTGCTACAGCCGGCGCTGCTTCTGATTGAGCTATCAGTCCTCTGGATAGCTCCCCTATTAAACCTTGTCCCTGTTCCTTGCTTCCAAGAGGCATTTTCCAGCCACACACACAAGGGGGTCACAAGAATGTCTCCACAACATTGTCGCACTTCCATGGCTGCCCGGTTGCCAGATTTATCGTCAATAGAACATGTATGGGATCATCTGGGATGCCAAATTCAAAAGCCTACGAGTTTGCATGATCTAGAGGCTCAATTATAGCAAATGTGGAGAGATATGCCGCAGAATACCAAACAGAACCTTTATCACATCTTGTATCCAAGCTAGAGGCGGTACAACAGGGTACTAGAGCCTCTATGCACGCCCATATCACATCTTGTAGCCAAGCTAGTGGCGGTACAACAGGGTACTAGAGCCTCTATCAACATTACAATCACACAGAGAAAGTTTAATTCCATCCTGACTTCTAGGGAAGGGATAGTTTTTGACAAGGAGTATATATGCAAATCTGCATGGTAGGAATGGCACTCTTTATTCCCATTGACATGGAGCAGTTATTGTATATGCATGTGACATACTGTAGTCGGCATTACATACGTGTTCCTATATCGAGCAGTGCTGCTGACAAATGATGATTTTAATATCTGTATTAGGGTGGACACCCACTGGCGATATTTTCTTTCTTGCGTGCGAGAGCACGTGAAAACTCTCGCCTCGCAGCGCAAGAAAGACGCCTACATAAAACAGGCATGTCGCCAGTGTTTTTAATGGGGCCAGCGGCAGCAGTGCTAGCCCCATTCAAAACATAGGGAGAATAGCATGGACTTCTGCCACAGCTGTCACAGCTGTGACAGCTGTGGCAGGAGTTTCCTTCATCCCCACGGGAATGAAAGAATCCTCTGCCACAGCTGTCACAGCTGTGGCAGAAGTCCACAGCATGCTATCCCATTGCTTTCAGGAAAGCCCCGCAGTATGATTATCGGGGAAGGTCTTGAAATATAAGCCCTTCCCCGGTAATCATCAATAAGTGGTAAAAAAAAAAAAAAATTACCCACCTCTCCGCCACTCAGACGCATCCTCCGGCTGGCTCCCCGGCACTGCGGTCCAGCACTTTCAGCAGGCGGGGATTTAAAAATTCCCGCCTCCTGAAATGGCTGTGCTGATTGGCTGAGGGCTCAGCCAATAGCAGATAGTGCTTAGCTATTGGCTGAACGCTCAGCCAATGACAGATAGTCCTTAGCTATTCATTCATGAATACCACTATCTTAGCTATTCATGAATGAATAGCTAAGGGCTATCTGTCATTGGCTAAGAGTTCAGCCAATAGCTAAGCAGTAGCTGCTATTGGCTGAGCCCTCAGCCAATCAGCACAGCCCTTTCAGGAGGCGGGGATTTTTAAATCCCCTCCTGCTGAAAGTGCTAGACAGCAGTGCTGGGGAGCCAGCCGGAGGACGCGTCTGAGCAACAGAGAGGTGAGTAATTTTTTTTACCACTTATTGATGATTATCGGGGAAGGGCTTATATTTCAAGCCCTTCCCCGATAATCATACTGCGGGGCTTGCCAGAAAGCACTGCTTTCAATGGCATCGGCAGCAGTGCCGATCCCATTGAAAGCAATGCGATAGCATGCCGCGGACTTCCGCAGTCCCCACGGGGATGAAGGAAACTCCTGTCACAGCTGTGGCAGAAGTCCACGGCATTCTCAATTTCTTTTCAATGGGGCTAGTGCTACTGCCGCTGGCCCCATTGAATAGACTGGCGATATCCCAGTGTGATGCCGGTTTTTTTCTCGCACTGCGCTGCAAGACTTTTCCTTTACTCTCGCAGCGCAGTGGAGAAAAACGCCAGTGGGTGTGAGCCCTTAGGCCTCCATGTGCTGTATGATTTCTGCACAGGTTGCACATTGGCACACATTAGCATGCCCTAGTTCTCATCCGTGTTATGGACAGGAATGGGACATGTGATTAGTTTTTTCACCATCGGTCCGTGAGCATAGCCGTATAGTCAGTCATGGGGCTTGTTACTATCTATGGATTAACACGGACAGCACACGGCCCCAAATATGCTAGTGTGTCGAAGGAATTAAAGAGTACCTGCACTTTCCCCTTTGGAGCGCTCCTGCTCTGTTGGCCGTTTTCAGCTCCCTCAGCAGCTGAAGTCGGGCCCCAGATGTGCTATATAACTGCTATATGTGGCCCATCCCTAGTCCTATTAAAATTATTGGAGCGCACCGCACATGCACAACTGCTGCTCCATTCAATCTACTCCTCACTGTGAAGGGTGTGGCAAGCCCACGGTGATGAGGAGGGGGTACACAGAACCCCTATTTTCAGGAAGCAGTGAGACCCCCCCCCCCCCAATTAGACTTTTATCACCTATTCTATGGATATTCAGATTATACCCTCTTTATGTTTCCTGTTATATTTCTTTAAAGGGATATTATGAAGTCCTCCTTTTCATATTTAGCTATTCCCTTTCTCCTAGTGGACTGCGGTGGTACATACACCACCGATAACGGCACTATCACATCTCCCGGCTACCCAAGTCCTTATCCCAACCTGTCAGATTGCATCACCACCATATGGGCTCCTGAAGGCTATCAGGTAAGATATATTATAATCACTTAATTCCTTACATATTCTGTCCCACCAGTCCCTTACAACAGTTTCTGTCCATAATAAAACTTAAAGGGGTTCTGCAAGAGTATAAAATTGATGGCCGATCCTTAGTTCTGGCCATTAGAATCAGATCACTGAAGGGTCTGACTCTCTGCAACATCGTTGATTGGATGACTCAAGATGGCCAAGCACTTCCCATTGTTCACCAGGCACAGCTGTATACATTTGGAAGTAGCTCTGTCCTGTATTAAAGCTCAGTCCCATTCACTTGAATGGGACTGACCTGCTCTGAAATGTAATACAAGGCGCAGCCTCTGCTAAAATTACGGCACTGTGCTAAGTAAGCAATGACTGAGAAGCAGAGTTGCTGGAGCATGGGGACCTCCTTCAATTAGCTGAACTACAGGGGAGCCAGAAGTTGGACTCCCATGAATTTCATATTAATGGACTATCCTTAGTATAGTTCATGAATTTTGTAAGGCTGCAAAACCCCTTTAATCCCTTTCTTGGGTGCCATTGTTGGGAGCCAAGCCAGCTTTATAAATAGTGGGTGTTGGCTGTCTTTGACAGCCGACACTCACCTGCAACATCCGTGATCAGGAATAACACCAATTGCATCTGTTAACCATTTGAATGTTACGGTCAATTCTGACAGCAGCATTTTAATGTCCCAATTCAGATGTCCCATGTGATGAGATTACAGGATGCTGCTCAGGTATCATGGCAGCCTGGGGCCTTTTGAAGATCTGCCATGATAGTTTGCTTATTAACATATACTTGTGGCAAGTCTTAATAGAATACCTGTCAAAATACAGTATACTGCAATACTATAGTATTGCACTACACTGTATAAACAATCAAATGCTTGTAAATTGAAGTCCTGAATGGGGATTAAAAAAAAGATTTAAAATGCCACCCGTAATGCCATAGTCATGTAATATATAATATAATAATATATAATAATGCTGACATCAACAGATTGTCCTGAACTTTACAACTTTCGAGATGGAGTATTCCAGCACTTGCCTGTATGACTACCTTAGTATCCACGATGGGGGCAGAACAGATTCGCCAATGCTGGGCACATACTGCTGGAGTGGTCCCAACTCAACCATCATCTCCACGGGGAACGCTCTCCTGTTAAGTTTCCGCACTGATGACTGGTTTAACCTGTCCGGCTACATGGCGAACTATTATTTTGGTAAGAGTTGATGGGGTGTTCATTTGTAGATAAGATGGGATGTGTGTCCAGCAGTTGTACTAATCCTGTCTATGCATCCAACCTCACGATGATAAATTTGGTGCATCTTGCTAGAGGCGTGGACAGGTTTGTCTGTCTTTACACCACCCATTGGTTACTTACCTTGTGGCAAAAGTTTGCACCTAAATTTTGCTACAAGTTGGAGCCTCTCCCCATTTCTGTTAGGCTACACCCATGACTCCCTACAGTCCTGGGTTTGGCGGAACAGTCCCAGATTTTGGAAGTTGTTCTGGCAATCTGCGAGGCAGAAGACATGTCCCACAGGGGCAGCGGGGAATGGGGTAAAATGAGAAAGAAACAGCCTCTACTTAGCCGTTTCACTCCCCTGAACGCCCTGGTCTCCCACTAACTACTGGGTAGCACAACCACGTAACAACTAGCAATCACCTACCAACACCAATGCCGGGTGTAGTAGGCACGAGACACTACCAGTAAGTGAATGGGGAACTGGAGCAACACGGACCAGAATAGTAGGGGGAGAGAGGCGAGTATATATTTTTTTCGGTATAACAGGGGGCCTTATTACTGAAGCGGCATTATTATAAAAGGGGCATTATTAATAGTTATAATGCTCCTGCATTCCCTTTAAGTGGGGGCAAGCAGGGCCACTATTATTGTGAGAGGGATACTTAGGGGCACTGTTACTGTGGGAAGGGCACTATTATTGGCTTAGCATAAAAGGGCCTGACCTATCAAAAATAAAAACTTGCCCCAGAATCCCCTGGTTGAAGGTTCTGTTTTATAATGGAACCGCTGCATGCAGGTTCCAGTGCAGATGTGAACCCGGCCTAATGTGGTCATGTGCATGAAGCCTTAAGTTGGTCATACATTTAAGACCATGATAGTCCATGGGGATTATTCGTACGAATGATCCCACCAACAACAATAATGAGGATTGTCCATGGAGGCAAAAGGTCCAAAGTGGTGTAGTCATATGAAGTAGGTAATACTCACTGGCCCTTGCTACTCCTGTTCCTCTGGTGGCCGATCCCCGTTGGTCTTCACTTCCGGGTGGAGCCAATTACTTGCTCTGCTCTAGTGGTCACATAACCCTGTGTCTAGACAAGCACTCGGAAATGAAGACCAGCGGAGGAACAGGAGTGTTGGGGGAGCAGGGCAGAGGAATTACTACTTTAATGTTATCATAGACTGATTTGACCATTACAGCAAATGATCACTGAGGTTTCAGCAGATCATACCATACACTTGAAATTTTGACCAGTTGGACAATTTTTCCAACAGGATGGATCAGATGTTTGATGGTCTGTCATCGTGAATAATTGTTTGCTCCACTTTTTTTTGTGATGGTGCCCGGAAAATAACCAAAATTTGCTATTTTGGACAACTATTATCTTGTGTATGGCCACCTCCACCTTTAGGGTGCATTCACACGATCGTATATCGGCTGGATTTTCACGCCCAGCCGATATACGTCATCCCTGTCTGCAGGGGGAGGAAGCTGGAAGAGCCGGGAGCAGTGCACTGAGCTCCCGCCTCCTTTCCACCCCCTCTCCGCCCCTTGTCACTATTTGCAATGGGAGGGGGCGGGGCTGAGTCCCCAGATGTAGCTCTGCCCCGTCCCGTCCCTCCCATTGCAAATAGTGGCGAGGGGCGGTGGAGAGGAGGCGGGATCGCAGTACACTGCTCCCGCCTCTTCCAGCTTCCTCCCCCTGCAGAGAGGGACAACGTATATCGGCTGGGTGTGAAAACCCAGCCGATATACGATCGTCTGAATGCGCCCTTAGACCCAGGGCTGTCCCGTAAAATTGTCAGCCCATCACCAGACTGACAATGGAGAGTCCCTTCTCGGATGTCACCTGTGCAGCATCTCAGTGGATTGCGTAGTCCGAAATATGGCACGGTTACATTGGGAAACGCCCAATAAGGAGCTCAGCTATTTAAAGTGAACTCCCCTTTTGTAAAGTTTGGATTGATTGTTTTGCATGATTTTTTATGATTCTCTCCAGTATTTGATTTCCTGTCTTTCAGTGCAATCTCCATAGACATACCATCTCCATACAGTCACGCGCATTTCAATGGAAGACAGCCGCTTATCACCGCTTATCATAAAAACTGACGCTTTTTCCAGATCCTCAGAAATTCACTGATTCTAAACTGCAATAAAAAAAGAAATGCTTTCCACTGTAATATGATGTATCAGTTATGTGAGAGTTGAGATACATATTGACTATTCCTAGATTGTATCAGGCCTTTCATTGTGTTCAAAGGGGAAATCTGGGGAGAAAAAAAAAGGCCATTGAAATCTGTGTTGAATAAGAACATGTAAAGAGTCACCTGATCCCTCACCCCCACCCCCCGAAACTCCGGCTTCAACACTGCCCAGTCCCCTGCTGCAATCTTCTTTCTGCTCCACCAATGATGTCCCATCACATGATCATGTGACCAATGCAGCCAATTACCTGTTGTTCCTGAGTTACCTGCAGTCAGCAATTGGTTACAGCAGTCACATGTCCCTGTAGCGGGGAGTCATTGCTGTAGCTGGAAGAAAAGTTCATTGAGGGACCAAATGCCATCAGAATTGAAGCTGTAGGGGGATCTGGGTTAGGGGGGGTATGACTTTTTATATTTTTATATAATGCTGAGTACATTTCAAAGTTAACTTTTTCTCCCCAGACTACCCCTTTAAAGGGAATCTGTTACCACCTCTCTGAAGGCAATATACAGTGACAAGGGGTCTCCCCGCGGGGAATATTGACACGTACCACAGGTCTATGGTGCACGCATGTCCTATCTTTTACAGGTATGTGCGTTTTCACGCCTGTAAAACACGTACATGTGAACACAGCATAGGGAACCAATGGTTCTAATAGACGTGTGGTTTTGTGCGCATTCAAACACGCTCGTCTGAATCCACCCTCACTGAGTTTTCACGCATGTTGCCCGGAGACAATGGGTAAAAAATAGTGACATCAATTGTGCCTTCTACTGCACTTTTTTTCACCCGCAGGCTGTTTTTTGGCGCACCGGACACAAACACGCACCGATTGAAATGGCTAGTTAATCTAATAAGTTGCAGATCTGTTATTTTTCCAGCAAAATTGCGCAATATTTCAAACTTCTCCTTGCGTATTGCAGGCGTATTTGCACATCCCCATTGACTTCTACGGAGACCTTTGATGCGCAAATACGTAAAAGATAGAACATCTATATTTATTTTGCACAGAAAAATACAGAACTGACAATGAGCTCATTGATATCAATGGGTTCTGATCTCCGAATTGCGTGCGCAAGTTCTGCTCATGCAAACACATCCGTGTGAAGTCGGCCTGAGAGTCTGAGATCCAACCCTGTCTTGCTCCTCACAGTCTCAGGCTGCTGGCCCTTCCCCATGCTTTATACTGCAGCTCTTCGGTCACATTGGCTGTGGTGTATGCTGCTCTAACTTTACCTGCAAAACTACATAGCCAGTCCGTTCAAACAGTCAATTTGAAAACTCCGTAGACCTGCATGTCCGCATGGTCTTTGGTCACAACAAGGCTCTATGTTGGCCGAAACCGGCTTCCGCAATGTGAGATAATACCATCAAGCTGGCTTAACATGGGCAATACTGCGTGCAATATGCAGTGAATAGAACCCATTGATTTCAATAGCTTCATTCATATGCACATATTTGCGCACCAAAGGTCCCCACAGAAGTCAATGGGGTGGTGTGTAAATGCGTGCAAAACGCAAGGAGTGGCATGATACATTGCGTAATTCTGCTGGAAAAAGAACACATCTGGACCTTAGACTAATTAGCCATTTTAATCGTTGCGTCTGGTTGCTGCGTGCAAATGAACATGCCTTGCAGGTGCAAAAAGTGCAGTAAAACACGCCAATACATGCATAAAAAGCCCCGTTCACCGCGAAAGAAAAAGTTGCACTGAGGCGTGCACAAATGCGCATTCGCTCGTGTGAAGGGGCCTTAGCAGCATATGCAGCAGATGGTTTTTGGATGATAAAGCCTCATTCACTTACATTGTACCGTACATTGCTACGGAATATCGGCGTGAAATCCACAGCTGAAATTTTGCGTTATGTGAACTCATCCTTACTGAAGTTGTCATCAAGCTTTCCTGGAGTCCTGAATGGCGACCCTGCCTTTTGATGAGAACTGGGAGAACATCATTAGGCAGATGGACCTTATTCATGGCATTCATACTGGCTGGGACCCAGCTTTCCTGGAAGGAGATAGGCCGAATAGAGCGATCAGCTCAACAGAAGACGAGCAATCAGGACCAGAAGTAGAACTTGAAGCTCGTTGGTCCCAACCTACTGTGTGCCATTTATAATACTGGTATCCTATAATGTGCCCCTCGGGCAGCGGGGTACGGGTGTCCCTGCTACCCCTGCACCCACACAGATATGCCCTGGATTGGGACAATCAGCTTATAACATTTCTATTGACACTAGTCCCTCTTAGTTCTGGCGCCAGGTTCACTTGACGCCATGCATTCCACTAGATGAATGCTTCTTATATGCGGCGTCTATGCCGAATGACACATCTGCTGCTCTTCATATATTTCCACTTTAGCTCTGCACACAAGTAAATGTGGTTTCCACAGTGAGCGCTGCCCGGCCGCAGGCCCCTCGCTGTCTCAGCTATTTGTCCTTCTATTGTCTCTTACGACACGGTTACTCAGAGACGGGAGATACAGGCAAGAATTGTCCGGGGTTTACTTACCTAATTTGGTGTATAATAGGGGGCCAGTGCTGGCCGGCACATGTCGGGCGTATAATAGGGGGCCAGTGCTGGCTGGCACATGTCGGGTGTATAATAGGGGGCCAGTGCTGGCCAGCACATATCTGGTGTATAATAGGGGGCCAGTGCTGGCCGGCACATGCCTGGCGTATAATAGGGGGCCAGTGCTGGCCGGCACATGTCGGGTGTATAATAGGGGGCCAGTGCTGGCTGGCACATGTCGGGTGTATAATAGGGGGCCAGTGCTGGCCGGCACATGTCGGGCGTATAATAGGGGGCCAGTGCTGGCCGGCACATGTCGGGTGTATAATAGGGGGCCAGTGCTGGCCGGCACATGTCGGGTGTATAATAGGGGGCCAGTGCTGGCCGGCACATGTCTGGCGTATAATAGGGGGCCAGTGCTGGCTGGCACATGTCGGGCGTATAATAGGGGGCCAGTGCTGGCCGGCACATGTCGGGTGTATAATAGGGGGCCAGTGCTGGCCGGCACATGTGCAGCCAGCAAATAAATGGGTAGAAAATACGGCTGCAGGAGAACCGGACAAGAGTCGTTGGGAGATCACCGCTGCATTGGGTTTATCCAAAAATGGAGTGAAGGGTACTTGGCACAGGGTGCTTATCACCCTAATTCTCTTTGGAAACAGCGAATTCGGACAATAATTGCTCCATGCTCACGTGGCCACCGACAGGGCACTGAGCGAGAAATCAGTCGTTTGTCGGAGTCACTTTAGTTTTTACCAAAACTAAAAATCAAGTGACTCGAGCCGTGTGATCAGAAGCCGCTTGATGCTTGTGTGACTCCTGTTTACTGTGAATGGAAGCGGGCGGCTGGAACGATCATGATTGCATTATGACTTAAATACTCCCTATGGGCAAAAAAATAAAAAATTCTGAGACACTGTTGGAAATTCAGCCATGTGACCTGAGAAGTAACTTAAACCCTATGCAGAGTCTGTAACAGTGCTCCCCTGACCTACCAAGTGCCATTTATAATACTGGTATCTTATATGCCAGAGGAACTTTTCAGCCTCCACAGGACCATGACCCCGGTGTGATTATTGGTTCTGAACTTTTTAAAACCATACCCCTAAATGTGGCTCTAGCCCAAAACTGTTGTAGGATTTATTTTTTTTTAAGTTGGCGACATACTGCATTTAGCTGGTGTGATATTCAATCTGGCCACTAGGTGGAGACAAAGATCTTTTTATATTAATATATACAGTATATAGGAATATGGTATAGATCAGTGGATCCAAAGCTATTTTGGCACAAAGAATCCCTCCTCCCCCCAAAAAAACTACAGTCCCTATTAAGGAACCCTTGCCTTTCCATGGCGGCTTTCAGATGAGTGTATTTTTACTCCATATATGGTCTGTGTTTTTTGGACCGTAATACAGAACTAATGGAATCTATGTATTGTCATGACCATATTTTTCACGGCCGTGCTCTAAACATGCAGCATGCTCTATTGTTGTGTGTTTTTTCTCCGTATTTGCACACAATTCCAACATCACAGCAGTGAATGCACAGCGGCGCCTGCAATGGGGCTCGGAGCGTCGGACTGTAAGTGAGTGGAAGCCAGTGTTGTGGATAGCCAATTCACAGTACAGCATCTTCCGATCGGATGGCAGCACTTGGGTGTGGCAGTTGTCTGGAAAGCAGTTTCTACGTGACTGCATCACCCCAACACTGCAGTTTAGAGGAGGTCCTGTTATGTGGGGGGGGGGGGGGTTTCGGCTGGGAAGGACTAGGACCGTTGGTTATAGTGAAGACCATCCTCAACACCAATGGGTACCGAGACATCCCAGACAATGTGGCATCACCTACCCTGTGGCAATACTTGGGTACCGCTCCGGGTCTTTACCAACATGACCGAGCACCATGTTATACACTACGCAGTATGGAGGTTTGGTTTGAGGAGCAGAATGTCTGCAAACTTCATTGGCCGCCCAAAGTCCGGATCTTAATCCCGTCGAGCATTTTAGGGACGAGCAAGAACACTGTATCCGTGCACCCAACACACCCATCATCCCCATATCACTATCTGAAGCTCTCTTGGAGCAATGGAGGCAAATCCCTCCATACATCTATGGAAGTTTGGTGGAAAGTGTGCCTAAGGGCGAATGCCTACGGTTCCCATGGCATAAATCCACGGGGGAACTCCGTAGCTATTAGGTTCCATTGAACCTAATAGCTTTTCTGCCAGCCAATGCCGACACGCAAAATTTTACAGCGAATTTCCGCAGCAGGAAATAAATCACAACATGTTCTATTTTCCACACATTTACTCAGCGGGAGGTCTCTATTAATATAGTATTAATGGGACCGCGGAAAAATGCACATTTTTCCTCGATCAACAGCGGGTGCGTTTTGTTTACCATCGTGGTACTCCCGCGACGTAAATCCATGGGTGGATCCCGCTCCGGCCGTGGGCATGAGCCCTACAGGCCCATTTAGATGGGACGAATGTCAGGCAAATGATTCCCGACACTCATCGCCCGCACGTACTCGCTCCCATGCTGCTGCACAGGAGGTAGTATCGCTGGCTCACAGCGGGAAGGCTGCAGAAGATTTCTCTCCTCGCTCTCCCCCGCCCCTGTGATTGACATAACACAGAGGCTGTTCAGTACTGAACGGCTGCTATTTACACTGAGCGATCAGCTCATTGTCCAGCGCCATATGCAGCATAAACAACGGATGATGAGCTGATCACTCAGTATAAATAGCAGCCGTTCAGTACTGAACAGCCGCTGTGTTATGTCCATGGAGAGGGGTGGGGGAGCGAGAGGAGAGAAATCTCCTCCAGCCTCCCAGCTGCGAACCAGCGATACTACGGTAGCTCCCGTGTAGCAGCACAGGAGCTAGCATGTGCGGGTATTATTGTACCTTGACGCCACCGGAAGCTATTGGTTTGACAGGAGGAATGCCCCTCTCACACTCCTAGCTCCCGATAGGCTGAATAGCGGGAGATCCTGGAAGCTGCTAGGAAGCTCATGATTTCCCCTCCTAATCGGACGCTTGCCTTGCCCTTGGTCCCCTGGCTGCTGTGAGCAAGTACTCCCCGACCCGGCAGCTCTTCTCCCTGTTGCTCTACTCCATCACATATGGGGTCCATTGTCTCTATGCCTGAGCCGCTGCTCTGCCAGTGCTGTTTCAGCACTGCCGCTGCCGTGTCCCTACACCACTTGGGAGAGAGTACGGGGCGGCGCTGTCAGGCTCTGTGCTCTCCTCCGGGGCCTGTGGCTGTGGCGTTGCTGCTCTCCCGGTGTGGCCACACTGCTTCCGCCCCTCCTCTGCGCTTTTGCACAGAGAGGGGTGCCGCTGCCACCGGTAAAGCCCCTTGCACCTGCAGCGGGGCCCGCTCTCCTATAGAAATCCATGGTGCTGTACGCTAACGTTAGTGGGCTGCCAGGACCTGCAGCTCAGCTACCTCTCTAGCCTATCACGTAAAGGGGGCGTTACTCCCTGTCAATCTTGACTCCACCAACACTTGCTGGTGGCGTCAAGATACAATCGTTTGCCCGACACTCATCCTGTCTAAATGGGCCTTAAGACGGTTACTACAGTCATGGAGGGCAAAGGCGACCAACACCCGATTGAAAAATGGGAATAAAATCCAATTTCATCACCTTCTATGTGCATCCCTATACTTTCGTCAGCATCGTGTGGAATGCAATTGCCATTATAAGTGAAAGCAAGCTCTGTGGCCAAGTAATAAAGAGGAGATGTCACCAAGCTATGGCTGGTAGTCCTTGAAGGAGTCTCCCATGTCTTTACTGTACATAGTGCTGCCGATACCCTATTAGGGACCGATTATGGAGGGCAGTCATCCCCATAAGGATAAATAGTTAGGATGAGAAGTTTTTGCTGGAGTTTCCCCTTAAATTATCCAAGACTTCCCGATCTCTAATCCTCTGCAGATCTGCTCAACCTTGCTGAAAATAATCTTAGGTTTTCCCTATAAGAGTGGAGGAAGCCGTTGAGCGTCTCTCTGCCGGCTCCGTAGAGCTCCGCTCCTTCCACTCTCGGTGGTCGCCACCTTGTGCTCTTGTTTGCACATTAAACAGAAATGTCAAATGTTTTCCAACACTCTCAGGAATGCATCCAAGTTAATCCGCACTCTTCAAAAAGGAGGAATTCTAAGAAAACTGAATGAGTAACATGTTCCATATTATTAATCCGGTATGGAGTCAAGATGCCCTTTTGGATCTGTTAGTGAATTAGATCATATTTGGGGTATGCAGACATTTACAATCAACTTAATTCCTCCAGTGCACCTGAAAGCAAAAGTGACATAACTCTGCAGTCTTGATTAAAAGTCCCCAATCATCCATTGTATGAAGTTCCTATGTGGATCTATGTGTCTCCATGGTTACAGACATACCCCCCCCCCCCCCCCCCTAAGTAGTCCAATCTCTGCAGTCAGGCGACACTCCACTTCCTCTACTTAATAGCCTGCAGACAGTGGAAGAGGGGCAGAATGAGGGGCAGAAGCATTAGGGTGCATTCAGACGGGGCGGTTTGGATGAAGTAAAAAACTATAAGTGCATTAGAAAACAAGAGTGTGCATTTTTGCTGCAGTTTTTTTCTGATGCAGTTTTGGGGCGATTTTTAACATAAATTGTTTCGTGTGAATGCACCCTAATAAAAAGATGTTACTCAAGATAAGTAATGTATGTAAGCAGTGACTCCACCAGCAGAATAGTGAGTGCAGCTCTGGAATATAATACATGATGTAACTCAGGATCAGTACAGGATAAGTAATGTATGTACACAGTGACTCCACCAGCAGAATAGTGAGCGCAGCTCTGGAGTATAATACTGAATGTAACTCGGGGTCAGTACAGGATAAGTAATGTATGTACACTGTGACTCCACCAGCAGAATAATGAGTGCAGCTCTGGAGTATAATACAGGATGTAACTCAGGATCAGTACAGGATAAGTAAGATATGTACACAGTGACTCCACCAGCAGAATAGTAAGTGCAGCTCTGGGGTATAATACAGGATGTAACTCAGGATCAGTACAGGATAAGTAATGTATGTACACAGTGACTCCACCAGCAGAATAGTGAGTGCAGCTCTGCAGTATAATACAGGATGTAACTCAGGATCAGTACAGGATAAGTAATGTATGTACACAGTGACTCCAGCAGCAGAATAGTGAGTGCAGCTCTGCAGTATAATACAGGATGTAACTCAGGATCAGTACAGGATAAGTAATGTATGTACACAGTGACTCAACCAGCAGAATAGTGAATGCAGCTCTGGAGTATAATACAGGATGTAACTCAGGAGTAGTACAGGATAAGTAATGTATGTACAGTGACTCCACCAGCAGAATAGTGAGTGCAGCTCTGGAGTATAATACAGGATGTAACTCAGGATCAGTACAGTAATACATGTATACGGTGACTCCACCAATAGAATAGCTCTGGAATATAATAGTGTAGCTCTGAAAGATGTATTTTGAGCGACAATCATTATGTCATTTACAGCGCAATATGAGCGATCACCTTGCACTGCGAGGCGAGGATGCAGAAGACAAGCGGAGTGTCCCCACTTGTCTTCTGCATCTAGCTGTTCCCCGCTCCGAGCAACCGGCTGTTATATAGCCGAGCGCTCTGAGCGGAGGATGCAGAAGACAAGCGGGGTGTCCCCGCTTGTCTTCTGCATCCAGCCGTTTTCTGCACCGAGCGCCTGGCTATTATACAGTCGAGCGCTCCCTGCGGGGTATGGAGATCAGAGCTGGACCGCCCTGTTCTTCATACCCCGCCTGTCATCAGGGAGCGGGATACAGCTGAAACAATAGTATCAGCTGTATCCCACTGCGATTCCCTGATAAGGCTCATTGTCATCTAAATGAGCCTTATCTAAAACTACACGATGTCAGTGCAGTTACACACAATGATTATCGCTCAAAGGATGGCTTTTGAGCAAATTTTGAGCAATAATCATTGTGTCTAAACGGGCCTTAATCGGGGACCATAAAGCTTTCACTCCCTTAATTATTGCCTAGTTAAAAATGTTTGTCTGTTGCTGTATTCCTTTTAGGTGCAAACCAATCCCATCCATGTCTGTGCCTTGTCATAAGTGTGTATAAATATTCATGCCTCTTCAGATCTACTCCATTTAAGCCTGAAGAAGAGCCCGAGAGGTTCGCAAGCTCGCTATAACATCATGTATTTTTGTTAGTCATTAAGAGGTATCATATCTATAAGATTACGTGGTTTCTCTTGCTGGGAACAATCACATGCAACTTCCAGCACATCCCAACTTCTCCACCTATCTCCGATGCATAAAGCATGAGCAGAGGAAGGAAGGAGTCAGTTATGCTGTGCAAGAGGTGGCATAGCAGGAGCTGCATCATGACACACTTGGTGGAGAAGGGACAGTGGACTGAAGTGTGAGGTTTGGGGGGCTGGAGAGACCGTGCTGGGTGGAGGTGCAGGAGAGACCCTGGAAGCAACAGGGGCAGAGGAAGCCAGATCCAGAGAGGCTCCGCCCACAGCCTGCTCTGGGGAGGTACTGTCAAGCTCCCGAAGCAAGGATTAAAGTGCTGCTACCTCTGTAAGGTCCTCACCCCAAGGCTATGTAATTATAGTTGCCATAACCTGTGATCACTATTATAAGTGATAGAATGCATTACATTTCAGAAGTACATAAAATGTAATTATCAAAAGCATCACAGGTTCAAATCCCATAAGGGACACACACACAAAAAAGTAAAAATTAGAAATAAGTAAATATTAAAACACCAAAAAAGTAAAAACACATTTTTTGCCCAATTTTCCCTCCTGTTTAAAAATAAACAAACCTTGTTTGGTATTGTCACATCCATAATGACCTGTACAACAAATTGAACACAACTCTAAAGCCACACAGCAAGTGCTATTCAAAAAAAAAGCAAAAAAAAAGATGCAAAATGCTTCTTTGTTCAGTTACCCTCCCAAAAAAACACAAAGTGAGCAAAAAACCATATGTAACCCCAAAATGGTAACAAAAAAAAAAATACAGTTTCTTTTACACAAAATATAACCTCTCACTTCTCACAGAGCTCTGTCGATGGAATGATAAAAAAGTTTTGGAGCACAAAAGGGTGCACTACTACTGCTATGTGAGGGCAGCAACAGGGTCAGAGGTAACGGCATGTTAGGGAGAGTGTGCAGTAACAAATGGTGACTGGAATAAGCCTAGATAGAGAAATGAAGATAAAGGAAATGACACCAATGGGAGGAGATGTCACCTTTGGTCACTGGAGGTAACAGCACTGTAATCACTATCACTATATTTATTCACCCAGTGTGATGTTTCAGTCAAATTAAAAGGCCCCAGTAAATGGCTGAAATATCACACTGGGGGGCGGGGGGAAATATTTTTTTCTAATACTCTGGGTGTGCCACGATCGCTTGGATTATCTAAATAGATATACATGTGTATAATTTTCTTTGTGGATGGGGGACAAAACATACGTATTAGGACTTGTGCCCCTTATATTTTAATATGCAGATATAAAGAACTGGTATCATCTCTTCCTAGTGTCACCACCCCTAGTCTACCCTGCTTTCTGGGTACATACCACACCTCTGTGACAAGTTATGTACCCCCCAGCCTGACTGATGAAGGGGTTCACCAAGAAACGTGTATCTACTGCTGGTTTTAGTATACCTAAATAAAAGAGAAGTTGGATATTTTATCCCTTTGCCTTTCTACTTTTCTTTGGAGTGTTGCACCGACATACCAGTTCTTCACATCCACATATTCAGTGGATCCACCTGGTTGACTGCACCTCCACCACTCTCAAGGCTTCTGGTTGCTGGGCTAACTCCTGGGACCCAGGCTTTTGTCAACTTTTGGGTTTTGCTCCATCCTTTTTCTCCATCTTCATCTCCTAATATTTGCATCAATGGGTACTTGACACCCAGCAGAAAGTTCTGAGTGGACCGCAGGCAGTCATGAAGAGGGGGAGGGGGCCCAAGCTGAACGTTTTGCACCCGGGTCCATGGGCCGTTGGCTATGCACTTGGGCAAAACCATCACCAAAATGCATGTGGATTTTCCACTGCAGCTTTTCCCACATGTAAACCACCCCGTGTGAATGCCCCCTAACACAGGATACAATATGGAGACACTATCCCATCCACATACGTCACCAGAAGCCCCGAGTGTCTTCTCACCTGTGTTTGTGGCGGCTCCCACTGTCCTAATTGGGCACTATAGAATGATGGAGAATACATGCATCTCTTGATGTACTTCAGACCAGTCTAGCGGCATGGAGCACCAGACGTAGTGGTATATTTTCGAGTGTAGGACAGTCCAAGATAACTGGGACTGTCCCGCTGAATCCAGGATGGTTGGAAGCCATGTAAATCAGTAATCTCTCTATTTATTTCTTTTGCCTCTAAAGTTAAAGGGGTTTTCTGAGTTATTGATCTTTATATAGTTTTGGGCTCCAGATTTCCAAAACTATATAGGATCATTACACTCACCATGGCACCAAATCACTGCTCCAGCATCTGACGCCACCCAGCCAGAAGGTCTGGAGACGTCCCATGAACCTGTCACGTGGGCTTCTAATGTCGAAGCCACAAGGTAGTTTGAGGACATCCTTGTCCGGCCTCCTATTGGCTGCACAAGGGTAAACAACCACGTGCCTGCTGCAGTGCTTGGAAAACACAAGACCGGGGAGCAGCAGCGGGGAAGCAGCATGCAGTCAGTATTTTGCTTTATATAGGCAACCCCACCCCCTGCCACCAATTTTGCAGGACTTGGAAAATCCCTTTAACTCGTACGCATAGGATAGGTCAAACACAGTAGTTGACCATGTCTGTTTATTGCTATATGGAGGTAGAGATAAATGGCTAACTTTAAGGGGCCTTTCACATGACAGAATTGTCCGCAGGACTCAGTGGTGGATTTTGTTGCCTTCTTAGGCCGTGTGCTGCATTCACACGAACGTATATCGGCTCGGTTTTCACGCCGAGCCGATATACGTCATCCTCATCTGCAGGGGGGGGGGAGATGGAAGAGCCAGGAGCAGGAACAGAGCTCCCTCTCTGCCTCCTCTCCACCCCCTCTTCGCCCCTCTGCACTATTTGCAGTGAAAAGAGGCGGGACGGGGGCAGGGCTAAGTTCCCAGAATTAGCCCACCCCCCAGTCCCGCCTCTCCCCATTGCAAATAGTGCAGAGGGGCGGAGAGGAGGCAGAGAGGGGGCGGGAGCTCACAGCACTGCTCCTGGCTCTTCCAGCCTCCCCCCCCTGCAGATGAGAGCGACGTATATCGGCTGGGCGTGAAAACCGAGCCGATATACGTTCGTGTAAATCCAGCCTTATTCACACAACCGTATAAAAAAAAAAAGTTCAAAAATCACGACCATCCGAACCATTGGATTCCAATGTATTCATTCAGATGAACAATTTTGGGGTGTGTTAAAAAAAAAAAAAAAAAAAAAAAAAATTACAAACATACATGATCGTTTTTCTTTTTTTTCCCGAAATACGCAGGAAGCGCCCATAGACTTCAATGGCAGCAGGAAAAAAGGGAGGGGGTGGTAGTTACACAGCATAAAATGCTGGGAAATGAAGACAGCTGGCCCAATATAAGCATTATTAGTCATTCCAAGCATTTTAGAGTGATCGATCGTAGAGACAATATTGTGACACAGAATCGTCCATGCGGATTAATTCCATCCCGTGTGAAAGGTCCCTAAGAGTACTTATATCCCATTGGCTGGCCAATCTTTGCACCATAGCCTATAGATTGTTGGCCGTTATTTAGGGGGTCGGCTTAATCCCCTGCGGTCAGGGTTGCAATATTCCCACCATCTTACTGCACTTCACCTGAGTGATTCCAACCCCTGCGATCAGCGGCACACCGCTTATCGCTCTTTGTCCATCTCCGGATAATTGCTTCACGTAAACTAACTACGTTTTATGGCATTGCCTCGCAATAAGACGCTGAACCCATTTGCAGGTCGCAAACCTCTATGTTTTGAGCAAATTGCAAGCTAATAGCACAAGCTGCTGTCAGATTTGCATACGTTTGGTCTGGGAGGTATCAGCCAGCTGGCCGACATTCAATTATACAGGGATCACGCAGTTAAATATCAGCTGAATGGAGGGAAGAATTAACATCGCCACCTGGTGGGGGGCAGGTACTGAATAATTCAGTAGGCGACAAAATGAGCCCCACCCCCACAGACACTAATATTTACTATGATAAGCGGATATTCACACGGGGTGGTTTGAGGAAAAAAAATGTGTACGGTTTTCTACATTTACGATAAAAAGGCCAGCAAACCACAAAAACGCACTTTTTTTCCAATGTGGTTTTGATGGAGATTTTATTGCAACCAAATTGCCCCGTGTGAACGCACCCCGATGGTCTGCCCCGTGTGAACACACCCCGATGGTCTGCCCCGTGTGAACGCACCCCGATGGTCTGCCCCGTGTGAACGCACCCCGATGGTCTGCCCCGTGTGAACGTACCCCGATGGTCTGCCCTGTATGAACGCACTCCAATGGTCTGCCCCATGTGAACGCACCCCGATGGTCTGCCCCGTGTGAATGCACCCCGATGGTCTGCCCCGTATGAACGCACCCCGATGGTCTGCCCCGTGTGAACGCACCCCGATGGTCTGCCCTATGTGAACACACCCCGATGGTCTGCCCCATGTGAACGCACCCCGATGGTCTGCCCCGTGTGAACGCACCCCGATGGTCTGCCCCGTGTAAACGCACCCCGATGGTCTGCCCCGTGTGAACGCCCCCCGTTGGTCTGCCCCGTGTGAACGCACCCCGATGGTCTCTTGATTCTGCACTGTAAGAATATAACTGAGATGAATGTGAAATATTTAACATGTTTTTAATTTTCCAAAAATTCGCTAAAAATTCTCAGAAGGCTGAAAAATTAAGAATTGTAGGTTCAGGAAAATGCACATATGTAAGTAAAAAAACAGCTGTGGAAAGCGGAGGAGTGAGAGTGAGAACCATTAGGGCTCTTTGGCATGTACTGACATTGGTTCGCATGGACAATTATACAGCCCCATGTTATCCTATGAAGCTTGAAATCCGCATCATTTCAAATGCGCACATCTTTTCTTCATACGTATTTTTTCAGCAGGGGAAGAGGTTACTGCAGCGGAAAATCGCAGCATGTTCTATCTTTTGGCGATCCCTCAAAACTACTAATCCGTTGTTTTGTAATGGGACCTTTAAAGACATCGCATGGCACTCGTATGACCGTGTGATGTGACATCCCCCATTGAAACCAATGGGCAACACTTTCAATCCTTTAACAAGTATGAAGCACGCGCCTGAGGATCGCAATTTCACAGAAGTGATGCGAGGCGGTTTCGAAAAAAAAAAAGACCTCACATCGACATGAAAAACGCACTTTGGCAAGTGCGACATTGGGACAAAAAATATCGCACTCGCCGATGCGAATGCAGTCTTAGGTCGGGCTACACAAAGTGGTTGGATTTTGCATTTCTACAGCGGAGGACCTGCAATCATTCATGGAAAATAATTTCGAATGATCGCGGAAGAACGTGGATGGCTGCAGTTTTCCGTGCGGATGTCCGTGTATGCACAGTGTTTCGTCTGCGTGGAAGAAAGATCTCTCTCTCCCGCTGGCATTCCAGCTTTTTTATCCATTTTCCGCCACTAATAGGCAATGTCAATTGCGTATAGGCTGCAGACCGCTCGTTCATAGATATCTATTGAGGCCGTCCGTGCAGATTCCGCGCTAAAATAGATCATGCTGTGGTTTTTCTTCGACTCACGGAATTCGTACCCGCGAGTGTGAAGAAAAATTCAAAAATACATGCCTTTCAATGCCCGCCTTTAACCACGGATCTTCCATGCGAACGGTGAGCGCGGAATCCACAATACAAATCTGGTTGTGTGAGCCTGGCTTAGGGAGATCATATCCAGAAAGCTCTTTCGCCCATCACCCCGTGTCATTGAACATGTATGGACAGTTAGAAGGACTGTGACGGCCAATATGGACTAAGGTAATAATTCTGCGCTCTAATAGAGCAGATGCGCAATAGGTTTCCCAAAGGCTCTTTTACATGTACGGGAATTGTCCACAAGATGCAATACGATTTTGTTAAATAATGTGGATCTTGCAAAGTTTTTAATTTTGCTGACAATTTTACATCAAAGTTTGCATTTAGGCATGTGAAATTGGGCGCAGAATTTTCTGGGAAGAACTGAATGCAACATAAAGCGAAAGAGGAAGTAAAGAGAACATTTCCAGAAAAGCCTCAGAAGATGAGAACTGTGATGACGGTGCAGTTCGGCGCAATATCTGCAAGACCACAGACACATTACATCCATACAGATGGCTAGATTTAAAGGGGTTTCCACTCTAGCGGTCAGTGACTCACCCTCTACAACCACCACTTTCAGATGTCTTTTATCAGAAAAGCCCTTTAAAGTAATTACTATAAGCCCCCTCATCTTGTGTGAAGTCATCATCTTCCGTGATGCAGAGGGAGGTGGGTGAAACGAGTAAGGTCCTCGACACAGAGGGTGGGTGAGAGTTAGGGTCAGTAAGGCATGCGAGTGAGGTCATACTTCCCAACTTCTTAGGCCACATCCTTGTACCCATCACAGTAATAGTGCCACTCAGTGATCACTTCACAGTTCTAGTATGCTTCTACATGATAATCAGTTACCAGCTCTACACAGTGATAGTGATTACAGTTGAGTTACCTCCAGTGATCACAGGTGACGTTATCTCTGATTGGTGTCATTCTCTTTCCCTTTTCTTCTCTACCCAGGCTCAGACCACCAGGATGACTTCTCCTAGCCACAACTTGTCTCTGCAGAATTTAGCAAACATCGTTGGCTCCTTGCTCTTCACCTACGTTTTCCACGCCACTACACATAGTGCCCCACATAGTAATTAGGTCCCACACAGTAACTACTGATTTTAGTGCCCTCCACACAGTAAAAGTGCCCCCTTTTCTGCCCCCATCAGTAATAAGGCTTTTTTCTGACCCTATGAGAAATAATGCCGCCTTTACTGGCTCTATAAATATGCTACCTCTATCATTTGCGCTAATGGAAAATAATCCACGTAGCTCCGGACTGCACCTCTTATTTCCGGGTGGACGGTGCGGGCCAACCCCTGGTCTTAGAGTCTGAGGGTACATTCACACAGACATACGGTCCACCTAGAAGTAATCAGATGCAGTCTAGGGGTCTTTCTTTCTTGCTCACCTGCAAACAGAAAAGAGCCTCACTGCTTCTCACCCAATCGGCTGAACCAGTGAGAAGCGATGTTTTAGGATTCCCTCAGCTCACCGGAGGCCCCACTACCAGGGAGTCCAATGCAAGTGCACTAATTGCCCTATAGTTAAAGAGGGCCTGTGACTATCTCTGAAGGAAGGCATTATAATGCCCATCATGAGACATGGGATGTCACTCTGCTTTCCACAGACCCTGAACGGCATATCATTATGTAGCAGTAGATTTCTCCTTATCTCACTTATGTGAATATCAGTGGGATGGCACAGAACTATCAAGTCACTAAGGACCTATTCCACTAAAAGGGATTGTCTGAAGTGGACTTTCCCCTTTAAATGATGGACTCTAGTTTAAAGCGAATGAATGCAATTGAATAAAAAGTCAAAAATAAATCAGCAGAAAATGTAAAAATAACATTTTTCGGAAAAATTGGATACTTTGGATGTGAGTCGTGTTACGTTATACTGACAGTAGTGCTACTGCACATACGTGTGGTGTTATGTGACGGCATGCTACGTGCTGGATACGACTACTGTCAGCTTCTGCTTCCTGCTCGGCCCCCATGGCCACCGTCACTACACACAGCTGACAGCAACGTACTACACAGCAAACAAAGGAAGTGGGTGTCTCCTTGGGGGTTGCAGGGCTGACACCCCACTGCTCAATAACATTCAGGGAAGGCCAAGGCCCTCCCATATATCACACATCATGACACTGGGGTGGGGCCACCCTACTATAAGTATACAGGGCTGGGTCCTGGGGGAAGCTTCCTAGTAGTATTTCAGAGAAGTAGTACTGAATTAAAGGGCCAGCAGCCCCAGTAAGTCAGCAGGTTGTAAATGTACACCAGCATTAAGGAGTCAACTGTATCTTGGCACTGGAAATATCTGACATATGCGGATGTTTTCTGGATTTCCTGCCACTCATCCTATTAAAGCATACTACAGTCAGCCTCCTTCTAGACTGAATGGTTGATAACAGAAAGCAGTAGATTGCATTCCATAGTTCAACAACTGCAGGCATGTAGTTCTGGGGGCGTCTTTGAATGACACACTGTTATGGAGGCAGGGCATCTATGACCAAGACATTATTATGGAGCACGTATGATTCGGACATTATTATAGGGTATATATATACGGGGCATTATGGAGGTAGCTATGAATAGGACATTTCTTTGGGGTATATACTATTAGGATATTATGCGATATATATGATTAGGACAATAATATGGTGTATTTTGGGGATGTTATTATAGGGGATTTACACAACCCGTATCTGTAGCATATATTGTATCTCATGGCAGGTTGTATTTGTGTAGTGTATACTGTATCTTGGAGTGGGTTGTATATCTATAGTATATAACCATATCTCTTTGTGGATTGGATATCTGTATTATATACTGTATCTTGGGGAGAGTTGTATAACTAATATACACTGCCTCTCTGAGAGTGTTGTATATGTGTCGTATATAGCGTATCTCTGGATGGGTTGTATATCAGTAGTATATACTGTGTCTCTGAGCAGCTTGTATATCTGCAGTATATAACTCTATCTTTGGTTGTATATGTGTAGTATATGCTGTATCTCTGGTATATCAGTAGTATATATCACTTGGCGGGGTGTATATCTGCAGTATGTAACTGAGGTTATAGGTATGTAGTATATATCTCTATAGTGTACCTGTTATATATTTCTGGGCGGGGTATATATCTGTAGTATATATCTCTGGGGGTGTATAGCTCTACATAGTGTATACAGTATACATACTCTGTTGTAAATGCACACTGTATACTGTATCTCTGTAGTATATCTAGTATATATCTCTGGGTTGGTGCCGTTTTTAATAGTTGCACACTATAGATACACACTGTATGCTGTATATATAATAATCTTTATTTATATAGCGCCAACATATTCCGCAGTGCTTACAAAACAGGGGGAACAGAAACAAAACCACGGTTACTATCTATACTGTATATAGACTCTGTATGCTGTATATACATGCTCTATACTGTATATACACTCTGTATGCTGTATAAACACTCTGTATCCTCTATATAGACTCTGCATATATACTCTCTATACTATACATATACACGCTGCATACAATATATAGACGCTGTAAGCTGTATATAGACTCTGTACTCTGTATATACACTCTGTATATATACTCTACACTGTATATATCCTCTGTACTCTGTATATATACTTTCTATACTGTATATAGATTCTGTACTCTGTATATACACTCTGTATACTGTATATATCCTCTGTACTCTGTATATACACTCTGTATATATACTCTGCACTCTGTATACACACTCTGTATACTGTATATATCCTCTGTACTCTGTATATACACTCTGTACTCTGTATATATACTCTCTATACTGTATGTAGATGCTGTACTCTGTATATATACTATCTACACTGTATACATCCTCTGCACTCTGTATATACACTCTGTACACTGTATATATCCTCTGCACTCTGTATATATACTCTTTATACTGTATATATCCTCTGCACTCTGTATATATCCTCTGCACTCTGTATATATACTCTTTATACTGTATATATCCTCTGCACTCTGTATATATCCTCTGCACTCTGTATATATCCTCTGCACTCTGTATATATCCTCTGTACACTGTATATATACTCTGCACTCTGTATGTATCCTCTGTACTCTGTATACACACGCTGTACACTGTATATATCCTCTGTACACTGTATATATACGCTGCACTCTGTATATATACTTTGTACTCTGTATACACACGCTGTACACTGTATATATACTCTGCACTCTGTATATATCCTCTGTACACTGTATATATACTCTGCACTCTGTATATATCCTCTGTACAGTGTATATATCCTCTGTACACTGTATATATACTCTGCACTCTGTATATATCCTCTGTACTCTGTATACACACGCTGTACACTGTATATATACTCTGCACTCTGTATATATCCTCTGTACTCTGTATATATACTCTGCACTCTGTATACACACGCTGTACACTGTATATATACTCTGCACTCTGTATATATCCTCTGTACTCTGTATATATACTCTGCACTCTGTATATATACTCTGTACTCTGTATATACACTCTGTACTCCGTATATACACTCTGTACTCTGTATACACACGCTGTACACTGTATATACACTCTACACTCTGTATATATACTCTGTACTCTGTATATATACTCTGTACTCCGTATATACACTCTGTATATATACTCTGTACACTGTATATATCCTCTGTACTCTGTATATACACTCTGTACTCTGTATACACACGCTGTACTCCGTATATACACTCTGTACTCTGTATACACACGCTGTACACTGTATATATCCCCTGTACACTGTATATATACTCTGTACTCTGTATATATACTCTGTACTCCGTATATACACTCTGTACTCCGTATATACACTCTGTACTCTGTATATATCCTCTGTACTCTGTATATATCCTCTGTACTCCGTATATACACTCTGTACTCTGTATATATCCTCTGTACTCTGTATACACACGCTGTACTCCGTATATACACTCTGTACTCCGTATATACACTCTGTACTCTGTATATATCCTCTGTACTCTGTATATATCCTCTGTACTCCGTATATACACTCTGTACTCTGTATACACACGCTGTACACTGTATATATCCTATGTACTCTGTATATACACTCTGTACTCTGTATACACACGCTGTACACTGTATATATCCTCTGTACTCTGTATATATCCTCTGTACTCTGTATACACACGCTGTACACTGTATATATCCTCTGCACTCTGTATATATACTCTGTACTCCGTATATACACTCTGTACTCTGTATACACACGCTGTACTCCGTATATACACTCTGTACTCTGTATATATCCTCTGTACACTATATATATCCTCTGCACTCTGTATATATCCTCTGTACTCTGTATATATCCTCTGTACTCCGTATATACACTCTGTACTCCGTATATACACTCTGTACTCTGTATATACACTCTGTACTCTGTATACACACGCTGTACACAAGTTGTAGGTCTGTTTACTACGTTCGTCTCTTCACCTCACAACCTCAGCGTAAACACAAAGTGATGGACAGAGCCTGCAACCAATCACAACTCACAATGTAAAGTAGGCGGGACCTATGGACGGGCTGAGGGCGGGGCCTGTAATGTTGTGGGCGGAGCTTAGACGTGTGTAGAAAACATCGCCTAGTAGCGGGCACTTGGCTCCTCTGTCGCTCTGACTGTCATTGACCGGAGCCCCGGGATCATGTGCAATGTACAGCGGGCGGAGGTCGCCCCCAGGCCGGGCTCCAGGGCCTGCAGGAACCTTTTCGGGCCGGTGGACCACGGCGAGTTGAGTGGAGAGCTGCACGCCCGGCTGCGGGAGATGCAGGAGGAGGGCAGCCGTCGGTGGGACTTTGACTTCGAGCGGGGAGTCCCGCTGCCCAGCAGCCGCTATGTGTGGGAGGAGAGCGGCGAGGAGACCGTGCCCCACTTCTACCGGACGCCGCGGACCCCGGCCACACCTGACTGCACCCCGCCAGCACCCACTGCAAGGTCGGGGGCCAACAAGAGGGCGCAGCCCGCAGCTGCCATCACAGGTACGAGGGGTCGGGCACGCTGGGGGTCGTAGTGCTCCGCAGGCTCGGCTGCTGGGGGTCGTAGTGCTCCGCAGGCTCGGCTGCTGGGGGTCGTAGTGCCACAGGGTCCCTGCACCATTCTAGTGCGGTTCCGTTACAGTGTGTCAGGTGACCTGTGGATTCTCAGCATCCTGCCTGTAGAGCGGCTCCCCATTATGTGGGCGACTTAGTATTCTATACTGTTTACATCTCCAGTGTTACATTGTATCTCCCAGGTGGTGGTGTAACCCTTTCCTGCCCATAATGCCCCAGTGTTAGTGTGTCTCCCAGGTGGTGGTGTAACCCTTTCCTGCCCATAATGCCCCAGTGTTACATTGTATCTCCCAGGTGGTGGTGTAACCCTTTCCTCCCCATAATGCCCCAGTGTTAGTGTGTCTCCCAGGTGGTGGTGTAACCCTTTCCTCCCCATAATGCCCCAGTGTTACATTGTATCTCCCAGGTGGTGGTGTAACCCTTTCCTGCCCGTAATGCCCCAGTGTTACATTGTCTCCCAGGTGGTGGTGTAACCCTTTCCTCCCCATAATGCCCCAGTGTTACATTGTATCTCCCAGGTGGTGGTGTAACCCTTTCCTCCCCATAATGCCCCAGTGTTAGTGTGTCTCCCAGGTGGTGGTGTAACCCTTTCCTGCCCATAATGCCCCAGTGTTACATTGTATCTCCCAGGTGGTGGTGTAACCCTTTCCTGCCCGTAATGCCCCAGTGTTACATTGTATCTCCCAGGTGGTGGTGTAACCCTTTCCTGCCCGTAATGCCCCAGTGTTACATTGTATCTCCCAGGTGGTGGTGTAACCCTTTCCTCCCCGTAATGCCCCAGTGTTACATTTTATCTCCCAGGTGGTGGTGTAACCCTTTCCTCCCCATAATGCCCCAGTGTTACATTGTATCTCCCAGGTGGTGGTGTAACCCTTTCCTCCCCATAATGCCCCAGTGTTAGTGTGTCTCCCAGGTGGTGGTGTAACCCTTTCCTCCCTGTAATGCCCCAGTGTTAGTGTGTCTCCCAGGTGGTGGTGTAACCCTTTCCTCCCTGTAATGCCCCAGTGTTAGTGTGTCTCCCAGGTGGTGGTGTAACCCTTTCCTCCCTGTAATGCCCCAGTGTTAGTGTGTCTCCCAGGTGGTGGTGTAACCCTTTCCTCCCTGTAATGCCCCAGTGTTACATTGTATCTCCCAGGTGGTGGTGTAACCCTTTCCTCCCCATAATGCCCCAGTGTTACATTGTATCTCCCAGGTGGTGGTGTAACCCTTTCCTGCCCGTAATGCCCCAGTGTTACATTGTATCTCCCAGGTGGTGGTGTAACCCTTTCCTCCCCGTAATGCCCCAGTGTTACATTGTATCTCCCAGGTGGTGGTGTAACCCTTTCCTCCCCATAATGCCCCAGTGTTACAGTGTGTCTCCCAGGTGGTGGTGTAACCCTTTCCTGCCCATAATGCCCCAGTGTTACAGTGTGTCTCCCAGGTGGTGGTGTAACCCTTTCCTGCCCATAATGCCCCAGTGTTACAGTGTAGCTCCCAGGTGGTGGTGTAACCCTTTCCTGCCCATAATGCCCCAGTGTTACAGTGTAGCTCCCAGGTGGTGGTGTAACCCTTTCCTGCCCATAATGCCCCAGTGTTACAGTGTAGCTCCCAGGTGGTGGTGTAACCCTTTCCTGCCCATAATGCCCCAGTGTTACAGTGTAGCTCCCAGGTGGTGGTGTAACCCTTTCCTGCCCATAATGCCCCAGTGTTACAGTGTAGCTCCCAGGTGGTGGTGTAACCCTTTCCTGCCCATAATGCCCCAGTGTTACAGTGTAGCTCCCAGGTGGTGGTGTAACCCTTTCCTGCCCATAATGCCCCAGTGTTACAGTGTAGCTCCCAGGTGGTGGTGTAACCCTTTCCTGCCCATAATGCCCCAGTGTTACAGTGTAGCTCCCAGGTGGTGGTGTAACCCTTTCCTGCCCATAATGCCCCAGTGTTACAGTGTAGCTCCCAGGTGGTGGTGTAACCCTTTCCTGCCCATAATGCCCCAGTGTCTCACAGGTGGTGGTGTAACCCTTTCCTGCCCATAATGCCCCAGTGTTACAGTGTGTCTCCCAGGTGGTGGTGTAACCCTTTCCTGCCCATAATGCCCCAGTGTTACAGTGTAGCTCCCAGGTGGTGGTGTAACCCTTTCCTGCCCATAATGCCCCAGTGTTACAGTGTAGCTCCCAGGTGGTGGTGTAACCCTTTCCTGCCCATAATGCCCCAGTGTTACAGTGTAGCTCCCAGGTGGTGGTGTAACCCTTTCCTGCCCATAATGCCCCAGTGTTACAGTGTAGCTCCCAGGTGGTGGTGTAACCCTTTCCTGCCCATAATGCCCCAGTGTTACAGTGTAGCTCCCAGGTGGTGGTGTAACCCTTTCCTGCCCATAATGCCCCAGTGTTACAGTGTAGCTCCCAGGTGGTGGTGTAACCCTTTCCTGCCCATAATGCCCCAGTGTTACAGTGTAGCTCCCAGGTGGTGGTGTAACCCTTTCCTGCCCATAATGCCCCAGTGTTACAGTGTAGCTCCCAGGTGGTGGTGTAACCCTTTCCTGCCCATAATGCCCCAGTGTTAGTGTGGCTCCCAGGTGGTGGTGTAACCCTTTCCTGCCCATAATGCCCCAGTGTCTCACAGGTGGTGGTGTAACCCTTTCCTGCCCATAATGCCCCAGTGTTAGTGTATCCTGTCTTTGATGTTACATCGTATCTTTCACATATAATAGTTCCATTCTGATATATTAGGGGTAAATTCACAGGAACGACATAAATTAGACCAAAATCTTATGGAATTAAAGTATATAGTCGCATTTGCGCAGGTTTTTTTTTTCTTGCGATTTTCAGACTAACATGGCCCAATCACATTTTTATATGTGCCATTTTTATTTTAAAGTTATTGCACGAGAGGGTAAAAAACGCCCAGATAAATATATCTGTATAGTTTGAGTAAAAAAGAATTGCGCTGTTTTATCGTAAGTAACCTTAAACAAAAATATGCATAACCAATCATGCGTTTATTTTATTTTTTTTCTTGTACGTAAAACTGGATGCAAAACTAATGAAAATCGTGTGGCAAAATCTCGCCAACGTCTAAAAATTACCTTAACCCTTCCCTTCCCATAGCGCCCCTGTACACCCTGGTGTTACACTGTATCCTCTCCCCTCTGGTTTCATCTTATCCTGGTTGTGATAACAGTGTGGTGTATCTCCATTGTTACATTGTATCCTTCAGGTCTTGTAGTTCTAGTCTGATATAGTAACCCTTTCCTCTCCATAGATCCCCTCTATACTCTAGTGTTATATACTGTATCCTCTCCCTCTGGTTACATTGTATCTTGATTGGTCCTCAGTTCATTGTTCCTCCTTTTGTTGCCATCGGCGGTCACACTGATTACCTACATTACTGCTGTCACCACGTTCGTCCTGGATTGCTACACTGATGTCCTCACTGATTTGTTGCCCCAGCACAGCTGTGGTTGTGTTACCACACTGACCAGTCACTACAGTTCTCACTGATTTGTCGCTGTCGTCATCAGGATTTCTCCACTTGTCTGGTTACCCGGATTGCACTTTCTGGCCGCCTGTTGCATCACCTGCTCTCTTAGGCCCGGCCTTCATTATTCACTTTCTTGGCACTCGTAGTCTTACTGCTTTTAACGCTTTCTTAATGCTTTTTATTTCTTGGAAGGCTTTGACCCATTTTCAGGATTTTCCTCCCAAAGTGGTGAAGGGGTTAAATTAACTTTTTTTTTTCTTTATATAGTAGATATCATTTACTGTACATCATGCATTGGCACGCTTTATATTGGATGTGGGGGTGTTGCTTTGTGCTGTGCTATGTACTTACTGGCTTTAGTCTTGAGATCCTTAGCTTGTCCTCTGGCTCAGGGCAGCCTGCGCCCCTCCTCACCCCTCCATTCTCCCCCCTCTGGCTGCCTTTCCACTAGTACAATAGAAGTGCAAGCACAGCAATTTGTGCTGCTGATCTCAGCTGAGCATGAAGCATTTCAATGCTGTGAGGAGCTGTAGTCACCGGCTGAGGAAGATTTAGTGGATCCACAGCGAGAAATAAAATTACATTTAATTATCCGCCTTCCTGCAGGGAAAATGGCGAATGGTGACATCTGCAAACACAGCGCAAACCACCATAGACTGCACTGATTATTCTTCTACAGCCAGTAATTAGTGTGTTATTAATTTTTTTTTTTTTTCTTTTTCAATCGCTGACTTGCTGCAGAGTAACTGAAGGGGGTGGGGGGCGGGAATCTGCTGCAGATCTGCACCAAAAGCCGCCTGCACACGGGCGGAAATCCCGCGGCGGGATTTTCTGCAGGATTTCCGCCACTGAAAGCCTGCATAGGAGTGCATTACAATACGCACTCCTATGCAGACGGCCGCGCGAAATCTCACGCGGCAAACAAACAGCAGCATGTCCTATTTCTGTGCGGGGCTCGCAGAGCCTCGCACAGGAACGTCACTCACCCGGCCACCGGCTTCGGGCTGCGCATGCGCCGGCACATGAAAGAGCCGGCGCCGCCGGGCGCGGGTGAGTATGCACTCGTCTCTGCAGGCGCTCCGGGTCAGGTCCCGCGGCGAGAATTCTCGCTGCCGGATCCGACCCGCTCGTCTGCAGGCGGCCAAAATCTGTAACAAAATTAGCAGCAAATCAGCAACGTGTGAACGCGCCTAAGTATTTTACGCAACAAATTCCGCCGCTAAAAATCACATCACAATCCGCAGCTTTCTGGCACAGATATGAAAGTGGACGTCGCCCTCTCAGTGGCCGAAATCCGCATGTGAAATTCTGACATTGACAGTGACCGCCATATTGGGCTGAGAATCTCAGATATTTCGCTCAGCAACCTGCGTCTTACCATGGATGCAAGGTTTTGTTTTTTTTTTTCTCTCCAACGAACTTGACAAAATAAGACAAATCCCAGCAGCAAGGTGGCAACTGGTTCCTAGTCACTGGTGCAAAAAGTAGCCAAAAGACAATTGCGCACACTTCTTGACTTTGCAGATGCTTTAATCACAGATTTGAGATGCTCACAGTGAATCCAAGCAATGTTTCGGGCAGTATAGCCATTTATCAAGCAAAGAGTGACAATATCAGTCGGGCGTAGAGTGACTAGAGGACTATTCCAGAACTGGTGGGCTGTGAAAAGGGACTCCAACAGCATCCTTTGGTCCTCGCAGCCCACCAGTATTGTCCAGTAGTCTATTGACTTTTGGTTACTTCTGAATCTTGTGATGGTATGACCTTGGGCTTCTGCACCATGCTAGGACCAAATTGTGGTAGTGCTGCTGATCTGTACTTGCACCTATCACTGGTGCAAAGAGTGAATGCAGCAGCGATGAGAAAAGCTGGTGGTTCCAACAGTCAGACCCTACATTAAGTTCAGTGTTGGGAGCTGACTTATGAGTATTTTTTTGGGTAGACTGCCCACTTAATTATAGGTCTGTCATGTTCAACTAGGTTATACATGTCGAGGGGAGACTGATGCCCTTTTCATTCATGGGTTCTAACTTTAAGATAGGCCATCAATAGTAGGCTAGTGGGAGTCTGATGTCTCAACCCCCGTTGATCTGAGCTGATTTCTGCAGGGAGTAGACAGCCCCGTTCCCATCACAGTGGCCAAGCTTGGTATTACATCCAAAATTTTAATTTGCTCTGTTGGGAACTTTACTTGTAATACCAATATTGGCCACCACTTCCTGCAGAAATCGGCTCAGGACATGAACACACTGGGTGGCAAACAGCTGATCAGTGGTGGTCCTGGGAACCAGACCTTTTTAGAACTATTGATGCCCTCTCCTGCAGGTAGACCAAGTTTTACAAATGGACATCTCTAAGGCTAGCAATACAGAGCCGTTCCACATCAACCCCGTACACTAAACCAGCGGTGGGTATTACAGGGAAATTGTCTCAGTTATTACTTTGGTCAAATGATCCTACATTGTTGTAGGGTTATTTGGCAAAAATACAAATCACAACAGATGGATGCAATAAAATTACAACCCTAGAGCTAGGAGAATAATTCTGTTGTATCGGAGTTCCTTAGTCAACAATTTCTCACTGATGGTTGATGAGACCTCCACTTGTCTTCACACTCATCCTTCCTATTCCCATGAGACATTGTGTATTGAAGACTTGTGATCTTTGTTACTTGCCCCATACATTGTCCAATTACTTTAGTTCACGCTTGGCATTTTGGCACTAGAGCTTGATGTCCCAGCTGGCATGGTTCTGTATTTGGCCCCAATAGTTTTAGTTGTAAACTATTGACAACCTTTCCTCAGAACAGTTTATCAATAGTAGGTTGACACATGATTTTGGGCCTATTTAGAAGTGACATTACGGGGTGCAAGATAAAGTCTTGCTGCCGGATGGATACATCTTGTTTATTGGTGAGGAATATAAATTGCGCAGTTTCATAAATGTTCAGCGATTAAATGAGGTAGCCATTATTAACTTCAGTAGTTTGCCCACACTTTGATGCGTATTATAGTCAGTTCCCAAAAAAGCACATTAGGGCCAGGCCCTCACGATCGGGTCGGATTCCGTCCGGTGGCTCTGCATATGCACTGTATTACGTATGACCATTTAGATTTCTCACTCTGCTGCCTAGCGATGACACATACTCGCAGCCCATACGCAGTGTTAATTGTATATGGGCTGCGTGGGTCTCACACATCCATTGACCTCTATGGAGGCCATCCTCTGTGAAATATTTTGCTCATGGAATGCACAATTCGTACCCGTGAGTGTGAATGAAAATTCAAAACTGCATGCCTTTCAATGCCCGCGGATATTCCATTCGGATGCCAATCCAATTCAAATCTGTCCTAAGTGTGTGGTCCGAGGCCCCAGTCTAAGACACTGTATGCCTGACCCAGAGCAAACGGATATCTAATTATACAAGGCCAGTAATGTAGCCAGTGCAATGGGGGAACAAAACACGTAATGGTTTAGTAATTGTGGATGCCTAGCCAGCAGAGCTTTCATTCTAATCATGTGATCTCGTTGCAATAGACTAATTAAGTTTCGTAAACTGCTGTGTAGATGATTTCTGCAGCCTGATCGTCTGTTTTGAGGTTTTCATGAATGATATATATATATTTTTTCTTTTGTCCAGACTTTTTCCCAGTACGAAAAAAGACAAAAGTGGTTGCAGTGCTTTGTGACAAGCTGCGCTCAGCCTCTCCCATCCCCACAGAGCACACGCCGCGCAAGATGATCCGATGATGGAGGTAAGGATGATGGGACTCCTATGTTTCTGCATTCACCATTGGTTCCAGTGTTATACATATCATACGGCAGAACTCTTCACTATTGGGCTGTAGGGCAGCAGCAGATGTTGCTACGTAGGTCTGCTAACTGATTCTAGACCAGCCGCCACTATGTACTTATGAAGTGCCAAATATTGCAGTAGTACCTCCTTTGTAACCAGCTGCATCCTCTCCCCTCAGCCCTGTGCTGCCCGGATACCTGTCTTGCCAGCTGCAGCTGGATGTGCCCACCGTTGGCCCTTCTGTTGCACAGATTAGGATCTGCCTGTACTGTTGCTCGGACCAGACGGGTGACTGATAAAATCCGATAATCATAGACTTGCATGATTTCAGCCGATAATTATCTCGTGTCTGTGGCCAGACATTGCACGGACCCCCTCCCTCCCCAGACCCCTCCTGCCTCCCCCCTCAGACGGCCCTGTACACAGTGCTCTCTTGAAGACCTGGGGTTATTTGAGGCTACCAGCGAGAGCTCCTTGTACTTGAATGACCTCAGACTGTGCAGGTTGGTGGCCATCTGGATACGTTGCCAAATCTTGTATCAAACTGTAATACATTCTATTTCAGTTTCCCATCTGACTCTGGTATTTTCCCAGCTTTCCCAGAGTCTGAAAGGCAAGTCTGTCTTTATATGCAGCAGTTAGATCTGTTTGTCATTCAGGGTTTGAGGAAAGCTGGGTATGAGATCTGTACCGGTTGTTGCCCAGCTTTCCCAGGAACAGATTGTGGCTGTATTTATATAGGCAAGTTCTATATAAAAACCAAACCCTACAGAAAGATCTTTAGAGGGCTTTGTACAAACTTACATTGCTTTGGGACGGATATGTAGAGGGGTCATTGGGCATCGTTAGACTCCAGTAATGTTCTCCCATGTATAAAGTAACATGCACCCCAGGGAAACCCGCCATTCATTCCACCGCACTGGTTATTGTGGTCCCGTTGACCCCGCGCCTGAATCCCCCTTCCCTCTTTTCATTGTATTGTCTTTCCCGTCTTGTTGACTTTGACTTGTGCAGCGTCCACAGAGCAGATAAATCTCCTCCGGAGATGAGTGTGATCCCCAGTCTGAGCTATTACAGGGGGTGATGTCATGTACAATGGCCGGAGGTTTAAATGGCTTTATCGGCTGGCCGAGGCCGGGCCCCACTTCATGAATTATAATACATGTTTGCTTAATGATGAGAAGATAAGAAGCAACGAATGAGTCACTGCAGATGGGATACCGTAGAGTTTGCCAGATGTAGTAGACCCGAGTTTGTCATGTGACACAACACACTGATGTATCGTTTGTGGTTTTACTTAGGAGATTGAGGCGGGTTTACCTGTAATCCTGCTTGAAACGACGTGCAACTAAGAGCGCGTTCACACAGTCCGTGAAAAACGCGGCGTTATCTCTGCGTGTTGCGTGAGTTTTTGATGCAGAGGCACTTTTTAAAATTTTTTTTTCTTCATTGCAAATCGATGGTATTTTATGCTGTCCATAAAAATACATTGACCTGAATGGGCCCTAATGCCCGCTTCACATAAGCATATTTGTGCATGCTTTTGCGGAATGAAAGGGTTGTTACACGCAGGTTAACGTGATATCGCCGCGGAAAAAATTGCATATTTGTACCCACAATTTTTAATTTTTCGTTTTTCACAAACATCGCAGTCGCTTTTGCGTTTTTGTTTTTTTTTGTTTTTTTTTCATGAAAGTCAATAGGACTTTCCAATGGTAAAATTGCAAGTTTTTGCTATATGATAAAAAGGAGGCTCCATAGAGAAACCTGGGCGATAAAAAAAAAAAACGCAGAAAGATGGGGCAGGTTGCACCTTTTTTTTTTTTTCTCTCCCGCAACATCACATCAGTAAAAACCTCGCTAATGTGAAGGAAACCATTGGATTCATAATTCTGCGTTTTTCCTAACACTCGCATTGCGTGATTTTATCACCTGTGCAAAACTACCCTTTGGCTAACTTCACATGGGCGAGCGCAATATCAGGCCATGAATCCCACCCCCATATTGCACTCGCCATCCATGTAAAAGCCCCCATTGAGGTGAGGCATGTTCATGTGAACACGGCCTTGCATCACTTGCAGGGATCCTCCGGCACGGCTGTCACAGCCGCAGCAGAGGATCGCAGAGTTTTTCCCATTGCTTTCAACTGCTGCTGCCGCCGGCCCCGTTGAGGACAATGGTCGGTGCGATGGAAGGGGGCGGGAGTGATCACAGTAGAGCGGGACATGGGGGTCCCGTTCTGAAGATCAAATGGGGGTCTCCCTGCACTTAAACCCCACCCGTTTTTAAACACTTTAGATGTTACGCCTCGCCCTCCACACTTCAATTGTTTTTGGCACAAAGCAACAGTAAACTTGTCTAAATTGATTTGTGCAACTTGTCCTAGACTTCTGCTGCAGCATCCATAATAAATGGGCCCCATTGTGCCTCCAGGGGAAAAGCTTGTAGGATCATCCTTGATTTGCACAATTGTAAGATGAAGGTCAAAATATACTTGCATTTTATTACACTAATATATTAGAAAATTGCTCAATAGTGATTCCCAAATCTACAGATGTAGCAAAATGTGACAACTTTCAAGGTGTTAGAACTTTCTGTGCCAGTTTGTTTCCCACCCCCGCCCCCCTCGCCCCGATTTCTTGTGGCAGAATTGCTTCTCCTAATTGCTGTAACGTCACATTGAGTGAAATGCTGGCACTGCTCCATTTCAGATGATTGTCTGCTGCTCAACAATTAATGGGGTTGTCCAGTTGAGAACTATTGGTATCCCACCCTCGGGGTCTGTCATCAGTAGTAGATTGGTGGTAGTCCATTCTAGTCAGCTGCTTTCTGACCCAGTACAGTTAGCTGGTTTCTGCAGGGAGCAGACAGCTCTGTTCCCACTGCCGTGGCCAGGCATGGTATTGCAGGCTACGTTTCCATTGAAAGTAATGTATTGGCGTGGGTTTGCCACCCAAGACCCCCACCAGTCTACTGTTGATGACCGGTCTTGAAGCTAAGCCATCAGTGGTTTACAATTGGACAACCTCTTAAATGTTAAAGGGTTGTCTAATATTAGTACAACATGGCTGCTTTCTTGCCAAACCTGTCCATGAGTTGTCTGGTATTACAGCTTCACTTCATTGGAGCTGATCTGCAGTACTGCACACAGCCTATGGACAGGTGTGGCGCTGCTCCTTTTTTTTTTTTTTTTTTTTCTTTTTGGAAGAAAGCAGCCGTGTTTTACTAATCCTACAAAAACCCTTTTTAACTTGAGGGCTTTGAACACATCATCTGCCTATGCTGGCATTATACACCCCGCCCTCTGAGCCAAATTACGGGTGTGACAACGTTGTACAGATTGCTGCTTGGGCATGTAACCTCACATTTTCCATGGCAGATGAGCCTGTTTGATGCCTGTGTGATCTCATCTTTCCAGCGCTGACCAGTAATTTCCTTCTCTGATTTATGCAGATTTGCACTTACAGAGTTGCCCAAAAACCTCAGCGCAAGTGAGGAGACGAGGACAGCCGAGAACTTCCACTGAGCCGTGAAATTAAGGACTGAAAAGAAAAAAAAAAGACTTTTAATGAGCGGCCACTTCTCCAGCAGTCGTGGCTCATAATGTTAACTAAACCGTGTTTTATTTGGTTGATCTTTTTAATTATTGCTGTTTATTTTAATGTTCAGTTTTCTGCTTCTTACCGACATTTTACTGCTTGCAAATTACCCAAAAAGTTGAGTCGTCATTGTGCATTATTTGCTCTTTTTCTTTTCTCATAGCTTTCACATGGGACAGAATATTCTGTGTGCGAAACATGTAGATTTTGACACAGACTTAAAAATGGCTAGATTCTGCCAGCAATTCAATGTCAAAACCCGCATTTAGACCTGCAGAAATATACTGTCATATGGAAGGTTTTATGGTGCGTTTTCATCCATAGCTCTGCAGAGCATCCCCTGCTTGTTCAGTATCTGCAGAGGCTTAGTTCAGTTTTCACTTTCCTAATATTCAGGGCTACACAGTGACTTTGGCCAAAGATTACGGTGCATCCCTGCCATCTCGTACTCCTTGAACGGGTCCTGATGTGAATCAAGCTAGCAAGACCAGCCGTCTACAAAGAAACCAACTTTGTTTTTTTTTGTTTTTTTTTTTGCGAGTCACACCATGACCCCGTTGACTTTAGGGAGTGCGAACTTGCAAGGATACACAGCAATTTTTGTTTACATGATTCATGTTGTGACCAAAAGTTGCAATATAGCCCTAATCTTAAGGCCTCCTTCCCACGAACGGATTTCCGCCGCGTAATTCGCGGCGAAAATCCGCTGCGTTGCCCGCAGCTATTAGGTTCTATTGAACCTAATAGCACAATGCTCACGATGCGGAATTCCACCGCGGAATTACGCACCGCGATTTCTCCCGTCCTCACCCGCAGCATGCTCTATTTTCTGCGGGTGAGGACGGGCTGTACGCACTGACGGCTTCCATTGCAGTCAATGGAAGCCGTCCATTCACGCTATCTCCCGCTGTAACCAGCGGGAGATAGCGTGAAAAAACGCTTTCCCGCCCACCGCCGAGCGTCATATGACGCCAAATGACGCGGTCCGGCCGCGTCACGTGACACGGCCGGCCGTGCACGTGACACGGCTGGTGACGCGAGGGCGGTGGGCGGTGACGGGCGGTGACGCGCGGCGGTGGGCGGGGAAGCGATTTCACGCTATCTCCCGCAGGTAAGTATAGGGGCTCTGGGGGGCGCCGTGACGGGCTTCACAGCGGAATATTACGCTGCGGAGCCCGTCACGCTCGTGGGAAGGAGGCCTAAGGCTGGGTTCTCGCATGCCGGATTCCCGGCAGAAATCTTGCGGTTTGGCCGCAGCAGAAAAACGCGAGATTTCCGCCGGGAGAAGCGATGCTTCAAAACCTGCAGCACTTAGCCACGGGTTTTGAAGCGGCCCAGCTGCTTGCTTCTCCAATGCGGCTGGCGCTCCCATAGAGGAGAGTGCGGCCGCAGCGGATGAAGAAAAAAAAATATGCTGCAGCAGGCGAATCTGCGCTGCAGCGGCGGATTTGCCGTCCCGTGTGGACGACATTTCTGAGAGATCTCGTCCACATGGCTGGCTTACCCTGGGATTAGCGGCCGCAGGCGGATTCGCCTTGGCGAAATTCCAGACGGAATTTCCGCGGCAAATCCGCCCCATGTGAACCCAGCCTAAAAAACTGTCTTTTCAGCATTACCTACTTTATTAGTCCCTTCATAACCACCCAGTGCCCGCCTCGCCAGTCTCCGTAGATCCCCCTCCCATCTGCGTAGAGCTTGTTGTAGTGTCTTCCAGTGTGGCACTGTACAGTATCTAATGCAGGAAAAACTCCCTGCTTTATGGGAATCTTGCTGGTAAGGCCATATCTGTCCTCAAGCTTACTGACTGTTTCCAGTAGCAATCAGCAGAGTTAAAGGGAGTCTGTCAGCTTCTATGAGCCCCATAAAATAAACCTAATGGCTCATAGGAGCTGACATGCTGAATCTGGCGATTTGTGTAATACTTCCCTGCCGTTCCTTCGCTGTGCCCTATTAAACGCCTACAGAATCTGAACGACTAACGAGAAGCAAACAAACTCTCATTCGCCGTTCAGTCGAGGCATTTACACTGAGCGGTAATCACGCAGATTCCTCCTGGATGCGCAAATCTGCGTAAAAGGGCTCCAACTTGGTGAAGACAAGCAATGTTTGTACAAAGTGTCTCAACTTCTTGGTAAGGTGTAAAGTTATGGTTGGGGGCGATTCTATGCTTCATGTGTGCTGTGCCTGGGAGTGTCCTCTGCACCCCCCGGTGTGTGATCTACAAGGTTAATGTTACTGTATTTCTATTTTTGTTTGTTTTGAGACGTTTACTAACTTATCTATTTATATAAGCGTGAATGAGCCGTTATATTTCTCTCCTGTACGGGAAAGGCACTATATTCACTTGTTTGCAAAAGTTTGGCTTTGTTTTGTGAGAACATTGAACTCTTGTATCTACAAACACTGTTGTGCATTTATTTATAATTGGCTTCAATGAACATTTTTTGGTTTTTTTTGTTTCCCCCCCCCCCCCCCCCCTTTTAATCAAAAGTGCATTGTGATGAGCTAATGCAGCCTGTAGGGGTCTCTGTATTCCCTGTCCAACAAGGAGTTCTTGCTGATGTTTTCAGCTGGGGTTCATTTCAGGCTTTGGGGGGGGAGGAGGAGGGTGCAAGGGGCTGGTGATTGCCATCTCTAGCAAATCAGGTGCAAAGTGACTTACTAAACTTTTAAAACATGGCAAGTAATAAAGCAGTTTTCATGTAAAGGGGAATCCTGCACAAGTTCTCATCACAAAAAAGGATAGGACCACTCAAGTTGGGCCGCCTCTATCCAAGTGCCCGAGAGTAGCTGTATGGCCTGGATCTATGGTACATGCATGAATAGTGCCTGGGACACGATCATGAGGCAACTTGAGTCTGTTGCCTCAGGTGGCACCCTGTAGCTTCACAGAGGGGGGGCAACTACAGATAAGAGCTACTGGATGAAGGACTTTATCAGCAGCTATTGTAGGAGTCTGTGCTGCTACCTATTTAAAAAAAAAAAAAAAATTTAACCCCTTGAAAGCCAGCTTTTTTTTTTATCCCTTCCTGCCTTTCAAGAACTATAACTTTATTTGTCCATCAACATAGCGATGAGGGCTTATTTATTTTTTTTCAATGGTACCTTTTATTGTACAATAAAATATATTGTATAAGTTTTAAAAATTGTCTAAGTGGACTGAAATGGTGAAAAATGCAATTATGCAGTTGACTTTTTTTGTTTTTACAGCATGCATTGCGCACTATAAGACATGTGCACATTATTCTGTGGATCAGTACAGCTATGGTGATACAAAGTTTATAAATTTTTTTTTATTTGAGTGCCACTTCTAAATGTGTATCAAAAAAAATTTCGTGCCAAATAACAAGTTCTCTCTTCACTTTTTCTTTTGTGACTGAACATAGATTCCTCTATTAGTACTACCCTATGGGTAATATACTTTGAAGCTTCAGTTTACTGTCCTTTAGCTTAAAACATAGGGCAAAGCTATAAGAAAAGTCAGCGGTATAGAATCTGATCCTGAATTGGTGGTTTATAACGACCCAGGACTGCCGATATGACTCTGCACCCGTCGCCTCCACCAGCAGTGGCTTGCGTCAATTCCGCCTCCGTTTCTTGGAAACTGGTAAAAACAATGAGGTGTTTTGTGACTCGTCCCTCGTTTACTGAGCCATGAATGCCTCCTCTGTGGGTATCGGAGGTACATTAATGTCCTGTGGATCTAGGTTGCCATTTCTCCTCATTCCCAACAAATTCTCTTCGTTATAAAGCCGTTTATGTACTTCTTGAAAAATCTAGCTACTACGAGCCTGCTGCCGGACAATGTCTTGGGTAAAAAAAACCAAACCCTGTGGTTGCTAAAGGTACCTGTTCCGCAGACTACGGCACCCGTGCGTTCACACAGAAGTGATGCCATTCAGAGCATGAAGTCACTGCGCACCAGAGATAGCTGAAAGCAGGCAGTTGTTAATGGCTGAACCACTGCCAGCTCACCCGGGTTAATAGCTGCTTGGTATTTAGGTAAGCTAAAAACCAAGTGGCTCTGACAATTAAGCAATTTTTCGCTCGGTGGCAGTGTGTAAATAGGATGCCTATGTCCTAAAAAGCCATTCCCTAGAAAGAGTTGTCAGAATCAAATTAAACTTTTGTATTGGGATTATAATGTTCATATAAGGAAGTGATTACAGTATCAGAGCAGAAGGATAATGTCTTTTAGAAAACTGACCACTTGAATGAAGACTCTGGTACCCTGTTGTACTGCCTCTAGCTTGGATACAAGATGTGATACAGGCAGGCATACAGGTTCTATATAGTATCCTACATTATATCACTCTTCATTTGCTTTAACTGAGCCTCTAGATTGTGCAAACTTGTAGGCTGCGGAAGTTGGTGTCCCAAATGGCCCCATACATGTATTGGTGATAAATCTGGTGCCAGTGTTGGGGGGGCTTCCTGTACTCCCTTGTGTGTGCGGCCGAGCATTATCCTGCTGCTTCTTGGAAGCCACCATGAGAGGGACACATGTGGCTGCAGGATCACCTGAACATATTGCTGACCTGTCATTGTCCCTTATACCACTGCTAGGGGTGACTGACTGTCATATGCGGTGGCCCTCCAGACAATCACAGCAGCAGGGGGCAGTGTGCCGCTCCACAGCCAAAACTCTGTGCTGCCAACCCTGTAAGCGGGTAATTCTGTAGAGCAGGGGTCCCCAACTCCAGTCCTCAAGGACCACCAACAGGTCATGTTTTCAGGATATCCTATAGTAAGAACACCTGTGGCAATGTCTGAGGCACTGACAATAACTACATCACCTGTGCAACATTAGGGAAATCCTGAAAACCTGACCTGTGGGCGGTCCCTGAGGACTGGAGGTGGGGAACACTGCTGTAGAGAATATGTAAAGTTTTACTTACTTGATTGAGGGGTTTGTGGCCACTGGTGAACCTCCTCACAAATCCAGTTTGGGCTCTAATTTATCACACCTATAAGCAGGTTTTCTTTGCAGAGTAGCTGCTCCTGATTTCTATGTCATATATTTGAGAAAGAAGGCAAAATGTGTCAGAAAACAGTTTGTTAGACAAACTTCCACAATGACCTTGTAGCGTAGCTTGCATTGACTAGGGTTCAATAGACTGATAAGGGCGTCTTTCATGACCCAGCATTATCGCTAACAATGTCTCGTGTGGGGCTCGAAAAGATGGATCTTGGACACATGGCAGAAAGTGACGAGTCCCATTTAGTGCTGAACCATATGATTGGCCAAGTCCACATCTAGTGTAAATAGCAGAAAGCTATATCCCATGGATGCGCCATTAGGGTTCAACAGGCTGCTGGTGTCAAAGTCTGGTCAGTCACCATACCAAAATCTTTGAATGGTACAAGGACCTGTTAGCTGACTATCTGCACCCATATGTTCAGCAAGTCTTCCATGAACAATGTTGTCTTCCACCAGGACAACGCTCCATGTCATTGAGCTTGGGTCACTAGGGAGTCGTTGGAGGAACATGACAATGAATTCCACATAGGGCCTTGGCCACAGCTTTCCCGGACTGTAACCCTATGGAACATTTTTGGGATATGCTGGAAAGGACTGGGAGATCTGCTCCCACTTATCCGCAAAATGTGCACCAACTGGCGGAGCGGCTGAAGTGGGCATGGGCCAAGTTGAGAATGGAGGATGTTCGCCAACTTGTTGAACTTTCTGATGTCCGAATGCTATGACCACCTGAAAGGTTCCTATCCTAATGCGGGGATCTTTGTGTAAAATACCTATATGTGGATAGATAGATCTCGTAGGCAGAGGGCCTAGGTGTTTATATAGCTATCAGTAGTAGCTGATGGCACCATTCTTGACCTCACTTTTTTTTACCATTGCTGCTCCTCTACTTCTAAGAGCAATGCTGACTGTGATAACCGCTTCCATGTTATTACATTAACCTTCATGTGTAAGAAGGAATGTAAATGACCCAGCTGAGCTGTAAAGAAGACAAAGGAGCGATTCAATTCGCATACATGACGTCCGTGCATCTGCTGAGTGTGCAGGATCAGTACAGTCCGAGTCCGATCTACAGAACGTAACAAAGGGACTTGTCAATATGGAATATGGAGATTTTCACAACTCATGTATAAATTATAATTCCTTGTGTCATTCTTCTCTTCCAGACTTTTACATTTGTGTACTTGATGATATCTGTGCCTGAGAAAGTTGGTTGATCACCAACACAGTAGAACATTAGAAAAGTTGCTTGACAACTCCTGAGTGGTTTCAATAGAAAAACTTTGGGTTGGGATAAGTTTAAATAACAAAATTTTGCAAACGCCATTGATTTGGTTCCACGGAGTACAGCTAATTGGTTCCCACTACTCCGTGCGCCGCCACCGGAAGTCAGGTGACTGGTGTGGCCAATCAGAAGCCGAAGTGAACTCCTGACATCATGCCGCCCAGGATGTGAGCATTGATGCCAAGAGTTTGGAAGGTGACAGTGAGACCTCTGATTGGCTGTAGCAGTCACCTGATTTCTGCAGACAGAGCAGCAGGAGCCAGTTAGCTGTACCCCGGAGGACCAGACACAAGTGAGTATGTATTATTTTGTTATTTTTTTTTACTCATGCCCAACCCTTAAAAGCCTTCATATTTACACCGCACCGCCCCTCTAAGGCCATGTTCACATGGAAAGGATACTCTGCGAATGGCTGCAGGGCAGTTGTTAAACCATCCGGAAGTCTGCAAGATATAAAGTTGCTGTTTGTTGTAGATTTTTGTCCGTTTATGTGGATTTTTTGCGGCATAAAATGCTTATTCTTTTTAAATAATGAATTACCGTATTTAATTCAAGGGAGAGAAAAAGAATGTGCAGAAACACTTGAGGCTTTTACATTACCTCTGTTAGATTCTGATGTGGAAATACACTGCTTTTCCGCAAAATGAAAATCCGCCCCGCACGCACAATTACGCAGCAGATATTTTCTGCTCGGTGTAGACTAAAAAAAAAAAAAATCGCTAAAACTCATTAATCGAACTTGGATTTTAAAATGCTCTGAATCCCACGCCGGCGATTCCTCAGCATCTCCGTCCCGTGCGAAAACAGCCGGAGGGTGGATTTCTGCTGTGGATTCCTACTGAAATCCGCATCAAATTTTGCAGTGTGAACGTAGCATAATGCGTCCCGCTGCTGGGCACTTCCCTGTTAGTCTGGAATTGGGAATATTTTTGTTTGATGCCAGTTTAGTGGGAATTAAACAATTCTGGATCAGCAAGAACGTTTACATACAGAGCATACAAAAAGTCCACACACCCTGTTACAATGCCAGGGTTTTGTCATGTTAAAATATCTGACAAAGGTGAATCATTTCAGGTTTATTCACCCCCCACCCTTCCCACCATGTGACCCGATCTGTACAATTCCATTGAAAAACAAAACTCTTTAGGGTGGAAATATAAAAATAACAAAACTCAAATAATGTGGTTGCATAAGTGTTCACACCCTCTTATACTTGAGGATGGGGTTGTGTTGAGAATTAGCCAATCACAATTAAACCCATGTAAGATAGTAGTCAGCACTCCGCTGCTGATATATACAGGGATACTGATTTACTCCATATAAAGTTTGGGCCTTCTCAGAGGAGTTTACTGACATTTTCTTAGTTGGTCCATAAAGATCTTCCAGCACATGAAAGGGGTCCGATTGTTGGAAGAGATCAGTCAGGAGAAAGAGACCAAGACATCTCCAAGACATTTCCAAGACATTACATATACCATGGGGCACAGTGAAGACTTCAGCCAGAAGGGATTACATTTATCACAATAGGGACATTATCAAGAACTGGACGTACCTCAATTTATTAAAAGTCCAGAAGAACATTGGTCCAGGAGGTTGACAAGAGACCGACAGCCACGCTAAAGGAGCTGCAGGAGTTTCTGGACAGTACTGGTTGCGTAGTCATGTGACAATCATCTCCCGTATTCTTCATATGTCTGGGCTGTGGGGTAGAGGGGCAAGACGGAAGACTTTTCTAACAAAGAAAAACATCCAAGCCGGCTATGTTTTGCCAAAAACTAAAACAAGTCTGCCCGGAGTATGTGAAAGAACTGATAAGACCAAGGGGGAACTTTTTGGCCATAATTCCAAACGGTATGGTTGGTGCAAAGCCAGCACTGGGCATCACCAGAAGACCCACAACCCTCAGTGAAGATGGTGGAGGCAGCATTATGCTTTAAGGCTGTTGTTCTGCTGCTGAAACTGCGGCTTTAGTCAAGGTGGAGGGAATTATGAACAGTTCCAAACATCAGTCCATTTTGGAACAAAACCTTCAGGCCTCGGCTAAAAAGCTGAAGATGAAGAGCAATCTCGCCTTTCAGCAGGACAACGATCCAAAGCAGACTTCTAAATCACCAAGAAAATGGCTTCAACGGAAGAAGTTTTGGAATGGCCCAGCCAGAGCCCAGACCTGAACCCATTGAAGATCTGTGGGTTGACCTGAAGAGGGCGCTACACACAAGATGTCTCCACAATCTGACAGATTTAGAGCACTTTTGCAGGGAAGAGTGGGCAAAGATTGCTAAATCAAGATGTGCCATGCCGATAGACACCTACCCAAAGTGACTGAATCCAATGCTGTTTCATCCTTTCTCTAGTGTGTCACAGCAGATAATCCCCCTTGGAGAGCCACACAATACAGTCAGTTGCATGCTCCAAATGTGGATATAGACTGCATAATCCACAACTAAATCATCCCAGAAAAGTCATAGAGTAGCAACTAAGGGACACTTGCAGCAAAGATGACTACTCACATCACCATCTTCAAGTGAAGTATCCTTTATTAGTAAAAACACAGCCACTGCATTTCCTGCCACGTTTCGACTGTTTGTCTCAGTCTTTTTCAAGCATGATGACTTTTCCAATGCTGTTTCATGTTGGTTTAGGCATATGGATGTGCCACGATTGGACCGGCTGCACAGAGTCCCGACCTGAACCTACTGGACATCTTTGGATGAACTGGAACATCAGGTCAGGAAATAGGAACAGCGTCCATCTTTGAGAGAACTTACCAGATGTTTGCAGGATGAATGGAGGGAAATACCAGCTGAAGTGTATGAGACGTTACTAGAAAGTATGCCATGGAGAGTATGCAATGTTAGCAGAGCCAAAGCAGCCTCACTAAGTATTAACATATGGAAATAATTACTCCTTTTGACTCTTAAGACCCTTTTACACAGGACGAGTGTCAGGCAAACAATGCCCAACACTCTTCCCTGTGTCTCCGCGCTCCCATGCTCCTGCACGGGAGCTAGCAGAGCTGGCCGCACACAGAGTGGCCAGCAGGGGACGGGGCAGTGCAGGAGGTTTCTTTCCTCTCGCTCCCCGGCCCCTCTCCATTGAGAGAGGGGCGGGGGAGAGGGGCAGGGGAGCGAGAGGATAGAAATCTCCTACACTGCCCCACCGCCTGCTGGCCGCTCCATGACCCAGCCAGCTCTGCTAGCTCCCGTGCAGGAGCACAGGAGCGCATAGACACAGGGACGACTGTCGGGCCTCGTTTACCTGACACTCGTCCTGTGTAAATGGGCCTTTACTCAGGTAGCCAGTTACTTTTGGTAGGATAGTGTGTAATACATTGAGTGCCAAAAACATATTATGCATTATATCAATGACTATATTAATAATGGGTGTTTTATTACCCACGGCCATATGGAACACAACTTTTCAAACTGAAAAAAGGTCATACTCTTAAAGGTACCCATAAACACTGAATATCAGGAGGCCCTAATGGGCACTTTTACACTTTTGGCTCATAGGAAATATCTCAATGAGCTTTCTTGATCCAGTTATAACGGCCGACTATGCTGGAAATCATAATAGGGTCATACACACCACTGACCTCATGTATGATGGCTTATCCATACACTACCCCTTCTACCTCATCTACTGGAATGGGTCTTTTTAGACAAGCCGATTCTCATTTGAGCAACGAGTGACATCACCCCTGGCTCGTTCGCGCTCACGCAGCCTGTTTACACAAGCAGACACATTATTGGCTCGTTCAAATGAGAATCGTTCAGTCTTTCACATTTGCTGCATATGAGAACGACTGAATGACTGCTGTATAAACCGAACGAGCTAACGATGGTTTTTATGCCTGTATAAAATGAGCGATGAACAAAAAGCGAACGATTCTCATTCGTCATTCAGTCCTCGTATTTAGACCGAATGATTATTGTTCACATTCGCTCATTTAAACGATTTTTTTTTTGACCCCATTCATTTAATCTAGAAGCACTCTTACTTTTTGCTCATACGTGAGATGCTGGTGACCAAATTTAATTAGGAGAATCATCTAATTGATCTATTCAGACATCGAGGCCCCATCCCCCTATATAGTAATTACATTAAATAAGGGGATGAATTGGCCGACAGATAGCAGCTGCTCTGTAATTTCCTGCCATCTTTCATAGGAATTGTGAGTTTTTCAGCTTTATGTAAATAATGCTTAATTATTTACAACTTTCTAATATACTTTAGGCATCAATTCTTCGCTACTTTCAGGATCTCCGCTTGCTGCCACTGATTGGAAATATTCCTATTAAGGTGAATATAACGCTCTGTTCACAGAATGTTAGAGCCTTGTGTTAGATGTATAGGCTGGGAGTATTGTCCAGCTTGTACCCTTGATGCAAGGCTCCAGTATATGCCACTTAATAGACATAGAGTGGCATACATCGCCCATAGATTGCCAGGCAACTCCCCACCCAAAAAAAAAATGTATACCATATGCAGGGTTGGCACGCAAAACCCCACCTCATATAACAAAGCCTACTTTACTTGGTCTCGGCCCTTACAACACGGGTGTATGCATTTTTGCGAGCGACTCAGTGCAACATATTTGCATTATGAATGAGTCTTTTTTGGGCTTGTAGCTGTATATGTTACTGTACATTTTGCGGTTGCAGAGCATGTTTTCTCTGCAGCTCTACACAGGTGCTCAGCATGCTCTATAGGTGATTACAATACAGTAATATTTAGTGACTCACAGGTAACAGGCTCTCAGACTGGAATCATTCACTTTATCTGTCCCATCCAGCCCACACCGTCATGATGGCTTCTCCTGGTCACAATGGGTGTCTGCAAAGTTTGCAACACAGACCTACTTTGTTCCTTGCTTTTCGACCACCTCATCAGCCTTTAACTAATTTACACAAAAACATAGATGCCCCCTTAAAAAGTAATAATCCCCCCGAGCACCCCTTACAAAGTAATAGTGCCCCCTTAAAAACTAAACATGCCCATTTAAACAGTAATAGTGCTCTTTTAAACATTAAACTTTCCCCTCATTGCCCTCATAAGCAGTAAATGTGCCCCGCAGTGCCCTCTTACACAGTAATAGCTCCCCTCAGTGCCCGTTTAAATAGTAAATGTGTCCCATTAACCAGCAACAGTGACTCTTCAGTGACCTGTTGAACCATAATAATAATCCCTCAGTGCCTCCTTGAATTATAAGAGTGCCCCCTTAAAATTAATAGCAGCCTCTCAGTGCCCCTTAAACATTAATGGTGCTCTCTCAGTGCCCCCTTAAATATTAAAGGTGACACATCAGTGCCCCAGGGGGAAAAAAATCAACTTATTGCAGTCCATTCCTGGCCATGAGCATCTCTCTTCCTCCACCGTATGCTTCCCTGCGCAGGCAATGCGATGCAGTGACATCATCACGCCGGGTCGCTGACATTCTGAGTGCAGGCTGCGTCCTACAGTGCAGAGTCTGTTAGAACGGCAAGCCTATGGCTCTCTGCACCTCTCTCAATTATATTAGTGTCCTACGGATGCCAATACAATTAACAGTACCCCACTGCAGTGCATCCCACTGGGAATCTACCTGGATGGGCAGATTGCCAGTCTGGACCTGACCACATGAATTCAATGCCATGCCCAATTTATGGCAGCCTGGAAGTCACCATAAGGGGAACCTTATTTAAAGAGTTACTGCTCTTTAAAAAAAAACAAAAAAAACTTGATATGTAAGAGCAACATGTCAAAAGTTTTGATCACTGAAGGTCTGGGTACTGAAACCCCCTACTGATCGCTGAAATGAAGGGGCTGCAGCTCTCACCCAAGCGCTTTGCCATTTTGGTTGTCATTGTTGCCTATCGGCTCCTCTAGGCAGCTGAAGACGGATGCATAGACTTCTAAAGCCATCAATGCATCCGTCTTCAGGAGCCGACAAGCAACGATGACAGCTGTAGGGGCTCAGTACTTGGGTGAGCGCTGCCGCCCCTTCAGTACTGACTGTGTGCTGCGAACGTTGCACACTCCTACCTACTTGTGTAGCGTGGCTGATGTACAGTATGAAATCTCATCCAGGGCTGCTGTAAATTAGCGCTAAGTGGCAGCAGGTGTCGGGATTTGCCTCCTTCCCCCCAAATCAATTGGAAACAGATCGCTGGATGGCTGTGATATACGGGCGCTGTCAGCAGGAATTCACAGAGATTTGACGGTAAATAAATTCTGAGGGGATGAATGAGGTTTGGCGTGTTGTTTTAGGCTTTCGGTTCACTTCTAGACTTGTTTTTTAATAAAATGTAACTATTCAGTTTTGGCTGAAGATCCACCGAGCCTCCACCCCAACCCCACTGCCCCCCATGTCTTCCCGACTCTGAGGCTGGAGAAGAGCCAGTGCTCCGGTTCATGCATTACACTGGTATTCACAATGTGAAGGTGTCTCAGATCTGCATCAGAACCTCTGCTTTGTCTTCCGTCCAAAAGCCAGGCAGCTGGGCTGAAACTCAATGGAGTCCGCCTGCTGCTGCTCGGTTCCATTCACAGATGAAGCCATTCGGGCGTAGGGATTCTCCCTTCCTGCTCCCTGAACGGAGCAGGAAAGCGGAATCCCCAATGTAGATGGGCAAACACCCTTAGGTAGTCCTGGACCTTAGGGTGTGTAGACTTTTTAACTGTTTTAATTGCTCTAAAATACATAATGCAGCAAATTCTGAAGTAGTCCTGATTAAAAAACCTCTTATCGTTTTGTGTCTATGGGGAGGGGATGTGGAGTTCTGTATTGCAAAAGCAGAATTCTGGCTGCTATAAAGACACGCTGAATGGCCACTCTATATAAGAGACCCCCATCTACTAGGGTGTTGGACCTCCTTTGGACTTCAGAACCGCAGCAATTTGTCATGGCGTCATGCATAGCTATCAGAGGACCCAGGGTGTGCCAAGAAATCATTGCTTCATGATGCTTGCGCCAAATTTTGACCTCCCATCAGCACAGTGCAACAGAAATCCGGATCCATCTGACATAGGGATGTTTTTCTGCTGCTCGGTGATACAATTTTTGTGCTCTTTTGCCCCCTGGAGTCTCGTTTTTCTGTTTCTCTAAGGGTCCTTTTAGATGAGCAGATTCTCATTTGAAGGAGCGAGCGAGTGACGTCACCGCTAACTCGTTCGATCTCATGCAGCCTGTTCAGACAGGCAGAGGCATGGTTGCCTCATTCAAACGAGAATTGTTCGCTATCATTCAGTCTTTCACATTCGGTATATAAGTGTTAAAATGGAACGATAAGTGAATGAGCCAACGATGAATTTCATGCCTGTACTAAATGAATGACGAGCGAAAAGCAAAGACCCTCGTTCGCCATTGGCTCAACTCCAACGACACAATGGCGCTGGGACTGGTCATCTGCCGTTATAGCCTCTCCGTGCTAAGGAATGGTGAGTTGTGCATTTGGGCATGGAGCACCAGCGTTGTATTCATCTGCACTGTGTTTGACTGTGCAGAACGATTCTTGACATCCTCCTCTGACCCCTTTCGGCAATGAGTTATTTCCGATTCTTGACATCCTCCTCTGACCCCTTTCGGCAATGAGTTATTTCCAACCACACACTGATAAAATCCTACGCTATCTCACAAATAACTACATAAAATCATGCTACCAGGTTAAACGTTGATCAAGCCTTTCATGTAGTATATATCCTGTATCTGGCTTCTTTGTCTGTGAGTTATGTCTTTGAGCATTTTTTCTCACCTGCGTGATTTTAATTTCCATACAGAGAAGCGCCAATCATGAGAGGGTTTGGTTCTACAAAGGTATCTTCACAAGGGTTAACTATCGGCCAAATAGTACCTGTTTCCCCGAAAATAAGACAGTGTCTTATATTAATTTTTGTTCAAAAAGGTTTAACTTTTTTACATGTATAGCTGCCTGGACACGATTTAAATTGACTTTTTTAATTAACTGTTAGTAGGGCTTAATTTTGGAGTAGGGCTTATATTTCAAGCATCTTCAAAAAGCCTGAAAAATCATTTTGCATCCTCAGAAATTCTGGAAAATCATGTTATGTCTTATTTTCAGGGTATGTCTTATTTTCAGGGAAACAGGTAGCTCAAAACAGTGAATTCAAACAATAGTCGTTCAGTGTAACCATGGCCACCGACAGGGTGACGAGGAATAAGTTACTAGTTGTTTCATTGCGGCTTACCATAACGATAGTCACTGGTCAATCAAAAGTAGTCTGGTGTAAAGTCCTAGTTGTTCATGTTTGAACGACTTGCGAATGAATTTGCATGGAGATCCGTCTTTGAATGATGTCTCTGCAAACAACTAATGAACAATCATCACTCTGTGTAAAACAAATAACTGTCATTCGTACGCTTCAACAACTTCTTCTGACTAACTGAACAATAGTTGCTTATTGTATAGGTGCCTTAATAAAGGGACCATTCATTGAAAATTAAGAAATTAATCAACACAGGATCTTAGGCCCCCCAAAATGGAGATGACGTTCAACGTTGGATCAGAACTCTAAAACTAAGGGGCAGATATATTTCCATGAGTATCAGACCACCTTAAAACACGTCAACTGAAAGGCCATATTGTGTGCCTTTAATGAAATTTGGCTCTGCCCCCCCCAGTCATAGTGGAGGATGTAAACTTTGTATAAGTGGCCCCTATACAAAGGCTGGAGATTATATTATACAGTGTGGGCACAATGAATCGCGAAACCACAAAATGTATGCAAATATATGCCAAGACATAACGTCTCCGTATACAGTGACGTGGAACCCGAAGGACAATCAGACATTCTTATAGGGAAGAAGACAATGAAAATGCTGATCCCTCAGCCCGGAATTTACACACGACGGGGCAATGGAAATATGCAATAAATTCATTAGGATATTCACAGCATAGGCCGGGGAGCCGCGTCCTGCACACAGCGCCTTAGTCGGGCTCAGCTGCTCTCTGCACTTATATTAGATTTTCTGATCTTTAATGGAAGCAGGTGGCAGCGGGTTTCTATTGTAGCTGATGTCAGATTCATCGCCCTCCACCCAGGACAGATTTCTCACTGATTCTTATTACAGACTGTAACACTGTGCTCCATCTGCAGGCGACTCCTTATATTATCTATCAGATTTATTTCTTTTATCTATCTTTTCTTTCTTATCTATCTAGCTCATACATATCTATCTACTCTTCTTTTTATAGCTATCTACCTATTCTTTCATTCCTTCTTTCTAGCTTATCTATCTTCTTTCCCGTGTATCTATCTATCTATCTATCTATCTATCTCATATCTATCTATCTATCTATCTATGTATCTATCTCATATCTATCTATCTCATATCTCTCTATCTATCTATCTCATATCTATCTATCTCATATCTATCTATCTATCTATCTATCTATCTATCTATCTATCTATCTATCTATCTCATATCTATCTATCTCATATCTATCTATCTATCTATCCATCCATCCATCTATCTATCTTCTTTCCCGTGTATCTATCTATCTATCTATCTATCTATCTATCTATCTATCTATCTATCTATCTCATATCTATCTATCTATCTCATATCTATCTATCTATCTCATATCTATCTATCTATCTCATATCTATCTATCTATCTATCTATCTCATATCTATCTATCTATCTCATATCTATCTATCTCATATCTATCTATCTATCCATCCATCCATCTATCTATCGGCCTTGTCACGGCGGGTCTACCGTCTCCCACCCAGAGGGTAACCGGTGATACGTCCAAGCGCCAAGGGCAGGTTAATCAAGGGGAACCCAGATAATGGATTACCTTTAGTCCTGTTTTGTCTCGTGACGCCACCATTTCTTCCACAGCGGGGGATTCCTGGATGATAAGTAAATCCTCTTCCGTGTAGCTTCCATGGGGGGATTCCTAGGTGACGGAGTATATCCACACACAGGTACTGTTTAAGACGCAGCCTCTGGAAACAGATGGGCAACTGGTCATTTTACTTACTTCAGAAAACAGCAACAGTTCAGCAGCTTCTTGACAAGTAATGTAACCGGGAGGACTCATGGGACGTCAGGAGAAACCACAGTCACAGTTATCTATAGGTCCTGGCCCGGTACCACACCTCTCTCTCTCTTTCTCTGTCTCTACCGGCTAACATTCACGGACAGGAAACTCGCTGCAGAACTTCTGGGGAGTAGTAGTCCCCAACATTCACTAGGCCATGCTCTCGGCCTCCTCCATTCTGTGTCTGTGGGTTGAAGGTACCCACAGACAGCTGCCCTGCACTCCTCTCTCAGAACAGACTCTCTTCTCTCTCACCACTTGCAAACACATATATCAAGCTTCATCACCTGATGGACAAAAAGCTACAAAACCAGACAGTCATCCACATACCAGACACTTAACCCTTTCAGTGCAGCAGCTATGCAATGCACACCATTCTTGCAACATGAAAGACACTGACAACACAATACTGAGCATACACAGCGTTCGGGAGGAGCCCCGTGGTACTGGGACACTACATATCTATCTATCTATCTCATATCTATCTATCTCTCTCATATCTATCTATCTCATTATCTATCTATCTATCTCTCTCATATCTATCCCATATCTATCTATATCATATCTATCTATCTATATCATATCTATCTATCTCATATCTATTTATCTCATTATCTATCTATCTACCTCATATCTATCTATCTATCTATCTATCTCATATCTATCTATCTATCTATCTATCTATCTATCTATCTATCTATCTATCTATCTATCTATCTCCTATCTATCTATCTATCTATCTCCTATCTATCTCATATCTATCTATCTATCTATCTATCTATCTCCTATCTATCTATCTATCTATCTATCTATTTATCTATCTATCTATCTCATATCTATCTATCTATCTATCTATCTATCTCATATCTATCTATCTATCTATCTATCTATCTCATATCTATCTATCTATCTATCTATCTCATATCTATCTATCTATCTATCTATCTCATATCTATCTCATATCTATCTATTTATCTATCTATTTATCTATCTTTCTCATATCTATATTATTTATTTGTTTATCTATCCTTTTTTTCTAGCTTTTCTATCTAGCTCATATATCTCTATCTAACCTTTTCTATTTTTTTCTATTTCTTACTTTCTGTCTCTTGTTTTTTTTTTTCTTGAATTCTCTCTCTCTCTATCTTTTCTTTGCATCTATCTAACCTTTCTTTATCTATGTTTTTTTTCTTCTCTATCTATCTCAGTGTTTCTGAACTACCACCAACAGTTCATGTTTTCAGGATCTCCTTAATATTGCACAGGTGATATAGGTGTCTCATAAACTGCCCCAATATCTTCAAATCACGATCTGTTGGTTGTTCTTGAACACTATGGGTTGAGAGACATTGTTCTAAATTCTATCCTATCTTATCTATCTATCTACAAACTTCCCAATAATATTAATCTCTGACCTAGACTAGATTTTTTGTCCTTTCCATTTCCCTGACATCCTATGAAGAAGACCCTTTGTCGCTGCACTTTATCTGTCCACCACCATTCAGTGATACCACCAGTCTCCCACCCCCTCCCCTCCCTCAGGGGTGATGTACTTAGATCTATGGGTGCATTCATACATGGTTGTTCCATTTTGTTACACCTCCAAGGCAACTTATGACGTTTTTGAAGATAAGTAGAACTTTGATTGGTGTCGCTGTCATAAAACGCGTCGCTCCATTCTTCTGGTGCAGCCATATGGCAGAGCCAACATCCATTTTATTCACTCACAACATGTCTCACAGTCAGGAACAATTGGAACTGTGTTTGGCATCTATTATTGATGCAAATAGGCTGCAGGAATCATTAAGTGGGAGCTCTATGTGTCCTGCTGCAGCCATATGTCTACTCGTCGTCCTAGTGGTTCATATGATGGCTCCGGCTCTGGGCAGATGTCCTGATAGCACTCAGCTAAGGGGGGACAGGATGTAAAGACCATTAAATATTAAACTAGTCCTTGTAATTCCTACCCATTGTACCACCCAGGCTCCCTGAGCTCCATGTGGACACAGGCAAATCCCCTCTGTAAATGACTGTGGGATTATTATCGGAAGCTTCGCCATCAGGTTTATCTAGGACAAAGCCAACTGCAAACTGTATGCCAGGGCTGGAAAGAACTCAACCCTCCAACTGATGCCCAACTTCAACTCCCACCATCCCCTACAGAAGAAGTCAACTTGGTGGAGTTTACAAGTCGTCTGAGCTCACCAATATCTTGTGCCTCGTTGTAACTAGAAGAGTTATAATAGACACATTTACTACAGTATGTGCATATAAAGCCATTATAGCACCAACAATGGCCATCACTCAGCTTTCCTACACTTTATACCGGTAGCAGCCGCTAAGTTTAGTTGAGCATGCTGAGAATTTGAAGCAAGGGATGTTTCACTGCAAATCTAATCAGATGTGCCATTCAGGAACCCAGGAAAGCTGGGTAATAGTTCCAGTGGGAACTGTAATTGCACCCATGTCGGATTTTGTCCCAGAAAATTAATGACTATTTTTTAATTAAAATAAATATATATGCAAACCATTTTCATACATCCTATAAGGAAATCCTAAGTTAATGGAAAAGGGTCCCTTGCTCAGTACCAGGACCACTTTAACCACAGGGCAAAAGGTAGATTTGGGATTATTACTGATAGGGGCAGAAAAGAGGCATTATTACTGATGGTGGCATAATTATAACCACACCCATTCCGCTAAGTGTGAATGTACCCTTACATGGGGTGACTATCAGCCGAACAATTGCTCAAAACAGCAAATTCAAACAATAGTCATTCAGTGTAAACACGGCCACCGACAGGGTGATAAGCCTCTAGTTGTTTCGTTTTAGCTTATTAAAAAATGGTCACTGGCCATCTGGTGTGAAGTCGCAGTCATGAACAATTTGCAAACAAATTTGCGTCGAGATCCCCTCTATGGACGATATGTTGAGAAGGAAAGTAGAGGAGCAAGAGACACCGATCACAAACTAAAATCTTTCTACACAAATGCACAGAGTATGGGGAACAGACAAGGGGAATTGGAGCTCCTAACGCAGGAAGAGAAATATGATGTCATAGGCATCACGGAAACTTGGTGGAATGATACACATGATTGGAACACAAGGCTTGAGGGATACAACTTATTTATAAGAAACAGACCTAAAAAACAGTAATCTCCACAGAGATTCAAGCTTCAGAGCTGGGAGTTCTGTAGAAACTCTTTGGGTAAGAATGCAAGGAGAGAACAACAGAGAGAACACCATTGTGGGCATTTTCTATAGGCCGCTTGGACAAGCAGAAGATATTGATGAACTCTTTCTACATCAGATGGCCAAGTTCTCTCTTCTCTAGTGTTAGCTATCCCTACTTGTCATCGGAACATTTGATAAGTTTCCCATCAATTCCCTCCTCCAGATCATTTATAAAAATGTTGACCACCACTGGGCCTAGGACAGTCCTTGTGGTACCCCACTTGATACATTCTTTCAGTTGGATGTGCAGCCATTTATGACCACTCTTTGAGTACGATCACTCAGCCAGTTGTGAATCCATCTAACAGTTGCCTTGTCAATCCCATAGTTGGTCATTTTTACAAAAAGGATTGTTGCAGAATACCCGCAGTGATTTTGCCCTGTGAGAAGGCAACCTAAAGGAGTTGCCCACTAAAGACATTTATCACCTACACAGGATAGAGGATACATGTCTGACTGGTAAGGGTTTGACTGATGGGCCCCTAGCAGGCTCGGAATGGCCCACAGGGGAACAGGTGAATCATCCAATAGGCCCTGAACCAAGCTGGGCCCCCAGCTCTCATAGACTTCCGCTGCTTCTGCTCCAACCTCTGTGTATTTGCGGAGTTGACAGCATGCACCCGCTCAGCTGATTGGTCGGGGTCCCAAATGATGAACCCCAACCGATCAAATATTGATGACCTATCCTTAGGATATCTCATCAATAGTATTCTCCCAGGAAAACTCCTTTAAGTGGAAACAGGGCCTCACACAAATGCAGCCGTCTTTCTATTGAAGTATATGGAGAATGTAGTAGCGAGGGATTTGAACAAGGACCAGGTAATATTTGTATGGAGCTGTGCAGTGGGACCCCAGAATTAATTTTACTGGTGGGTCCAGGGCACTCCAGTCCGACGCTGGCCCCCAGTGAGTCTGAGACTGTCATACTCTGACCACCCCATTTGTATGGAGCAGTACTGTGCAGGTATGACCATCACTCTATTCACTTCTGCCATGGACCTCATGGTCAGAACTCATTATCCTACTGTAGCTGAACATTTAGCTATATAGCATGTAGCTCTCCAGTTCCTGTTCAACTACAATTCCCAGCATGCCCTGACAGGGAGAGGTAGCTGCACTACAGCTGGACAGCTGCAAGTCGGTGATGTATGATATCCCCTGAACTAGACTTTCCAGTGTTAATCTGTCCACCCATTGTCTTGCGGACGCTCCTGGTCTCCTGCCACTGACCCCCCTGAGCTATCATTAACCTGTCAGCTATAGAATGGGGACAGAGACTGATAGAGTCGATACACCAACACCGGGATAATGGCTGCCACCCATTCACTGGGTATTGATCCAGGGGAAAGGACAATAGCACAGGGCGGCTCTGGTGCCATCTGCCAGCCCCAAGGAAGGAAGAGCCCTGAATGTGGCTGATCAATCAACTCGCAGAATTATTGATCAGCTGCAAATGCATTACATCCGGAAGAATGGAAATCCTATTCTTCTCCTTCCAAGCTGAAAAACCAGACAAAATTCGATTACTCAGCTTTCTTGGACCCCTGAGTAGAACGTTACAAGAACAGGAGGAGGAAGGGATTGTATCTACAGTCATTGTCAGACCAATCCCTCCGCCAAGAAGAAGTATATATATACATATATTAACATTCCTCCCCTAGAAGGTGTCAGATGGGATGAAACTTTCTCTGTGTGATCGTATATAAGGAAGTGATTACACTATCAGAGCAAAAGGAGAATTAATTGTGGAGAACTGACCCCTTGTAGGGAGGCTCTAGTACCCTGTTGTACCACCTCTAGCTTGGATACAAGATGTGATACAGGTAGGCATGGAGGCTCTGGTACCCTGTTGTACCGCCTCTAGCTTGGATACAAGATGTGATACAGGCGGGCATGGAGGCTCTAGTACCCTGTTGTACTGCCTCTAGCTTGGATACAAGATGTGATACGTGGGGCATGGAGGCATACTGCTTCCTTATGGTATCCTGCGGCACATCACTCCCCATTTTCTGTAACTGAGCCTCTAAATCGTGCAAACTTGTAGGCTGTGGAGGTTGGCGTCCCAGAAGGTTCAATGCATGTTCTCTTGGAAATAAATCTTACTGTCGTATGAGATGACCACCCCAAACCATCACACCAGCTGGGGGCAGTATGCCGCTCCACAGCAAAGGCAGGATTGAGTCACTCACCCTGAGGTCTCCAGACATGAACACAGACGTCATTAGTGGCCAAACTAAACCTGGATTTATCGCTGAAGACAACCCAGTTCCATTACGTATCGTCCAGTTTAATCCTTCACAACACCACTGCAGACGGAGGCAATGGTGGGTGTCAGAGGCCGTACATGTAATGGACGGCATGAGACCAAATATCATTCAGCCAAACGCCTGGAAATGGTTCAGACAGACAAAGGAGTGTAACAATGGCACCAATTGTCTCTGAATAGAAATCATTGGAGCTGCTAGTGCTTGTCGGACGATCAGACGGCCCTCTTTACTGGCGGTCTGTTGGGGCGCCCTGAGCCCGGTCACCTTGTGTGCCCCCATCCACTGGTCCCAACACCTCCTAACGGTATGGTCAGATGCTCCTCTCTACTGGTAGTCTGTAGGGGGTCCTGAACCCAGTCACCTTGTGTGCCCTCACACATCCACTGGTCCCAACACTTCCTAAAAGTCTGGTCAGATGCTCCACTCTACTGGTGGTCTGTCGGGGGTCCTGAGCCCGGTCACCTTGTGTGCCCCCATCCACTGATCCCAACACCTCTTAACAGTCTGGTCAGAAGCTCCTCTCTACTGGTGGTCTGTAGGGGGCGTCCTGAGCCCGGTCACCTTGTGTGTTCTCACAAATCAACTGATCCCAACACCTCCTAACAATCTGGTCAGAACGGCCGGTGGGGGACAATCCATCGATACGACCATCCAGCTTCTCACATCCCAATAACGTGCCCCTCTCAGACTCTGGTAACGGGATGAAATCTCTTCTCTGCGTCGTAGAGGCTTCTAGTGGTCAACAAGCTCTACACAAGGGGAAGAAGAGGTCACTACACCCAAGGAGCCTCCGAGAGCCTTTTATAGGCCAAGGGGGAACCACTTTTAGGGCCTCAGGTGACAAGACCGTTCATCTAATCACCACAACTCTCATCATTTACATATCTATCTATCTATCTATCTATCTATCTATCTATCTATCTATCTATCGCCCTTGTATATGCATTATACAACTACGCGCTATGCCTCACACTCACTCATCATCACTATAGCATCTACAGGGTCGGCCACGGAAAACTATAGGGTCGGCCACGGGTTTTTTATACAGTGTTCACCGTGTGGTAAAAATGAAATGAAACTTTATTCTGTATGTCAGAACTAAATATATATAGTTTTTTTTTTATGTTACACTACTTATTAACATAGTATGTAAAGCTGAAAAATTACCCATGTCCATTCATTTCAACCTCTTAACCCCCAATGTTGATCTAGAAGAAGACAACAAATTCCAATGAGGTAGAAGCCAATTTTTCCCATTTAAGAGAAATAAATTCCTCCTGACTCTAATCTGGCAATCGGAATAATCCCCGGATCACCGACCCTTCTGAAATTATTAATGATTATAACATATAATATTGTATCACTCCAGAAAGGTGTCCAAACCCCTCTTGTACTGTTTTATCAAGTCCACCATCACCACGTCCTTAGGCAGAGAGTTCCATAGTCTCACTTCTCTAACAGTAAAGAACCCCCTTCTATGTCGGTGTAGAAACGTTCTTTCCTCTCGACTTGTTACAGTCACAGACCTCGGAACAAATAGATGATGGGAGAGATCCTTCTATTGTCCCCTGATATATTATACATAGTTATCAGGTCGCCCCATAGAAACGAAATTACCCCAATTTTGATAAACTCTCTGGGTATTGTAGTCCACCCATTTCATTTATTACTTTATTTACATAGTAACATAGTATGCTACGCTGAATGAAGACAATGTCTCTCTAGTTCAGCCTGTTTCCAACCCCCCCCCCCCCCCTTGTTGATCCAGAGAAAGGCAAAACTCTCACAATGTAGCAGAAGCCAATTTACCCATTTGGGGGAAAAAAGTCCTTCCCAACTCCATAATGGCAGTCAGAATAATCCGTGGATTAACATTTGATAGTTCCTATCCGAATCCAAGACCCGGATCAACAACCCTGCTGGTATTTAATGTCTATATCATAGTGCTCTAGAAAGACATGTAATCCCCTCTTAAACTCCTCTATGGATTTTGCCATCACCACATCCTCAGGCAGAGAGTTCAAACGTTTCACTGCTCTTACAGTAAAGAACCCCCTTCTGTGTTGGTGATGAAACCTTTGTTCCTCTAGACGTAGCGGATGCCCTCTTGTTACCGTCGTAGTCCTGGGTATAAACAGATCCTGGGAGAGATCCTTGTATCGTCCCCTCATGTATTTATACAGAGTTATTTGGTCGCCCCTTAACTATCTTTTTTCCAGGGTAAATAATCCTAATTTTGATAGCCTCTCTGGGTATTCCAGTCCCATCATTCCATTTATTAATTTAGTTGCCATTCTTTGAACCCCCTTAAGCACTGCAACATCTTTCCTGAGCCCCGGTGTCCAGAACTGTACACAGTACTCCATGTGGGGCCTGACAAGTGCCTTATATAGTGGGAGGATAATGTTCTCGCCCCTATGCCTCTTTTAATGCACCCCAAGACTTTCTTTGCTTTGCAGCAGCTGACTGGCATTGGTTGTTCCAGTTAAATCTACAGTCCACTAGTACCCCAGATCTTTTTCCATTTTACTTTTCCCTAGCAGTACCCCATTTAGTGTATATTGGTGACATCCGTTTCTCCTGCCCATGTGCATAACCTTACATATATCAGTATTGAACTTCATTTGCCATTTTTCTGCCAAAGCCCCAAACTTATTTAGGTCCGTTTGTAGCCGTACCTTGTCCTCCGTTATGTTAATTTCGTATCATCTGCAAATATTGATATTGTACTGTGCAGCCCCTCTATCAGATTGTTGATAAATATATTGAAATGAATGGGGCCTAGTACTGAACCCTGTGCCCCCCCCCCCCCCCCCACTAGTGACTGTGGCCCAATCAGAGTATGAATCATTTATTACCACCCTCTGCTTTCTATCTCTGAGCCAGTTCTTTACCCAATTACACACATTTTCGCCCCAATCCCAGCTGTCTCATTTTATATATCAGCCTATTATGCAGCACGGTGTCAAATGCTTTAGAGAAATCCAGATATATGAGATCAATAGACTCTCCCAGGTCCAGCCTAGAGCTTACTTCATCGTAGAAGCTGATCAGATTGGTCTGACATGATGGACCCCTCATGAGCCCATGCTGGTGAGGAGTTATTCCGTTGTTCTCCTTGAGGTATTATACGATGGTGTCTCTCAGAAACCCCTCGAATATTTTTCCAATTAGTGAAGTGAGACTTACCGGCCTGTAGTTACCAGGTTCTGTTCTTGACCCCTATTTGTATATTGGAACCACATTGGCAATGCGCCAATCCAGTGGTGCAGCCCCTCTGATATGTCCTCCTTGAGTACCACTGCCCAAAACTCCACAATATTCCATGTGTAGCCTTGTGTGGTGCAGAGTGTAAGCTCTCGCCTACAACCTGAAGGTTGCAAGTTTGATCCCTGCATGCGTCAGGTAGCTGGCTCAAGATTGTGACTCAGCCTTCCATCCTTCCAAGGTCAGTAAAATGAGAACCCAACTTGGTGGGGGTAATAAGTAATTATTACCTGAAAGCGCTGTGGAATAAGTTGGCGCTATACAAATAACAAGATTATTTATTTTTTTATGTGTGGTCCAACCATGCACCCCTAGACCTCTTTTGATGCACCCCACGATCCTATTTGCCTTGGCAGCAGCTGCCTGACACTGGTTGCTCCAGTTAAGCTTACAGATAACTAAAACCTCCAAGTCCTTTTCCATGTTGGTGCTCCCCAGTGGTTTCCCATTTACTGTGTAAAAAACATATTTTTGTATTCGCTGTTCTGTCACCCATAACTATTGATTAGTTGGATATCTGCCCATTTCCATGGGAACATGTGTAGTCAACCAGCAAGCATTTTTATCCTCCCCCAAGGGCTCTTGCACACAGGCATATTTGCATGGCCAAGTTTTGTGCGCGCAATATGCAGCAAATAGAACCCATTGATTTCAATGGACTTGTTCTCATAAGCGCGTTTGGCGTGTACATTTCACGCGCACGGGTAAAAGTAGGACCTGCTCTATTTTCCTATGTTTTCGGAGTAAAACTCCCATAGAAGTCTATGTAAGCTGCAGAAATACGCAAGGGGAAGGGTGTGATACTGCGCAAAACACAGGGAAAAGAAGATAGCTAGACCTCATCAAGCTTATACATAAGCGCCAAAATTCACGTTATAGCACAACCTTTTTGCGGCATCAACGGCACACTATTGCACGTGTATCTGCGCATTTTGCTTTGTTGGGGACCGTGATTTAAAAGGCTACGTAGATAGGAGTGTGAGAGATTTATGATGCTTGATTGGTGTAGAGACCTCCGGCCCCCATGATCTCCGGTTTTGGTGTTATGTGTATCAAAGACATCAAAGCCGGTCATAAATGGTGGGGATCAGCGGCAGAGATAGTGAGACTATCCAGATGGCACTTTACAGCCAAGTAAACTCTCACACAATGAAGCTAGGTGCAAAATTGTCATATTTTTTCATACGCCTGCAATTTTGTCTGCCATTTTTGTTTTTTACATCCACCCTCAAAAAACTGAAAGAGACCCAATTCTGGCATCTGAGTTTCCCTTTTTTCTGCCCCCATTGACTTTGAGAGACCTTTCACATGGGCCGGAATAGGCTGCACAACGTAGCGCAAGCCGCGGTAAATTCTGCACCAAAACCTGCAGGCTACCTGTGAAACTGGCAGAAATCTGCAGTAAGGGCCCCATCACATGAGCACAACATGGGCCCCATCACATGAGCGCAACATGGGCCCCTGCACATGAGCGCAACATGGGCCCCATCACATGAGCGCAACATGGGCCCCATCACATGAGCGCAACATGGGCCCCATCACATGAGCACAACATGGGCCCCATCAAATGAGCGCAACATGGGCCCCTGCACATGAGCGCAACATGGGCCCCATCACATGAGCGCAACATGGGCCCCATCACATGAGCACAACATGGGCCTCATCACATGAGCACAACATGGGCCTCATCACATGAGCGCAACATGGGCCCCATCACATGAGCGCAACATGGGCCCCATCACATGAGCGCATGCCTCAGCGCAACTTTTTTGCACACTGATCGTGGCTTTATCGGTGTACTTTACTGTACTTTTTCCGCCCGCAGAACTTGGGCAAACAAGGCGCACCGCTTGAAATGGCTAATTTAGTCTAATTAGTTCCAGATATGTTCTTTTTCCAGGGAAATCACGCAAGGCTTCACGTACCTCCTAGCGTATTGCGCGCGCATTTGTGCACGCGACATACTCTGTCCGCACGAAATAATGCGCTGGACTACGGCGTTATCGATTTTCTTGTGTTAATCAATAACACCTGGGACTAATTAGACGAATTCAATTATGGCGTGGGTGTGTCCCGCGCCGCTGTGAATGGACGCGGCAGTGCAGAAAAGTACAGTAAAATGCGCGGATACGTGCACAATAGCGTTCGCTTCACAGTACAATCATGTCACACTATCACTGGTGTATCTTCACCTACGCTCGTCTGCAGGGCTCTGGAGGGTGGCTTCACACGGGCGTATTTGTGCGCAGAAAATCTGCATGCGCACGCACAGAGAATAGAACCCAGTGTTTTCAATGGGTCCGTTCTCATTTTTGCTTTTGCGCGTGCATTTCACATGTCCAAAAAAAACCCGCAGCATTCGTTACTTAAGTGCGCATTTGCGCACCAAGGACGCTATAAGAGACCTGCTTGTGAATGGTCCCGGTCATCGCGAAAAGTGCATAGCGTGACATTCACAGCGCAAAATCGTTGTTCTATCGCCTGCATTTTGCACATATGCTCCTGGGAAGCCATCCTGAAACGTGCACAAAATACGGAAAAGTGAATGAACCCATTGCAATCAACGGTTCTATTCTCTGAGTATGGTGCACACAAATTTTGCGAGTGCAATTACCGCCGTGTGAAGGAGTTCCTAGACCTGCGGTGTGATTCCATCCCGTGTAAAAGGTCTCTTCTGAGCGAGTCTTATCTGTCAGGGCTTAAAGAGACAAAATGTTTGTGCAGGGTTTGGCGCATGTGGAATTCACGCCCGTAAAATGTAACAAATCAAAGCCATTGATTTGAATAGGTTCATTCTGATGAGTGTGTTTCTCGTGCGCAATTCCTGCCTATCTTTCTGCATGTTACACAGCGAGGGGGATCAATGAGTGGAACAGGTTGCCAGAGGAGGTGGTGAGTTCTCCTTCATAGGAAGTGTTCAAACAAAGGCTGGACAAATATCTGTCTGGGATGATTTAGTGATCCTGCACTGAGCAGGAGGTTGGACCAGATGACCCTGGAGGTTCCTTCCAACTCCACTACGAAAAAAAAAATCTGGAGCTCATTATGCTAAATAGCCTTTAAATCTACGGAAACGGGGGTGTCACGCGTGAATGTGATCTGCCCTGCCTGCGGAAAAAGTACAGTACTATGCACAGAGACACGCGCAAATCTCTCTTATCCAACTTCGACCATGCACAAATGCGTTGCGCTGAAGCGAGCATTTTTGCGCACCAGCTCGTGTGAAGCTGCTCTTAGGCTGGCTTTCCAGGGATATGCATTTTTGGGTATGCCACAGTGCAGCATATTTGCATTAGGTACGAGGCTTTTTGCGCTTATTTTATTGTACAGACAAACGTGCGCCAATTTAAATAGTAAATTAGCCTAATGAGTTCCAGATGTGTTCTTTTTTCCACAGAATTGCACAGTGTTTCACGCATCCTCTGGCGTATTGCGCACACATTTTCACCCCACCCCGTAGACTTCTATGGGGGCCCTCGGTGCACAAATTCACGAAAGTAGAGCAGATTCTAATTTTTTATGCGTACGAAATCAAAGGAAATGTGAATGAACCCATTAAAATGAGTGGGCTCTATTATCTGCTTTTTGCCTAAATACGCCCGTGTCGAGTCACCCTTCTACCCAGAAGGAGGAAGGAATACATAAGACAGTGATGGAAAGCAGAACCGTCAGCATAAGGAGGGAAGGAAATTGTAGTAAATTAGAGGTTTGTAGATAAGGAGTGTGAAAGTTCTATTGGGCTCTGATTGAGATCTGTCTGTGTTTTTGCAGCCCGTGGTGTCTGGTGGGGCACATTCCTTAACCCTTTCCAATCCACTGTCTGATGTCTAAAGACATTCTGATTGAAGGCTGCACAGCTTCCATTGTCGGAAGACATCCGACAGGGTATTCTTACTGTATATTACTGGCCCCTCTGTGGTCGGGGGGCCTCTCCAGCATGTCCAATACCGCAGTACTGGCTCTAGCCAGCAGGTGGCACCATTGTATCATGGCAGAAAGAGAAAACCCCCTAGAAAACGCTAAATCTAAAATTGGATTGCAAAGGGTTAATGCTGGTCACATGGTCCCTCGCATTGGCCGCTATTCGCCTTTTTGACCCAAACCTGCAAAATGAATGCAAATCCTTCACAACGTCCGATGGCAGAAACTGAAATCTGCAGCAAATACCGTCCGTAGCATGCTATGGGAAATAGATTTTTCCCAAACACTAGCGAAAATCAATTGAGATTTCTGCTCGCGCAGAAAAAAATGCAGTATGCGCCAATTTTGCACAGATTCTACGCGGACGGCTTCCATTGAAGTCAATGGAAGCTGTCCGACCTGCGGCCCATCCGCAATTAACATTGCAGAAAGGTCCCGGATTCCACGTCATCCCCTAGTGATGGCGTCGGAAAGATAAACATTTGAAACAAAATGTCTGTACTGCGCATGTCCGATGGCGGCTCGCTGCGATCATCCGCTGTACAGAGAAATAAGAGAAAATACAGGTACATGGGGTCGCCAGCTGCGGGAAACCGCATTCAGGATCCATCTCTACCATATGCAGGCGGCCTCAAGGCCCACAAGCTTAATCCGGCCCGCTAAGTCATTTTATGGGGCTGGCGATGAGGTCCGGATCAGTTCACCGGTTTCCCCACAGGGGGCAGCACCAGCATAGGCAATGGACCTCCACACATCACTGTTCAGCAACTGACAGGTGGTGGCACAGCTCTACCGGCCCTACCCCAGCCACCCCTGAAGAACCCAGTAACCCTTACATGCCATTCGTTGGGCACGTGACCTCTACCAACTTCTTCTGAGTTTGGAGTGGTGGTGATTGGGCTCCAGGAGTGGATTGGGGGTGAGTATAGGCTTATTTCTTCATATTAAGCTGGCCATACATTCGGAAATGGTTCTGATCTCTACTGGAGCTGCTGGGATTGTTTGTGCGAACAGACTCACTAGTCGATCTATATGCCAACTGTATGGCCAGTCCAAGTGATGCTGAATGACCTGATTTCATGCAACACATTCCCTCCTGATCCCAGGGGTCTCTGGTTGTCAATAAGTTGTACAGACTCCTACGGTAGTATCTCCATATCTGGGATTTGGTAGATGTGCCCTTTAATTTGTGAGGTGCTAGTTCATTCTCATTGTAAGCTTCTACCCTGTTTCTCCTATATAGAGACCCCCGTAGGACATTTGTAAATAAAGGGGTTTTACAGAATTTTTTTTCATTAATGAGATATCATCCCTGTTCAGCTGTTGACCAGAGCCAAGACATGCCAGACCTAGCACAGTGCTGTACATAGTACTGTGGCCTGAGATGGTATTGCAGACACTGTTCCCTGCACTTCAATGAGAGAAAGTCTGTAATACCAATCCTTGCCACTAAGCAATGTATGAGCAGTTAAACAGCAGAGGTCCTAGGGTGCCGGAGCCCGCCATTTGTTTATTACCGATCTATCTTGAAGATGGGTCATCATTAAAACCCCTTTTGTGCAGCACATTTGGTGCCTGGAGTCTTGTCATCCTGACTTGTCTTGGGAATCTGTATCTTCTCCATGGTGATTATGTATGGACAGGATAGGTGATTAGTTTCTGACTGCTGAGTGCCCCCGCTGGTCACCAGAATCGGGGTCCCCAGAGGTTCATTCCTCCTCACTGTAGGTCTGCACTGAGGAGGAGTATAAATGGAGGTCAAGCATGCGCGGTGCTACTCCATTCACAGTCTATGGGACCATGGCTGGCCTTAGTTAAGTGTGACCCATGTGGTAGGGGTTTGGGCACCAGGCGATGTAGACTGGGTTAGATTGCCCCCCTTAAGTTCTCTTAGCCAGATGATCTTCTTCCTTTGTACGGCAACATCTTGTAGAATACATGAATCATCCTGTTGCTGGTTCTATTTCCTTCCTTCAGATGTTCTGAGGCTCCGCTATCAGTCCATTGGTGCCCCTGCAACACAATTGTTTAGTTCTGCTGCTTATTTATATTACAAGTTCGGTTCTGGTTCTGTATTTATGTACTAAGCTTGGTTCTTGTGCCATATATATGCACTGAGCTTGGTTCTGGCGCTCTATGTACTGAGCTTGGTTCTGGTACTGTATATATGTACTGTACTTGGTTCTGGTGTTGTATCTATGTACTGAGCTTGGTTGTGGTACTGTATTTATGTTATTAGCTTGGCTCTGGTGCTGTATTTTAGTGATGAACTTGGTTCTGGAATTGTATCTACATACCGAGATTGATTCTGGTGCTGTATTTATGTTATGAGGTTGGTTCTGGTACAGTATTCATTCACTGAACTCTTCTGGTGTTGGTATGCTGCTATCTTGCTGCTTCCTGTGCAATATATATTAAAAAAATTCTTACGACAGGGAAAGGGGGTGCCCCCCCCAAATTTCTTAGAGGGTGCCATGTAACCTATAACTGTATAGGACTGATGGAGGCAGGTGTGTATAGCATTTGAGTGTTTCCATCAGCCCAATATAGATGAAATGGAGCTGCATGAGTTAGGGAGGACTGGGAGTCTTGGGTTCCCCATTCTTGGAACTGGTGAGAATCTCAGCCCAAAATTTGCCATTAGGCAAGTCTACTATTTGGTTCTCTATTCTGCTTCCACATTGTCATTCAGCTCTCTGCCAGACTGCCAGAATTTCTGGATGATCAGATGTAAATGCAGTAATGAGCGGTCCTTCCTCCAGGGATTCTATAGAAGATCATTTAAGGTAAAGTGAGTTTTCACCAGTGTTTGCCCAGACAGGAAGAGCCATCCATTGCACAGCGTGCCTGTCATTGACAAAGGTGTCCTGGCCTCTTATTTCAATGCCCCTCGCTCCGCAGTCCCGGCTCAGACACATCAATTCAATTAGAAAAAAAAGAGGGAAATTAGCATTTTTTTGGCCATCTGGCATCAGGGGTAAGAGCCTGACAAAGGCGGATCTGGAGGAGCCGAGAGACGAGTGTGCCATCTCCTTGACCTGCAAAAGAGCCTTTGTCAGCAAATTAAAGCATCCCAGAGCCCCATGAGCCAACCAAAATGTGTACCAATAATGCCAGCCGACCACAAAGCCTCCAGCAATCGTGTCTACAGGCAGCCGCCTATACCGGGCATGGATCACGGTGGAAGCTCAGGAAGATTACACCCCAAGGCTATACCCATGGAATAAAGATATATATATATTCACACAGTATTATAGTAGTTATATTCTTGTATATAGGAGGCAGTATTATAGTAGTTATATTCTTGTACATAAGGAGGCAGTATTCTAGTAGTTATATTCTTGTACATAGGGGGCAGTATTATAGTAGTTATATTCTTGTACATAGGAGGCAGTATTATAGTAGTTATATTCTTGTACATAGGAGCAGTATTATAGTAGTTATATTCTTGTATATAGGGGGCAGTATTATAGTAGTTATATTCTTGTACATAGTGGGCAGTATTATAGTAGTTATATTCCTGTACATAGGGGGGCAGTATTATAGTAGTTATATTCTTGTACACAGGTGGCAGTATTATAGTAGTTATATTCTTGTAAATAGGAGGCAGTATTATAGTAGTTATATTCTTGTACATAGGGGGCAGTATTATAGTAGTTATATTCTTGTACATAGGAGCAGTATTATAGTAGTTATATTCTTGTATATAGGGGGCAGTATTATAGTAGTTATATTCTTGTACATAGGAGGCAGTATTATAGTAGTTATATTCTTGTACATAGGGGGCAGTATTATAGTAGTTATATTCTTGTACATAGGGGGCTGTATTATAGTAGTTATATTCTTGTACATAGGGGGCAGTATTATAGTAGTTATATTCTTGTACATAGAAGGCAGTATTATAGTAGTTATATTCTTGTACACAGGGGGCAGTATTATAGTAGTTATATTCTTGTACATAGGGGCAGTATTATAGTAGTTATATTCTTGTACATAGGGGGCAGTATTATAGTAGTTATATTCTTGTACATAGGGGGCAGTATTATAGTAGTTATATTCTTGTACATAGGGGGCAGTATTGTAGTAGTTATATTCTTGTACATAGGGGGCAGTATTATAGTAGTTATATTCTTGTACATAGGGGGCAGTATTGTAGTAGTTATATTCTTGTACATAGGGGGGCAGTATTATAGTAGTTATAGTCTTGTACATAGGGGGCAGTATTATAGTAGTTATATTCTTGTACATAGGGGGCAGTATTATAGTAGTTATATTCTTGTATATAGGAGGCAGTATTATAGTAGTTATAGTCTTGTACATAGGGGGCAGTATTATAGTAGTTATATTCGTGTTCATGGGGGCAGTATTATAGTAGTTATATTCTTGTACATAGGAGGCAGTATTATAGTTCTTATATTCTTGTACATAGGGGGCAGTATTATAGTAGTTATATTCTTGTACATAGGGGGCAGTATTATAGCAGTTATATTCTTGTACATAGGGGACAGTATTATAGTAGTTATATTCTTGTACATGGGGGGCAGTATTATAGTAGGTATATTCTTGTACATAGGGGGCAGTATTATAGTAGGTATATTCTTGCACATAGGGGCAGTATTATAGTAGCTATAGTCTTGTACATAGGGGGCAGTATTATAGTAGTTATATTCTTGTACATAGCGGGCAGTATTATAGTAGTTATATTCTTGTACACAGGGGGCAGTATTATAGTAGTTATATTCTTGTATATAGGGGGCAGTATTATAGTAGTTATATTCTTGTACATAGGGGGCAGTATTATAGTAGTTATATTCTTGTACATAGGGGGCAGTATTATAGTAGTTATATTCTTGTACATAGGGGGCAGTATTATAGTAGCTATAGTCTTGTACATAGGGGGCAGTATTATAGTAGTTATATTCTTGTACATAGGGGGCAGTATTATAGTAGTTATATTCTTGTACACAGGGGGCAGTATTATAGTAGTTATATTCTTGTACATAGGGGCAGTATTATAGTAGTTATATTCTTGTACATAAGAGGCAGTATTATAGTAGTTATATTCTTGTACATAGGAGGCAGTATTATAGTAGTTGCATTCTTGTACATAGGGAGCAGTATTATAGTAGTTATATTCTTGTACATGCGGGGCAGTATTATAGTAGTTATATTCTTGTACATAGGGAGCAGTATTATAGTAGTTATATTCTTGTACATGCGGGGCAGTATTACAGTAGTTATATTCTTGTACATAGAGGGCAGTATTATAGTAGTTATATTCTTGTACATAGGGAGCAGTATTATAGTAGTTATATTCTTGTACATAGGGGGCAGTATTATAGTAGTTATAATCTTGTACATAGGAGGCAGTATTATAGTAGTTATATTCTTGTACATGCGGGGCAGTATTATAGTAGTTATATTCTTGTACATAGGGAGCAGTATTATAGTAGTTATATTCTTGTACATGCGGGGCAGTATTACAGTAGTTATATTCTTGTACATAGAGGGCAGTATTATAGTAGTTATATTCTTGTACATGCGGGGCAGTATTACAGTAGTTATATTCTTGTACATAGAGGGCAGTATTATAGTAGTTATATTCTTGTACATAGGGGGCAGTATTATAGTAGTTATATTCTTGTATATGGGGGCAGTATTATAGTAGTTATATTCTTGTACATAGGAGGCAGTATTATAGTAGTTATATTCTTGTACATAGGAGCAGTATTATAGTAGTTATATTGTTATACATAGGAGCATTATTATAGTAGTTATATTCTTGTACATAGGAGCAGTATTATAGTAGTTATATTCTTGTACATAGGGAGCAGTATTATAGTAGTTATATTCGTGTACATAGGGAGCAGTATTATAGTAGTTATATTCGTGTACATAGGGGGCAGTATTATAGTAGTTATATTCTTGTACATAGGCAGCTGTATTATAGTAGTTATATTCTTGTACATAGGGGGCAGTATTATAGTAGTTATATTCTTGTACATAGGAGGCAGTATTATAGTAGTTATATTCTTGTACATAGGAGGCAGTATTATAGTAGTTATATTCTTGTACATAGGAGGCAGTATTATAGTAGTTATATTCTTGTACATAGGAGGCAGTATTATAGTAGTTATATTCTTGTACATAGGAGGCAGTATTATAGTAGTTATATTCTTGTACGTAGGGGGCAGTATTATAGTAATTATATTCTTGTACATAGGAAGCAGAATTATAGTAGTTATATTCTTGTACATAGGAGGCAGTATTATAGTAGTTATATTCTTGTACATGCGGGGCAGTATTACAGTAGTTATATTCTTGTACATAGAGGGCAGTATTATAGTAGTTATATTCTTGTGTATGGGGGCAGTATTATAGTAGTTATATTCTTCTATATGGGGGCAGTATTATAGTAGTTATATTCTTGTACATAGGAGCAGTATTATAGTAGTTATATTCTTGTACATAGGAGGCAGTATTATAGTAGTTATATTCTTGTACATAGAGGGTAGTATTATAGTAGTTATATTCTTGTATATGGGGGCAGTATTATAGTAGTTATATTCTTGTACATGCGGGGCAGTATTACAGTAGTTATATTCTTGTACATAGAGGGCAGTATTATTGTAGTTATATTCTTGTGTATGGGGGCAGTATTATAGTAGTTATATTCTTGTATATAGGAGGCAGTATTATAGTAGTTATATTCTTGTATATAGGAGGCAGTATTATAGTAGTTATATTCTTATACATTGGAGGCAGTATTATAGTAGTTATATTCTTGTACATAGGGGGGCAGTATTATAGTAGTTTTATTCTTGTACATAGGAGGCAGTATTATAGGAGTTATATTCTTGTATATAGGGAGCAGTATTATAGTAGTTATATTCTTGTACATAGGGGGCAGTATTATAGTAGTTATATTCTTGTACATAGGAGCAGTATTATAGTAGTTATATTCTTGTACATAGGAGCAGTATTATAGTAGTTATATTCTTGTACATAGGGGGCAGTATTATTGTAGTTATATTCTTGTACATAGGAGGCAGTATTATAGTAGTTATATTCTTGTACATAGGAGGCAGTATTATAGTAGTTATATTCTTGCACATAGAGGCAGTATTATAGTAGTTATATTATTGTACATAGGGGGCAGTATTATAGTAGTTATATTCTTGTACATAGGGGGCAGTATTATAGTAGTTATATTCTTGTACATAGGAGCAGTATTATAGTAGTTATATTCTTGTACATAGGGGGCAGTATTATAGTAGTTATATTCTTGCACATAGGAGGCAGTATTATAGTAGTTATATTCTTGTACATAGGAGGCAGTATTATAGTAGTTATATTCTTGTACATAGGGAGTAGTATTATAGTAGTTATATTGTTATACATAGGAGCATTATTATAGTAGTTATATTCTTGTACATAGGAGCAGTATTATAGTAGTTATATTGTTATACATAGGAGCATTATTATAGTAGTTATATTCCTGTACATAGGAGCAGTATTATAGTAGTTATATTCTTGTACATAGGAGGCAGTATTATAGTAGTTATATTCTTGTACATAGGAGGCAGTATTATAGTAGTTATATTCTTGTACATAGGAGGCAGTATTATAGTAGTTATATTCTTGTACATAGGAGCAGTATTTTAGTAGTTATATTGTTATACATAGGAGCATTATTATAGTAGTTTTATTCTTGTACATAGGGGGCAGTATTATAGTAGTTTTATTCTTGTACATAGGAGTAGTATTATAGTAGTTATATTCTTGTACATAGGGGGCAGTATTATAGTAGTTACATTCTTGTACATAGGAGGCAGTATTATAGTAGTTATATTCTTGTACATAGGAGGCAGTATTATAGTAGTTACATTCTTGTACATAGGAGGAGTATTATAGTAGTTATATTCTTGTACATAGGAGGCAGTATTATAGTAGTTATATTCTTGTACATAGCAGTATTATAGTAGTTATATTCTTGTACATCGGGGGCAGTATTATAGTAGTTATATTCTTGTACATAATGGGCAGTATTATAGTAGTTATATTCTTGTACATAGGAGGCAGTATTATAGTAGTTATATTCTTGTACATAGGGGGCAGTATTATAATAGTTATATTCTAGTATATAGGAGGCAGTATTATAGTAGTTATATTCTTGTACATAGGAGGCAGTATTATAGTAGTTATATTCTTGTACATAGGAGGCAGTATTATAGTAGTTATATTCTTGTACATAGGAGGCAGTATTATAGTAGTTATATTCTTGTACATAGGGGGCAGTATTATAATAGTTATATTCTAGTATATAGGAGGCAGTATTATAGTAGTTATATTCTTGTACATAGGAGGCAGTATTATAGTAGTTATATTCTTGTACATAGGAGGCAGTATTATAGTAGTTATATTCTTGTACATAGGAGGCAGTATTATAGTAGTTATATTCTTGTACATAGGAGGCAGTATTATAGTAGTTATATTCTTGTACATAGGAGGCAGTATTATAGTAGTTATATTCTTGTACATAGGAGCAGTATTTTAGTAGTTATATTGTTATACATAGGAGCATTATTATAGTAGTTTTATTCTTGTACATAGGGGGCAGTATTATAGTAGTTTTATTCTTGTACATAGGAGTAGTATTATAGTAGTTATATTCTTGTACATAGGGGGCAGTATTATAGTAGTTACATTCTTGTACATAGGAGGCAGTATTATAGTAGTTATATTCTTGTACATAGGAGGCAGTATTATAGTAGTTACATTCTTGTACATAGGAGGAGTATTATAGTAGTTATATTCTTGTACATAGGAGGCAGTATTATAGTAGTTATATTCTTGTACATAGCAGTATTATAGTAGTTATATTCTTGTACATCGGGGGCAGTATTATAGTAGTTATATTCTTGTACATAATGGGCAGTATTATAGTAGTTATATTCTTGTACATAGGAGGCAGTATTATAGTAGTTATATTCTTGTACATAGGGGGCAGTATTATAATAGTTATATTCTAGTATATAGGAGTGTTATATGAGTGATTAGAAAATCTAGAGAATGAAGCATTCTATTTTTCTCTTTTAATCCCTGTATTCTAATTTATGAATTACGTAAAAGAACAGTGGAGTACATATAATTTTAATTCTTTATTTGCAAGAAAAAATTAAATCAAACAAAATGAAAACAAAACTCACAATCTGTATTTTTATTTCCCGGATGAAGGTATCGGTTATTTTACATATGATGAACGGTGACATACGCAAGCCACAGAATGTATTAATGTTTGGCAATGATTCAGACAAAGGAGAACACTTGTCCCCCTTTCTCCCTCCTGGTTGATGAAGGAAGGTCATATCTGAAAAGCTGCCAGACCCAAAGATTAAATTCTATGGATTCCCTTTTGCTGTGATCTCAGGGTGGTGAATGCAGATAAGCTTTATTACCCCTGGGGTTTCCTAGCAATAGTTGCTCCATTGTTGTACGCTTTTATGGATCTCTCTTGTGGGCCCAGGTGTCTCACAGTCAATGATTTCCTTGCTAATTTTGCAGTAGTCATTATGTGTTCACAGACAGAAGGACAAGCCGTAAAAAAAGAAACACTTCTCCTTTAAATCGGACTTTATATAAAGCAGCCTGTAATAATAATGTGAGTCATATGAGCACGTCAATCTGGTATGAATTACTGTGTATGATTTTAGCAGCAGGATAGTCGGAGCTTGCCTCGGGTTCTTAAACTGTGCAACCCAAAAGAGAATGCGAGGGAGAGAGGATTTATGTTACTTAGTATTTTGCAAACCCCCTATTATTGAATGTTGAGATAATAGTGGATGGGGGTCCTCCATCCTAGATGCTCCTCTATTAACCAAGGAACAGTGTGATACCTTATTTCTCCTGTGGAGGAGCTGCAGGGAAATTAAACACTTAATGCTAGGTTCCCACACAGATTACAGCTCATCCCTGTGGATCCAAGCCCCAGGGCAGCCAGTGATGAACGTACTATTAAGAATCCTACACCATTAATTGCCAATCCAATTTTTTCATGTCTTTGGCACTTAGTAATTAAGTTAGCATTCTGTGTTCACTCTGTCTTCGATTAATGAGATAATGGCTACTTCAAGAGATTTTTGTTATTTGATAAATATGTTGTAGGAAAAGAAAAAAGTGGCTTCCAAAAGAATGGAGGTGTAAATCCAGACCTTGTATGAACTCTTAGTGCAGCACAATCATACTGATGTCAGTCCTGCAGTGACCTCTAGTGGCAAAAATACATAACACAGGCAAGTGGCTTCTGGCAATTAATGGAGTTTTCCGACTTACAGAAAAAACGTACAGAGGGCAAGAAATGGTTAAAAAAAAAGAAAGCTTTACTCACCGCCCGATCCCACGCTATTCCAGCGCTGCCACTCTTAACAGTGCTGATCTTTGTTTATATATGTTGCAGCGGTGTCATTCCACATACACACGTGACAGCTGCAATCACTAGCCTTAGGCCTCTCTCACACGGGTCCTATTAGACGTGCCTATTAGAACCAATGGTTTCCTATGGAAATGTACAAATGAAGGAATTTCAGGCATGTAAAAAACAAGCACCTAAAAAGATAAGGCCTGACCCAACTATGGTGCGCAATGCACAGGAGTCTCCATAGGCTCCTATGGGAGCTGGACAAAAAGGGAGGGGAGAGGGAGCGCTGCCACGCCGCTAAACCCAGAAGAATGTTTTTAAATGTCCCGCTGTACACTCCTGTTAGTCCCTGCAGGGATGAGAGGACTCCCCGGAGGTTCCCCTCTCTCTGCGGGGATGGAGGGATTTCCCCACAGTGGGGAGAGAGAGAGCAATGAAGGGAGTCCCTGGTGTAACACCGTTCTTCTCTGTGATGCTAGGCTTCCCCTGCAGGGGAGAATAAGGAAATCCCCAGCAGCAGTGGAATCCTCTATTCTTCCCTGCAGGGGAAGCCCGGAATTGCGCTCCTGTTGGGGGATTCCTTCTTCTCCCATGCAGGTGAACCTCTCTCTCCCTACAGCAGAGATTTCCCTGCAGCCCTGCTGAGATGAAGGGAAGCCCCGCAGTAAAGGGGGTTTCCTCAGGGCTTTCCCTCATCTCTCTCTCCTGCTGGAGCAGCAGCGCTTTTTTTAAAGCAACACGCTGCTCCCAATCGTGTGAATGGGTAATTTCACCGCTCATTAAGCTCGGGACTTGATAGCGGGAAATCGCCGATTCACACAATTTATAGCGCAGTTAGCCGCAATTTTTTTGTGTGGCTATCTTCTGTGTGAATTCCATGCCCGTGTGAAGGAGCCCTTGTAGAAAAAAAGTAAGACCGCTTAAAAAAAAAGTGTTAATAGTTTTAAATTTGTCAAATAACCAAATGCAAAGTGACCGAGCAAAAGAGAAATCTCAGGGCTCCTTCACGAGGGCGTCTTTGCACATGCAGAATTTGCGCGTATAATAGAGAATAGAACTCATTGACTTCAATGGGCTCATTCACATCGCTCTATTCTGCGTGCATTTTTGCACCAAAGGACCCCATATAAATCTATAGGAGAGGGCGGGGGTGCAAATATGCAAGGGGATGCCAAAAACTGTATGCAAAAGAACACATCTGGACCTCATTAGGCTTATTAGCCTTTTAAATCAGGGCGGGGGGTGTAGTGCGCACATAAGAACATGCCCTGTGTGTGCAAAAAGTACAGTACAATGCGCCGACACACGCACACAGATTATCCTAGTTGATAACACAGATATGTTGCGCTGAAGCGCGTGCATTTGTGCATAGGCTCGTGTGAAGGACCCCTGACTCACATCAGTATTTGGTGTGACTGCCCTGTGCCTTCAAAACAGTATTGGTTCTTGTAGGCACACATGCACACAATTTTTGAAGGAACTCAGCAGGGAGGTTGTTCCAGACATCTTGGAGAACTAAGCACAGATCTTCTGTAGATGCCGGGTCGCTCCAATCCTTCTGTCTCTTCAGGTAATCCTAGACAGACTAGATGATGTGAGATCAGGGCTCAATGGTGCCAAATCAGCACTTCCAGGACTCCTTGTTCTTCTTTACACTGAAGATAGTTCTTAATAACATTGGCTGGATGTTGGGGGTTGTTGTCCTGCTGCAGAATAAATGTGGAGGCAAACAGACGCCTCCCTGATGGTAGTACATGATGGATAAGTATCTGCCTGTATTTCTCAGCATTGAGGAGACCATTAATCCCCAACTCCATTTGCTAAAATGCAGCCCCAAACTGGCAATAAACCTCCACCATGCTTCACTGCTGCCTGCAGACACTCATTATTGTACTGCTCTCCACCGTGCTTCAATGCTGTCTGCAGACACTCATTATTGTACGGCTCTCCACCATGCTTCACTGCTGTCTGCAGACACTCATTATTGTACGGCTCTCCACCATGCTTCACTGCTGCCTGCAGACACTCATTATTGTATTGCTCTCAATCATGCTTCAATGCTGTCTGCAGATACTCATTATTGTACCGCTCTCCACCATGCTTCACTACCTACAGACACTCATTATTGTACCGCTCTCCACCATGCTTCACTGATGCCTGCAGACACTCATTATTGTCCCCCTCTTCACCATGCTTCAATGCTGTCTGCAGACACTTATTATTGTACTGCTCTCCACCATGCTTCAATGCTGTCTGCAGACACTCATTATTGTACTGCCTTTCACCATGCTTCACTGCTGCCTGCAGACACTCATTATTGTACTACTCTCCACCATGCTTCAATGCTGTCTGCAGACACTCATTATTGTACCGCTCTCCACCATGCTTCACTGCTACCTTCAGACACTCATTATTGTCCCCCTCTTCACCATGCTTCAATGCTGTCTGCAGACACTCATTATTGTACTGCTCTCCACCTTGCTTCAATGCTGTCTGCAGACACTCATTATTGTACCGCTCTCCACCATGCTTCAGTGCTGCCTGCAGACACTCATCATTGTACCGCTCTCCACCATGCTTCAGTGCTGCCTGCAGACACTCATTATTGTACAGCTCTCCACCTTGCTTCAATGCTGTCTGCAGACACTCATTATTGTACCGCTTTCCCCATGCTTCACTGCTGCCTGCAGACACTCATTATTGTACCGCTTTCCCCATACTTCACTGCTGCCCGCAGACACTCATTATTGTACCGCTCTCCACTATGCTTCACTACTGCCTGCAGACAGTCATTATTGTACTGCTCTCCCCGTGCTTCACTGCTGCCTGCAGACACTCATTATTGTACCGCTCTCCACTATGCTTCACTACTGCCTGCAGACAGTCATTATTGTACCGCTCTCCCCATGCTTCACTGCTGCCTGCAGACACTCATTATTGTACCGCTCTCCACTATGCTTCACTACTGCCTGCAGACAGTCATTATTGTACTGCTCTCCATCATGCTTCACTGCTGCCTGCATCTGTATCTGGGAGGAGTGACAGCATACCAGGTGCATATATTCAATACTTCTTTATTCCTCCATTCCTGCGACGTTTCGACCCTGCTCAGGGTTTTTGTCAAGCTTGAAAAATAGAGTGAGAGCACATGAGCGATTATTGCTGGAATGACACACGGCCAAGCCCCTCGCATGAGATTTATGCGTTGCGGTTGGGATTCCCTTTATCCCGCAGGGACTCCCTACATCTCCGTGGGGATTCCCTTCATCCATGTGGGGATGCCTTTCATTCTTCTGGCGGCCGAGGGGCTTCAGGGCTGCTGTGTCAGTGCACTGCGAGATGCCGCAGCCAGCTTGTAAACTTGTGGAGAATAGCCATGACTTGATCGCGGCTATTCTTCGTTCACACGATTTAGCGCTCCAATTTTCTAGTGCGGCTAACGGAGCGCCTAAATGACGCTTGTGTGAAAGAGGCCTAAGGCTAGTCACACAGGGACATATTTGCGCATGCAATACACAAAGAATAGAACCCATTGACCTCAATAGGTTTGTTCACGCGCGTATTTTTAATGCACATTTCAGTTGCGCGAACAAAAAGCAGCATGCTTTATTTTTATGTGTTTTTATGTACCAGAAGTCCCCATAGAAGTCAATGGGGAGTGAAAATGCACGCACAAAATGCAAGAAAAGGCGTGAAACACTGCGTAATTCTGCTAGAAAACATCTGCAACTAATTAAAGCACAAAAGGTACAGTAATATATGCCACTGCATGTGCAAAAAAACATAGTTTGTTCCGCAAAAATGCTACACTCATGCGCACATGCCCAAAATGTGTTCACATAAGCGTATTTTACGCGCATTTTGTTTTTGCAAACAAATATGCAGCATTCGCCATTTTCCTGTGCATTTGCGCACAATAATAGTACACATTGAACTAATAAACTTGCCCATTGCGTTTAATTGGAGCATGTTTGTGTGTTTTTTGTGAGCGCAAATCTGCACAACTTGCACGCGCAAAAAATATAGTAAAACATGTACAGCTGTGCACCAAAATGCAAGCCCATCGTGCAAATATTCAGCATAAATGCGCTTCCGGCCGTGTGACACCGACTAGAGTTCTAGCAGAGCGCCAGTGATACATCACATGTCCGGTACATATTCATGTCACACGCTATGTTTGTATGTTCAGCACAAACAGACATCATGTGTTTATTCTCACACGGATCATACATAATCTTGTGTGCTGACTTTTAAGTATGAGGATGGTAACAAAACAACTGGGATTAACCTCTGCGGAATTCTCCATGACCACTGCTGTAGCTGTCTGAGGACTAGTTTTCCGCTGGTCGACTCGTATTTTTCAATGGTACTATTTAATGTACCATATAATATACTGAAAAACTATTACTACTGGGGACACTGTGGGGGTCACTATTACTACTGAGGCCACTGTGGGGGTCACTATTACTATTGGAGCCACTGTGGAGGTCACTATTACTACTGGGGACACTGTGGGGGTCACTATTACTACTGGGGACACTGTGGGGGTCACTATTACTACTGGGGACACTGTGGGGGTCACTTACTACTGGGGACACTGTGGGGGTCACTATTACTACTGAGGCCGCTGTGGGGGTCACTATTACTACTGGGGACACTGTGGGGGTCACTATTACTACTGAGGCCACTGTGGGGGTCACTATTACTACTGGGGACACTGTGGGGGTCACTATTACTACTGGGGACACTGTGGGGGTCACTATTACTACTGGGGACACTGTGGGGGTCACTATTACTACTGGGGACACTGTGGGGGTCACTATTACTACTGGGGACACTGTGGGGGTCACTATTACTACTGAGACCACTGGGGGGTCACCTTTACTATTAAGGCTACTGTGAGGGACACTATTACTATTGAGGCTCCTGTGGGGTACACTATTACTGTTGAGGGTCCCTGTGGGGGTCACTATTGCTACTGGAGCAACTGTGGTGGTCACTATTACTACTGAAGCCACTGTTGGGGGGGTCACTATTACTACTGAAGCCACTGTTGGGGGGTCACTATTACTACTGGAGCTACTGTGGGGGTCACTATTACTACTGAAGCCACTGTTGGGGGGTCACTATTACTACTGGAGCTACTGTGGGGGTCACTATTACTACTGGAGCTACTGTGAGGGTCAATATTACTACTGGAGTTACTGTGGTCATAGTATGAAATCAGCTGCAGGTATGCGGCTGATTCCCAGTCAAAATCCGCAGAAATTGTACAGATTTCAACACTTTTTGGATGCAGAAATGCTGTGGTATTTGCTCTGTCTTTTTTGAAACAGCCCTGTACATTTTAGAACAACGGAGGTAAAATCATATATTATGATAAGCCCCGCCCCTGACAACACCCCTTTGTCCTGCTTTGGTCATTGTAAATACATAGGAGCTGTATACAAAAAACGGTAATAGATTATTAATGGGTTTCCAGAAATTCAACAAAATAGCCGCCATCTGTACAACCTGTGGAAACTCATCCTATGATGCATCTCTAGACAGGAGGGGGAAGAGGTCAGAGCCTAAACCATATTGGTTGCTCCTGCCAGGGTTGTCATTTAGTCTAACAAGAGTGATTGGAATGGTGTGTAGTCAGGCCCCGCCCCCACCCACAGCCCCGCCCCTTCCTCCTCCAGTCTAGGATGGGCTTCCACAAGCTGCACTGATAATAAATTCTGGTTGAACCCTTTTCCATAAGACTGTTAGCAAAGCTGCCTGATGTTGTAATCTTAGATGCAGTAGAGCAGTATAAATAGGGCTGCAAAAGTAGACAAACCCTTTAAATCTACTGTCCACTCATATATACTCTAATATATACTATCACAGTCATTACAGTAAAGAAGCGCAGCAGGAAGGAAGGGTTAAAGCGGTGCACTGTGATCCCGTCACTGGGGAGGAGTCGGCTCTGAACTTTGTACATGATCTGCAGGAATTGTAAGAACAGTGGGAATCTGCTGTAGCCCGGTGTACCAGCTGCACTGTACAAGCCCACAATGGCGGCTGATCCAGGGACTTCTAAGTTACGAGGGCAGGTTATTGCGGTCACCTACCTACTGACCGTCATCGATGTCTTCTGTCTGTTCATGCAGTTTGCAGTGACACCAGTAAGTGGTGGTATGATTGTGGTGTGTGCCGTGTACCTGGGGCAAAACTGCTGGGGGCATCTACATATATAGCTGGAAAATACACACAGTGTGAGTTCTATGGCTGAGTCACTGCGTAATAAATTACTTATCCTGCATCCATCCTGAGTTCCATCCTGTATTATACTCCAGAGCTGCACTCACTATTCTGCTGGTGGAGTCACTGTGTACATACATTACTTATCCTGCATCCATCCTGAGTTATATATTGTATTATTCCCCAGAGCTGCAATCACTACTCTGCTGGAGAAGTCACAGTGTACATACATTACTTATCCTGTACTGATCCTGAGTTCCATCCTGTATTATACTCCAGAGCTGCACTCACTATTCTGCTGGTGGAGTCACTGTGTACATACATGACTTATCCTGTACTGATCCCAAGTTCCATCTTGTATTATACTCCAGAGCTGCACTCACTATTCTGCTGGTGGAGTCACTGTGTACATACATTACTTATCCTGTACTGCTCCTGGGTTACATCCTGTATTATACCCCAGAGCTGAACTCACTATTCTGCTGGTGGAGTCACTGTGTACATACATTACTTATCCTGTACTGATCCAGAGTTACATCCTGTATTATACTCCAGAGCTGCACTCACTATTCTGCTGGTGGAGTCACTGTGTACATACATGACTTATCCTGTACTTATCCCAAGTTCCATCTTGTATTATACTCCAGAGCTGCACTCACTATTCTGCTGGTGGAGTCACTGTGTACATACATTCCTTATCCTGTACTGATCCTGAGTTCCATCCTGTATTATACTCCAGAGCTGCACTCACTATTCTGCTGGTGGAGTCACTGTATACATACATTACTTATCCTGTACTGATCCTGAGGTATATCCTGTTTTATACTCCAGAGCTGCACTCACTATTCTGCTGGTGGAGTCACTGTGTACATACATTACTTATCCTGTACTAAACCTGGGTTACATCTTTTATTATACTTTAGAGCTGCACTCACTATTCTGCTGGTGGAGTCACTGTGTACATACATTACTTATCCTGCATCCATCCTGAGTTATATATTGTATTATTCCCCAGAGCTGCAATCACTTCTCTGCTGGAGAAGTCACAGTGTACATACATTACTTATCCTGTACTGATCCTGAGTTCCATCCTGTATTATACTCCAGAGCTGCACTCACTATTCTGCTGGTGGAGTCACTGTGTACATACATGACTTATCCTGTACTGATCCCAAGTTCCATCTTGTATTATACTCCAGAGCTGCACTCACTATTCTGCTGGTGGAGTCACTGTGTACATACATTACTTATCCTGTACTGCTCCTGGGTTACATCCTGTATTATACCCCAGAGCTGAACTCACTATTCTGCTGGTGGAGTCACTGTGTACATACATTACTTATCCTGTACTGATCCTGAGTTACATCCTGTATTATACTCCAGAGCTGCACTCACTATTCTGCTGGTGGAGTCACTGTGTACATACATGACTTATCCTGTACTGATCCTGAGTTCCATCCTGTATTATACTCCAGAGCTGCACTCACTATTCTGCTGGTGGAGTCACTGTATACATACATTACTTATCCTGTACTGATCCTGAGGTATATCCTGTTTTATACTCCAGAGCTGCACTCACTATTCTGCTGGTGGAGTCACTGTGTACATACATTACTTATCCTGTACTAAACCTGGGTTACATCTTTTATTATACTTTAGAGCTGCACTCACTATTCTGCTGGTGGATCACTGTGTACATACATTACTTATCCTGTACTGATCCTGAGTGACATCCTGTATTATACCCCAGAGCTGCACTCACTATTCTGCTGGTGGAGTCACTGTGTACATACATTACTTATCCTGTTCTGATCCTGAGTTACATCCTGTATTATACTCCAGAGCTGCATTCACTATTCTGCTGGTGGAGTCACTGTGCACATACATTACTTATCCTGTACTGACCCTGAGTTACATCCTGTATTATACTCCAGAGCTGCACTCACTATTCTGCTGGTGGAGTCACTGTGTACATACATTACTTATCCTGTACTGACCCTGAGTTACATCCTGTATTATACTGCAGAGCTGCATTCACTATTCTGCTGGTGGAGTCACTGTGTACATACATTACTTATTCTGTACTGATCCTGAGTTACATCCTGTATTATACCCCAGAGCTGCACTCACTATTCTGCTGGTGGAGTCACTGTGTACATACATTACTTATTCTGTACTGATCCTGAGTTACATCCTGCATTATACTCCAGAGCTGCACTCACTATTCTGCTGGTTGAATACGCCTGGTAAATAAGGCCTTGGCCTGGATTCACATGAAAGTATTTGTGCAGCAATTTGCGTGTACAATACGCAGTAAATCAAACCTGTTTCACATGCGTATATTTTGGGCTCGCATTTTGTTTGCTCTACTTCCCTACGCATTTGCCCCTGAAAATAGCACAATCTGAACCAATTAACTTGATTGCCCATTTTAATAAACGGGACCATACTTTCATAAAACACGCACCTGCTCATGCAATTCCTCAAGTCTTCATATCCCCCCGTGCCCCGGCCTCAGTGTCCTCCTCTCGCCTGCAGCTGACCCCTCTCTTCCCCCGCAGGTGTTATTATATATTATCTGCTTCCTCTATGTGATACATTCTTTCTCTCGCTCAGTATCTGGCCCGGAGTCTCGGCTTGGATGCGGTGGGGTTCGGCTACCTGCAGACGCTCTTCGGGATTCTTCAGCTTCTTGGAGGTCCTATTTTTGGCAGGTAAAGCATTGTCTATACCCTCTTTTTTTGCTTAAGGCGCCTTCACACTTGCGATCGCGATGTCGCTGCGTTTGTGCTTTGCGATTGTTGTGCAATGCGTTTTTAACATTAGAAAGTCCTATTGACATTTGCGTAAAAAAAAAACGCTGTAATATCGCGATCGCAAGTCTGAAGGCGCCCGAAAGGGGTTTTCTGTGCAAATGCTATGTATGACCTTCCCTCAGGGTAGGTCGTCAGCAGCTGATCGGCCGGGGTCCGTCACACAAGACCTCGAACAATCAGCTGATCAGGCGCCCTCGGCCAGCGTCACAAGATACAGGGGTACGGAGTGGAAGCCATTAGCTCCGACCCATTTGTAGTGGCCGGCGCTTGTAATTGCAGGCATAGTCCTAATTGATTTTAATGAGAGCTGTGCCTGCATTACCAACCAAGGCTAGCGCGATGTTGACAGCGCTATCTGCTGCTGCTCTATCCGCAGTGACAGGGAGCCTGCCAATCAGCTGATCGGCGGGGATCCCGCCAACCAATCAATCCTCAGAGTAGGTCATCAGTAGTAAAGTCACAGAAAACCCCTTTCTGCGCGGCAAATTCATGTGAACGACCCCATTGAAATCAATGGGTCCTATTTTCTGCATATTGCGAGCGCTAATACGCCCGTGTGAAGGGGTACTTCAGGTATGTTCACAGCGTGGAGATCACAGCGCAATTTTCCACTTGAATTCCACCTCCAAACGCCATGGCAGAATCCGTGTCTTTCGCCGTGGATCCACGCGCGCATTTAGCTTTGTCGTGCTGCAAGTTTCAAACCTTGAAATAGAAGGGTTAAAATCCGCTGCCGATCATCGGTAACAGCTGGAAATTTGGCGCAGTGGATTTTTTACGTGTTTGTTGCGGGGTTTTTGGCTGCTGAATACCTGCAGCGAATACACTGCGGATGGAGTCGCCCTTAGCCTGGGTTCACACAGGGCGGATTTGCCGCGGTTTTGCTACGGATTGCCGTTGCATATCCGCACTGCGCCAAAACCGCTGCGTTTGCAGTGCAATGCAGCACAAATGAGTTTTGGAAAAAAGCTGTTTTCACAGGGCGGATTTTTTCCACACAGCCGCAGTGTGGAAATGCAACTGTGGCGCGGTTTTCAAAGACGCAGCATGTCCATACCATTGTCTTTTCCGCAGCGCTTTTTTGTTCATAGACCTCTATGGACGCAGCAAAATCCGCACCAAAATACGCTGCAAAAAGTAAAAAAGCGCTGCAGAAAAAAACGCTTGCGGAGTTTTCCGTAATAAAATCCGCAGGAAAATCCGCAAGACAAAAATTAACATTTGAAGCGGATTTACCGCAGAAGCAGTTCTTCTGCGGCAAAACCGCAGCAAATCCGCCCTGTGCGAACCCAACCTTAGAGTTTTTGCACGTGTATTCGTGCATGTTAAATCTGGCGTGCGCAATTTAGTGGTGCAAAAAAAAGAATGCAATTGCAATCTGATTGTTTTGCATGTAACCATGGCAACCTTAAATAAAGTGTGCAGTAAAATGTAAAACTTGGATGAAAAATGGATCAATATCTCAAAAAGTTTGCAGAAAAATCTAAAAATCATGTGAAAAAAGTCAGTTTAATTTTTCAGCTTATAAAAAACCGCCAGTGTGAATTTACCTTTAGGAGTACAAGGTCATCCGCTAAATCAGGGAGGTCAAACTCATTTTCATCGAGGGCCGCATAAGCCCTCTGGTTGCCTTCAAAGGTCCGATTGTAATTGTAAGATTGTATAGTAATAGTGATCCTCATAGTGGCCCCAGTAGTAATAGTGATCCTCATAGTGGCCCCAGTAGTAATAGTGATCCTCATAGTGACCCCAGTAGTAATAGTGGCCCCCATAGTGGCTCCAGTAGTAATAGTGGCCCCCATAGTGGCTCCAGTAGTAATAGTGAATCCCCATAGAGGCCCCAGTAGTAATAGTGACCCCCCCCTACAGTGGCCCCAGTAGTAATAGTGCCCCCCATAGTGGCTTCAGTAGTAATAGGGTCCTCTATAGTGGCCCCAGTATTAAGTGATGTCTATACTGACCCCAGTAGTAATAATGACCCCCACAGTGACCCAGTAGTAAGAGTGACCTCAGTAATAAGAGTGACAACCATAGTGGCCCTAGCAGTAATAGTGACTGTAGTATGAGTAGTGACACCCCCATAGTGGCACTAGTAGTAATAATGACCTTAGTAGTAATAGTGACCCCATAGTGGCTCCAATAGTAATACTAATTCCCCATAGTGGCCTCAGTAGTAATAGTGACCCCCATAGTGGCTCCAGTAGTAATAGGGTCCTCCATAGTGGCCCCAGTAGTGGGTGATGTGTATACTGACCCCAGTAGTAACAATGACCCCCATAATGACCCAAGTAGTAAGAGTGACCTCAGTAATAAGACTGACAGCCATAGTGGCCCCAGTAGTAATAGTGACTGCAGTAGCAATAGTGACAGCCATAGTGGCCCCAGTAGTAATAGTGAACCCTCATAGTGGCCCCTAGTAATAATAGTGCCCCTATATTGGCCTCAGTAGTAACTAATCACCTTCATAGTATTCCCAATAGTAATACCAACCCTCCTATTGGCCTCTGGCCGGGCAGCATCCCTACAAGCATTAGACTTGCCTAGGCTGCAGCTCCGGTCCGGCAGCAGTGCAGAGTCTGACCGCTGACCTCTTCCCTCATGACATATAAACAGGCCACGGGGATAAGAGGTCAGCAGTCAGACTCTGCACTGCCACCGGCAGGCTTGTGTTTGACATGAGTGCGCTAAATTATACTATCGGGACATTTAAAGGGGTCTCTGCCAGCGCTCGGCCGTATCTGGCTCACCCGTTTATGAGGATACAAAGCACCTTCCCGGAATCATTAACATTATTGTGATTCTTGTGTAAGTTGTCAGTGACCCCGGCGGGTGAATCATTCAGAGTGTCGTGTGCAACAATGTTTCCACTTGTTACAGGCATAAAAAAAGGAAAGTTTGTATCAACAAGCCAATTCATTGGATCCTTGCGGATGGCGGCGCGTTCACATCAGTATTCTGCTCTCCATTTTTTAACAGATCCGTTTTCATTAAATTGCATAACGGAATTAACATAGAAACGAACAGAATCCGTAGTTTTATCATTTGTAGCGGATCTGATAGGCAGACATGTAAAGAAAAAGTGACCATTTCTATCAGTTTGTTCTGTTTACACTCCTTTTTAACCCCTTAAAGTTGCAGGATGTAAGTTTATGTCCTGCCTGGATGCTACTTAATGCAACATTATGGCATGTAAATGGTTGACCAATGGAGTACGTTCCTTCCGTGACGTCATCGGCCCTCCGCTATGTCATTTTAGAGGGCCGATGGCTTTCATGTCAACCAGATGCCAGAAAATGGCATCCTAGCCTGCCATGGCCTGTGATAGCTTTTGTTAACACTAATGTATTATCTTACTGATCACAGCTTTTCTGGTTAATGTCCCCTTCAGGGACATAAAAATGTAAGAAACGTAAAAAAAAAAACAAAGAAAAAAACCCGTAAAAAATAGTAACAAGAAGCCGTCTTTTTTGCACACTTTCCTCTCTTTCTATAAAAAACTAAGCATATACCCTTCCCCCACATATTTAGTATAATCGTATCTGTAATGACATGTACAATAAATTAAACACACTGCAAAAACTGTTAAAAAAACCTAAAACAAATGACCCAAAATGCTTATTTTTCATTTCGCCTAACAAAAAATGCAATAAAAGTGATCAAAAAACTATATGAGCCCCAATATGGTAGCAGTAAAAACTACAGCTTGTCACACAGAAGATGAGCCTCAGAGCTCTGTGCGTGGAAGAATAAGGGCTCATGTCCACGGGCAAAATATGATTTAAGATCCGCAGCGGATCTCCCGCGCGCGGATCCGCACCCCATAGGGATGCATTGACCACCCGCGGGTAGATAAATACCCGCGGATCGTCAATAAAAGGCATTTAAAAAAAAATGGAGCATGAAAAAATCTGGACCATGCTCCATTTTCATGCGGGTCTCCCGCGGGGACGGCTCCCGCGGGCTTCTATTGAAGCCTATGGAAGCCGTCCGGATCCGCGGGAGACCTAAAATAGGAATTAAAAGCATTTACTCACCCGGAGCGGGCGCTGAAGGTCTTCTCTTCCTCACGGCCGGATATTTCTTGCTTCGGCTCGGCGGATGTGCCCGGCGCATGCGCGCGGCGTGCCGGCGACGTGCTGCCGGCGTCAGGAATTCATCCGCCGGCCGAAAATGAAGATCCGGCCGTGAGGAACAGCTGATCTTCGCCGGCCGCTACGGATAGGTAGATTCTACATGGAGAATCTGCAGCGGATCTGATTTTCCCCGTGGACATGAGGCCTAAAAGGATTATGGAGCTTTGAATGCAGCGATGCAAAAAGAAAAGGGGTTTTATTGGGCAAAAATGGAAAATTTTGGTATCATTGCAATCGTACCGACCTGCAGAAAAAATGAGCGTGTGCTGTATGACTAAAACGCTGTAAAACCATTATATTAGCTGCTTCCTATTGGGTGGAGCAAGAGAAAACCAAGCAGACCCAACACCGTACAGCACTCTGACAGGAGGGACTACCCTGTTTCCCCCAAAATAAAACCTACCACTAAAATAATCCGTAGTTACACTACATTAAAAAAACCAAAAACATTACCTAGCAGACTTGGTCCAGGTCCCTCTCACTGCTCTTTAGAGGTTCGCCGTGGTTCCCGCAGTCCTCAGCCGCTCGAACAAGATCACTTCCTGGTTACAGGATTCATAAATCCCACCTCCAGGAAGCGATGGCTGTGACTGGTTCTTCGACCGCTGCTCAGCTATTCAATGCAGTGCTGGATGGCTGTCAATCACAGCCATCGCATTGGTTCATCCAGCGATGCATTGATTGGCTGAGCAGCAGTCGAAGAACCAATCACCAATCATGAGTAGCAGAGGACTGCGGGAAACTCGTTGGAGCTCTCGAGAGCAGCAGAATATGACCTAGTGCCTCTTTTGGGACTAAAATTTATATAAGACAGGGTCTTAGTTGTAGGGAAATACAGTAATTGAGGAAGTATAGTTTATGGGATGTCATTGACGAAAAAGGTCGCGGCGGTTCCTCAGGTATTACAATTAGTGCAGAGATTACCGCACAGAACAAAAGCACCCTGCAATACCCACCTAGTAGTCGCTCCTGGATCTGGGTCTTGCATGGTTTTTCCATAGGAGGACCAGCAGTTGTTCTTCGTTGTAGTCTTTAGTATTTGCTAACGCTGCTACTTTCTTCCAGGTTCTCCGATCAGTACGGTCCTCGTGCAGCTCTTACACTTTCCTTCCTAGCTGCGTCCATGTTTTACCTGATCCTTACATTTACCACCAGCATCCCCTTCTTGTTCCTGTCACGGCTTCCAACCTTCTTCATGCACAGTCTTCCAGGTACTAAACATCTATGGGAGGAGGTAAATGTATCAATAAACTTCTATGGGAGGAGATAAATGTATCAATAAACTTCTGTGGGAGGAGATAAATGTATCAATAAACGTCTGTGGGAGGAGATAAATGTATCAATAAACTTCTATGGGAGGAGATAAATGTATCAATTAACTTCTGTGGAAGGAGATAACTGTATCAATAAACATCTGTGGAAGGAGATAACTGTATCAATAAACATCTGTGGGAGGAGATAAATGTATCAATAAACTTCTGTGGGAGGAGATAAATGTATCAATAAACTTCTATGGGAGGAGATAAATGTATCAATAAACTTCTGTGGAAGGAGATAAATGTATCAATAAACTTCTATGGGAGGAGATAAATGTATCAATAAACATCTGTGGGAGGAAATAAATGTATCAATAAACTTCTGTGGGAGGAGATAAATGCATCAATAAACTTCTATTGGAGGAGATAAATGTATCAATAAACTTCTGTGGGAGGAGATAAATGTATCAATAAACATCTGTGGGAGGAGATAAATGTATCAATAAACTTCTATGGGAGGAGATAAATGCATCAATAAACTTCTATGGGAGGAGATAAATGTATCAATAAACTTCTGTGGGAGGAGATAAATGTATCAATAAACTTCTATGGGAGGAGATAAATGTATCAATAAACTTCTATGGGAGGAGATAAATGTATCAATAAACTTCTATGGGAGGAGATAAATGTATCAATAAACTTCTATGGGAGGAGATAAATGTATCAATAAACTTCTATAGGAGGAAATAAATGTATCAATAAACTTCTATGGGAGGAGATAAATGTATCAATAAACTTCTATGGGAGGAGATAAATGTATCAATGAACTTCTGTGGGAGGAGATAAATGTATCAATGAACTTCTATGGAAAGAGATAAATGTATCAATAAACTTCTATCAGAGGAGATAAATGTATCAATAAACTTCTATCAGAGGAGATAAATGTATCAATAAACTTCTGTGGGAGGAGATAAATGTATCAATAAACTTCTATAAGAGGAGATAAATGTATCAATAAACTTCTATAAGCGGAGATAAATCTATTAATAAACTTCTGTGGGAGGAGATAAATGTATCAATAAACTTCTGTGGGAGGAGATAAATGTATCAATAAACTTCTGTGGGAGGAGATAAATATATCAATAAACTTCTATGGGAGGAAATAAATGTATCAATAAACTTCTGTGGGAGGAGATAAATATATCAATAAACTTCTATGGGAGGAAATAAATGTATCAATAAACTTCTATGGGAGGAGATAAATGATCAATAAACTTCTATGGAAAGAGATAATGTATGAAAATACACAAAGTTGTTACACAAATGATACTTTTATTCAGTAAAGCCGGTTTCACATTTGTGATGGAACCCCCACCAGAGCTTCTGTCGCGGAGCGCTTTTTCTTTCCTCCAAAAGTCGAACAGCTGGGTGGAAAGCGGGCGGGCACCATTATAGTCAATGGGGTTTATCCATCGCTATTTGTCTCTATATAGAGATGGATCCTCACCGAAAGGTGCAGGAAAGTGGAATCCCTGCAGATGGGAAAGCACCCTAACGTCCGTGCAGAGACCCCTCATCAGGCAAGGCTCACACGACCGCGTTTACCTGCAGTTTGCTCGCACATTTATTGCGGTCGAGCACGCAGCAAGGATGCCATATGTGTATTTGTTGCATGCCGCCAATCCCCATACACTATCCTCGGTGTATGTGTGCTGTACGTGCCAAGATAGGACACACCGCCAATTCTTTTAAATGAACTCATACAAATGAGCGCTGTTTTTAAAATGTTTTAAAAGTCGTACATTACATAGCACCATTGAAATATACAACTCGTCCTGCAAAAAACAAGCCTTCAGACATCTACGTCGATGGATAAATCAGAGTCACGATTAAGAAAAATTGAGAAAAAAAAAGGCTGCGTCCTTAAAGGGTTAAAGGCCAATTTAGGGGAGTCGACAAATGCAATGCTAGAATGGGAACAATCAAGAAAGGGGAGTCCACTGCTTTGCATTTACAAGGAATGGAGGCTTATAACTCTACTGTCCTAGGATAGGAGGTGTAGTGCTGGGGAACCGGCACTAGGTGGCAGCAGAGCACATCACAGAATAGTGCTGCAGACACAGGAAATCGCACCACTAAACTATGGGAAAAAACGTGTTATTTTTACTTACGGCTTCCTACACACGGGCGAGCGCGATATTGCCAGCGTGCGTTTTCATGCCGATGGGAGGCGTTTTTCTGGCAATAACGCCTCCCATCACTTCTGTGAGGGCTTAAACAGATGAGCACATATGCAAATACGCTAACCGCTACAAAGCGTATTAACCAAATGAGAAAACCAAAAAAATTTTTTTTGTACCGTTTAAATTTTGTGCTATTGCACAGTAAAAAAATAAATAAATGACAGGAGATAGGTCCCGCCCCCTTTCTTCTAACGCATGGTAATATCGTGCGAGAATCACGCCAGTCACAATGAAACAATTGCAATCAAAGGTCTAATATCGTCACGGTTTTGAAAATCACGCCTGCAAAATATGTCAAAATTATGTGTTCAAGCCTAGAAGTAGCGATCCCCGTTCAGCCGCATTAGTGGATTGCCAAGTGTTTCCCATTATTTTCCATGGGAAACATTACATCACGCGGCATCTGATGTGTTTTCTGTCCCATTGAAAACAATGCGCAACGCGTTCCGAGGAATGCGCAGATAGGACATGCCGCAATATTTTTCCACATCGTTCATGTATATAGTCGCATCTCGAAATGCACAAATCTCGCGCAAGTTTCTCTACCATGTGAAAAAGGCCTAAGTGGAATGTGCAATGTTAGTTATGGCCACTAGATGGAGACATTGTACCATTATTTTGCTTACTACAAAAGAATTTATCCTGTGTCTACTGAGAGGTTTGAAGAACATCCAATTCTAACAGTTTTAACTCCTTAATGATGCGGTACTTTTTGTTCCCATTTTAAGGACCTAGCGATACCAAATTATGCTTTTTTTTTTATTTGATTTTTTTAATAAATACGGTGCAAGGATTTTTTAAGCTTTTATTATTATTTTTTTTTTTATTTAATAGTTTATAAAACTTTTTTAAAACTTATTTTTACATTTTTTTTAGTCCCTATGGGGGTCTTGAACTTGTGATCACTTGATCGCTCATAGAGTATAATGTAATACAGTAGCATTACATTATAACGCATTCAGACAGACAATCTATCAGGACTATAAGGGGTGGAGATCTCTGCTTGCTGTCATCCAATAGCAATCTTTAGGCTGGGTTCCCATGGGACGCTTTCCCAGTGGAAATCTTCTCGCAGCGGAAAACCGTAAGATTTCCGCGATCAGCTGCGGCTTTGGAGTGGCTTTGCCGCATGCTTTTCCGTTGCAGCCGGCTTTCCCATTGAGAGGAGTGAGGCCGTAATGGGAAAACAAAAAAGAATTGACAAACGGGAATTCGCGCCACATCCGTGCCACAGCCGCGATGGCTTGTCCGCCCAATATGTCAAAAATCTCGTCCACATGACGGGCTAACCCAGGGATTAGCGGCCGCAGCCAGGTTTGCCACAGCACAATTCTGTGGTAAATCAGCCTGTGTGAACCCAGCCTTATGGTTTACTTCCGCAGGATAACAATCAGTCATGATCATGTGACTGGCGCGGTTTGTTACGATTATCAGAGCTGTGCCTTGTAACAAGCCAAGCAGCAGAGTGTCCATCATATGACCTGGGCAGATTGGCATCCATTGAAAGTAAACAATTTTTATTGAATGACAGCAAGCAGAGATGTTGAAAAACAGGAACATTTACTAAACTACGTTGGAAAATTGTCTAACTTTTCACTTTCAGCTCTCAGTAATGACGATTCTTCTCCGCTCCGCAGGAGCCCAGATGATTGTAACTGACCTGACGACGGCCCAGGAACGCGCTGGAGCGCTAGGAAAGCTCGGCCTCTGCTTTGGAGTAGGAATCATTGTTGGATCTTCACTTGGGGGATACTTGGCTACAAGATTTGGGTGAGAACTAGTTAAAGGGACTGTAGCACAATTACAAGTTGTCCCATATCCACAGGATTGGGTATAACTTGCTGATCAGTGGGGGTCTCACCATTGCGACTCCCACCCATCCCAAGAATGGAGCTCCCCTGTCTGTCATCCTCCCCGTGGGGTAACTGTACAAGGAGGGGAATGAGGGAAGCGCTGGTCACACAAGAGCATTAGCGCTCCATTCCTTTTCAATGGGACTGCGGAGACACCAGAGCGGCACCCACTTGGCCATTTCCATCAGCCATTGCTTCATTCACAGTGACAGGCAGAGTGGGACACGGGAGTCCAGTTCTCAAGATCGATGGGGGTCTCAATGGTGAGCCCCCCACTGACCAGCAAGTTATCCCTAGGGGAGAACTTGTAATTGTACTCCATCCCCTTTAATGTGATCATAAGATATATCTAACATTAAAGGAAGATTCATTGTATGAGAAACGTTCTACAACTTACTAATATACTTTCTGTGTTTCAGCTTCTTAGATCTCTGCTTGCTGTCAGTGGCTTTACTACTATTGTACTGTAGTCAGTCTAGTCAAACCTCTTTGAGCCTAGACTCCAGCCTGTTACATATTGCCTGCGCTGATACATTGTAGCAAACTATCATGAGAGGAGAGTGGTTTGTGCTACTTAAGCTGCTTCCACACCTGTGTTAGGTCTCATTCACATGGGCGATGCGTCTTTATCCAGGACGCATTGTGGCCGAAAATCGCAGCAATGATCGAGTCCCGGGATTAATTAGCGTTTTCTCATCCATTCACACGGATGTATCACAGGAAAAATATGCTACAGCGCGGAATACAGCGGTCAGCAGAAATCCTCAGAATGACTTCTAATTAGAGATGAGCGAGTATCGTCTTTACCGAGTACCTGCCTGCTCGCCCACAAAGATTCGGGTTCCGGTGGGGGTGAGCGCTGTGTTGCGGGAGTGAGCAGGAGGGAGCAGGGGGGAGAGAGAGGGAGATCTCCCTCCCATTCCCCCCTGCCGCTCCCCTTCCCCCCCGCCGGCACCCGAATTTTTGCGGGCGAGCAGGCAGGTACTCAGTAAGGATGATACTCGCTCGAATATCTGTCCTTACCGAGTACGCTTGCTCATCTCTACTTCTAATGCTTAAATAGCGGCAGCTGTCCTCTTTCCCAAGCGCCGGACGCTGGTGAACTCCCTCCCCCTCTCTTTCTTTCAGCTCCTATAGGAGTCTATGGGAGCCTCCAGCGTTTTTTGTCCAAAAATCGGTGAAGACCTGTCGTAGGACGCAGCGCGAAAAATGGTGGCCGATTTGATGATGTAACTTTTTTCACATTACAAAGTCCTGTTGACATTTGCGATAAAAATCTACGCTTTTTAATAAGCGGGCGGCAACAATGCGATGCAAGATTATTCTAAAAAAAAGGATTGCTGACACCCAAAAATTGCGGGAACTAAGTCGCCATTTTGCCGCGATTATCTCGCGGCAAAATCGCCAATGTGGAAGAAGCCTAAGAGCTCGTTTACACAGGTGAACATCGCGCAATTTTCTAAACCGTGTAAAACCACCCTAAAACTGCAAAAATCTGTTTATTTCAATGCGCTATAAAAAAATCAAAAAGGCTTCCGTTTTTCTTCCATTCCTGCGGGTTTCTGTTCTTTTGGACGAAAAAAATAGCGCAGCCTTATTTTTCCGGCCTAAAAACGGAAACCTGGCGGAATGGAAGCGAACGGAAGCCTTTCCGTTTTTTTGAAGCAGGCGTTGCCTTTCCCTGCGGCCCCCTCCCACCATGGTCCTTATCACAGTCTTCCCCTATGTAAGGTGCGCCAATGTTTCCTAACGTAATTCATCATATTACCTGCATTTCTCGAGGGCCGCCTTCCAGTGACTGTCCCCTGCACTCCGTGTATCTGCTGCACACGAGCCGCATACATCGTGACCTACATATATTACACAGTGTTCTTGTTTTATGTTAATTTATTTCGCATGATTGTTGCTATTTTTGTGGAACGCCCTTTTGTTTGGGTGACTTGATTTACTGTGCAGCAGACAGACACCGCCTGTATACGTAATCTACACGGGCGTCAGTCTGAGGGAGCTTTCACACGTGAAGGAACAGGCCGCACGGCGCACCGCGAGCCGCTGTGGATTCTGATGCAGAACTGAAAATGGCTTGAAAACCCGCCTGCGATTCCGCATCAAAATCCGTAGTTCGATCTGTGGATTTAGTGTAGAATCACACGGCTGCGGATTTGGCTGCGTCCTGCGGAGGAATTCAATCCCGTGTGAAAAGTCCCTGAAGTCTCTCGTTACTATCCCCCAGCTGTCCTCTGAGTCCTGAGTGACGAGTCCGTCTCATTAGGGTCGTTGTTGCAAATTTCTAGCATACAGGAGAGGTAATTCCGTAATTAGGCTATGTTCACACCGGACGGATGCGCTGCAGCATGTCCATGCGGAAGATTATGCATCAAAAGTAGCGCGTCAGCCAATTGAAAATGGCTTTATGTAGCCTGACAATCCGCGTCAGAATCTGCGTTTGAGCACGTGGATTGTAGTGTAGATCTCCGCAGTGCTAAATTCCAAAACATTATCTATCTCATATCTATCTCTCTATTTCATATCTATCTATCTAATATCTATATCTATCTATCTATCCAACTATCTATCTCATATCTATCTATCTATCTCCTATCTATCTATCTCATATCTATCAATCCAACTATCTATCTCATATCTATCTATCTATCTCATATCTATCTATCTCATATCTATCAATCCAACTATCTATCTCATATCTATCTATCTATCTATCTATGTATCTCATATCTATCTATCTATCTCATATCTATCTAATATCTCTCTCTCTATCTCATATCTATCTATCTATCTATATATCTCCTATCTATCTATCTATCTATCTATCTATCTATCTATCTATCTATATATCTCCTATCTATCTATCTATCTATCTATCTATCTATCTATCTATCTATCTATCTCATATCTCTCTCATATCTATCTCTCTCATATCTATCTATCTCTCTCATATCTATCTCTCTCATATCTATCTATCTCATATCTATCTATCTATCTATCTATCTATCTATCTATCTATCTATCTATCTATCTATCTATCTATCTCATTATCTATCTATCTATCTATCTATCTCCTATCTCTCTCATATCTATCTATCTATCTCCTATCTCTCTCATATCTATCTATCTATCTATCTATCTATCTCATATCTATCTATCTATCTCATATCTATCTATCTATCTATCTATCTATCTATCTATCTATCTATCTATCTATCTATCTCCTATCTCTCTCATATCAATCAATCTATCTATCTATCTATAGCCTATCTATCTGTCTATCTCATATCTATCTATTTATCTATCTATCTCATATCTATCTAATATCTCTCTCTCTATCTCATATCTATCTATCTATCTATCTATCTCATATCTATCTATCTCATATCTATCTATCTATCTATCTCATATCTATCTCCTATCTATCTATCTCATTATCTATCTATCTATCTATCTATCTATCTATCTATCTATCTATCTATCTATCTCCTATCTCTCTCATATCTATCTATCTATCTATCTATCTATCTCCTATCTCTCTCATATCTATCTATCTATCTCATTATCTATCTATCTATCTATCTCCTATCTCTCTCATATCTATCTATCTATCTATCTATCTCATATCTATCTATCTATCTCATATCTATCTATCTATCTCATATCTATCTATCTATCTATCTCCTATCTCTCTCATATCTATCTATCTATCTATCTATCTATCTATCTATGTATCTCATATCTATCTATCTATCTCATATCTATCTATCTATATATCTCCTATCTATCTATCTATCTATCTATCTATCTATCTATCTATATATCTCCTATCTATCTATCTATCTATCTATCTCATATCTCTCTCATATCTATCTCTCTCATATCTATCTATCTCTCTCATATCTATCTATCTCATATCTATCTATCTATCTATCTATCTATCTATCTATCTATCTATCTATCTATCTATCTCATTATCTATCTATCTATCTATCTATCTATCTATCTATCTATCTCCTATCTCTCTCATATCTATCTATCTATCTCCTATCTCTCTCATATCTATCTATCTATCTATCTCATATCTATCTATCTATCTATCTATCTATCTATCTATCTATCTATCTATCTATCTATCTCCTATCTCTCTCATATCAATCAATCTATCTATCTATCTATCTATCTATATCCTATCTATCTGTCTATCTCATATCTATCTATTTATCTATCTATCTCATATCTATCTAATATCTCTCTCTCTATCTCATATCTATCTATCTATCTCATATCTATCTATCTATCTATCTCATATCTATCTCCTATCTATCTATCTCATTATCTATCTATCTATCTATCTATCTATCTATCTCCTATCTCTCTCATATCTATCTATCTATCTATCTATCTATCTATCTATCTATCTATCTATCTATCTATCTATCTCCTATCTCTCTCATATCTATCTATCTATCTGATATCTATCTATCTCATTATCTATCTATCTATCTCCTATCTCTCTCATATCAATCTATCTATCTATCTATCTATCTATCTCCTATCTATCTATCTATCTATCTATCTATCTCATATCTATCTAATATCTCTCTCTCTATCTCATATCTATCTATCTCATATCTATCTATCTATCTATCTATCTATCTCATATCTATTTATCTATCTCATATCTATCTATCTATCTATCTATCTATCTATCTCATATCTATTTCATATCTATCTATCTATCTCATTATCTATCTATCTATCTATCTATCTATCTATCTCCTATCTCTCTCATATCTATCTATCTATCTATCTATCTATCTATCTATCTATCTATCTATCTATCTCTCTCTCATATCTATCTATCTATCTATCTATCTATCTATCTATCTCATATCTATCTATCTATCTCATATCTATCTATCTATCTCATATCTATCTATCTATCTATCTCATATCTATCTCATATCTATCTCTCTATCTCATATCTATCTCTCTATCTATATATCTCATATCTATCTATCTATCTATCTATCTCATATCTATCTATCTATCATCTATCTCATATCTATCTATTTATCTATCTCTCACATATCTATCTTTGCAAAAAAAAGTAAGTGAACCCTTTGGAATTCCCTGGATTTCTGCACTGATTACTAATAAAATGGGATCTGATTGTTATTCAAGTTGCAATCATAGACAAAAACAATGTAACAAATAAAGCACAGTTGTATCTTTTATGTCTTTTATTGAGCACATTGTGTAATCATCCACATTGCAGCGAGAAAAAGTAAGTGAACCTCTGTATTAAAGTGGTTACCCAGGAATGACTGCCGGAATACATCAGGGCTAGAGTGGTTGCACTGCTCTGACACCTGTGTAGTGGTACGCAATTGTAATTGCAAGCACTGCCTAGATAACCTCTGTAGTGACTTCTCCGAGGGCTAAATAGCAAAATGTGCTTCAGTTAACAACATGAGATTGGAAGTGTGGGATTAACAGGTGCTTTACCCATTACATAAAGGCACACGGCGCCTGGTTACTGACAAATCTGTTCTTAAGGAACAATGGTTAGTGTGAACCATGCCTCGACGGAAACAACTTTCAGAAGACATGTTATACAGTAGAGACCAATGAAGGTAGAGAAGCCAACAAAAGCTAAAGACCCTGGTGTATATCAATTCATGGTTAGACAAACTTTATACAGATGGAGAAAATTAAGGATTGTTGCTTCACATAGGAGCGTCCTGTTATATCACTCCGAGCGCAATGGAGAATCCTGAATGAGATGAGAAAGTATTCAAGGAGAACCTCTGCTCATGTGTTCATTAGTAGAAATTGAAGAACGCCATGAAAGAGGTCTCAGCTGTCCAAAAAAAATTTCCCAAGACCACCTGGATGTCCCACAATGCATGGAAAATGTTTTATGGGTGGATGAGCCAAGAGTGGAACTTTATAGCACAAGTACACAATGCTATATCTGAAAGTTCACCAACGCCAAAACCTCAACCCAACTGTGAAGCCTGGTGGAGGGTCATCATGCTTTGGGGACATTATGGTTTGGGGGTGTCTCAGGGCCTGGAGACCTTGTGATCTTTGAGGGACAATGAATTGTAAGGTGATCAAAATGTCTTACTGGAGAATGTAGGGGCCGCTATCCTGAACCTCAAGCTGGAGACACATTGGGTACTACAACAAGACAAAGAGTCAAAGCACACAAGTATTCAGCTAAAGAATGGTTGAAAAAGTTTAGGAATGGCCAAGTCAGAGTCCTGACCTTAGCCTCATGGAGATACTGTGGTAAACCTGAAGAGGGCTGTTCACACAGGGCATCCCAGAAATATTGAACTAAAACACATTTGCAGGGAAAAACAGTCCAAAATTTCTCCTCAATTCGCAGCTACAGGAAATGTTTGGTGGAGGTGATTACTGCTTATTAAATTCAAGGGTTCACTTATTTTTTCCCCTGTGCTGTGAATGGTTGGTTACTCAATGTGCTCGATAAAAGACATGACTGGTACAGCTGTGTGTGTTATTGGTTACACTGTGTTGGTCTATAATTGTGACCACATTCTAATTGTTATCAATGCAGAAATCCAGGGAATTCCAAAAGGTCGCTGCACCCCCATCTATCTATGTCATAAGCATGCCAGATTATTGGAAGTGTTCTGTGATGCCCAGTTCATAGGTCAGCGGGTTGCTATGCCCATGATTGTGGTTGGCCACCGGTCCCTGACTTGTTGTGATACTTTATTTAGCTGCAACAGTCCACTATTGTTGGTGGTATCTTATTCACATGAGAAGGCGTATTATTCTGCGGCCAACACAATCGCATTTTCTCCTGATTTCTGCATAGAATGAAAAGATTATTTCCTGATGTCATGCAAGAAAAATGTAACTCCACTAGCCGACCCACGCTGCATTATTGGCCGAGCTGGGTTATGGACCAATAAACAGCCGGGGACATCGTGTTTACTCAGTCTGTATAGATTATAGGAGCCCTTACATCTATCTATCTCATATCTATCCATCTATCTATCTATCTATCTATCTATCTATCTATCTCCTATCTATCTATCTATCTATCTATCTATCTATCTATCTATCTATCTCCTATCTATCTATCTATCTATCTCCTATCTATCTATCTATCTATCTATCTATCTATCTATCTATCTATCTATCTATCTATCTATCTCATATCTATCTATCTATCTACCTATCTATCTCCTATCTATCTATCTATCCATCTATCTATCTCATATCTATCTATCTATCTATCTATCTATCTATCTATCTATCTATCTATCTATCTATCTCATATCTATGTATCTATCTATCTAATATCTATCTCATATCTATCTATCTATCTCATATCTATCTCATATCTATCTATCTATCTCATATCTATCTATCTCATCTATCTATCTATCTCATATCTATCTATCTATCTATCTATCTATCTATCTATCTATCTATCTATCTCATATCTATCTATCTATCTATCTCCTATCTATCTATCTATCTATCTATCTATCTATCTATCTATCTATCTATCTATCTATCTATCTATCTATCTATCTATCTCCTATCTATCTAGCTATCTCATATCTAGCTATCTCATATCTATCTATCTATCTCATATCTATCTCCTATCTATCTATCTCATATCTATCTATCTATCTCATATCTCATATCTATCTATCTATCTATCTATCTATCTCATATCTATCTATCTATCTATCTCATATCTATCTATCTATCTCTCTATCTATCTATCTCATATCTATCTCATATCTATCTATCTATCTATCTATCTATCTATCTATCTATCTATCTATCTATCTATCTATCTATCTCATATCTATCTCATATCTATCTATCTATCTATCTATCTATCTATCTATCTATCTATCTATCTATCTATCTATCTATCTCTCATATCTATTTATCTCATCTCATATCTATCTATCCTGCAGTTTACAGCTTTCCCAGGCTCTTGAATATCAAACACACTCATTTGCATGTAGCATACCCCCAGCAGGGATTTAACATTCAGGTCCCTGGAAAAGCTGGATGACAGAGATTGATGTATGATGATGCTTTTACAGTAGGGATTTGTCTTGTTTCTAGCATAGTGCTTGCATAAACTATTGTCTAACTCGCCAGCGTTCATGTCATTCTCTTTCCATCTTATGACCAAGGCCGTATTCACACGAATAATTTTTTTTTCTGTTTTTTTTTCTCCTGTCCAATTCCGAGACGGACAGATCTCACCCAGGAAACGAACCCATTGATTTGAATGGGCCAATTCACGCAGGCAATTTTTCTCTTGGACTGACAGTCCAAGTTCGAAAAATCGTTGCATGTTGTATTTTTGTGTGATTCTTCTTCAGGAATCATCCGTTATTTCCTATGGAAGCGTTTATAAAAGGCATCGCACTCGCATATCATGTCATTTCTATACAAGTGCGATTGGTTTTTATCACAGGTAACTATGGGGCCGCATGAAGAAGAAGCAGACAGTGCAGCGCAGAGAAAAAATGTGTCATAAAAAACTGCATGAAAATTAACCAAAATCTCACTGACCCATGTGAATATAGCCTAAGGCCCCCTTCACATGGGAGTATTTGCATGCGCTATACACAGAGGGGAGAACCCAAAAATCAAAGCAGCATGCTCTATTTTCCTGTGAATTTGCACACAGAAAGTCTCCATAGAAGTCAATGTATCACAGACGAGAATTAGGACCCACAAATGCATGTGAATGTGCTGCCTGTCTGTGTAAAGGAAAGCGATAGGGGGCGCTGCAGAGGTATTGTTCCATCTAACTCATTTGCATAGGGAAGCATACGCACAGGTGTCCGTGTGAGGTCTGATACGAGTTGCGTCCGAACTTCTCGGGCAAGTATTGCCCTAACCTAAAGCTGAATTTACTAAACCGTATAAAAGATCCATGGAATACGGACGGCATACGGAGGCAATCTGTGTGCTATCCCTTTTTTTGTGTGTCCCTTAACTTGCATGAGTGAGTCCTGTCCACAAATCGGATCAGAATAGCGCATTCTATGTTTTTTTTACGCAATCTGTGTGTCCATGTGAAAAAACTGATGTTGGCACATTAAAAGTGTTGTCTGGGTTTAAAAAGACATGGCTGTTTTTTTCCAAATGCACTGCCACCCTTATCCGTTGGTTGCTTCTGGTATTGCAGCTCAGCTCCCATTCACTTCAATGGAGCTGAGCTGTAATACCAAACACAAACCTATGGACAAAGGTGGCGCTGTGTTTTGAAGAAAGCAGCCATGTTTTTTTTCTAACTCTGGACAACCCCTGTAACTACTATGGGTCCGTGTGGTCTCAGAGTCCTTTCGGTTGTAAACTCAAGTGATAATTGGCCTTATTGTTCAAATTCGCTCCATTTAAGAATTAAGCTCATGATAATCATCCTGTGTAAATGGACCATTAGATGCAGGTCAGTCACAGACTACAAGTCCTCTATAAAGTCCTCTATATATCGGCGATAGTCAGAAACCTCCCCCGTAATAGTGCCAGTCAGGTGCCTCGGTGCCCGAGGGCATCCAAATACCCCTCTGCCACATAAAAAGACCCCAATATTATAAATGGCAGGTGGCGCGGGTACATACTTTGCATTGGGACCAGGAAATTTAAGTTACACCTCTACATAGAGATTCAGTTCTTTAGACCCCTTTGTTTAGGCCGTGGGGGGTCCCAGCTTCAATGCCCCCATACAAATTAACTGCAAATAATCACAATTAACCACAATAACGTGAGCTCAGGCTCTGCTGTTGTCCACATGCTGAGATAATTAGTACCGGACAACCAGCTCCTGGCCAGAGAAGCAGAATTTGGTGACAACATCTCCTCAATTATTGAGGGTGACTTCCTGAAAATTATCCCGGGGGAGAGGGGTCTCCGCCCCCACACTGCTGCTACTCTGACCCTACTTATTCATGAGGGTCACATTGCTCACCCCTCCACAAGTCCTTTCTTTTGATCTGCATAACAGCTTTACCCCGCAACAGATTTTAGTTATAAATGCAGCCCTGAGATTAGACGAGCTCTGACCTCGAGTTCAAGGCCGACCTCCCACCCATACTGAGAAGAATTGGGGGCTCCGGATAGCTGCATTTTTTACATTGCATTAAGGCAAGAATTCAGATTACATCATATATATTTCACGGAGGAGAATATAACTACTATAATACTGCCCCGTATGTACAAGAACATAACTACTATAATACTGTCTGCTATGTACAAAAATATAACTACTATAATACTGCCCCCTGAGTACAAAAATATAACTACTATAATACTGCCTCCTATGTAGAAGAATATAACTACTATAATACTGCCCCCTATGTACAAGAATATAACTACTATAATACTGCCCCCTATGTACAAGAATATAACTACTATAATACTGTCCCCTATGTACAAGAGTATAACTGCTATAATACTGCCCCTATATACAAGAATATAACTACTATAATACTGCGCTCCTATGTACAAGAATATAACTACTATAATACTGCCCCCTATGTACAGGAATATAACTACTATAATACTGCCCCCTATGTACAAGAATATAACTACTATAATACTGCCCCCTATGTACAAGAATATAACTACTATAATACTGCCCGCTATGTACAAGAATATAACTACTATAATACTGCCCCCTATGTACAAGAATATAGCTACTCTAATACTGCCCCCCTATGTACAAGAATATAAATACTATAATACTGCCCCCTATGTACAAGAATATAACTACTATAATACTGCCCCCTGAGTACAAGAATATAACTACTATAATACTGCCTCCTATGTACAAGAATATAACTACTATAATACTGCCTCCTATGTACAAGAATATAACTACTATAATACTGCCAACTATGTACAAGAATATAACTACTATAATACTGCTCCCTATGTACAAGAATATAACTGCTATAATACTGCCCCCTATGTACAAGAATATAACTACTATAATACTGCCCCCTATGTACAAGAATATAACTACTATTATACTGCCCAGTATGTACAAGAATATAACTACTATAATACTGCCCCCTATGTACAAGAATATAGCTACTCTAATACTGCCCCCCTATGTACAAGAATATAAATACTATAATACTGCCCCCTATGTACAAGAATATAACTACTATAATACTGCCCCCTGAGTACAAGAATATAACTACTATAATACTGCTCCCTATGTACAAGAACATAACTACTATAATACTGCCCCCTATGTACAAGAATATAACTACTATAATACTGCCCCCTATGTACAAGAATATAACTACTATTATACTGCCTCCTATGTACAAGAATATAACTACTATAATACTGCTCCCTATGTACAAGAATATAACTACTATAATACTGCCCCCTATGTACAAGAATATAACTACTATTATACTGCCCAGTATGTACAAGAATATAACTACTATAATACTGCCCCCCTATGTACAAGAATATAACTACTATAATACTGCCCCCTATGTACAACAATATAACTACTATAATACTGCCTCCTATGTACAAGAATATAACTACTATAATACTGCCCCCTATGTACAACAATATAACTACTATAATACTGCTCCCTATGTACAAGAATAGAACTACTATAATACTGCCCCTATGTACAAGAATATAACTACTATAATACTGCTCCCTATGTACAAGAATATAACTACTATAATACTGCCCCCTATGTACAAGAATATAACTACTATAATACTGCCCCCTATGTACTAGAATACAACTACTATAATACAGCCCCCTATGTACAAGAATATAACTACTATAATACTGCCCCCTATGTACAAGAATATAGCTACTATAATACTGCCCCCTATGTACAAGAATATAACTACTATAATACTGCCCCTATGTACAAGAATATAACTACTATAATACTGCTATTTACAAGAATATAACTACTATAATACTGCCCCTATGTACAAGAATATGACTACTATAATACTGCCCCCTATGTACAAGAATATAACTACTATAATACTGCCCCTTATGTACAAGAATATAACTACTATAATACTACCCTCTATGTACAGGAATATAACTACTATAATACTACCCTCTATGTACAGGAATATAACTACTATAATACTGCCCCCTATGTACAAGAATATAACTACTATAATACTGCCCCCTATGTACAAGAATATAACTACTATAATACTGCCTCCTATGTACAAGAATATATTACTATAATACTGCCCCTATGTACAAGGATATAACTACTATAATACTGCCCCCTATGTACAAGAATATACCTACTATAATACTGCCCCCCTATGTACAGGAATATAACTACTATAATACTGCCTCCTATGTACAAGAATATAACTACTATAATACTGCCCCCTATGTACAAGAATATAACTACTATAATACTGCCCCCTATGTACAAGAATATAACTACTATAATACTGCCCCCTATGTACAAGAATATAACTACTATAATACTGCCCCCTATGTACAAGAATATAACTACTATAATACTGCCCCATGTACAAGAATATAACTACTATAATACTGCCCCTACGTACAAGAATATAACTACTATAATACTGCCCCTACGTACAAGAATATAACTACTATAATACTGCCCCTATGTACAAGAATATAACTACTATAATACTGCCCCCTATGTACAAGAGTATAACTGCTATAATACTGCCTCCTATGTACAAGAATATAACTACTATAATACTGCCCCCTGTGTACAAGAATATAACTACTATAATACTGCCTCCTATGTACAAGAATATAACTACTATAATACTGCCCCCTATGTACAAGAATATAACTACTATAATACTGCCCCCTATGTACAAGAATATAACTACTATAATACTGCTCCCTATGTACAAGAATATAACTACTATAATACTGCTCCTATGGACAAGAATATAACTACTATAATACTGCCTCCGATGTACAAGAATATAACTACTATAATACTGCCCCCTATGTACAAGAATATAACTACTATAATACTGCCCCCTATGTACAAGAATATATCTACTATAATACTGCCCCCTATGTACAAGAATATAACTACTATAATACTGCCCCCTATGTACAAGAATATATCTACTATAATACTGTCCCCTATGTACAAGAATATAACTACTATAATACTGTCCCCTATGTACAAGAATATAACTACTATAATACTGCCCCCTATGTATAAGAATATAACTACTATAATACTGCCTCCGATGTACAAGAATATAACTACTATAATACTGCCCCCTATGTACAAGAATATAACTACTATAATACTGCCCCCTATGTACAAGAATATATCTACTATAATACTGCCCCCTATGTACAAGAATATAACTACTATAATACTGCCCCCTATGTACAAGAATATATCTACTATAATACTGTCCCCTATGTACAAGAATATAACTACTATAATACTGCCCCTATATACAGGAATATAACTCCTATATGATACATAACCTCTGGTATTACTACCTATATGGTGACGTGTCACCTCCTTCCTTTCGGTGACATTCAGTATACATATTTCCTCCATGCCTGCAGTTTCTGATATTTCGCAGACCCCGCAGTTATAACGCGGCCCTTCTCTCTCCTTACAGTAAGGGTCTTATTACCCGTCAGGAGGACACAGAGTTCTCATTCTGACTCCCGGAATCAAAGCTTCTGCTTGTCTGTCACAAATATCTAGAACAATCGGTCCTTTGTACCCGGCAGAATAGTTTGCGGGGTGAACCTACTCCATGCCAAGATGTCAGTGGCACCCGGCGGGGGAGGCTTGTGTCCCAGTCAGGGGAAGCCCTCCATGGGATTAAAGCTCTGCAGGGATCGGCAATAATTGCAACACTGAAATAGATAACTTCCGTCTCAGTAGCCGGTTTGGCCCGAGGGCTGAGAGCGCTGAGATCCTGGCATGGGGCTACTGTATAATGAAGTCTTAGTTCTGGCACCGCAGGAGGCGGCAATGCCATTTTTAATTCTCTCTCGTGCTCCGGTGACCCGCTGTCCGCAATCCCATGATCCCGCTTCCACTATATGAACCTTGTTCAGTCCAGTGTTGTAGGCATATGTGCCTTTAAGAACACCCCTTTAATGTTGACTATTTTTTTTCTCTACACCATTCATACACAGATATGCTCAGTGTAGCTGCACTGTTATCGGAGCCTGAAGTGGTCTTACATGCTCTTCCATCAGAGCTCCAATTCCTGCTTTCCCCCATGCCTTACACTGCAGCTCTGCTTGCTCAGATTGGCTGCTGTGTACAATCAAGATCTCAGGATCTCAGGAGCATTTGTTGCTCTCTCCGTTCTCCATGCTTTACATTACAGCTCTGCTTGTTTAGTTTGGCTGCTGAGTATAGGCAGAACTTCAGCGTGAAGTCAGGCATTACGTTTTCTTGGATTGATTCATGTGTTGCCCTGTCCGTTTTTCATGCTTTAAACTGAAGCTTTGCTTCTTGAGGTTGGCTGCTGTCTATAAGAACAAAGCAAACATGATCAGTCACTTTGATTTCTTTGGCTCATGGATTTGTTGGTTTCTCTCTCTCCTCCTTGCTTTACACTGCAGCTCTACTTTTTCAGATTGGCGGTTGTGTATAAGCACAAACCCAGCATGATGTCAGTCATGTTGATTTCTTTGGCTTATTAATGTGTTGCCCTGTCCCTTCTCCATGCTTTACACTGCATCACTGCTTTCATACTGGCTGCTATGTACAACTAAAACTGCTATCCTGTAAGTTCTTTATAATGACTTACTTATTCTAATGGCTTATTAATGTGTTGCCCTGTCCCTTCTCCGTGCTTTACACTACAGCTCTGCTTGTTTTGATTGGCTGCTGAGTATAAGCACAATCTCACCGGTAAATTTCGATTTCTTATGTTTATTCCTTTGTTGCCCTGTCTCTTCTCCATGCTTTACACTGAAGCTTTGCTTGTTGAGTTCTTTGGCTTATTAATGTGGTGCCCTGTCCCTTCTCCATGCTTTACACTGAAGCTTTGCTTAGTAGGTTTGGCTACTGTAAATAAAGACAATTCAAACATGAAGTCAGTTATCTTGATTTCTTTGGCTTATTCGTTATTGTCTCACTCCTCCATGCTTTACACTGCAGCTCTGCTTGTTTAGCTTGGCTGCTGAGTATAAGCACAATCTCAGCGTAAAGTCAGTCAGTCTGATTTCTTGGGTTGATTCATTTTGCTACCCTGTTCCTTCTCCATGCTTTACACTGAAGCTTTGCTTGTTGATTTCTTTGGCTTATTAATGTGGTGCCCTGTCCCTTCTCCATGCTTTATACTGAAGCTTTGCTTGTTGATTTCTTATGTTTATTCCTTTGTTGCCCTGTTCCTTCTCCCTGCTTTAAACTGAAGGTTTGCTTGTTGACTTCTTTGGCTTATTAATGTGGTGCCCTGTCCCTTCTCCGTACTTTACACTGAAGCTTTGCTTAGAAGGTTTGGCTACTGTAAATAAATACAATGCAAACATGAAGTCAGTCATCTTGATTTCCTTGGCCCATTCATTTGTTATTGTCTCCCTCCTACATGCTTTACACTGCAGCTCTGCTTGTTTAGATTGTATAAGCACAACCTCAGCGTGAAGTCAGTTATTTCGATTTCTTCGGTTCATTCCTTTGTTGCCCCGTTGTTTTACACTGAAGCTTTGCTTGTTGATCTCTTTCGCTTACTAATGTGTTGCCCTGTCCTTTCTCCATGCTTTACACTGCAGCACTGCTTTATTTCAGATTGGCTGCTGTGCACAAGCAGCGCTGCTGTCCTGTAAGTTCTTTTCTGATGACTTGTGTTTATGTTACGTGATATTATTACTAATAATATTGACACTTGGCACTGATGCCCGCTTCTTGTGTTGGCAGACTTTACACCCCCACCCTGATCGCGCTGGCTGCCAGCCTCGTTAGCTGTGTCATCGTTATGTTCTACATTCCGGCGCAAACCAAAGCAAAGCAAGAAGGACGAGTCCCTCAGCGAAGTAAGGCCGGTCCCACGGTACTTGCTGCAGGCCTGAATGTGTAATGTCACGTACCAACATCTCAACATGATTGTCTTCCAGGTAAACCCAGCGTCTTCAACTTTGGAGAACTCGTCCGGCTCTTACAGTTCCCGGGCGTCATGGCGATTTTTATCATTAAAGTTCTGTCCGGGTTCCCAATAGGTAATAATGATTCTTTAAGAGGTGCCCTGTGTGTATATGGGGTGTCGGGAATACTGCGGTCAGGTAACAGGCAGCCATCATTATTGTAAGACCAGAATTGGGGTCCATCTCTGACCATCCGAACAACTAGAAGATGCTCTTCATTAGGCTCAGCTATGATCAGTGACTCCAGCTCAGCTGCATCATCTCTTGGGGTCATATGTGTCCACCTGAACCATTGTGCGACTTTGCTACCAAAATGTGATGTCACTAGTGTAAGGTAGAACAGACCCTCTATGTAAGGAAATATATATCAGGCTTTGATTCCAGTTCCGACTTTAGGTTAGAAGGCATGCCGTGTGGAATTTTTTGGGGTGTTCCCCTTCCTGGGATGCAATCAACTATATTGCACTGATGAGCAATCTGCCTGTATACACCAGAACAGCTTAGTTGATACATACTGTACCATAATCACGCTCATAACATAAATACAGCACTAGAACCAAGCTCATAACAAATACAGCACCAGAACCAAGTTCATAACATCAGTACAGCACCAAAATCAAGCTCATGACATAAATACAGAACCAGAACCAAGTTCATAACATCAATACAGCACCAAAATCAAGCTCATAACATAAATTCAGTATCAGAACTAATCTTAATACATAGATACAATACCAGAATCAAGCTCAGAACATAAATACAGCAGCAGAACCAACCTCATTACATTTATACAGTAGCAGAACTAAATGATCATGTTACAAGTGCACCTAATGGGCTTAGAGAAGGAGCCCCCGTTTGTCTAACCTTTAAGATGCTATTCCTTACATATAGGAGATTCTTTCTATGGAATAATAAAGTCTACTATGCCCCTTTAAAGCCCTTCTGTGCCCCCCAGTTATAGCGCTTCCACAAGGTAGTTGTGCTCTTTTTGTGCCCTCATCCGATAATAAGGCCCCTTTAGTGCCTCCATAAGGTAAGAGTGCCCTCTCTGTGCTCCACAAGGTGCTGCTGAATGCCGCATGGAGGAAGGAGATCATTTGGCCAGGTGGATCTAAGGGGGGCTACTGCCCCCACTCTAAATCTGCTGGGGGCTGATACCCTGTGGGGCCGCGAAGAGGATCCGGAAGTGTAATAGAAGGCATTGCTGCCATTGATTTCAATAGGAGTGAAGCTGTCTACTACAATTCAGCCCCGACCACCGATGCGGACATCCAGCCCGCTGCACTAACAGGGGATCCTGAACAGCCGATCTCCACCAATCAGAATTGATGACCCATCCTGGGGATAGTCAATGCCTGGAAAACCCCTTTTAAGGGTTTGCAGGAAGGATGACCATAAATGCACGAGTGCCTCTCCCGAAGCGTGGGACACTTATAACATCTCTAATTAGTCTGTAATGAGAAAATCCCTTTAATTCTAGCCCTCCTAAATATTCTGCTGGCTTTCCTAGCAGCTGGCTGGCATTGTGCACTGCATTATGACAGAGGCCCCCTGCAGGATAATCTGCTCACTGCGCTTTGTGTCTCTCCAGGTTTTTTCATGATCATGTTTCCCATCATTTCTGTCGACTTCTTTGGCCTTAACGCGGCTTCGGCCGGATACTTAATGTCATATTTTGGGATTCTTCAGCTGGTAAGTCATCAGATGGCAGACATCGCTGTGACTGATTTCATTGCGAGTCTATGTGCTTTTTACATCCGTGTTTCTTGCGTTTTCAACCTGCAACATCATCCGAGTGTAATCCGTTTTTCTTTTCTGCGCTGATTTTTGCTCTCACAGGGCACGTTTTTTGCGCACGGACACAACCGCGCTCCGATTTAACTGGCTGTTTGGCCTAATGAGTTCCAGATGTGTTTTTTCTCACAGAATTGCGCGGCGAATCGCACATCTCCTTGCACATTGCGTGTGCATTTGTGCACCCCATAGGCTTCCATAGGGCTCTTTGGTGTGCAAACGCATATTTAATTTTTTCTAGTGCGCAAAAGAAGAGAATGTGAATAAAGCCAATGAAATCCATGCGTTCTATTCTCTGTTTTACGTGTGAAGGAGCCCCAAGGGACTTACGTGCGCGATACGCAGAGAATGGAATCCATGGATGTCAATAGGTTTGTTCCAAGGAACCACTTTTTTGCACGTATTTCGTGCGCACGCCAAAAAAATTGGACTAAAACGAATTTCCTGCGTATTTGTGCACCAAGGGTCCCATGAAAGTGTAAGAGGATGCGTGAATCACTGCGCAAAACTGCAGCGAAAAGAACACATCTGGACGTCATTAGCTAAGTAGCCTTTTAAATCGGGGCGGCGGTTTGTCGAGCGCGCATGTGAACGTGCTGCGTCCACAAAAACGTACAGTACTATGCGCAAATCAGCCGACCTTACGCTGAGGCGAGCACATTCGTGCATACGCTTGTCTGAAGGAGCCCTGAAAGGTCACAATGAGCAGACCTCTCACTAATGTAGAAGAGAAAAATAATCATTGCTTTGTCCCTCCTCCATGCTTTACACTGCAGCTCTGCTTGCTCAGACTGGATGTTGTATACTGTATTTTCCTAGCGGCGTCTCAGGTATGTGATCAGTGACGGTCCTTGATCTTTCCACTGTTTGTTTTTAACTTTTCCCCAAAGCAGGCGCTTCTATATTTGGACTTTTGATCTTCCTCCTTTTTATTTCTGTTATTACTCTAAATAACGAGTCGGAAGAAGAAGACCAATAATCGGTGTTTTCGTTAAACCTGCGCCTGTTTGGGCATAAAACACTGAAGCCCGCGAGGAGCGGAAGCGGCTGGGAGCGCCATGATCACCTGCATCAACACGCAGATCTGTCTGATGGGACCTTTATCCTCTAGGGATATATACTGATGGCCTATCCATATACTGGCCCTAATGATGACACGGGGGGTCTGACATCCCCGGACCCCCACCAATCAGCAGTGTTGTACTGCAGGGGTTATATACTACAATAGACTTTTACCACTAGACCCCCACCGATCAGACTCCTATGGATAGTGGAAAAAGTCTATTGTAGTGTAGCCCCTTTAATAAGGCTGAGGAGTTGCAGTACCAGAGGCAGCCTTATGTATGGAAGTGGTGCTGTGTCTTCTTATATAACTCCAATGACCACCACAGTGGGGGTACTAGGGGTCCGATCTTGCATCTCTGGTCTATTGTAAGGCCATTCTCTGTTACTGTATAGTTGCTGCATTGTAGCAGCTTGTGCTCCACTATTAAATACGCATCAGATCCCACCGTTATTTCCCTTTACCTGTCCAGGTATATACAGTCATGTGACATCTAAGCTTCTTCCAGGCTTGTAAAGGCTTAAAATGCAATAGTAGAAACCAATGCACCATGGGAAATGTACAAAATGGTAACAATCAGGTATCCAAGAGATCCAAGATCTCTGCTTGCTGTAATCCAATAGGAGCGTTCAATCTTGGCTTCCATAAACTGCGTCCTTGTCATGTGATGAACGCGCTGATCTGCGGCTCGTTACCAGACTAGGCTACAAATCCTATAACGAAACTTTTGTCCCTTGGAAGCAAAGAATGAAAGTTCCTATTGCATGACAGCAAGCAGAGGTTTTGAAAACGGTGAGAAATGAATGCAGAAAGTATGCTGGAAAATCGTATAATGGTTTCTTATACATTTATGTGCTGAAAGTGGAGTATTCCTTTAATTTTCCCAAATGTCCTCCCCTTCTGGCTGAACCCCTGAGGCACGCGGCACCGTCACTGAGCCGTGGGTGTCCTCTCCTCTCAATGCATCATCTATTCCTGGAACCTCGTTGCCCCCGGCCTATAAACACACATATGGGCGGCTGTTATTTCACCTGCAAGCTATTTCCTTCCTCTCTCACTTATGAATGGCGGGACTGATGCCTACAAAACCGCAGCTTTCTTTGTACTGATCTTCAAAGACGACGGTGAAGCAAAGTTCAGATCCGCCACATAAAGACCCCACTGATTGCAGTCATGTGATCTCGTTATAGCGTGACGGCAGAGCGCTCGCTAATGTATATATCTATATATAGGTCTATATGGATATGGGGCAGATATGGCGGGGGGGGGGGGGGGGGGCTGTAAAGATCCATTCATCCAGGCTGAAAACTGACTTGTATAACGAGCGCTGATCAACGAAGCGCGACGATCAGCGTTCATTCACTGCCATTCAGACATAGCAGAAGATCGGGTCAATGGAGACAAATGATCATTAATGCCATCGTTAGGGGTCATTAATCTACTGTATATCTAGCTAGGAACGAGGCTTTTTGTGCGTCAATCAACGTATTTTACTGCACTTTTTCCGCCCGCAGGGCATGTTTATTTGTGAGCGGCAAGGAAACGCACCAATTGAACTGGCTAATTAGTTCCAGATGTGTTCTTCTACGCAGTGTTTCACCTTGCATTCGCGGACTCCCATTGACTTCTATGGGGACCTTTGGTGCGCAAATGCAGAGAAGGATAGAGCATATTTTAGATTTTTTCGTGCACCCGAAAACGCGCACGCAAATTCGAGCATGGGAACGAACCCATTGAAATTGCGCACACAAATACGGCCGTGTGAAGCCAGCCTAACTGTTCTCATGGAGAGATGGAAAGCCGATCAACAAGAATTCTTATGCACACAAAAATGAGTAAATCCGTTAACGAATGAGTGCTTGCTCATTCATCGGCTGATCATTCAGACGGGTCATTCATGTTCATAATTGGCCTGTGAAAAAGGGCCTTTAAGGGAATCGGTCATCACTTTTTAACATATTGAGGCCTTTTTCCCACGAGCGTATATCGGCCGCCGTTTTCACAGCCGGCTGATATACGATACAATCTGAGGCATTAAACCCGTGAACGGGCACACAAATTCAACATTTGTGCACTCATTCAGACAGCATGGGCCCCCTCGCCGGCTTACCTCCGCTCTCCTCCCTTCTGGCTGTTTGCAATGGGAGTGGGCGGGACAGGGGTGGAGCTAAGCTCCTGCCCCCCCTCCCCGCCCCTTGTCCGCTCCCCGTCCCGCACCCTCCCATTGCAATCAGCTGGAGGGGAGAAGAGTGGGGTTGAGACAGCGAGCGGAAGGGAAGGGGCAACGGCATGGCGGCCTCGGCGCCTATGCGCCGGGGCCCATGCTGTCTGAACGGGCGCACAAATGTTAGATTTGTGCACCCGTTCACGAGTTTTTAACCCTCAGAGCGTAGCGTATATCATCCGGTTGTGAAAACGCTGCTAAACTCCCTCCCACCTCCCTTCTCTATCTGCTGTCATTGGCTCCCATAGGAGCCCATGCAGTGGCCGACGTAATCCAGCCCAAAAGATAGTTCCAGGACTATCTTTTGGGCCCGATGCTATATTGGCCCGGCTGGGCGCTTTTACGTTGCAGGAATACGGCCATGTAATCTGATGCATTGGAATCCAATGCATCAGATCGTAGCATATATCGGTCGACCGTGAAAACGGCGAGCCGCTATACACTCGTGTGAAAGAGCCCTTAGGGACCTGTCAGCAAACTCGCATTGTATGCACAAGATTTGCCACACTCTGAGGATAAGGACTAGTATGTTAATACGAAGCAGAGAGGGGTGGGCTTGTGAGACAAACCTCCAGTCAGCAGAGATGGTACCCGATCCGCTATGACTAAGGGCTTATTCACACGAGAGTATATAGGCCGGCGTTTTCATGGCTGCCCGATATACGCTACCATCTGATGTATTAGATTCCAATGCATCAGATCACAAGGGCGTATTCCCGCTGCGTAAAAGCGCCCGTCCTGGAACTATCTTCCTGGCTTGACTACGGTCACTGCCATAGACTCCTATGGGAGCCAATGAGAGCAGCAGGAGAAGGGAGCTGGGAAGGAGTTTAGCAGCGTGACTGCTAAACTCCCTCCCCCTTCTCTTCTCCTCTCCGCCCCTCGATCCTGTTTGCAATGGGAGGGGGCGGAGCTAAACTCAGCCCCCTCCCATTGCTGGCTGCGGACAGCCAGAGGGGAGGAAAGAGGAGATGAGCCGGCGATGGGGAGGGAAGAGGGAGACAGCCTAGAAGAGCGAAACTGTCTTTCCCCATCCGACGGTATATACGCTGATCCATGCATCACATGGTAGCATATATAAGCCGGCCGTGAAAATGCCGGCCAATATACGCTCACATGCCTAAGCCCTAAGCAAGTTATCACAGGTAAGTTACAAGCGTGTATAAATGGTGACTATTAGAACCAATGGAATCCTATGGAAACGTTCAGACAAAAGAATTTTAAGGGCTTGTACCTAAAATAATAGGACATGCGTGACTGAAACCCGCAACTAAAATGCCCTGCTGCATGAATAGATAGGACCTGACCAATCTATGAGCCAGATGCACAGGAGTCTCCATAGACTATTATGGGAGCGGGACAAAAAGGGATGGGGGAGGGAGTTTATCTACGTCTGGCGCTCGGAAAAGAAGACCCGTGTCTGTAGTTTAGACATTAGAAGTCTGGAGGATCCCTACTGACCGAGGGAATTCCGAACAGCAGCGTATTTTTTCCTGCAACACGCCGCTACCAATCGTGTTAATGGGTGACTTCTCGGCTAATTAAGCTCGGGACTTGATTATGGGAAATGTTCCATTCACGCTATTTTTCACGCAGTTAGCCACAATTTTTTGCCTGGGTAACTTCAGTGTGATTTTCACGCTTGTGTGAATGAGGCCTACATTTTAGAAACACATATATGCTAAAAAGTGATGACAAGTTCCCTAATTTAGTCATAGTCTAGGTCAGTGTTCCCCAACTCCAGTCCTCATGCCTCCCCAACAGGTCATGTTTTCAGGATTTCCTCAGTATTGCGCAGGGGATGTAATTATCGTCGGTCCGGCGTAACGACCTGGTCTCACAATAGCAAATTATGGGGACAGGAGGAAACTTTGTGCTGCTTATGTATCTAAAGAGTGAGAAGAATCTGCTCTCAGACACTCCAGGAAGATCTCAATTTATTATGGCGTGTGATCACTGTTTGTTTAATTGTTCTCGAGCTATGAAGTGTACATTGGGTGAGTTTTGGGTGATTTTCTATACGTGACACGCTGTGCAACAGTTTGTGTAGGCTTGTAAGAGGGCCAGCTTGTTCCAGCTCTTACACATGAGAAATAATTGCTATTCTGTGACCTAAATTTAAAATATCAACATTGTAACATTAGTTTTCCCAAATCATAAACAGCGACTTAAATGTCATTGCAGTGTGTATTGTTTTCTAAACAATCACAAATCCAACAGTAAAAGGTAACTGTTCGAAATAAATAATTTGCCACTCACTTACCTACCGGTAGTATGATACTGCCCTCTATGTACTAGAATATAACTACTATAATACTGCCCTCTATGTACAAGAATATAACTACTATAATACTGCCTCTATGTACAAGAATATAGCTACTATAATACTGCCCCCTATGTACAAGAATATAACTACTGTAATACTGCCTCCTATGTGCAAGAATATAACTACTATAATACTGCCACCTATGTACAAGAATATAACTACTATAATACTGCCCCCTATGTACAAGAATATAACTACTATAATACTGCCTCCTATGTGCAAGAATATAACTACTATAATACTGCCACCTATGTACAAGAATATAACTACTATAATACTGCCTCCTATGTGCAAGAATATAACTACTATAATACTGCCCCCTATGTACAAGAATATAACTACTATAATACTGCTCCCTATATACAAGAATATAACTAGTATAATACTGCCCTCTATATACAAGAATATAACTACTATAATACTGCCCTCTATGTACAAGAATATAACTACTATAATACTGCCCCCTATGTACAAGAATATAACTGCTATAATACTGCCCCCTATGTACAAGAATATAACTACTATAATACTGCTCCCTATATACAAGAATATAACTAGTATAATACTGCCCTCTATATACAAGAATATAACTACTATAATACTGCCCTCTATGTACAAGAATATAACTACTATAATACTGCTCCTATGTACAAGAATATAACTACTATAATACTGCCCCCTATGTACAAGAATATAACTACTGTAATACTGCCTCCTATGTGCAAGAATATAACTACTATAATACTGCACCCTATGTACAAGAATATAACTACTATAATACTGCCTCCTATGTACAAGAATATAACTACTATAATACTGCCCCTATGTACAAGAATATAACTACTATAATACTGCTCCCTATGTACAAGAATATAACTACTATAATACTGCTCCTATGTACAAGAATATAACTACTATAATACTGCCCCCTATGTACAAGAATATAACTACTATAATACTGCTTCCTATGTACAAGAATATAACTACTATAATACTGCCTCCTATGTACAAGAATATAACTACTATAATACTGCCCCCTATGTACAAGAGTATAACTACTATAATACTGCCCCCTATGTACAAGAATATAACTACTATAATACTGCCCCCTATGTACAAGAATATAACTACTATAATACTGCTCCCTATGTACAAGAATATAAGTACTATAATACTGCCCCCTATGTACAAGAATATAGCTACTATAATACTGCTCATTATGTACAAGAATATAACTACTATAATACTGCCCCCTATGTACAAGAATATAACTACTATAATACTGCCCCCTATGTAAAAGAATATAACTACTATAATACTGCTCCCTATGTACAAGAATATAACTACTATAATACTGCCTCCTATGTACAAGAATATAACTACTATAATACTGCCCCCTATGTACAAGAATATAACTACTATAATACTGCCCCCTATGTACAAGAATATAACTACTATAATACTGCCCCTATGTACAAGAATATAACTACTATAATACTGCCCCTATGTACGAGAATATAACTAATATAATACTGCCTCCTATGTACAAGAATATAACTACTATAATACTGCCCCCTATGTACAAGAATATAACTACTATAATACTGCCCCTATGTACAAGAATAAAACTACTATAATACTGCCCCTATGTACAAGAATATAACTAATATAATACTGCCCTCTATGTACAGGAATATAACTACTATAATACTGCTCCTATGTACAAGAATATAACTACTATAATACTGTCCCCTATGTACAAGAATATAACTGCTATAATACTGCTCCTATGTACAACTATATAACTACTATAATACTGCTCCTATGTACAAGAATATAACTGCTATAATACTGCTCCTATGTACAAGAATATAACTACTATAATACTGCTCCCTATGTGCAAGAATATAACTGCTATAATACTGCTCCTATGTACAAGAATATAACTAATATAATACTGCCCTCTATGTACAGGAATATAACTACTATAATACTGCTCCTATGTACAAGAATATAACTACTATAATACTGTCCCCTATGTACAAGAATATAACTGCTATAATACTGCTCCTATGTACAACTATATAACTACTATAATACTGCTCCTATGTACAAGAATATAACTGCTATAATACTGCTCCTATGTACAAGAATATAACTACTATAATACTGCTCCCTATGTGCAAGAATATAACTGCTATAATACTGCTCCTATGTACAAGAATATAACTGCTATAATACTGCTCCTATGTACAAGAATATAACTACTATAATACTGCCCCCTATGTGCAAGAATATAACTGCTATAATACTGCTCCTATGTACAAGAATATAACTACTATAATACTGGTCCCATAAAATTAAGATCTCGTCTGCCTGTAATGGGCTTGTTGGCTTTCAGGACTAGTCCGCTCCCACCTTAGTGACCTGGATATCTAGTATGTGACCACAGACATCTGGACAGGAATGCGGTCCTGTGTTCTGCGCACTGATCTTAACTTGCAGCATTTTTTCTACAGTCGGAAGGTTTCCTACGGGCTTTTATGTGAGGGGAGCGGCCTATTGTCATCTTGTATAGGTGGCATTACGCAGGTCTTATGTCCCTGGCGCTCACGGTTGCTCTTTTACATTGCGCAGCTCCTATGATGTGCTCGGACTTGTCGTTGAGGTGGGGTTCCCCAGCTGCTCATTGTTTCTCTTCTTATTTTCTCACGCTTTTGCTTTGGAGACTCTGAGAAAAGAGTAACATTTAATATTAGGAGCAGAGAAGCTGATAACTGCGATCGCAGTTGGCAGGGGCGTAACTATAGAGGATGCAGGGGATGCGGTTGCACCCAGGTCCAGGAGCCTTAGGGGGCCTATAAGGCCTCTCTTCTCCATATAGGGAACCCAGTACTATGATTAAAGCATTATAGTTGGGGGCCCTGTCACAGGTTTTGCATCGGGCCCAGGAGCTTCAAGTTACTTCTCTGGCAGTTGGTATTCTACTTCATGGTGGCCTCTGGTGAGAAGTGAGATACAGAAAGAGAGAATGACATTGACTTTCACTCTCATTCACCAGAGTAAATCCTTTCCTCTGTACTTACAGCTATAGTATAATGTTTAGGTACTTACCTATGGACAACCTGAGATGGACACTTCCTCTGTGAATTCTCTATCACATCCTCTTAGGATCTCTCTATGGCATCTACAAGTCTATGTACCATAGTAGTAGCTAGGATTGGAATGGTCCACTAGACCACTAGGCAATCCTCCGGTGGGCTCAGACTCTAATGCATTCACCCCCTGTAATATTACAGAGCCAGTAGACAATTGTCCAATGTGGAGGTGACTTTGGAGTCAATCACCTGACATGTTTTGTATAGATGGAGAGAGGGACCTCAAAATGATTTCAGGAACCCCAGTCTGACTCTGGAGGTAACGTCCACATATGTTAACCCCAAGGCCCTTACACATGGGCAGTGGCAACCTCTTCAGGACTCCAGCCAATGCACTTAGAGCAAAAGCAGAACATCACCCATCTCCCCTACAAGCAATCATTATGGAAGTGCCAAGGTGCCCTTATTCCTATGTGATGTAGTTTTTGCTATGTGGCCCCTTTTTTGCGTCTTTCAGTTGCTTCTTAAGAGGGTTGTCCAGTTGTAAGCTTGTGATGGCCTGTTCTTGGTAGATCAGCGAGGTTCGTCGGCTGGAACCCCTACTGATCAGCTGTCCTCTGGGCTGGTGTGCTCATGCACTAAGCTGATTTGTGAATGAAGCAGACAGCTCTGTTTTCACTGCAGTGGTGATGCCTGGTATTGCAAGCCATTCACATCAATGGGAACTTTGCTTGTAATACCAGGACTCGCCACTGCAGTGAGAACAGAGCTGTCTACTTTCTGCATCAATCAGCTCACCGCACAATCTCAGACAGCTCATAAAAGGGGGCCCACGATAGCAGATGCCAGCTGATCTACTATTCATGGACTATCGTGTAGACAGGCCACCAAGAGTTTAGAAATGGATGGAGGTCTTGTTGATCCTATTGAATAATGCATTTTCCTCAAGACCCTTATTGTAATTCATAGATGATGGAAACTCAGGGGGTGGGCAGGAATTAACCCATTTGTTCCTCCCTTGGTCTGATCCCTGGTATACATACATTTATTACTCCTCACTATTTTTACTTTTCTTTGTCTCGTTTGCTCGCTGGGTCTAATTGATAACCTTTTTTATGTTCTAGGTTGTCCAGGGGCTCATGGTCGGACAACTGACCAGCCGTCTCTCAGATGATACCATGCTCATGCTAAGTATAGTGGTGTCTATTGTAGTTGGACTGGGCGTGGTAAGAATTGTCAAAACCGTATTCAGACATTCGTTTCTGGAAAAGCCACTTCTAAACTATCACCCAACCGAGCCAGCCATGGTGTACCCACAACAACTAATATAGTGCCAGCCATGGTGTACCCACAACAACTAATATAGTGCCTCCTTAATAGTTACATCCAGGTGCCTCCATAATAGAGCCAGCTACAGTGTCTCCATAACAGCACTAGTTATAGTGCCCCCATAAAAGTACCACCATGGTACATAAATTAACCATAAGAGGGTGTGATATATCCTCAGTCCAAGATATTAGACTCCTTGTGCCCCCATAACAGTGCCAATTATTTTGCTCCATAACAATTCATTATAGGTGCCCTTATACCTGAGCCAACAACTATAAACCCATTATAGCACCAGATATAGTACCTCTTAGTAGTTCCATCCAGGGGCCCTTATCAGAGAGTCAGCCAAAGTGCCGGATACACTGTCTTACCAAAAGTAATTGGCCACCTGAGTAAGAATCAAAGTTAATATCTATTTCCATATGTTAATACTTAGTGGGGCTCCATTGGTCCCAATGACATCAGATACTCTCCATGGCATACTGTCTACTAATATCTCAAACCCTTCAGCTGGTATTTCCCTCCATTCATCCAGCAAATGTCTGTCGAGTTCTCTCAAAGAAGATGCCTGTCTACAATTGCTCCAGGAGCATCGTCATTGGACAGTTGAGCAATGGAACAACCTTCTAAAGAGTGATGAATCCTGCCACTCCATCTTCAACTCACATAGACGTACCCGGGTGTAGAGGATCCTGGGGAACACTTTTTGCCTGATTGTGTTGCCCCAACAGTTAAGTATGGAGGAGGTTCTGTTATGGTCTGGGGATGTGTTACATGGCATGGTCTTGGTCCGTTGGTTGTAGTGACAAGACCCATGAACATGGAGGTGACCCTGACATTCTAGACCATAATGTGCTGCCGACAATGTGACAATACTCTGGGAATGGTCGGCCATACTTCCAACAAGACAACGCGCCTTATCACACATCCAGCACCGTTTTATGTTGGTTTGAGGATATGGATGTTCCATGATTGGACTGGCTGCACAGATTCCCGACCTGAACCCTACTGAACATCTTTGGGACGAACTGGAACGGCAGGTCAGGAAATATGATTAGCAATCATCTTGAGAGAACTCGCCAGGCGTTTGCAAGGTGAATGGAGGGAAATACCAGCTAAAGTGCATCAGATGTTAGTAGAATGTATGCCGCAGAGAGTATCCAATGTCATTAGAGCCAAAGGAGCCCCACTTTATACTACTTTTGATTCCTGCTCAGGTGTTTAAGTACTTTTGGTAGGATAGCGTATTGTGCCCCTTAACGTCCATCCAGCTGCTCTATAACAGAACTGGTCACAGTGGCCCCATGACTGGACATGAAGAAATAAGTTTCATGATGTACTATAAGATGGTGTAATAAGTTCTTAGTCCCGGCACCGTCATTTGATTCCTTATGACACAATTTTCTATTTCATCCTTTAGACCATAATGACAAATGTTTTCCACTTCTGCATCATCGCTCTCCCGATGGTCTTCACCCTCTGCGTCTCAGGGGTCATTACAGACAGCATCTTAACCAAAGCCGTACCTCCCTCAGAAACTGGTATGTACTATGGACAGCGAGATCACTGAAGATCGGGGTCTGGGTAGACCTCCTAAGGTTGTACTGTGTATGATACAGTGAGTTATGGCCCCCCGGGTGTGTAGACCTTCAGGTGTCTCCACCACATTACATACTACCTGTATACTGGCTATACTCCAGTATGGCCGTAGGCGGTGATTGCAATACAAGGACAGAAGCAGACATGGGACTAATTGTGAACCCAAACCTGAAGACTCGCACCCATAGGAATGCACTGAATGTACGATGGGACATTCCTGCGGTAAATCTTACGTAATCATTGAAACCTTGCGCCACTTGAATGGTACAAATGTGTATTGCAAAAGTGGAGTCATGACCTGCTTGTATCTGGCATCGCAAGGCAGACATTTCATGCCGGTCCCTCACCTTGGGGACCTAAGGGACATTTTTTTACGTAAATAAAGCTTAACCCCTTAGTGACACGTGTATTTTAGCCATAAGGGTGCAACGATTTTGCAGGGATTTTCATCTCCATTTTTCAAAAGCCATAACATTTTTATTCTTTTGTCGATATGGCCGTATGAGCCCCCCCCCCCTTTTTTTTACAGCATTAATCATGTGTCATAAATGATACATTTTTCCTGTGGGTTACCACAATTATGACAATACTAAAATAAAAAAAGGGGCAGGACAGGGCGGGAGCTAGTGTGCCAAGCTCCCGCCCCCTCCCATTGCAAACAGCCAGCAAGGGGCAGAAAGAAGGAGGGAAGGGGCCGGGAGTTTAGCAGTCACACTGCTAAACTCCCTCCCGCCTCCTTTCTCCGGCAGATGTCATAGGCTCCCATAGGAGTCTATGGCAGCAACTTACATATTCTGACTAGGAAGGTAGTTCCTGAACTATCTTTCTTGGATGAGGTGAAAGCGCCCCGCCGAAATACGAACCATATGCACTATCTTGGCTGGCCGGGCACTTTCACACCACGCTAATACGCCCATGTAAACTGATGCATTGTAAACCAATGTATCAGATGTGCAGCGTAAATCAGCTGAGCGTGAAAGCGCTGCCGATATACGCTCGTGTGAATAAAGCCTTATTGTGGTTTTTTGAGAAGCGAAATTAACAAGAAAAACATTTTGGCTGTTTTTTAGGGTTTTTTTTTTTTTACAGCGTCTGCCATGCAGGATAAAAAGTGTGTTCAATTTATTATATAGGTTGTTAAGGATGAAATGATAACTGACTTTTTTTTTTTTTTGTTAAATGAAAAGAGGAAACTGCACAAAGGTGGTGTGTTTTTTGTTTTTTTTTTTACATTTTTCATTGCTTATCATAGTGATCAGATCCGTGGCAGACCCGGACAGCATTGACTGACATCCATTTGCCATATCAAGCCATCGTTCCCCTGCGGTGAACCTTTGTGACCTGTTTACATGCCACAATCAACAGTGGTTAAGGCATGTAAGGCGTTAACAGCGGGGATCGGTGTTCACATCAAGTCCCGCTGTTAATAAGGAAGTTCGTCTGTCAGTCATAGGTGGCTCCCTCTGCGGATAGCTCATTCAGGGGAATCACTTCCAATCTACATCTTGGGCTAAGAAGAAGTTAAAGGGGTTGTTCCACAATTAACTTTTATCACCTATCCATTGGATAAGTGATATAAGTCTATTTAGCGGGAGTCAGCCCCACCCCTCCACCCACCCCGCCCCCCAAAACCAAAGTGTAGTGAATGGAACGTGAACGATCATAGATGAATTGTTCCTCCTCCATATCGGCCTGTGTAAACAGCTGGTTAAACGAACCTCGATCTTGATGATCAGCACCTATTTATCGGCCTGCGTAAAAGGGCCCAAATAGTGATCTGGAAACTCATACAGAAAGGAAGTAAATGAAAGTTGCAGCACTTTTCATAGTCCAATAGCCAGGCTTTATATACCCACGACCAGAAGACCCGTCCACAGACCCATCCTGTGTCGCCTCCCAGCTTGGTACCTGTCTGGACTTTGGATTTCGGACTAGCAGAATGTTTCTGGTCTCTACTGCTTGCACCCGGATCTTTCTATGTTATGTAACTTCTCTCATTTGGATATCTTCTTACAGCAACTCAGGTGTCAGAAATGAATCCGCACATTCCAAGCCTGTTTGTCTAGTTTTGTATTACTGTTTAGTAGGAGTTTTGCATTCTAGACCTTCCCATGCCCAGAACACAAGGAGCAGCGACTAAGCCCCTGGCACCTGCAAGGAGATACACAAAGGCTGGCAGCTAATAATAGACTATCAGTGTCGGCCTTCATACCTTCCCCAACATTCAAATATGTCTAAAAGAATAAATCCAGTATCAGATGTCAGTGGAATTTTACTAAATTCACAGTGTGTAAAAGTTTATAAAAGTTTAGAGAAACTTTTATTCTCAATCCCCCTCTTCTCCTGCTGCCGCCCCTGTCATACGCTTCCTTGTCCTCATCATCTCATGAGTCCACAGGTCACTGCCTCTCATTCCTCTTCTGAAATACTCTGCTGACAGTCGGGCGAGGGCTCGTTTTTTGCGGGACGTCCTGTAATTTCTATTGGTACCATCTTGGAATACATATGTCTTTTTGATCGCTTTTTACTACATTTTTTCTTGGAGACAGGGTGACTAAAAAAAAGAGGAATTCTGATATTCTGTATTTTTCTCTGACGTTCACTGTGCGGGATAAATAATGCGTTACTTTGATAGATCGGACTTATGATTTTTTTTTATTTTGACTTTTTATATATGAGAAAAGGAGTTAAAAAAAACCCAAAACATTTATCTCTGTTTTTTTGATAACTAATAAAACTTTTTAAAACTTATTTTTACATTTCTTTTTTTTAGTCCCCACAGGGAACATAAACTTACGACGGTTAGTATAATGTAATACCGTAGTATTATATTATACCGCGATTGCACAGGCATCCTACCAAGCCACGCCACAGGCACAGGTTGATAGTCAATCTGCAATGGCAGTCCTGGGGGTTTTCAGAAGGCCCAGGCTGCCATGGCAACTGAATGCCCATAGGTAATCTCATTGCAGGGTGCCGTTTGGGACCCCTGAACTCCGATCGGGACATTTAAATGCCGCTGTCAGAATTGACTGAGGCATTTAAAGGGGTAACAGCTGTAATCAGCAGAAGTGCTGATCACAAATGTTGCAGGCGGGTGTCAGCTGTAAAAAACAGCTCCCAATTCCCCCTATACAAACTGCATAGAGGGGGATTGGGAGCGTTAAGGGGTTAAAAATCGCATCACACTTGCATGAATCTAGTATATATATGCTATGTGATTTTTTTTTATTTTTTTTTTTAATTTAAGGTCCATTTAGACACAACGATTATCGCTCAAAAGATGTCTTTTGAGCGATAATTGTTGTGTCATTTAAGTGCAAGGTGATCGCTCAAATGTGGGGCGATACCCTTGCGCTCCCAGCGGAGGATGCAGAGGACAAGCGGGGGGCCACTTGTTCTCTGCATCCAGCTGTTCCCTGCTGTAAGCGCCCAGTTGTCATACAGCTGAGAGCTCCCAGCAGAGAATGTAGAAGACAAGTGGGGTGGCCCCGCTTGTCTTGTGCATCTAGCTGTTCCCCGCTCTGAGTGCCCATCTGTTATACAGTCGAGTGCTACAAGCGTAGGATGCAGAAGACAAGCGGGGTGTCCCCGCTTGTCTTCTGCATCCAGCTGTTCTCTGCTCAGTGCGCCTGGCTGTCAGTCTGTGACTTCCACTTATCTCCATTCCCCAAAACTGCCCCTGCCACATGCAGCCCCTGTCTCACTATCATCATCGCATGAGGGGACAGGTCACTGCCCCCTACAAGATCGGCACACCCCTATCCTGCTGTTATCCTTCCCTTGTCATTGATTGTGGGGTAATCTCCACAGATATGGCGCCCCCATCTGGTGTTGTGGCTACAAATGATTTTGTACTTTCTCTTGTAGGAGCGATGCTTGGAATCTGCGCGACTATCCAGCCCCTCACACGGACCATAGGACCCACCATTGCCGGATATCTCTATAGACACTATGGGGTGCCGTCCTTCGGCCTGTTTAACATTATAGTTAGTGTATTGTTATTAATGTACCTTGTAAATAGACAAGTCAAGCGAAACGCCGGGAAGAAGGACTAGAACAATCACTGAACGTTTATATGTAGATATTTTAATATATTACATTAATTATTACAAATCTAATAAATCTTATAGGAGACCCTTCTGAAGCCTCCATTGCTGTATACAGAGAACCCACAAGACGACAATATATTATGAGCCTATTGCTTCCACCTGGGCAGCTCAACCATAGGGAACAGGGTGGAGCAGTGATGTGAAACCTGAAGCTATCCAACCTTTGGAGGACTATAACTCCCAGCAAACCTTGATAGCCACAGTCAGTGTTGGCCTTAGGTTAGGTGGCACCGTGTGCAGCATATTTTTTTTAGTACTGCTGTCAAAAGAAAAAAATAATGCATATTGTACTTATAGACAGTCTGCGTGTATTTTGCTTTTGCAGAAAGCAGCAAGATAGGAGTATACTCACACAAGAACAGCTAAGTGAATAAATACTGTTCCAGAACCAAGCTCAGTACATTTATACAGCACCAGAACCAAGCTCAGAACATAGATACAGTACCAGAACCAAGCTCATAATGTAAATACAGCACCAGAACCAAAATCAGTACATAGATACAATACCAGAACCAAACACAGAACATAAATACAGCACCAGAACCAAGCTGAGTTTATAAATGCAGTACCAGAACCAGGCTCATAATATAAAAGCAACACAAACCAATTTCAGTGCATAGATATAATACCAGAACCAAGTATGTTCATAAATACAGCACCAGAACCAAACTCAGAACATACATACAACACCAGAACCAACCTCAGTACATAGATACAATACCATAACCAAGCTCATAACATAAATACAGTACCAGAACCAAAATCAGTACATAGCTACAATACCATAAGCAAACTCAGAACATAAATACAGCTCCTGAACAAAGCTGAGAACATAAATACAGCACCAGAACCAAGCTCAGTACATAAATGCAGTACCAGAACCAAGCTCATAATATAAAGACAACACAAACCAATTTCAGTGCATAGATATAATACCAGAACCACCAAGTATGTACATAAATACAACTCCAGAACCGACCTCCGTACATAAATGTAGTTTTATAAATACTGTACCAAAACAAAGGTCAATACATAAATACAGCACTAAAACGAAGTTTGTAAGTTAAATACAGCACCAGAACTGAGCTCAGTACATAAATACACCACAAACTAACCTCAGTACATAGAAACAATACCAGAACCAAGCACATAACATACATACAATGGTAGAACTAAGCGATTGAATTGCGGGGCGCTTATGGACTGACAGTAATGCCTTGAACATCAGAGGGGATGAGTCAGAGCCAGGAGGATTCATGTAGCTTCACAAGATACTGCTACATAGAGGAAGATCATCTGGTGGACCCACGGAAGGTTGCCCCCAGCCTACATCCGCCTGGTCTTTCCATACAAGCTGGTGGCCGGTGCCCTGTGTAACCACATAGATTGTAAATAGCTCAGGCCATCCATGACCACAGACCAGTGGTCTTCAAATTGTGGCCCTCAAATTATTCCAGAACCTAGACTATCAGCATGTTTTGGCAGCCACAGGTTACAGGACACAACCCAAGTCCCTTTCCTGTTGTTGCTGATGGTATGTCCACAATTCTGCTGGTTGTCTTTGGAAATAGTCAGCAAACTTGTTGTCAGACACTTCCCTAACAGCTTAAAGGGGTTGTCCCGAGGCAGCAAGTGGGTCTGTACACTTCTGCATGGCCATAATAATGCACTTTGTAATGTACATTGTGCATTAATTATGAGCCATGCAGAAGTTATAAAAAGTTTTATACTTACCTGTTCCGTTGCTGGCGTCCTCGTCTCCATGGTGCCGACTAATTTTCGCCCTCCGATGGCCAAATTAGCCGCGCTTGCGCAGTCCGGGTCTTCTGCAGTCTTCTATGGGGCTCCGTGTAGCTCCGTGTAGCTCCGCCCCGTCACGTGCCGATTCCAGCCAATCAGGAGGCTGGAATCGGCAGTGGACCGCACAGAAGAGCTGCGGTCCACGGAGGAAGAGGCCATCTTCAGCGGTGAGTAGAGAAGTCACCGGAGCGCGGGGATTCAGGTAAGCGCTCCGGTGAGCTTTCTTTACCTCCCTGCATCGGGGTTGTCTCGCGCCGAACGGGGGGGGGGTTGAAAAAAAAAAAAAACCCGTTTCGGCGCGGGACAACCCCTTTAACTGACCTCCTCTGACATCACAGGGGACAATTATCTAGATCTACATTAAAAGTTTACCAAAATCACCCGGCCAAGTCACCGGCCAGTGGCTATAGGAGTCCTTTGTCGAATTGTTGTATTATTGTATATGACCTTACTATCATAATACATGTTTACATAACAAAACATGTCTGTGGGTTGTTAGGCTTACAGCACAGTGTTGTCTTGACTGGATACAATTGTAACAACCAGCTGAGAAATATATCAGTATTGTACAAGTTTGAGCCTTAAGGCACATTTAGACGCAACGATTATCGCTCAGAATTCGCTCAAAAGCCATCTCTTGAGCGATAATCTGTCTAAATGCGCTGGCATCGTGCACTATTCGTTCATCACTCATTTCTAGCAAGCTAGAAATGAGTGATGAGTAGAGATGAGCGAACGTGTTCTTCCGAGCTTGATATTCGTGCGAATATTAGGGTGTTCGGGATGTTCGTTATTCGTAACGAACACCATGCGGTGTTCTGGTTACTTTCACTTCCTTCCCTGAGACGTTAGCGCGCTTTTTTTGGCCAATTGAAAGACAGGGAAGGCATTACAACTTCCCCCTGTGACGTTCAAGCCCTATACCACCCCCCTGCTGTGAGTGGCTGGGGAGATCAGGTGTCACCCGAACATAAAAGTCGGCCCCTCCCGCGGCTCGCCTCAGATGCCGTGTGAGTTAGATGAGGGACAGTGCTGTTTGTACCGGAGCTGCTGTAGGGAAAGAATTGGTAGTTAGTGTAGGCTTCAAGACCCCCCAAAGGTCCTTATTAGGGCCACTGATAGCTGTGTGTTGGCTGCTGTTAGCAGTGGCAATTTTTTTTCCCTCAAAATCGGCTCTGCAGAGCGTTGCACCCGGCATTAGGGACAGAAGTGCTGCATAGGCAGGGAGAGTGTTAGGAGTGAGTGTAGCCTTCAAGAACCTCAACGGTCCTTTCTAGGGCCATATTTAACCGTGTGCAGTACTGTCCAGGCTGCTGTTAGCTGTGCTGCATTTTTTTTTGCTTCTCAAAATCGCCTCTGCAGACCATTGCACCCTCCATTGATACTGCAGGGAAAGAATTGTATAGGCAGGGCCACAACACAGTTGTTATTCATAGAATATACGCAGTGCTGCCTTTTGGTGCAAAAAAACGGAAAATAATTCTATTTGTCCTGCCGCTGTCTGTCCTAAGGGCGGTGGACACGTGTCGGCTGCGTGTGCAACCTGTAAAAATCAGACGCACCCAGCTACGTTTTACTCCTGGCTTCGCCATTTGCTTTCCTTAATTGGGAAAAAAAATACCTGCTCTGCCACAGTTAATAACTCTGCTACCCTCACGTTCTGTGACACATAGGCAGGAAAACAGCACAGTTATTAAACTTCTCATGTTCATAGAATATACGCAGTGCTGCCTTTTGGTGCAAAAAAACGGAAAATAATTCTATTTGTCCTGCCGCTGTCCGTCCTAAGGGCGGTGGACACGTGTCGGCTGCGTGTGCAACCTGTAAAAATCAGACGCACCCAGCTACGTTTTACTCCTGGCTTCGCCATTTGCTTTCCTTAATTGGGAAAAAAAATACCTGCTCTGCCACAGTTAATAACTCTGCTACCCTCACGTTCTGTGACACATTAGCAGGAAAACAGCACAGTTATTAAACTTAGATTATTCATTCACTAGAGGCAGTGGGGCCTTTCGTTTTCAAAAAAGGGAAAAAATTATATTTGGCCTGCAGTCTTGCGCCAATTTATTAGCTGCCTGTGAAATCAAATCACTGGTAATACAGCATGCTGAGGGGTAGGGGTAGGCCTAGAGGACGTGGACGCGGCCGAGGACGCGGAGGGCCAAGTCAGGGTGTGGGCACAGGCCAAGCTCCTGATCCAGGTGTGTCGCAGCCGACTGCTGCGCGATTAGGAGAGAGGCACGTTTCTGGTGTCCCCACATTCATCGCCCAATTAATGGGTCCACGCGGGAGACGGTTATTAGAAAATGAGCAGTGTGAGCAGGTCCTGTCCTGGATGGCAGAAAGTGCTTCGAGCAACCTATCGTCTACCCGCAGTTCTGCGCCGTCCACTGCTGCCAATCCGAATCCTCTGTCTGCTGCTCCTCCTTCCTCCCAGCCTCCTCACTCCACTACAATAACACCTGCTCAGGAGCGGGAACACTCCCAGGAACTGTTCTCGGGCCCCTGCTTAGATTGGGCAGCAGCGGTTCCTCTCCCACCAGAGGAGTTTATCGTCACTGATGCCCAACCATTCGAAAGTTCCCGGGGTCCGGGGGAAGAGGCTGGGGACTTCCGCCAACTGTCTCAACAACTTTCTGTGGGTGAGGAGGACGATGACGATCAGACACAGTTGTCTTGCAGTGAGGTAGTAGTAAGGGCAGTAAGTCCGAGGGAGCAGCGCACAGAGGATTCGGAGGAAGAGCAGCAGGACGATGAGGTGACTGACCCCACCTGGTGTGCAACGCTTACTCAGGAGGACAGGTCTTCAGAGGGGGAGTCAAGGGCATCAGCAGGGCAGGTTGCAAGAGGCAGTGCGGTGGCCAGGGGTAGAGGCAGGGCCAGACCGAATAATCCACCAAGTGTTTCCCAAAGCGCCCCCTCGCGCCATGCCACCCTGCAGAGGCCGAGGTGCTCTAAGGTCTGGCAGTTTTTC